>NC_081414.1:845760176-846455176 GCF_030272615.1 Cryptomeria japonica
ATGAATTTGCAAAAAATATTGTGAGAAAAAAAGATATGAGATGGTCAAATATACTTTGATGAATGAAGATGAAGATTCTAGAGGTAAGTTGGTTACAAAAAAATGCAGTATTGCTGATTTTATTTCAGATTTTAAGGAAAATATTTTTTACAAGTATGCAAGGAATAAGCCATAGGCCTTAGTGGTTGGATTAGCAATTCAAGATGTGTAAGAACACTTTCCCAATTGACACTAAATTAGTGGTTGATTTTGCAGAAAACTACACATTGCAACCACAAAATGAAGTACAAGATCAATATTATAGTTCCATTCAAATTGCTATTTTTATCCACATAACATATATGCATGCCCCTAATAGTACTAGAGAGGATAGGTAGATAATCAGGGAGTATTATTTTTATATTAGTGATGATAGATCTCACTCCTCTGAGTATGTGCAACATTTGTTTGAGAATATTTTGGAGTTCTTGTAGGATAAAGATATTATAGTGGGTTGACATCTCATTTGGTCAGATAACTGCATGGTTCAATTTAATAATTCTCATGCATTTTACTGGTTGAGTAGAATGCATGCAGAGAGGGGTGTACCTTATATTTGGAGTTTTTTTGAAGATGGGTATGAGAAAGGGGAGCATGATGGAGCAGGTGCATGTTTGAAGAGATTTATAGTTAAGGATCAATTGAATATATCAGGTGCTAAATTTTATGATGCATGTTCTATTTTTGATTGGTGTAGATCAACAATACCACTAAGAGGGACACGTGATTCAATAGTGTGCAGTTTTTTTTGGTTAGTTGAGGAGGGTATAGTAGGACATAGATTGGATTTTTAGACAATCAAAGATTCTTCAAAGATGCATTCATTTTGAAGCTCAGATGCTAGTACATGGACCATTTAGACATAAGAGTTGGCTTGTTTTTGTAAGAGTTGTATTTAGTGTGAGTGGGATCAATGCGAGTCAAGTGAGTGGGTGGATAGATGGATCCCACAATATCTAACTCCTTTATTTAAAATAATATTTATGCCAAACATTGTCATGGAAAGTTCAGTTGTGTATGATCATCTTTTAGATCTTCTACAACAAGGACATGTTTTTGCAGTTGTTGGACCACAGAGGAATGAAGAGAGATCAGATTACTAGTTGGCATGATGTGTACAAGGAAAGAAAAAGCTAACACAGTCAATGACAGATGATGATGGGTTCACCACAAGGAATTGAAGAGAGATCAAAATACTAGTTGACATGATGTGTATAAGGAAATCAAAATATAACACAGTCAATGACAAATGATGATGGGTTCATGTATGTTGGTTTAAAGATTTTGTTCCCTTCAAAATATGGCAATATGACTCCTAGCCTTGGATTAGGGAACAAACTATTAACAATTGTTGGATAAGTTGCATTTGTTTTGCAACTTTCCTCTAAATTTTAGAGGTACAACTCCCTCTTATGATATGAATTTAGGGTTTTCTTCGGGGTATGATTTTAACCAAAAAGAAGGAAAAGAAAAAGTAATTAAGCACAAAGATAATGAAATAATGTTTTCAATCAACTATCAATTATCCATTGTCATTCAATACTCATGAAAAGATGAATATCATACAATAATGTGTTGGCAATTGGCACTCATCTGTTAAGGGTTAATGGCATATTGGGATGTCATTGATGGGAACTCATCTCCAGGTGTTGATATTCCTTATAAGGTTTCATTAATTTATCATTTTTCTTTGATTGGGTTAACTGATATTCACTACACTTAACCCGTATTCAATTTTCTTTACAACCGGTTAAGTCATCATCCCGATAATGCATATTTGGAACCCGATTATGGATAGGACCCGAGTAAGTTATCTTGTGGCCCTGATAATTTATGTTAAGGAATTTTTGGTAATGTATGTAGGTCGACATGGTCATCGGGATTAAGTATGAAATACTTTGTGAGTCGGCAGCCGATAGGATTATATTCTTCATTGAACCCGACATGGTGAAAACCTAGAAGGGTATTTAAGGAGATCCTTTTAGGAATGGATTATATAAGTTTTGGAATGTGATTTTGGCTGTGAATCTTTCACAGATCGATGATATGCTTTTTGGTCAATGAAAGGAAACTTTTGTGTGCATTTTCACATGCACAGCCTAAACCGGTACTAGAACTAGACAAGACAGAGCATCAGCAAAACTGGTACACAACCAGGGTTAACAGAGCTTAAACTCAAACTTATCCAGCATGATTAGATGAATATTATAAATTCATTTTTGTTTGTAATCATCTTGTAATACTGTGTAAGTTAGTGGGACTTATATTTGAGCAATGATCTCTAGGCAGTTGGCTTCATTGCATGTGCAATCCCCTCAATGTAATACGTGTATACCTTGATCAAGTATATAAACATTGTGGTTATCAGCTCCACCATGGTTTTTCCCTTTGCAAGTTTTTCCACGTATAAATATTGGTGTTATGGTGTTGCTTCTTTATGTGTTATTTAGTTTATGCACTTTAACTTTACTTACTATTAACTAGTTCAAAAGTAATAAGTTCAAAACTACTATTACCAGTAGAACACTGATTCACCCCCCCCTCTATTAGTGTTCTTGGATTCCAACACAATGAATATTAGAGGGAAACAAGTCTTAAATTACTCATCATACATAAATTTGAACATAATGCATTCACATAAGATAAATACAAAACTCATGTACTGTGGCACAAAGTCCAATTATACAGATAAACTATTCAAAAGTTTCCATAGATAGAATTAAACAAAAAATTCCAAATCATATCCACATTCTATTTGTCTTTCTGAAAACAACACACGGTCTGTCCTTCCAAAATTTTGCTCCCCTTTTTATAATCTATAATTTTTTATCCATTTATATCTAAAACCCCTCTTACCATTTTCAAGAAACGGTTCCTTCTAGAGTAATGGTTTTGAAAATGGTCATTTTAAACATAATTTTAGATAAAACAAAAATTATGAGAGGGCCATTAACACTAAATTCCACATTATAAATGGCTACCAACTTCATAATTCTTCATCAGGCACTGGGTTTCGACTAATGATTTGGTTGTTGATCATCTTTGTCTTTGTCTCTTCTTCAATAAGCACCCAAAGAACTATTGAAAGCTCATCCTCATCTTCTATGAGATCTCGAGCGAGATTGGTGAAGTCAAAGAGAATGTTATCTTGCATATTCTCAACATCTGGCTATATCATAGGGCCCTTTCCTTTAAGCACCATCTTCTTTATTGTGTGAAAACTTAGATACCATGGTTTCTTTCTATGACTATTTCCTCTTAAAGACTCTTTTCATGATTTTTAGCTTGCCTGGAAATCTTTTCTAATAAAATAATAACCTTGAACTATATTTTGAAAAACTAGTTCAGTAATTCCATGCAAGAGAATGCAACCCTTGGATAATATTTCCCTACTCACTTTCTGACCATTTTAGGTCAGGATCTACAATCTGCAACTATTTATTATGGTGTAGAACTATTTTGGTAAGGAAAACTCATGATGGCATGTATTACTTGATCAGTTCCTAAAGGTGGCACATTAAATTTTTCCTTAATCTTTATGTATCAAGAATCACAACCCATGTCGCCACCTTTATGTATCCTTAACCTTTTAATATACCATTAATGATGGTATTTGTAAATCTTCTTTTGATTCATTTCTCAAAAAATGTGCATTGCATAGCTATGGGCTAGCTTTGAAACTAACATAAAGGAAATTGAAAGTTTTTGATACTTCGACATTGACATTTAAGAGAGTATTAGGTATTGGGAAGAAAAATAGAAGTGAAAGCTGCAAGGTCTACAAGTTGCCTCCCGATAAACATCAACTCTTCCTCTGGGATCATGCCATCAAGTGGAAATGGAACTTGATAACTCTAAAACATGGTTTTGATATGCCAGGGTTTTCTTGATAGGACATGAGTGATAGAAAGAAAAGGAAAACCCGCCTATTAATATGGACAAGCAATTTTGAAAAATGGGGGGGGGGGGTGCTAACAACTGACTCTGACTAGGGACAATGAATGGAAGGACGCAACAAGGAACCTAGAGATTCAAACAAGACCAGTACTTTATACATTGGGACGTAGAGTAAAAAAAAATAGGAGGAAAGGGTGTTGCTTCTGCAGACGATTAAAGGGGTTATTGGGCACAAAGAAAAAAGGGGTAAGGAAAAAAGGAAACAAAACTAACCACACACCAAAATCACTTAAAAATGTACATGGTCATAAGCCCCTACCTCAAGGGTTCTCAAGTTTCTCAAATGAATCCATGAAAAGACTGGGAAAGTAGGCACCTGTGGGGAATAATAGATTGTGGCCATATGATGTGACTAGAGATAGCTGCCACCTTGCAACCACTATAATATAAGATCTTCAACTAATGAAATCCAAAAATTTCTCAAGCATATATCCATGCCCAAATAGCCATTCTTCATCAAAAACTTCTAAATCATAATCCACTTTATTCATGACTTTATGTTTCACATCAATATGGAAGTTGGGCTCTACGTTGCTAGATCCAAAATTACTATCAATCAAAATAGCCATTTGACAATATGCAACCATCAATTCATCCATCTTACCATCAACACTTACATCCTTGTCGACTTGTAAATTCTCTTTTGTTGAAAGAAAAATTCCATTTTCACAAGAAATATGGTCTCCCATTTCATCCTTACTTCTTTGTTCATTAATTTCCACACTTTCAAACTTACTAAAATTGAACTCATTTTGTTCAATATCTATTTCAAAAGGATGAGAGATTTCAAAGAGAGGATTATAACTAACCTTTGAATCTTCATAAAGATTTACCTACCTGTAGGTATAATGTGTTAAATTTGCTCCAACTATTTTTATTCCTTGGCTTTCCCAACCAATCCTCCATATTTATTACTGTTGTAACATTCTTTGTTGGTTTGGTATTAATCATAGCTTCATTGGAACACACAAGGAAAGCATCAAAAATCAAATACTCTTCTTGTAGATTATAGGCTGAATCAAAATTTAGACATGCTACTGCTAGATGTGATCTTTGAGTTTTGCATTCTATAATCATGGGGTCAAATTTGATAGAAATAACTTCTTCTCCTTTTGCACAAGAAAAACCATCATTGAAAATACAAACAGATTAAGAATGCACTTTATCCATATCTTTACCAACATTAATCATTAGACTATCATATTTTATTTCATTTTTATGTGCATACACCCGACTCACTGAACCAACACCACAAGTAATATATTCTTGTGTAATATCTACTCTTGGAAAATAATTTTTGAAACAAGAATGATGACTAATCTCTTCTTGAAATTTCTTTTCCTCGTTCTTTTTATCAAGAGATTCAAACAACAAATATTCAGGTTTCACACATGACATATTCATATCTCTTTCATATCACAAGAGTCACAAGGAGTTGCATTTATGTCAACTTTAATAATGTGACCATCTTCATCCACAACTCCACACAAAAAGTCACCATCTGAACCTTCCAGGAAACAATTTGGAATAAAAACAACACCATATTCCTTTGGTAGCACCTCTTTTTCCTGAGAAATAAATGATTGCTTGATTTCACTCATTTGCATGCATGTCAAGAAAGATTTTGGTTCTTTACCTTCAATCTGATTCAAAATTCTTTTTTGTTGTTGGTGGTTATTCCATGGTACTCACACATTACAGGGATCAACTAATGCTTGCACGAAGTCTTGTTTACCAAGAACAAAAAAGCTATAAGAATCTTAATCTTCACTTTATAGTTCTTCTTTAAGAAACCTTAATCTTTCTATTGCTACTTGTAACTTACAAATCTCTTGTTCAAGGTATTTGAGCAAGTAATATCTATGACACAAACCTCTCACCAGCAGTGCAGGTTTGTAATCTTTAGATGGATGTGTTGGTTCCCAAAACCACAAATTGGAAATCAAAGAGTTTTGCCACTTTTCTTAGTGACTTCCGAATCAGTCTTGGCCTACAAATGGGAATGATCGATAGATCAAATTCCCCTACACTTCAGGCTTCGCTAAACCAAGGCGGGTGAGCCTATACCTGAAACCTAAATCTGTAGGTTAAAGATTTTTTTATATTGAATTTAAGAGATTTAGTGACTTCAAGGTGACAATTGTTCTTGAACCCAATTTTATTATCTGAAAACTATAACTGCTTGCTTGTAAATGAATATTTATAAAGTAGTGATTGTATGAATTAGAAATATGTTTCCTTGATGAAGCTTGCTCTAAAAATACTTGATTCAAATATTTAAAATCAATAAAAGACCAGTTCCTTTATTCCTTACTGGTTTCATATCATTTTCAATGAAAAATCCTACGTTTAACCTTAGAGACAATTTTAATAACTTGTTAATGAAACAAGACCATCATGTTAAAGGCTTCTATATTAATTGTAATTAAAATGTAACATCCAGTTAGTCTTACTAAATTTACCTTTACTTTGAAACATCAATAAGACGATTCGAAGTTTGCCAACCAATCCTTCAAACTGATGTTCAAACTGAAAAATCAATCTTAATTACCATAACATAAGATTGCACAATGAAACAATATATGTAAATAGATTTATCTAAGGAACCGATCAATAAATTGAAAAGATAGATACCATCATGAATAAAAAACACTTGAATCTTTATATTGAAAATATGATACTTAAACCAGTTGATTTTAGTGTATATCATCCATCAACTTGATACTTCCAGACAACGAGTTCATAAGAAATGCATGAAAGATTGTCTTGATACAAAACTATATACTTGTGATCTTTGTCTTTCCTAAAAGATCCTCTATATATAGATGAGAATTTAGTTTGAAAATGAAAGGGCATACCCTTTCATTAAAACTAAAATTAACAAAAACTAACTAGAAACTAACTACCTAAAAACTGCCCTAACAATATGAACAAACTTAAAAGACTATAAAATGAAGAGTCACATCTTTGAACACCCTTTTGATATTTATGGTTGATCTCCAAGCATTTGTCCGCACTTTTGAATATGCTTCAAGTATCCCTCTGATTTGTAGGTATCCACATCATAGATGATATCTTTGACCATAATTTCTAGAGTGATAAAGTTTTCCATATATTCGATTGTCTTTGTCATGTCAAGTCCATCAGACCGGGCAAAGTTAAGGGAGGCACATTGAAGACTTTGGCATTCCAAAATCAATTTATCCTTATCCATAATCTGTCCATTCTGATCTTCAATCTCTGGAAAACCATGTTGTACTATTTCCTTACATTCATCAAATTCGTTTTGTAGTTTTGTGTCAAAGTCTTCATGCTTTCTCAACAACCTTTGTATTCCTTCAATAACTATGGCATCTACATTGACCACTATCTTATCATGCAATAAATTTCCTAATCTATTACAAATCTGATTGTGAGATACCGTATTATCCATATTCTTTTGATAAACAACCCAAAAATATTCAAGTAAACCCTGCAACTTTTCAAATCTCTTGGTTAGTAAAACAGAGGTTGTATCAGCCCTCACACTTTGCATTTTCTTTTTTAACCTTTTGCTTTCAAATTGCACTTCTTCATATTTATTTTTCCATTGAGACCCATCATGTATTTGTGGCAAAGGATGTTAGGAATCCCACAGATACTAAGAGGGGGGGGGGGGATGAATCAGTATCTGACCGATATATAGAATTTCTTAATTTAAAACATGCAGGACATAATATAACAGAGTACTGGTATGCAAGAAATAATGTAATAAATAGAATCAAGAACATCTACATGAAAAGCACACCATAACACAAGATTTTAATGAGGAAACCCGGTGTGGGAAAAACCTCGGTGGGATTTGTGACCCACAATATTCACTTACTGGCCAATAAGAGAATACTACTTACAATAGGGGCCTGCACATGCAGGAAGGCCAACTACCTAGAGCTCACTGCTCAATGGGAAGTCTCACTGACTTACAATAAGGATTATACAAATCCAATATCTTGTACTTCTTTACAATAGCATCTTCAATGCCAAATTCAGTACCGGTTCCTGCTCTGTTCTTTACATATACCCTTTAACCTATATTTCACACAATAGGTTTGCCTAATATTTTCCTTAATGCTTCTACACATCATTACAAATGTCTACAATGATCTCTTTTATATATAAGAGTCATTTTACAATTTGCCAAGTCGGCTTACAAAGTTTTTCAATAATAACCAAAATATAATATAACAAAAATCCTGTCGGCCTTTGTGTCGGTGCCGGTGTCCTGAGTGCCAGTGTAAAGTGTGATTTGTTGATGCCGGTATAATGTCTTTGCCAGTGCCATAGGATTGCAAGGTTGCCATCAATGACAAAACCTTCAATCACATACAATGTCTCATTGGAGTGTGCATATGCCAACAATCTCCCCCTTTAGCATTGATGGCAACACTCATGAGAAATTTCAAAAGTGTATCCAAAAATGTGAAGTCAAAAATGTTACCAAAAATGTGTGTGCTCCCCCTGAGAATATGATTCCTATGATTTGAATTTTCTCATCTCACTAGTCCCCCTTTGGCATCAATGACAAAGGTTGTCAAGATGTCAGTAGAGTTTATAGTTTCAACCTTGTAACTGGGTGGTTACAATTTGAAAAAGTTCTCCCAAAATCAAGTTTATACTATCCATAAACTTTTTGCTATCCTTTATTGTTGTCTTTGTTCTCTTCATTGTACCGGTGAGATGATGCAAATGCTTTGCTGGTGTTTTCTTTCCTTGCATTAGTGCCTCAGAAATTTCCTTCCACAGAGATGCTAGATAGTCCAATCTTGGACTTAGTTTTGATCTCAAATGTTTTGCCTTATTTATTATTCTTTCTTTCTCTCTTTCCAATTTAAGTAGTTCTTCCTCAAAATTTGTTATCTTCTCCTTCAAAACTAATAGTGTATCGGGTGAGTTGACAAAACTATCTGCAAGTTTATTGATCTCATCATTTACCTTGCTCATTTTCTTGTCTATATCTACAGTCAAAAAGTTTGTTTTACAGGTATCTTTGTACAGATTCTTGTACTCTTTCAACAAATTACATAATTCCGGTAGAAGTGTGTCAAAGTCTCTATTACACTTCTTTATTTGCTCATCAAAGAATTTCTGTTTTTCAATTTCTACCTTATCCTTTAATGACTCTTCCTTTATTTTCTCAATGTTTTCTGTGATATATTTACATAGTGTATCAAGTTGTCCTAAAGAATCTTTGTTGTCTATATTACAATTTGGAGCAATTCCCTTCAAAATTGGTATGGTATCATCAATTGCCTTGTAAGCTTGTGAGCTGTAGTCGATTATTTTCTTGATAGAATCTAATAGTAGCTCAGTCACATTAGTTGATTTATATCCTGATGATTAACCAATAATCTGAGTACCGGTGGAAGTAACCAAGCTTGTATTGAACTCTGGTAGGTCTGTTTGTGTCTGCATTTCTTTAAGTAATGGTTTTCCTACTTCACTAGTTGCGAGTGGCACTGTTTCCTTATGTACCTATTCCGGTTGTTGTTGTTCCGAAGCCTTTAGCTCTGTTTGTTTCTCTGTATGTTGCATTGCCTCAGTCTATGTCTCAGTCTCTACCTTTTTCTTTTTATCTTCTGTCGGTTTATCAGTTTCCTCAGCTATCGGAGGCTCACTAGCCATATCAGTCTTATCTGTTGTATCTTTGTCTACCACTATGTTGATCTTTTGAGTATCAACATTCACAGTATATAGGACTTCAGGATTAGGATTATTATCCTCTACATCCATACTCTTAGCTGTCAGTTGATCTTTTGTTGTTTTTATCGGTGAAGTAATCAAAGGAGGTGGGGGTAAGTTGTCTCTAACCTTGATGCTAGGTGGTCCACCAACTTTACCTTTCCCTTTGTCTCTATCTTTCTGATAAACTTTTATGGGTTTGGGGTTCCTGTATTCTTCTTGTTTTTCCTTCCCAACTAGGAATATATCCCATCCATTTTCAGTCTCCTTAGTCACCACATTAATTCTTCCAACCATTAGAGCAACGTGCCGGTGTGCAGTAGAAAATATTGTTCGGTTGGCTTGAGCAATTAGATCATCAATTTCTTTAGGAGAGTTTACCGGATATACAACAAGTAACTTTTCAATTTTAATTTTCTTATCCAATTCTATTATTGCTTGCCTTTAGTCTTTTGAATAATTCATCTGGAATTTCATTGACTACTTCCATCAAAAACTTCTTGTACATATCCATGTGCAATATAACACTATTTTCAACTTGCTCTTTTTCATTAGCTATTAAGGTGTCATATATTTTCTCTATGTTCTTCAATTTACCTTCCTCTGTGATTTGATTCAGCAGTATATCAAGAGGGGCCAAGTCTTTGTTTGTCCTTTTCTTCTTCTTGGGTGTCAGTTTCTTCTTTGGTGTGGCCTTTCTTACCAGAGATCTCACTGCTTGTTGCTTTTGTCTTGTCCTCCTGGGTGAGGGTGTGGTTGCTGGTGAGGGATCTCTTTTTCTTATTACTCTTTTAAAAGTTGCAGGCATGTCACTCCCCAAAGAAGTACCTACTGGTGATAGGTGAGTTTCAGGTTGTGGAGCTTCTAACTCATCCTCTGTTATACCGGTTTTCTTCAATACATCTTCTTTGATGGCCTTTGCTTGTCTGGAACCTTTCCTTACAACTGCCTCAACCTTTTTCACCCTTTTCTTTGATTGTATTTGTCTTTCAATATTTTCTGCACTACCAAATACTTCTTCCTTAGGTTCTCTGGGGGCTTCTAGAAGTGCTTTAGCATATGTTTCAACTATGTGATCATCTGTTTCATAGCCCATCTCGGTTACCCAAACTGTCCTTGGGATGACCACTTCCATCCAGATTTCATCTTTCTTAATTACAAAACCTATTTCATCTTTGTATTTGTTAACAATCTTTTGTGAAAGCCTGATTCTTTTCTTCATTTTGGCCTTTAATGCTTGAAAGAAGTCATGAATATTGTTTTCCTTGTCTTCTCCCATGTTATTGAATAGTTTTGTTAACTGTTTGCCACTAGTATATCATATCCAAGTTCTTTGTAACCTATACCGGGAACCTGTTTTGTTATATGTAGCATTAGACATACTAACAGATTTCCAAACCTGAAAGTTCCTTTCTTGTCCTTCTTAATCTTTCCAAGGTTGTCAATTAATTCATCCTTTAACCATTCACATATATCAATTTTTGCATTATCTGTGACCATATTATAAGCACTTTTAATGCATAAACTTGAAACTGAATTGAGTCTATTAGCATGAGTAGCTTTATACCCTAATATCATACTGATGAATCTCACATTAATGTCTGTTACATCATTAACTCTTAGGAACCTCTTGTCAAATGTTGCACCAATTAGGCTTGTAACTAGGTCATTGGAAACCTTCTTGGTTTTATCTGGTCTTTTATCGGTGGTCGGTAACCTTGTGATAGCTTTCACAACTTCCTTAGTGATTTTGTGGATTGCATCTAATTAGAAACATTCTCCATGTACCTTGCTCAAGACTATCCTAATCACATCCTTGGGAAATTCAGGAATGCTAAGAATCTTTGTAAATCCTAGGGTCTCAATGATCTTGTGTTCATCTTTTACATTGCCGGTTTTATCACATATCACAGTTTTATACATGGTTTTAATCTCCTCATCTCCTAATTCCTCAATGTTGCAGTGGATGTACATTTTGGGGTCTTTAGCATAAACAACTCCCTTAGGAATTTGAGAAAAAGCACCTAAGGTATCATCTTTCTTTTCTATCTCGGGAACTAACTGAAATACAGGCCTAGGTCTTTTTATCACTTGAACAATAGTAGGGTTTGCTATATATTCAATTGTAGAGGTGGATGCCATGATTAAATACCTTTTATTGCCTTTAGGATGGATGATTGCTCGGAGTGTTCTTGCTTCTTGCTCAAAATGCCTTAGCTTGGAATCTTCGCGCTCTTCATAAGTTTAAAATCTCGATGAAATGAAATGGAGCTAAAACCTCAATTTAATAGAGTCTTTTCGCCATCTACCACATTAAATTCATGCTAGTTAAGTATTCACTTAACATTGTTTGCTGATAATAAGTAATTTCCAACTTCTTATCTCTAACCGAGGGAATAATAGCACATGTGTTATTAGATTGCCAAACCCTCAAGGAAACTTTCTTCAATTAGATGAAGAACTTTCTGCCGGTGGAGAACTGCTCTGTCCTTCTGGTGAAGCATCACTCTATTTTGCTAGTGAAGCATCACTCTATCCTGCCGATGAAGCATTGGTTTGTTCTACCGGTGGAGGAGTATTCCCAATATTTAGATCAGCTTTTCTAATCCATTGTTTTGAGAATTCTTGCTTAACCTCTTCAACTTTTTCTTTACCTTTCAAGCTAGAACTTTTGTTGTCAACCGATGTTCCTTTACTTCTACAGAATTTAGCAATATGCCCAATCTTGTTACATGCATAACAAGTTACATTATTCTTCTGAATAGCTTTCCCATAACCTATGTTGGTTTGTGTTCTGCATTGATTAGATAAATGTCCAAATCTGCCACAAACATAACATCTCACATTCATTCTGCAGTTTTCAGAGTTGTGACCTACTTTGTTGCATTTAGAACATTGACCAGTGGGTGTGTTGGTATTCTAATAATTTTCAGATCTACATTCATTTTCTCTATGACCATACTTATTACAGTTAAAGCATTTACCATTGAATTTATAAGCATTAGGTTGTCTTACCGGTTTGCTATGATCCTGAGTATTTGTAGTACCGGAGCTTTCACCAACTTCAAATCCAATTCTAGAAGTGTCACCTTTAGGTTTTTGATTCTTTAGCAAGGTGCCAAGTTCCTCTGAGCTTTTCTTGAATTTTTCTTTATGTTGATTTGCAGTTTCTAGTTCTCTTTCTAAGACTTCTTTTTGTCTCATCAGTTCATTTGAGTCATTCTAAGTATGCATCAGATCTGTCTTCAACATGTCATTTTCATAGCTAAGTCTTGTGTTCTCATTTGCTGCATCACTTAGTCTTCTGGTCAATTCTTCTTCATTCTTCTTCCTATCCTCAATCTCTTTGCAAAATCTCATAGTCATATCCTGCATTTCATTCTTTGTTGTCATGATCTCTTGTTTTAACTTGCTTATCATATCATTAAGTGATTCCTTTTCATCATTCTCATTCTGCAATTTTTCACAGAGTTCTCTTCTCTTATTTCTTGTAACAATAAAATTTTCTCGAAGTGCCTGAATGATATCCTGAGCTGCCCTTAAATCATCTTCTAGTTTGATATAAAGTGCCTGAATGATATCCTGAGCTGCCCTTAAATCATCTTCTAGTTTGATATTTTTCAATTTCTCTGCATCATAGTCTGTAACAGCTCCTTCCAGTTGCTTCATCAGATTTTCCATCTTTACCGGTGACAAGATCTTCCTCAAGCTGTTAGGCTTTTGAAAATAGAGGACCAAGCTCTAATACCAATTGTTAGGAATCCCACAGATACTGAGAGGGGGGGTGAATCAGTATCTAACCAGTATATAGAATTTCTTAATTTAAAACATGCAGAACATAATATAATAGAGTATCTGTATGCAAGAAATAATGTAATAAACAGAATCAAGAGCATCCACATGAAAAGCACACCATAACACAAGATTTTAACAAGGAAACCCGGTGTGGGAAAAACCTCGGTGGGATTTGTGACCCATAATATTCACTTACTGGCCAATAAGAGAATACTACTTACAATAGGGGCCTGCACATGCAGGAAGGCCAACTGCCTAGAGCTCACTGCTCAATGGGAAGTCTTAATGACTTACAATAAGGATCATACAAATCCAATATATTGTACTACTTTACAATAGCATCTTCAATGCCAGATTCAATACCGGTTCCTGCTCTGTTCTTTACATATACCCTTTAACCTATATTTCACACAATAGGTTTGCCTAATATTTTCCTTAATGCTTCTACACATCATTACAAATCTCTACAATGATCTCTTTTATATATAAGAGTCATTTTACAATTTGCCAAGTCGGCTTACAAAGTTTTTCAATAATAAACAAAATATAATATAACAAAAATCTTGTTGGCCTCTGTGTCGGTGTCGGTGTCTTGAGTGCCGATGTAGAGTGTGATCTGTTGATGCCGGTATAATGTCTTTGCCGGTGCCATAGGATTGCAAGGTTGCCATCAATGACAAAACCTTTAATCACATACAATGTCTCATTGGAGTGTGCATATGCCAACAAAGGATGTCCTCCTCTTCCTAGCAACTATTCATATAGTCCCTTGTACTAATCTCTTTCTCTGATCACTTTGACTAATTGTGGTTTATTAAATTTTGAAATATCAATGCCTATGTTAGTAGTAACAATAACAATAGGAAAGGGAATGGAATTCCATTTAGAAAAAGAAATACCTTCACATGCAATCATCTGAGAAAGAATTTATTGATAAATCCTTTCTTATGGAAGGTTTTGCAGTCTGGAATGTTGTTCAAATGGTCAAAGTCTGTGTTGCTGCTAGAAGAAAGTGGAAACTAGGGAATGGGAGAATTATTAGATTCTGGGAGGACAGATGGCTTATGGATAAACCGCTGGAGGAAATCCGAATTCTTAATGAATGGAAAGATTGGTTTAAAATCAGGTATGGAGACCTTGTTAGGGACTGTTTATGGTGAAAATGGATACAATAATAACAAAATTGAAAGGCTAAATGAATTCAACCACCAAACCCTAGCCTAACAACAACAAAGATCCACCATAACATATGAAGATTACCTAAGACAATGCAAATAAAACAAAATCACCAAGATTATACCATTACATGTCCAATAGGGTTTTGATCTCCATTTTTCCTATCTCCATTGATCTTGCTTGAATATATTTGCTCTCAGATTTTATGTGCACAAGAGCTCAACAAAGAACAGAATGTGGTTGCAAGTAGGATCGTAGTGTAATCAATTGATCAAGTCATTAGGGTTTGATAATGAAGCAAGCATCTCCTTAAATAGAAGACACTATAAGAAATGGATGGATAAGATTGAGAGGTGTAAAAAGGAGGTCAGCTAGGATTAGAGGGTAGGTAGAAGAAATAATAAAATAATGGAAGAGGTAGGTAGTGTATGAATTAAGAGATGAATGACATGTGTCATGTGTAGAAAAGGTTAATGAATTAATTAAATAAATAAAGATTTATTTAATTAATAGAAGAAATGAGATCAATTAAATAAATAAAATATTTATTTAATTTAGGAAAAGGATAATTTAAATAAATAAATGTATTTATTTAAATGAGAAATAAGGCTAGAAGAGGATAAATGAATTAATTAAATAAATAAAGATTTGTTTAATTAATAGAAGAATTAGGCTAAAGTAATTAAATAAATAAAGATATTTATTTAATTAGACATGACAATTTTAGGCGTCTACAGGGACTAATAGAGAAATGGTAAGTGGATTGAGTTTAGCCAATTTTGTCTGGGCTTAAGATTTTTGGAGACCTTGCTCTCTTCCAAAATCTTTATGGAGAATTCTGAGGATTGTATGATTTGGAAGGAAACATCTGATGGGAAATATTTTGTGTCTTCATCTATTTCTATTCATTACAAAGTTCCAAAAGAGATTCCTCTGTGGGTGAAAGTGTGGATAAAGAAGTTAACTCCCAAAATTAATATCTTCTTTTGGAGTTTTATCCAAAATAAGGTGCTAAGCCTTGATAATCTCCATAAGCATGGATTTCTTTTTCCTAATAGGTGCTCTCTTTGTTGGGGAGGAGGAGTCTGCCTACCATATCCTCTACCAGTGCAATTTCAGTCAAGATATTTGGAATATTATTCTTAATAAGTGGAAGTTGAGTTGGGTTTTCCTGAACTCTCTGGAAGAGTTCTGGCAGCACTAGTATTGCACTAGCTCTAATTCTAATAATGTTGAGCTTTGGAAACTTATTCTCCCTATTGTCACCTAGAACATCTGGAAGGAGCAAAACGATGAGATTTTTAGGGAAAAAAGTGCAAACCCTGAAGTGGTGTTGGATAAAAGCTATAGAGGGATCCATGAATGCTTATATGGAATTGATACTGGTTTATCCGCTAAAGAAGACTTTAATGAAAGATGGAACCTTTCCAATAGTAGAAACAACAAGGATAAAGGTAGAGATGATCTTTTCTGGTGCTTTCCTTCCTAGGGATGGATCAAGGCCAATTTTGATGGGGCCTCTAAGGGAAATCATGGCAATGTTGGTTATGGGGGCATTGTCAGGAGTTTTGTTGGAAGTTGCCTTGTGGCTGTTGCTAGCCCTTTGGGTAACCAAACTAGTCATTATATTGAAGCTTCGGCTACCCTAAATATTTTGATTATAGTTAAAAATCTCAATCATGACAATTTATGGTTGGAGGGAGATTCTCTTAATATTATTAAATGCCTTAAGGGTGAAGTTAAGCCTTCCTGGTCTATCAAAAATATCATTTTTAAGGCCAGAGAAATTACTACTAGCTTTAAATCTATTATTATTGAGCATGCTTTTAGGGAAAAAAATGTCGTAGCAGACGGTCTTGCTAACCTTGGCGTTATTTACGAAGAACAAAGCATATGGAATGGTGAAGATAATATTGATTTCAATATTAAAGACCTCATTAGAAAGGACATAATTATGGGGAAATAAGGATTGCATTTCAATCATGGTAGTTATTGTTCTCAAATTTTGATTCCTTCTTATCTCTTGTGAGAAATTTACAACTCTATCTGCAAAAGAGAGATCAAGGAAAAGGAACTTTAGAGCAACATATGACAAGGTTTTTTGCACCTTCTACACTTTGAACTTTTCCAAAGTTCAGGTGAGTATACCTCTTGTGAATTGAATTCACACTACAAAAATAGATCCACGGTAAACCAGTCTGAAAACTAGTGAATCTTATCACCTTTAAACTAACTGAAATAAAGAAATAAGGCTTATGCTCATGTTCAGTGTTGACCTACAAGATATGTAAAAATATAACTACAATTGATACCAGTGCCTTATCCAAGCCATAGAGTCATCTAAGTTTAAACAATAATCCCTCAATTAGACATTGCCACACATCCCATCACCTCGACTTCTATAAACCCCACATACACTTGACATATATAAAATTTTATCCTTATCAAACTAGAAAGCATTCATCAGATTCAAAGTTTCTAAACAAACAATTCACTAATAGAGATATTTCTTGCGTGTTTAATTTCCCTCCTGAAGAGAAAAGCTAAGAAACACATCTATAAAAGATTTCCTTACAACCCATGCTCAAATGAATAATCCTGAATCACTCAAATTGAGACCAATAAATATTTGCAAGCACACCCAAAGACAACACAGATTCTAGGCTCAAAATTGATGGTTTGTATATTGATATTAATTTCAGAAAAGATTACAAAAACATTAGAGTTTTCTCCATAAGACTAGAAAATCCCCAGATATATCTCTGCAGAGTTTTTTTACAATTTCTTGCGATCTCCTTTTCCTACAGTCCTGGTATCCATTTATAACAACATGGATGCATACAAAGCTTCAGACTTCCCTAGGAAAATTTGTTACAACTATACTTTGTTTCAAAAAGCATTTACAAGTCTCTTTCTGTCTCAGCGGCCTTTTCAGTTGGTAACTCTTCTACAATATCCTCTAACTCACCTGGAGCATCTTCCAACTATTCTAGAGCATCTTCTTCCTACACCACATATTTTTTGGACCACTCTTGAAAAACATCATCGGTAGGCCATGAGTAGCCAATAATCTTTTTCTTCAACTTTAATAGCATTTTCCAAGAGTTCCTTATTTTCCTCACTTCTGACTCCAAGAAACTATAATGTGATTTGATCTTTTCTATTTCCTCAATTGTTTTAACAAATAGTGAGGTGTCATCTTTATTGATTATTTCATTTACCCTTAGAGATAGATTAGCTCCTAAATCATCCAGCCATACCTGTTTGTCCTTTATTTGATTTTGGTTGACAAAACCTCCAGGAAATAGTTCAAATTTGTGCTCAGTATACTCTTTTCTATATAAATTATCCTTCCTTTCCACATTGGCTTTCCCTTCTACCAGCTTTGTCAAACCTTTGGTCAATTCACATGTGGATTTTATAGTGGCATCGGATCCGGCTTCATCATAAGATACACACATGAACTCTAAATCTACTTCCCTTAGGATCCACTTATTTAGAATAGGCTCTAGAATGGCCTTGTCCTCATTTAACTCACAAAGAGTGTCAAAAATTCTCTTCATATTGATATGTACCATGGGAGCATCAACGGTATTAGCAAAACTCAAAATTGTAGCCTTTATCTTCTCCTCATACTTATTTGCAAATAAGGCCTGAGCCTGTTTCAAGTTTTCCAATTCATGTTGATAAGTCTCAGCTGGTTGAAAACCAGAAGGCATAGGAGGAGGGAATTCTATGATGGCACTAGTAGGTGGGAGGCTTGCTAGAGAAGAAGAAATTGCCAAGGTAGAGGACTCACCTCCTTGGTATTGTCCCATCAGCTGACTTTGAAGTTTGGCAATGATAGTGTCCTTGCTGGCTACCTCCTTTTTGGCTTCATTATAAGCCTTTAGAATTGTTTCCAACTTAATTTGAAGATCAACCTTTTCTTTTGCTTCCTTCTCTACTACTGCTACATTGAACTTAGTAGTCTCTAAAACAATACTAGCTGCTTCCACCACCCCTGTATCCTAAACGCTTTTGACTATCATAGCTCCTAGAAGGTTAGACTATGAGGTATCTTTCCTTCTTGTACCTTCATCTCTTTTAAGGGACCACATAACTAGAGAATAATCATCTTTGTTGAATACCACTCCCTTCATTGGTTTAGTTTCCTTTCTGGCTGCTTCAAGAACCAATGCATTAGCTATATCCCATTCAGGGAGGATTAGCACACCGGCCTTATCCACCATCTCTCTTCTAGCCTCAGGAGTGATAGCTTTGAACTCAGCCATTATTTCTTGTTTAACCTCTTCCTCCACTTGGGCTACATCCTTGAGAGGCTATTCATTTACCCTTTGCTCACATCTGATCTTGAATTGATCAATATTTTGCTTCGATAGAAACTACATAAAAGCTCCTGATGTGACAAAATTGCTGTCAGCTAGGAATTCTTCACTAGCTTGTTTGACAGTAATGTCCAATTCTTTTCCCTATAGCTCACCATCAGTTACATCCATTTCAACACAGGGTGGCTCTTCTGGCATTCCTTCTTGAGTCTCATTGTAGGTGTAGGCAATTTCACCCAGACTCCCCAATTGTATCAATTGCTCAGCCACCGCTTGCTCATCTCCTATATGAATAGGGGACTGAGATGGAGAGTAGAGAGGGTCATTAGTTTCAATTTCTTTACTTGTCCTTTGCCTCTTAGGCGAATCCTAAATCTCAATAATATCTTCAATGGCCCTTTTCCCTCTAGAAGTAGAAGGTTCACCTATTACTAGCATCATTACAGTATACTTAGATCTCTTGTGCATTATATAATCACTTGGTGGAATAGCCTTAGCAAAGGTAGGCTTGGCTAGGACCAATTTAGCCTTGTCAGGATCATTCTACATTATGGCTTCTCTTTTCTCCTTCAGGGTTTGCATTAAATCTTCAAAATAAAGAATTAAGAATTTAACCTTTTCTTCAAAAGGGGTAAAACTAGAGAGAGGATCATAACTAGAATCAAATTGATGGATAAAGTCAAGGGCTCTTCTTTATGCAATCCACTTCTCCTTCCTCAACTCCTGCTCATCTAGACTAAATTAATTCCTGATCAAATCTTCAAGGAATTGGAATTGGTGAGGCCTAATTTTACAAACTACTCTCTTCCTGAACATGTCGTTGAAGAAATCTTCATGGTCAACACACCTTGATACAATAGTTGATAACATGTATGGTATACATAATTCTTCAAAATACTTCCATCCACCTTTGGTAATTACAAAATGATGAGCCATGGTGATGGTTGGGAAAATTGTCCCTTTACTCCTGTTAGTTAACTCGGCCTCCTGCACTCCTCCAATCTGTCTAATACTTCTGCAATCCCTATCTTTAATGGAACTTGATAGGGTAGTAGATAAGGGATTCCTCTGAAACCTTATACTCTCAAAATAGTAGAAACAAGATATAGATACATATCTCCCCAATTATGAACAATCTTGATATCCTCTACAAACTCTTTGGGCCTAAGGAATTCCAAAAGAGCTATGGGAATCCTAGGGTTTTCTGCACACAAAACAACTCTAATTTTAGATGCAAAGCATCTATCAAACTTCAGATAACTTGCATCCTCTCTATCTCAAGATAGAACAGTACTCCACAATTGTACTGGCATCTCCTCTTTATCCTTGACCTTAACCAGGTCCATCTCTTTTGCAAAATAATCAACCCCTTTGAATAGAAACATATGCATCAACAAGGAATACCATCCAAATGGCTTGTCTACCTTACCATTCTTAATTCCTACTAGGCCTGCATGGATAGCATCAGAGAGGAAAGGAGCGAAGTCAAATGTTATGGCCAGTGAAGGGTTCAAAATTTGGGCAATCATTAACATATAATGGACGGGCATGTTTTCCTCAGCGTCTTCTCCAAAAATTTGACACAGTGTCTAGTACATACCCTTAGCTCTCAGGGTAAATAAATTCAGGGAAAATGACTCCATTGTGCTAGGGCCTACAACTGTTAATCCCCCTATTTTGACAAAAAATTCTCTCAATGGGCCACTCCTAAGATGATCTCTTTGGGCATTGTAAACTTGGGTTAATGCCTCAAAATCAATAGGCTCAAGATAGCTGGAAGCTTCACTAAGCTTGAAGACATTCCTAAATTCATCATCTTTGATTTTGACAAGGGCTGATCCCTTTATGTTTCTAATGCATCTGGTAGCAAGGTCATAACTTTGTGCGATTAGGGTCAACAAATCAACGTCCATGAACACACCAGGGACCACAAGTTTCCCTACATATAAATTTTAGATACTATTCATAGGGGAAGGGGCATGTCTTTGACCAAAACCCACTTTAAACAAACTGAGACTAGATATCCCTATTTCAGGGTCCCTCAACCAATTTTCTTTATCATATAAACCATCCCCAATTTTCAAACAGGGGTTTTTTGGCACTAACTCCTTGGCCCTAGCCCCGACATTGGTCGACATGGTTAACTGCTCAAGAAAGTCATCACAAATATTTCGGTCCTGGTAATTTACCTTCCTTGTTAATTCTCTTTTGGGTCCCATTTTAGGAGTATGCAACTAAGCCAATTATCAACCAAAGCAATTTTCTAACAGGACAAGACCACAATTCAACAATCTTTAAGCAATGGGTAAACAAAGAGCAAGAGAACCTGATTTTGGTTTGCAAACTTCTGCTCTGCACCAGCTCTCTCTGCAACTTCTTCTATGAAATGATACCCTCGTTCAATTGATGCAGGGATATATACGACAATTTGGCTCCTTAACTATGACATTAACACCGCATGCTTCGACCATCCCTTCAGAATTGAATTCATGAAAGAATTCAAAAATTTGGCTCCAATGGATCAAAACTGCTCTGAGTATTTTTCATTTTTCTCTTTCACTGTTTTGCAGAGCGTAAAGCTCTTGCATGTTCATCTAGCAAAAAGATGCCAACCATTGGATCAGATAGAAATTGCATCAGTTTTACCCTTTTGACTCTTCCTTGCTTGGCATCAGGCTGAAAATCCTTTCGCTATTTCGCGATAGGTAACCATCTTGCATCTTGACTTCATGAAGCTATGCTAGCTATCCGATCAACTGAAACTTGATCGATCTATACATTTTCCTAACCTAGCAGTTTATATCACTAACCACACTCAAAACGGTTAATGCTAACTATTTTTGCTATTTCGCGAACGGTAACCATCGTGCATTTAAAGGTTGCGAAATAACGCCCGCCGTTAGATCCTTCTTGAGATGCCCTTCCTTTAACAACTTGTTAGAACTAGCAGACATGGGCCCTCTGAATCAGTGCCATTCACTTTGGCATTCGATCCCTCTTGAACTAACATGTCAGCTTCCTACTCGCTAAAAGATTTCAATGGGATCCACTTCTGAAATGCCACCTGTGCCTGATAGGTCACCTCTTTGTCTTTAGTTTATATCATTCTGTTTGTTGGGCCCACCACTTGGTCGCCAAGTTTGTTCTTTGATTTACGTGATCTGGAGGACAAGTGTAACCTTTTGATTTGTGATCACTACCTCCTGGACTACTCACTTGGAATGCCATGTCATTTCACCATTTCTCAAAAACTAACTCTCGAGCATCTTTGGGTTGCGAATCAACACAGGCTGTTGATTATTCTCTGAACCACTCACTCTTTACTCGTTAGAAAACCCACCGGCTTCTGGGACCCGCCACAACCTTTTTCTATTTCGCAATAGTTAAAACACGTGCACTTTGATCTCATGAAATAATGAGGGCCATCCGATCAGATAGAACATGATTGGTCTTTAATCTTTAGACGAAGCTTGGACATTGGGCCCACCAAACCCTTTCGCTATTTCGCGAAGGGTAAAACTTGGTTATCTTTATCTCGCGAAAGAACGCGGGCCATCAGATCTCAGGGACTTGCACTGTTGTTACTCTTTCTACTTACCACTTGACCCCAGCCCACCATCTTTTCACCATTTCGCAACTTGTAAACCATGAGCATCTTTAGGTTGCAAATCAATGCGGGCCGTTGATCTCTTTCCAAACCGATTGCCCTTTAGCCAAGAAAGAAGTCCTCATTGCTGGGTCCTACCAAACCTTTTCACTACTTCGTGATAGGTAACTTTCAAGCATGATGAGTTCATGAATCTATGCGGGCCGTCCGATTGACTAAGAGTTGCGCGATAATTACAAGGCCCAACGGTCATTAGAAAAGGCAATTTAAAGGTGAATAAAAATTAAATCATTTAAAAGGACCACCTAGGTAAAAAATAACGGGGGGAACACTTTGCATGACAAAAGGACCCATTACTTAAGTGAATAAAGTAACACAAAATTAGAAACCAAAGGTTTTTTCTCAAATATTGAAGCAACTTAAAACCTAAACCCTGAACCCCTTAGGACTTAAAACAATTTTGAAGCAACTAGGGCATACCAGACTCAAAATTTTCAAAAACCTAGCCAATTATGGACTGAGAAAATTTATTTTTAAAATAGTGATAACAATGACTCTGACTAAGGATGGTTGATCACAAGATCAACACAAGAATCTCAGAAACTTTGGAGAAATAAACCAAAAACAAGCCGAACAGAAAACAACCAAAACAAACCCAAATATATACAAATAAAGGACCTACTATGCATGGACATCAAGAAAAGTAATGCTTCAGGAATTGTCCATGCACTGGAAATTCCTATACTTCATCATTCATATTCTTTAAAAAGTATGAGTCTTTTCCATTAACATCACAAACCATAGAAGGGCCGATCCATAATGACTCAAACTTCTTATGCTTTCCCTTATCCTATCCTTTTGCATTCCACTGAAGAACAACATCATTGATTTGGAACTTTCTCAATGACATCCTTTTGTCAAACAGATACTTAGATTGCAATTGGATTTTCAAATTCCTATTATGAGCTAGGGTTCTGATCTCTTCCACTTCTACCATCTGAATCATTCGGTCCTTTATGGGCTCAGACAACTCCGTGTCTTCAGCTTGTAGGAATTTGTATATTGGAAGAAGATTGTTTATTGGCACTCTAGCTTGTGTACCATAAACCAATTCAAAAGGTGAGACTCCCAATGCCTTTTTTACAGTAACCCTGTTAGCCCCGCAAAGCTAATTTCAGCTTTTGATCCCAAGACCTCTTGTTTTCTTCTAAGATTTTCTTGATAATGTTTAAGAGGCTTTTATTACTGGATTCAGCTTGTCCATTCCCTTGAGGATGATAGGGTGAAGAGTATGACATAATTATCCCATGACTAGTGCAAAAAGTAACAAACTCTTCAGACCTAAAACTCATAGCATTATCCATTACTAATTTTGCAGGGACTCCAAATCTGGTTATAACATTAGCTATCAGGAAATCAATGACAACTTTACTTGTAGCTCTCTTGGTGGGTATAGCTTCGATCCATTTATAAAATAGTCAGTTGCTACTATAATCCACTTGTGGTCTCTTCCTGATCTTTCAATGATTTCTCCAATAAAATTAATGCCCCACTGGACAAAAGGGGCTTCCACTGTGACTGAATTTAAGGGTAAAGCTCCTTCATATTTTAGCTTGGATGAAAACCTTTGGCATGGGTCACATCTCCTAACATGTTCATGAGCATCTTTAAATAAGGTAGGCCAATAATACCCAACCCAGACTATCTTTCCAGTAGTTATCTTAGCAGAGTAATGACCTCCGCATACTCCATTATGCATTTCAATCAACACTTTCTTGGCCTAGAATTTATCTAAACACATTAGTAATGCCCCATCTCTATTTCTCCAAAACAGGTCACCCTAAATGAGAACATATTTTTGTGACTTAATATTTAATATCCTTTTCTGATTGTGGGTCATCCCTTCTGAAAATGTCGCATCTCTCAAGAAATGCACTACCTTTGAATACTAGGGTTGCTTTTCAATGCTAGTGACTACGATTTTTTCAACTTCAACATTATTTATTTCAACACCAAGAAGATTAGATTCAGCCATAAGCTTGGCAAGGCCTAAGCCTCTCACCAATTTGGTGATCTTTATTTCCAAATCAAATTCTTGGATCCTGTTAATCCATCTGCACCTTTTGCTTATAACCTCAGATTGGGACAAAATGTCCTTGACTGCAGCATGTGGAACATAAGCAACTACTTGTGCATTTACAAGATATGGCCTAAAAGCCTTAACAACTTTAACCAAAGCATATGCCTACTTTTCCATGATTTCATATCTTAATTATGCTCCCTGTAAAGACTTGCTATAGAAAGCTATGACATGTTCATGTCCCTCATTATCCTTTTGCAACAACACCACAGCTACTATATGATATGAAGCAAAAGAGAACAAAGAAAAGGGCTTACTATAATCTGAGGATTTCAACACAGGTGCTTCCTGAATGGCTTTTTTAATCTCAGCAAAAGCCTTTGAAGCTTCTTGATCCTAGCAAAACTTGGTATCATTCTTGAGCAGTCTAACAATAGGCTTTACCACCTCTACAAAGTTTGCAATAAATCTTCTAACAAAATTAACTTTGCCTAAAAAAGACTGGATACCCTTAACACTCTTTGGTTCAGGCACATTATTTATTGCCTCAATTCTTTTAGGGTATATTCTTACCCCTTCCTTGGAGACAATATGCCCCAGCAATGTCCCTTCAGTGACAGCAAAATGACACTTCTTGGGGTTTAATGAAACACCAAATTCCAAAGCCTTACTGAACACTTGTTCCAAATGTTCACAATGGTCATCAGCTCTTTTGGAGAAACAGGTTAAATCATCTTGGTACACTACCATGATGATGTTCATGAATTCTTTGAAGGCTACATCCATTGCTCTCTGAAATGTAGCTCCAGCATTTTTTAACTCGAAAGGCATTCTAACATAAACATATGTTCCCCAAGGGGTGGTGAAAGTGGTTTTGAATTGCTTGAATTCCTTCACTAGGACCTGATTATACCCTGAGAAACCATCCATCATTGACAAAAGATCATAGCCAGTTACTCTCTGTAGCATGGCTTCCATATTGGGGGAAGAATAATTATCCTTTAGGGAAGCAACAATTAAATTTCTGAAGTCAACACAGAGCCTTATGTCCCCATTTTTCTTTCTAACCGGGACCAAATTGGAGATCCATGAGGAATGCCTTATGGGCTTAATAATCCCCCTCTCTCTTAGTTTAGTCAATTCTTGCTGCATCTTGGTTTCCAGCAGGGGATTAATAGGTCTCTTCTTTTGTCTGAAAGGCTTAGCATCTGGAAGTAAAGGAACTTCATGCTGAAACAGGTCTTGTTTATACACCTTTAGGTCTTCATAAGACCAAGCAAACACATGCTTATATCTTTTCAATAAATTAATAAGATTAATTCTGACATGAGGAGGGAAGTTATTTCCATTGTATACCAACTTAGGGGATGATTCTGTCCCCAAGTTTACCTCCTCCAATTCTTCTAACTTGGTAGTAGATTGCCGATGTAGGTGACTGTCATTATAGCTGAACATGCCCTCAAGCTCTACCAACGCTTTCAGTATCTCATTTGTTTCCAATTGAACCAAGTCATTCCTAAATATTGTCTCGCTGTTATCAATCACCTCTACCAATGCATTGCAGTCAATTTTCTATCCATCATAATCATCAATGCATTGTATGAACCTAAGAATATCTTCATCATCGACAAAAAATTGCCAATTATATACATTATCAAGGATGGCAGGCCTAGATTTTATTTCCACAATGGATATACCAGTTAGTGTTGCATCATCATTCTTTAATGCAACATTAGCTAAAACGTTTGCCATGATATTCTTTGATCTATCTATCCAATTAATAGAAAATGCACTAAAATGCTCAATGACATCCCAAACTGCATGTTTATATCTTTTCAATCTATCATTTTTTGATGCATATTTGGATCTTACCTAAGAGACAACCAATTCTGAATCTCCTAAAACTTTCAACATTTGTATCCCATCCCTCTTTGCAACTTCAAGCCCCAATAATAGAGCTTCATATTCAGCCGTGTTGTTTGTGCACTGAAAGGCTAATAAGAAAGAATACTTAAAAGTTATACCTGATGGGGACACAAAAAGAACTCCTGCTCTAGACCCTTCTTTGGAGTAAGCTCCATCAAAATACATCTGCCATAGACCATGCTGTTGTGATTCCAGTTCAATCACAATGGAGTTAGTATTATTCAATTGGGGTAAAATTGGTTGTACTCTAAAGTTGTCAAGATCCACATCAATCATACAATTGAGTATGCTGGGATCTACACTTTTAATTACTCTAGGAGCACGTGGTTCTCTGTATAACTTGACTTGATTCCCATTGATTGGGATGGTAGCATAAGATAAATCCAATTGGACATTTCCGCCTACTTCTACTGCCCACTGCCTAGATAATAACATGCCATAATGAGGCTTAGTGTCAGTGACAATAACATCCATCTTATAGGTCGCTTCAGGGAATGCTGCTATCTTCACTTCAACATCTCTCATTGTACCTATCACAGGCACTTCTCTGTTATCCATAGCATAACATTTCCCATATACTATAGTTACTGATAGTCCTAATTCTTTCATAACACTATAAGGCATTACATTAGCAGCTGCACCTGAATCTATCATACAATTTTTTATCAACCAGTTATTTACTAACAAAGTGACATAAAAAGGATCTACCTGTGAAGGTTCTTGAGTAATAGTTGTTCCAACATAAACCTATGGGGTTTGGAATTCTTGATCCTTTCCATCTTTAATTGAACCGGTGGGTAAAACTGTGTTACTGTCAGATATGTTAGAAAATAAAGACAAGGCAGCTTCTCTATGTTCTTTTATTTTCAACAACTCTATTAATGGGATAGTAACCTTCATTTGTGTAAGAGCCTGAGCCATGTCAAATGTGGAATTTCTGCTCAACTCATCATTAGCGTTAGCTCTTTCTGCCTTAGGTTGACTCGCCTTCTTTGTTGTGGCAGCTCCTTGAGTATCATTGGTATTTTTATCATTTGTACCCTTGGGTACATCTTTAATTTGATCTTTCTTTTCTTGACCCATTTGAGGGGTAGTAGCACTGCTTGCTGTCTTTTTCTAAAAAACCTCTTTTATAAACATAGAATCAGGTTCACCCTGATCACTATCCTTTTTGGTGCTCCTTAAGTTATAATTGTGCTTGGCCTTAGCTATAGCAGCCTTAGTGAGATTTTTTACTTGTTCCTCACTAGGCCTTCTGAGATGAACTTCTTCATCTTCAATGGTTACCAGATTCAAAGTAGGATGCCAATCAAGTGTTAGTTGTCCTTGAAAGGATCTTTTACTATCCAACACATCACTAAATTCACTTTGTACAAATTCCTCATCACTTTTTATAATGGTTTCAAACATATTAATATCAGGCTTAGCCTCTTGTCTCATGGACTCTTCAAGGGCTTGAGCAACTGCACACTGATGAGGAGAATGTGGCCCATCACAAGCAATACACCAAGGAGTGTTCTCTATGTTGTGAAATTTTTTTCCTTTTAAGGGATCAGGGGTATCTTGGCCCTGAACACTCTTAGACTTCTCATTCTGAGGTTTACCATCCTTCCAGTTGGTATTATAAGGCATATCATGCAATCTGGGAGGTCTATCTTGCCAATTATAATGAGGCTTATCATTTTTATTTACCTTAGTAGTTAGATCTTTCATAGAAGTGACTAACTTTTCTATATTATCTTCCTCCTTAGCAACTTTGTTTGGTTGCTGTTTTGTTTCCTGCCATAGCCTACCATCAGTTCTTCTTTCTAATTTTCCAAATGCTTTCCTATTGCTCTCCACATTGATAGCAATTTTGAATGCATCTCTCAGGCTATGTAGATTCTTATCCCTTAAAATATAAGCCATTTTGGAATCAAATGCATTGTAATAAGTGTTTAGGCACATGTTATCATCTAATCTCATCCCCTGATACAACCTATGCATGACTTTCTGAAATCTAGCATTGAAATTGGTGACCATTTCATTATCAGATTTTCTAATATTATTGAATTCATTTAGCATGAAGCTCACATTTTTTTTGTCACCATATTGTTCTTGAAAACAATTCTTGAAATCCTCCCAAGACCCAATTCTATTAATAGGGAGACCTCTATACCAATCTCTTGCATCATCTATTAGGGACTGGACAAATAATTTCATTATGACATCTACATCTACTATCTCATAATCATTTATCAAGTCACCAAAAGATTTTAAATGCTCCTCGGCACTAATTGCATTATTTCCAGCAAACTTAGGGAGTCTATCTCTTAACTCAGTAGGAACATGGTTGGGATATCCTAGGATTCCATCAAAAAATAACTGTCTGTACTGCTCTAAGTTGATGGGTCTCCTTTGGAAAGGGTTAATAACATTATTATTACCCATGTTCATTCTCACAGTGGGGATTTGAGTTTGAGAGATCTAGTTATTCTAATTAATTACAGGGGCTTGACTGGCTATTGTTGTATTGACATGCAAAGTGGATTGAACTTTAACAGGGGGGAAGGAACTTGCTGAGGAATAGGCTTATTAAGATCTTTTGATGGGAAAATGATAGGGGGAGCTTTTAGGTAACCAATTTTTCTTTTAACTTCCTAGTTAGTTGCCTCTAACTCAGCTTTCTCTAGCTCCATTTGTAGATCTTCTTTCTCTTTCCTCATTGTTTCCATTTCTCTTGCATGTGCTGATAATCTATGAGGAATTTCCACTGTAGTCTTGGATCTAGACCCATCCTCCATGCACTTCTGATTTTCTTTATCAATATTATTCTTAGCAGGCTGTGGGTCACTAAGCACTTCTCTGCTTGGTTGGATTATTGACCTATATGTTGGCTTGGCCTTAGGGACTAGAATTTCCCTGATCACAAGACCTTCATCATCACTCTTTTCCTTTTCTTGGGCCAACAATTCAAGATCAAAAATCTGCCTAAGAAGCCGATCTCTTTCCATCAGTTCTGCTTTGACTCCCTTCTCCTTATTTGCTTCCTTTTGGGTTCTTAAGGAGATTAAGTGATGAACCTTTCTATTTAGGTCCTCTTTTTCTTGGGACACTTTATCTTCATCAGGGAAGATCTCCTCAGAGTCAGATACATTAACTTGGTCTATATCAATCAAGCTGATGTTTCCATCAACTGTTCTAGGCATAGAATGTCTGCCTACATTAGAACTACTTCTGTCTCTCCCGAAAAAACTAGCATGAGATATATCTTGATTTAAAACATGAACATCATCTATATTTCCAAATAATCCAGAATGGAAACCTAAAACATCATGTTCAGATTCTTGGGAAGAAGAATTAGACTTTGCATAAATAGGTCTATTAGATACCTTACCTGTATTGTTACCTTTTGCACCCATGCAACATTTGATGACTCATGTAATACTGATCTCTTCTGACCTCTTTGTGATTGTTCAGGTAATCTCTCCTACAATGTCTCATGAGGATGTTTCTTCATGAAGGACCTAGTGTTCTTTCCTCCTTGCATTATGCTTGTTTCCTTTTCAGAATTTTCTTATTTTAAAAGGATTGGTTAAACTAACAGAGTCGCCACCCACAGATCTATGGGAAATATGAAAACAAGCTTTGAACAAAATATTGCAAATCTTCAGACCAACATCACATATCAAATATCGTGCAATTTTTTTAAATGAATATATCAAGACATCACTGATATTTAATTGAAACACCAATCTGCATCTGGATTCATACTATGACTCTCCCCAATAGAGTCGCCACTTTTGTTGTTCATCAAAACTGATTAACCCAAGTATACCTACAATTGATCTATGAAGTAGCCAATTCAATCTATGAAGAACCTCAGGGCTTGGACAACATGACAAGGATATGAATCCTTCTACTCTTCAGGTTCTGCAAAACCTAGGCGGGTATACCTTTGATGCTTAAAATTTAGACTCATTACCCACATATGACAACATCAATAAAGTAGATAGATCTCATAAACGGTTCAAAAACAAGGAGGGTACTGTAGATAGGCTAAATCTACATTGACAACTCAACGATGTTTGAATCATGAGATGGAGGCACACTTCCACATAACATAAAATTTAAAAAGATATTATGATTTGATTTTTTAAATGATGTTCTGACAACCCTTCAATGTTACAAAAGACCAGTGCCTTATCTAGGCCACGGAGTCATGCATAAAACTGAAAGAGAGATCTCAGTTACTAGTTATTTTCCATATTAAATTCTCATGTATTAATGCCTTACATTAACACAATCCTCTGCTATGTCACAAAACCATACTCATACATATCCAATTTACACACTCAAAATCACTAATGCGGGATTTCAAGATTTAAATCCTTCCTTGAAGAATACCCATAAACACACATTACACTCTCAGAGAAGACTGAAAGAAACAAATCCAAATTACCCTTGATAAAATGAAATCGTATGAACTTGAATGGTATTTTGGAGACAATTTTGTGGGAACTCACACATGCCTTGCATATGTGTAAACCTGCAAACTGAAACCAAACTTACAACAAAGACAACACTGAAAACCTTGAAGAACACACTGTCATTTGCAAAAATAAAAAGATGCCATCACTGGAACCTGCAATTTCGGATTTCTCCCTTGGAGAAAATCTTTCAAAAACTAGAACCCCTACAAATGAGAAGAATTGAGAATAAGAAGAGGAGGGAAAGATAAGATCTGCATAACACACTGCCAAGTGTCCTTTTTTCTAACTGAATTTCAATCCCTTTCTCTTTCCCATGGAAATTGCTCTCGAAATATCTGATCTTTGTTGAAACACACTTCATAACTGCATTCCTCATCTCAAGAGCTTTCCAACAATATATAATACTTCATATTTTGGCCAAAACTAAGCCTTTGGGCAAATTAATCATTTTGTGTCTCCAATCATTTAAATTTTTCAATTTTTAGTAGTCTACACTATATATATAACTGATTTTAATTTTGATTTTTGGCTCCCTTTTTTTGGCCTGATGCCCTGCCATGTGGCGGTCTTTGATTGGTCGATGGGGTCCACTGGGCACCACCTGGGATGACACCTCATCACTCTGCCATGTGACCACCACCAAGTTGCTTGCTCATCACCACATCATCGCCATGTGTCTGCCACCTGTGTGCCATGTCACCGCCACTGGATAGCCACCTCACCGGGACCCGCCTGCTGGACAACAAACTGGACTTGCCACCTGGCTTTCAACATTTTGCAATGCTTATCCGGCGAGCATCTTCGATCTTCAAAATCGTGTGAGCTGTTGGATCTTTTCGAACTTGCTCAATCTTTAACTCCCTTCGCCGAGCTTGGGTTTTTTGCCATTTTGTAGCCCTTAACTCACAAGCATCTCTCCTTTGCGAAGTCACACTGACCGTCGATCATCTACAACCTGCTCACTCATTAAGTTGCTCCTTCTCTGCAAAATTTTGCCTACCTTGGGATCCATGCCTATGTGGGGTCCACTCGTTGCCGCTCATTCACCTTGGGATCCATGCCTATGCACATGGGGTCCACTTGGGTGCCCTTAGCACCTTGCGTCAAAATCCTTGAGGCTTTGACATATTACTAGTGTGGGGACTTATATTTAAAGATCAAAAAGTTCCCCTCCACAGTGAATGTGGGATAATGTCATTTTGCCTAGGACTATGTTTTTGAAGCTTTCTCTGCAACTTTAATGGCGTTCTCCCTCACTTGCCTACTAAGTGCATTTTCCTGAGGGCTTAGCTGCTGCCAGACATCACGTGGAAGGAAATATGGCATTCAACCTGCCAATTTGCAATTACTCATTTTTTGAAAACCCATTCCATCTTCAATGCCTTCTCCAAGTTTCAAATTCTCCAGAAATTCTCGATCTTTAGTGAAACTATGCATTCAAATTGTTGCACTCCAAATCTTTTACCTTGATCCCAACCTTCCTTTGTAATGGACCTAATACCCACCTACAAAAGCGTGGTATATATCAGGATGAGTGTCAAAATGAAGGATGTCCACAGGCCCTCCAAGGTACTCTATAACAGCTTGAACAAGAGGGTAGGATATTGAGTGATCACCACCCAAAATCAGTGGATGGAGAGTTGCCTCTTATATCACAAATTTTATAGAATCGCTGATAGTTTTTATTAATCTTTCATTGTCTATACCACAATCTCGCATTTCTCGAACTTAATTCTGCTTGTCAATGTGCATTGCTTGGAAGCTTTCTGCAACCTCTGCAACCACGTGAGGAATTTTCCCTTTGCTAATTGTTAAAAAGGGGTTTATGGCTTCACACCAGCCAATAGCGTTCTCTCTTTTCTGGCAGCCTTCTCAAAGCACTCTCCCATGCTCCAACTCTAGCAGCTCATGACATTTGGAGGATGTTAACAACTCATGACACTTGGAGGATGTTGGTAGAGTCGTAGAGTTGTTTGGTTTGAAACCTTTGCCACTTCAGTTGTCACGCATGAGGAGGCTGTCAGTTTGCTCTTGTAGAATTTTAAACTTTATCGAAATGCTCTCCTCATTCTCCACGCTCAATTTTTTGATCCATGATATAGGAGAGCATTTCATGCTTGATGCAAATCTAGTAATTTCGTTCACCCAATTTGAGAGAGTGATGAGGGGAGCAATCACTAGAAAAAAGGACCACGCGTGGGAGGAGGGAGTTTGGCTTTTCAGTAACCACTTGCACTGCTCCATGTTTCAATAAGCTTTGGTTCAAAAACATTTCTCCATTTTCCTTCAAACCTCTCCAATAGAGATTTTGCATACTTATATATATCTGTCCCTGGGAGATTGCATGCCATTGCATTCCTAAAAAACAACAAGTCTCACATCTTCACACATTTCATGAACACTATATGCAATTCCTGAACCCACTACTCCAGAGTAAACTGCAATGAGAGGAGTTGTGACAAATCCAATTGCTCACACTGAAAGAAGTTGAAGCATTTGAAGAATGATGTTGGTGATGTGAAGACCAAGGCATGGGAAAATGCATTGCCATGAAATAAGAACAGTTCGCCACAAAATTTAATGCACAAGCATGAGCCAGGTTGGGCCCCAAAGTGGGTCCGACTAAGAAAATTTTTGTTTTCATGCAACTAACCTCTGAAATGCCTTAGACACCTTGAACGTACCTCTGGAATCGATCGACACCATTTTCGGATCATTAAATTGAATTTTGCAACTTTCAGGCACTTACGCCACATTTTCGCATTTAATTGCGAAGACGTATTTTTCAAGCCGGTCAAAACACCTTTTTGGACCTCGCCATTTGACAGGCGTGTACTCTGATATACAAGGATGAACTTTGCCAAGAAGTTTTTCAAGATGAATCTCGAGCAAAGAGATATTAATTGGCAAAAATGACCAACTGGCTTTGTCGACACTGCGGACCTGATGAAGTCAATGTTCTGGCAACACATGACGCCTTTCTCAAAAATATCAAACGACCTCCGTAGGCTCTCAAATTTGAAACAAAGGTACCTTGAAGTACATATTAAATCTTTGAATTCTCAATTTGACCAAAAGTCTGACTGGATGCAAATGGCGTGCTCATGAAAATGGCTACTTTAACTGATATAGCACTGAAAGTACGGAAGACTAAAAATGATGGCTCAATGAACCCTTTTGAAAACTGACTAAACGGATTGGTAGGAGCCTGAAACTGGAAACATAGCTTGTCATTTATACCAATAATAGCCTGGAACAAATGTTCTGACATGACACTCACTGAGGCAACTTTTACACTCGTGCAAAGCAGGGCTCCGACTAGCTGTCGAAATAGGGACTTGCCAAAACATTCAAACTGCAAATAGTTCAAGCTTGGTAAACTAAGCAAATGGATTCATGAAGACTTGAAATTTTGCATGCTGACTCACATTTATACATACAATTAAATCCATTTTGAAATTATTCATGACGATCAACAAGGCAAAATATATAAACACCCAAAGTAGGCTACTCAATAAAATCTGCATTTGTGCCTAAAATGCACTTTCAACTCACCCCTCAAAATAGGTACCTGGTAAACTTATTCAAATTGAATTCTGAAAGTTGCACATCACTGCATAGGCCAAATGAAAGGTGTAGGACATGTCTCCTGAGCCTTACCCTTTGAAAATCAACTGGCTCCGTTTTGCCCTCTCTCTAACTAGGCCATTCAAACTGACTCATTTATGATCATTTGGAAATGCAAAGCAAAAATTTGAATTGGGCCTCTAAAATTGACTCAATTTTAATGAGTCCCAATAGAGAGATTTGTTCAACTTTCTATATGTGCAGAAAATTATTAGTGAATTTTATCTTTAAAGGCTTTTCATTTGGTTTTAGTGTACATGTGAAGTCTGTCGGCTTTATGCAAAGAGTTATATATGAATCAGTGCTTGCGTTCATTTTTTGTTGACTGGTGAATGCAATTATGTTTTTGTGCTTTCTGGTGAAAAGTATAATATTGATTGTGTGTAATTTGAAGCTGATTGAATATATATTAGAGGGAGTTGTACCTTAATTAAGAGGTTAATCAATATAATGATTATCCAACTGATTGGTGGAAAATTTGTCTTTCTTTTCTCGAGCCATAAGGTATAAAGATTAAATAAATAAAGGAAGACAAATCTATTTACCAACACCAGGTACTTAGAAAAATAACCTCAATAGGCCAAAATACTCCTGTCAATACCAAAACAACAACAAAAATGGAGTTTCTTTGAGCTGTAACAGCTCAAACGTGTCCCATCGGGCATGCCAAAAATTGTTGTCACTGAAGATTGCACCCGTCATGCTAAGTGTGAAACCAAGAAATCCTGTGAAACATGGAAACACCTTCGAGCCTGTGGGTTGCTCAAGTTGAAGGTGAATCTCTGAGTTATGGGCCGAATTCCCTTGAATCCCTCCTAAAACTAAATATCGATGTGGAAAAGAGTGAGAGAATAATTTGAAAAATACTAGAAAAAAACTGCAATTAAACTGGGAGGTGATACACCAAAATTGTAATGGTAATAGCCTAAAACTCACAAAAATATGACAGAACCTCACCCACACAAAGTAATTTTTACTCTCCAACCACATAAATATTTCCTAGGAAGGCCAAGGAGAAAGTAATCTTGGAAGGAAAAACCGGTTTTCACAAATAAATTGACAAAATACCCCTTTTACACAACCTAAAACTTGTGATTATATGAAAAGAAGAAGATACATGCACATAAAAGAGACTGAAATTCAAAGGTTTTAAATTAAAACACAGTAAATTTCTTTCAAATTTGTAAATGAACATGCACAATTACCAAGGCAAATATATGAAACTCTAAAATATCAAAGGAAATTTGCTATAAAGCTAGAATACTAAAGTGTTGAGATACAATGTCATTTTGCAAAAATATGTATGCAAAAAAGAAAGAACTAGAGGTTAAAAGAAGGAGAGAGAGAGAATATATAGATATCATGATGAATATCTCCTCCAAAAACCCTAAAAAAAGAAAGATCTGCATGAGAAAAAGCCTTGGGCAAATTTTACTAAAAATGGCATGAAAACTCATGCAGATTACTGTAAAAAAAAAAAATCTAATACCCCAAAAATAGGACTCTAGCTGATGTGGTATGAAAATAAACCCTCACTGCTGAATATAGAACTACCAGTCTCGCTCAAAATAGCTCCATTGAAAAAGAAAAACCCGTTGTCTAAAAGTCTGCATGGAACTTTGGAATCTCCTTTCATGTTGAAACTTCTGTTGAAACTGATTGTGGAAATGATCTCCCTGTTTTGTGAGCTTTTCAATGATATATATTTCAACGATATATAACACTTAATCTTTCATGCAGAAATCAACCGTTAATCTTTCATGCAGAAAACAACTCCTCGTTTGCAACAACCAGTTCTCCTAATCTCTGATAATACCCCGATCACTGAAGGCAATTCCATTGGGTCATTGACAAGACAATCAAACAGTTATCTTGATCATCCGATCTTCCTTGATCTCTTTCTACGCTCTATCACTAGATTTTTTAGGAACTTGCTCAGTCTTTAAACCTCTTCTTTTTCTTCAAAACAAGCCCACTTTTGAGTCTGCAGATCCTTGCCATGTTCTACAACCTGATTTGTCTATGGATCCACTTAAAAGCCTCAAGACTTTGGACTGGACCCACCTCTTCTTGGCCTTGCCTTATCGCCAAGTCACGATGATAACTGGGCAAGCAACTTCTCATTGCACCTTAGCGATAACTGTCAGATCTTCTTAGACTTGCTTGATCCTCCTCAGACGTGTTCAACCTTTAATTCACCTGAGCTCCTCTTTTCTGCCATGTGTCACTTCCTAGTTTGTCCATGGTCACCACCAAGGCGCCACCTGTCGGGCATTTCAACATTACCTCAGCATGGTCGGACTCACTATCTGACCTTAGTCTTTCCTTGTTGCTAAGTCTACAACCTTAAAATTTAGATGAATTTTCATCACAGTATAGCGACAACTGCTAGATATTTAGGAACTTGCACACCATTTATTTCTTCTGAGTTTCTCTCTTTATCTGTGCCATGTGTCAGCCTCCGGTTCACTCACAGGTCCACCTTGTCTGCCATCTAGATTGTCATCTTGACCGCCATCTCAACCTGCCACTGGACCTGAACCCACCTTGTCGCAAAGTCATAATGATAACCTAGCGTGCAACTTTTCCTTGCACCATAGTGATGTTAGATCTTTTTACCCAACCATTGGATCTGATTAGTTTGGTCGATTTGCATGACCCTTATCTCACCTGGGCCGCTCACCCTTTTTCACACGTGCTTTGTTGCCAAGTCGCAGTGAGTATTCAATGATCATCTTTTCATCATGATATAGCGATAGCCGTTGGATCTTTCTTGATCACCGTTAATCTTCCTTGATCTGCATGCTCTTTAACCTCTCTGAGCGACTCTCTCTTATGCCACGATGTCACCACGTGTCATCTACTAGTTCACTCATGAGATCTTCTTGTCTCACCACTTGGACCTGCCACTGGACTTTCGTTCCGTTGGATATCATTCTTTCGGCCAAACTACTCCCTCGGTGAGCCGTTTACAAGTCTCATTGAAGCTACAATTTGATCGATACCTTTAGCTCTATTGGCGGGACTAGTTCTGATTTCTTTGATATACCCTATTGATGGAACTGAACCTTCGACAAAACCTTTTAGAGTATCATCGCGGCAAAGGTCTGCTTGATAAGTCACCCTTTGGTGACATTCCACATATTGTGTCATGTCATCACCGCTTGACCTTCCACGTCTTGTGCTGCATGTCAGCACGTGGCACCTTGTGGTTTGCTCTGAGTCCTCCTCGGCGCCACCTATCATGAGGTTATTCATTTAGGGCACATCACAACTGTGGTATGATAAAAATTATGGATAGCCCTAGAATGTCACTCCTCCGTTTGATCTTTCCTTAATCTATTGTTGGATCTCAGCGATCTGCTTAAGCTTTAACTTTCCCTTTTTGGTACGTGCCTTGGTTCCAAATCGTAGTGAGTATTCAGAGCGCATATTTCTATCGCGGTATAGCGAAAGTCATCAAATCTCTTGCATCAACATTCGATCATTTGTAACCTACTCTCCTGTTAATTTGCCCTTTTACTACAAAATTTGACCTCTTTGAGATGAGCATGTGGGGGGCCCACCAATGATGAGCTGCCACTTGCCAAAAGCCCTTAAGCTTTGACACTTAATATATGTGGGGATTTTCCTTTAAATACTGAAATGCTCCTCCGTGCAGCCAATGTGGGATAAATGGACTATGCCTGGGCCTTTCCATTGGGTCATCGGTGTAACATTAAATAGATCATTCTGATAGTTGATAACTTACTTCGCGCTCTGTACTTCTTATCAGGTCATCAGTGTAGGGGAGAACCTTGTCTACCGGTACCTGATACAAACTCTGACACCTATGCTTTCTCATCGGGGTAAGTCTTTCCAATCGGGGTAGGTCTTGCCAATAAGGAAAAAATTAAAAAAACTGCAAAGAAACACCCATCTCCATCAAGATGTTGGGCCCAACCCTCATGGGAGCCACATTTTAACCCACATGTTGTATTTTACTTTTCATGTATCTGCACATGAAGCAAACAAATTAAAAGAAATAGTGCATATCTGATTTCTTGTTGATGATTTGACATGATATTTGTTGATTTGCTTTGCACGTTTCAATATGAATAGAAGCAAGGCCTCATTATGTCACCAAATTTAGCATGTTGAAAAATTTGGTAACAATTACAAAATGCTAAACAAACATAGTCATCCTTGGTCAAGTAGGAAATGCATCTTCATCATGCATATTGCATTAACATAGGTCATGTCAAAAATTCATTATCTCCACATGCATTCTATAGAACATGATGTCATACAGGTCTACAGACTGGGGGCATAACTAAAAAAATCCTAAACATCCATATAAACTCCTGAAAAAATCCAAAAAAATCATATAAAGTCTTGAAAAAATCCTAAAAAACATATACGATCCTAAAAAAAATCCAAAAAACATTGAAAAGCAAAACATACCAAAAACATCGAGAAAAAATCTTGAAAAAATCAACCAAAAACATTCAAATACCAATCCATAAAATCTACCAAAAACATCCATATAATCACCTGAAAAAATCAACCAAAAACATTCCAATATCGATCCATAAAATCAACCCAAAAACAATATTAAATCAATCAAAAATACTTGCAAAAAAATGTCTCACAAGAAACAAATACCCTAGTAGATATCTAGCAAACGCTTTGCACGAAGTTAACAAAGGATACGACTATCCACTCAAACATCTGCAATCAACTAATCAAACTATCTTATCAATCGTATCATATCCATTTCATGTGATCATTACCTTGTCTTAAATAGAAGAGGATATACTCAAAATCAAATTGGGTAGTCTTAAACGGGGTCCACAACTTTCTAATATCAGACATTATCAACTATCACAACAAGCAATTGAGAACAAAGGTACAAGGTCAGTATAGTTGCTGAATTTTGTCTGGGTCATTCTTTATCTTTAATCATTTGGCGACAGATCATGCTCCTATGCTACTCAAGAATGTCCACAAGTGACTAGAGGAGTCAGGATGGTCATGATCTTTTTCTTTGTTTGTTGTTTGTGGTGTGGACCAATGAAGTTTTGGGCAATAGTTCTAGTGGGTATCTATGTTGGCATGTTCATTTGGCAAATATCTCATGCAAAATATCATGGATAGTTATGCTTGTGACTATCACACATACCTCAACCCTTGGCATTACAACCAGAATGGAGGGTTTCACTCCTTGTTTGTTTCTTCAATGAGATATCTTTACATCTTGGTTCCTTATACCCTGATGTGCAAAGATCCATTGTTCAATAATAAGGCTCAGTGATGAATATATATTGCACAATAAATAACGACACAGTTTCATGAATCAATTATTCTCATTTCATCTCATTTTATTATTGCTAGTTTGCTTATTATTTTCTCATCATTTCTTTTTAAATCAATCATCCTCAATTGCTTCTAATTCTCATCTTTCAATCTATTTCATTCTAAGGTTCATTCTCTCATATTCTATCTCAATATCATCTTCACATCACATATCTCTATCTCTAATCAACTAACCATTCTCATCTTTCATCTCACATTCTTCTTTTTTTGAGAGATCATTCATACCATTAATGCATTAACAATATCTCGAGGGGGCATTACACCCTAAGCGTTATTGGGGCTTATTGGGGCATAAATTTTAAGGTTATCCAAGAATAACCCTTCTCCAGTGCTTTGCTTTTCCTCACTCAAACTATCCTTTTCCATATCCTTCTCAGGTTCCTTGTTCTTCTCCCTCTCAGAATTCAAATCTTTTTCCTCATTATCCTTGTCATCCTCATCCACCATAGGTTGGCTTTTGTCATTGCCAGGGCTAGCACTATGAATTGGGCTATCATTGTTGGACTCGTTCTCACCTTATTCATGCTCTGCACCAATATCCTCATCTTTCTAGCTGTCCTCACCCTCTAACTGGTCCGTTTCCATTTCATTGCCCTCTTTTCCAATTTCCTCTGTGTCATTCTTATCTTCATGGGCTTTCATTGTTAGGTCCCAGAGGCAACTGAGAGGGGGGGTGAATCAGTTGTCCAATATTTCTTTAAACCAAAACAACTTAACCAAATTATTACTTAATACCGGTAAACAAATCTATTATACCAGTGGACAATTTTAACAGATAAATGCAATACCAGTAAAGATTAAAGCATGAAACAAAAAGACAAAGTCATCCACAACTCATAACACCAATATTTGTATGTGGAAACCCTGTAAGGAGAAAAACCATGGTGGGAAACCTTACCCACAATCAAATGATACTACTGCAGATAGTAAGTGTACATAAATGGGGTTTGCACATGCAGAAAGGCCAAGTGCCTAGAGCTCACTACTCAAACACAAATGGGAGTCACACTGACTACGATTGGATGGTTAAATCCAATAAGAATGTATTGCTCAAAATAGCATCTTCATATGCTGGATTTAGTACCGGTGTAGTTCTGATATGTTTTCACAAAAACCTAGCTTCACCTTTAAATGATGTCTACGTGTATAGCTCTTCTTAATCTCGCATATACCTTCACACAAATCATTTTCTCACTCCACATTCGATCTTACAATTAAGACCTTACATTTATACCATAACCTAAGACCAATTTTAGTAGGTCAGCTCTACAAGATATTACAATAAAATCATTTTACAAACAATACAATGTCCGATGCAATAACTGATTCATCATGTCATCTTAATGCATTTACAACAATAATTAATCATCTCCATAGCGTGTCATGCTGATCTGGAATAGATAAACCTGTCGATGTATACCCTGGACCTATTTGCCGGTAACAACAATTATGCAAATATGAATATGCTAATAAACTATTTTCCAAGTTAAGATGTCCAAACGATGTCTTCGACATTACCAAGTGTTTTCCATGTAATTCCAAGTGCCAGTGATCATTATATCCCATCGGTGTACCATATACCAGTGCCTATGTAAAAGTCACTTGCTTGCCGGTGAATGTTGCTGGATCTCCAAAGTGCTAGAGTTTTAGTAGGTGTTGACATCAATGACAGAACCATACCAAAATACCAACAATCTCCCTCTTTGGCATTGATGGCAACACAAGATGGAAAAACCATCAAAGTGCCAAAACAAAAATGCCAAATACCAAAGTACCAATAAAGGTCAACAATCTCCTTACAGTAACAATCTCTCCCCCTGAGAGTAACATGTGTTTCCTTGTGTACCATACCAATCTCTACAAAGGATAATGTGTTTTTCCATAGTTATCACTCCCCCTTTGACATCAAATGCCAAATGTGTTTTCCATATATCAGAGTGCAGAGCGAGATAAAGCAGCAACAGTCAGCAGCGATGGCATTGGTGCATAGATTCGATCACGTTCGCCGATTTCAGAGTACAATAGATGCAGGAGAGCCAGTAAGTACCATAAAACCTCCTTGTACTTTGTCACAGTAAATGTTGTCATTAATGCATGTTAGGTAGCGCAATAAATGCATGTTTAGGAAATGTCAAAAATGTCCAAAACGTGTAGGCACGTCTGTGTAGGTGCCAGGCGCATCTATGTTGGCTAGGCGTGTCTGTGTTTGTGCCAGGCGCGTCTATGCTGGGAAAAGCATCTGTGCCAAATGTGAGCGCATCTGCATTGTTCAGGCGTGTTTGTGAAATGTGGGCATGTTTGTGCAGGATAGGTGCATTTGCGCAGAGCATAGGCATGTCTGTGTATTTCAGGTGCGTCTGTGTAGAGCAGGTGTGTTTATGCAGTCTATAAGCGTGTTTATATCTTCAAGGTGCATTTATGTCTTCAAGGTCAAATCAATAGTTATGTGATGAACATACGCTATCGATTGGATAAGCTGCTGAGAGGATACACTCAAGCAGGTCCTCTAGGGAAGACTAGGATAGCAAATAGGGCTAGGATTGACAATTCTATGATAGAACATACGTTGCCAATTAGGAAACTACTCAAGAGGATTCACTCAAGTAGAGGCCCTAGGATAGGATAGATCAAGGCACTTTGTGATGAACAGTGAGTACCAAGACATAGTACTTTGTGATGAATAGGGAGTACTAAAATATGAGCAGCACTTTGTGATGAACAGTGAGTGCAAATGTGAGCAACACTTTGTGATAAACAGGGAGTGCAAAAACGTAGTACTTTGTGATGAACAGGGAGTACCACTAGGATAATAAACAACACTTTGTGATGAACAGTGAGTGTCACTAGAATAGAAGCAACACTTTGTGATGAACAATGAGTGTTACTAGGATAGAGTACCATATGCATTTAGATAAAAAGTAGCATTTTGTGATGAACAGTGAATGCCACTATGACTGACATGATTGATTTGCTTGACTATAGGAGTATTTGCCTATGCTGGAGTCGTGAGAGAGATTCCTGTCGACTCAGAGGTTGCGACCAGAGTTGACATTCGAGGACAAAACTTCCATTGAGGGTATGGGTTTGCGACATATTATGTATGTGCTTGAGTTTTGGGTGAACATGGGGTTGCTAACTGCGCTGGCTGAGAGATGGCACTCAAAGACTTGTAAATTTTATTTACCGATGGGTGAGATGACAGACACCTTAGAGGATTTTTATAGGATTCTATGGATACCGATCGATGGGGAGATGATTCCTTATGATCGAGAGGGAGATAGGGAGGCCCTGAGATGGGTGTTTTAGGATCCAGGCCTAGAGATGAGAGCTGGACATGTGGCATGGGACATGATGACAACGACAGGACTAGCACTACCAACAGTGCTAGGAGGAGTGATCAGTGGGTTCTTGTGTCCAAATAGGGTGACACAAGGGTTGGCTATGGGCCGGCGGAGCACCTTGGAGACACTGGTTACACAACACACCAGATATGCCTGGGGACCGTGTGTGCTGGCACACTTGTACTATGAGCTGCATCAATTTGTGTATCATGGATCCATAGGATTGGGGTGCAGAGTTACATTGTTGCAGGTATGGGCCTATGAGCATCTACTGGTTATCCGACCGATACACTTCAAGGGTAGGGGTCACGGACACAACTTTGTTCATTTATACAATATGATTACATCACAGCCACAAATTGGCAGGTTGGAGTATTGGCGTCCAGTCCTGGATGAGATCAACACTGTGATATGGAGGCTGTACCGTGAGTGTGAGCGGTGGGAGGAGGATGCAGTGGATCTACCTTATACCTTCCGGAGTAGATATCTGATTGGGCGGACACCCTATGTATTGGAGAGATAGCTGGTTGACAGGGTATGCAGGTAGTTTGGCTGTATTCAGCAGATGCCACAGGGTTCTAGGATGTATGCTCGGACAGTCAGGGATCAGACACACTTTGGTCCATTGTTGTCATATGATCAGACTGTGAAGTAGCTAGTGGAGATGGTTCCCTTGCCGTGGGATATGTGGCCAGATATTGAGGATGCAGGTATGGATGCAGAGTACACTGCATACTGGGTTGAGCATCCATTCCCATGATTGATAGACCCAGGGGAGGCAATAGATGGAGATGGTGAGGGGGATGGAGATGATGATGGAGATGGTGGAGGTAGAGGCCAATGGAGGAGGTGGGGTGCAGTTGGAGAGAGGAGGGTGGCTCTGCGGAGAGAGGGTAGAGAGGAGAGGTAGGCTCGGGTGGTGAGGGGTCGTGGTGGATTGCCACTATAGGTGCCAGTAGCATAGGGTCCTAGATAGGTGTAGGGATAGGGGCAGAGGCAGGTACAGGTATAGGCACAGGCACAAGTATAGGGGGAGCCACAGGCAGAGGCATAGGGGGCCGAGGAGGAGGAGGATGAGCTACTTGAGCTGAGGGAGATTTGCCAGGGATAGGCAGATGAGATTCAGGACCTAGAGAGGGAGACAACTAGGCTTAGGAGGTGACTGAGGAAGATAGAGCATGAGTGGGATCAGGCTATCCAATGCTATATTGAGGTTGAGATAGCATTGAGGGTTGGGAGGTAGGCGGTAGAAGATACAGGGGCTAGATATGCCTATGTTCTACGGGCAAGGGAGGAGATAGGTTACTGGCCAGACCTATATTATGGGGCAGTGCAACCAGAGCAGTGGGCGAGGAGCTTCCACAGACCATCACGGACAACGATAGCTATGGGAGGGAGCCAGAGGAGATAGGCATCCAGTGATGGGGTTATGGGTCCTCCACCACCATTAGATAGAGGGGATAGGAGAGATGATCTTGGGGAGGGTCCTTCTAGGGCTCAGACTCCATCGAGGCCAGGCGGCTCCGAGGGAGGGAGTTCATCATAGCCTTAGAGGGCTCCCTATGTATTAGTGTTTTGTACCATTTTGTATTATGATGTAGACACCTCCGAGTGATTGTAGCCATATGATTTTGACATCATTGTATCATGACACTTATGATTATATATATATATATATATATATATATATATATATATATATATATATATATATATATATATATATATATATATATATATATATATATGTATATATATGTAGCATCCTAAAATTGCGACACTTGCAATTTTGACTGCATTTTGGTCTTCACGATGGCGACGCAACACGCAACCTGAATGGAGACCCCAAAACTTGCTCACGACACCAAAAACTGCATTTTTCAAGCACCTTGGCCTGAACCTCCTTGCACCCCGCTGTCCCGGAGGTGGGACCAGAGCTCCCAGCGCCCGCCCTGGTCCTCCAGGACCATGGCGCCCAGTGCCCTGGTCCCTGGGTCCTATTTTGGGCCCGGTTTCCTAAGTGATATCGGGTCTTTTTGATTGCAATTTGGAAATATACTTCCCTGGTCGGCCTAAGGCCGGGAAAATCAGTCTATCAGCCCTAATTGACAAGTATATAAACTACATTTTCCTCTCTCATTTGGGTAGATGGAGAAAAGGCGAAAGCAAGATTCAAACATTCAAGCATTCAAGCATTCAAGCATTCAAGCATTCCTTCTAAGTCTCCATTCAAGGCTAAATGTTGCATTCAAGACAAGGATTCAACCATTGAAGAGGAGATCACTTACTTCATGCTACAACATACAACATACAACATCTAAACCTTCGCACATAAGGATACCAACATCCTTAGAACAAGGTATTAGTACTTGTTTTACAGTCATTTACATTTACAGCTCTTGCTCATTTCTTGGTTAATTCCAAAACCGGGGTTTGACCTAAAGGCAAACCCCTAATCCCTAACCCCCCATCATCTTTGCTTTTCTGTGTGTAGGTTGCAGGTACGCGGCTGAGATTGAAGATCTGGAATCCTTGTGCAGAGACGAACCGATCCCCCTTCGTTTGACGGATTTTTCGGAGGACCGTGGCGCCGGGCGCCATCGTCCCGACAACTTTTGCTCAAATTTGCAGGACAATGCCATATCGACATTTTACTGCTAATTCCAGGTCCGCAGCTTCATCCTATAACCCGAACTCAGTTTATAAGAGAATCTTTATGACTTTCTATGCATTCTTAGCTTAATTCCCTTAATCAACATTCTTTACAAAAGAGGGTAGCCTTGCTTTCCTAACCCTTGAAATTCATTTAGCATCCAATCTTACATTGTGTGGGATTGAATCTTATGAGTTTCAACCCCTCTTTTGAATGTAAAGTCTTCCCCTTAAGTGAAAACCCATCGAATCCTAGCGAACCTCCCTTCTCTCTCCTCGGAGTCGGAAGAGGGGAGAACAACTAGGGTTCGATCGCGATTTTCCGCTTTACATTTTGGTGAACCCGACGTGAACATCTCTTCTGATTATTCATGATTAGATCTGAAAATTGATTCCTTGATTACATTTCCATGTTTGATCTTTTGCAAAATTTTAGAGGTAATTGCATAAAAACCCTAAATTTTCTTTTTTTGAACATTGAACTTGCGAAATGTTTAATAAATGCTTGTTTCAGATCTGCTTTTCTATTATAAATTATCAATTCATATCTATGCTTTAATTTTGAAAATTAAGTGGTTAAGTGTCAAAACCCTAATTTTTGAAACCCTCTTGATTCAACCTTTGTCCGACAATTTCACTGATCAAAACATCTCCAAATCAGCTGTAACTTTGGATTCTGTAATAAAATCACAATATCTTTCATCCCTGAAAATTTGGAAAAAAGTTGTGAGGACCGTGTTGCACTCCGAGCGCCACCGTCCCCGACATTTTTTCCAAAATTTCGGGAGCGAGATCTTGCTGTATTTTCCTACTAAAATCCAGAATTTTGGCTAATTTTGTCAATTATAACACTTTCAAAATTACAGTCAAAGTTGGTCTTGCGATTGCTTGGTCTAAGGCTTCTAATCATTCAAAAATCATTGAAATTAAAATTTTGTGTCAAAATTGTGTTCTTACTATCCTAAATCTGAAAAGTGTGTTATCATTCATTAAAAATTTCAGTGCTTTATTCAAATTCTTGCATTTTGTGACTTTTGAAATTAAGTGCTTAATTACAACAACTTTGATTTCCGCTTTCAAAATTGAATTTTGCGTGAAATTGAGTCAATTTTTAATTTTCAAAATTTGCATTGCTTTTGACATTCCCTCTAAAATCATAAGACTCAAAATTTCAGTTTCCCTCTCTTTTTCAAAACTCAAAATTTTGCATTTTTTGACAATCTTGATAGGGTTCAATTTTGAGATTGCAACTTTAATTTGGCCTATCTACAGATCGTAAAATCCCTCAATTTTTTCGGATTAGCTCTAAAATCATCATACCTTTCATCCCTGCAAAATTCGAAAAAAGTTGCAATGACCGTGTTGCACTCCGAGCGCCACGGTCCCGGACATTTTTTTCAAAATTTCGGGAGACTGTTGTGATTGTACTTAACAGCTTAAATCTGGAAGATTGGCTAGTTTTACTGAAAATTGCTACCTCTAAGATCAAAATCTTTTCTCTCTCTCTAGTGCATGAGTTTTACAACAATAAGCCCTACTTACACTATTCCCGTTAGACGAAGCCGTAGAATTAAGTCCTTCCGAGGTTTAACTACCGAGGAGATGGAACCTAATTTGAGTAGCCTTTTTAATGAGGATATGGGTAATTCCTCTAATCCTCCTAACAATGAAGAAGCTTCCCATGAAGTTTCCGTTGAACAACTTTCGAAATTGGATAACCAATTTGACGATTTTCACCAATGGATGTCTCATGAGTATCCCGATAGTCAAGCTCTTCCTTCAATTGAGGGTCTAAAACACATGCTTCAAAGTGATAAGAATGGAATTGACATTTTGCGTGGTATTTCACACATTGTGAATTCGAATGTGATGCCTATGAAGAGTTGTGCTGAATCTTTAGGTTATACACAACCTCCTACACAAGTCAATCATTCTATTCCTTTGACCACTCCTATTGCTAGTATACCTACCTTTACATCAAACATCATGGCTACTTCTACACAAGACATTCCTCCTGTGATCACTAGTCATGGGGGCAATCCTCCCCCTTCTTCAATTAATCCTCTTCCTTCATTCAATCCAACTTCTTCGTACATTCCTTCAATGAATGTTCCTATTACATCTTCACAAATGAACATGACGCAAGGGGGCAATTCATTTAACCATTCCATTCCTCCTTGTAGTGTTCCTCCTATCCAATCATCCCCTATGGTTGACTATCATAGGGTCCCACCACCTTACTCTTTACCTTCTTTCAATAACATAACACCTCCATCTCAATCTAACACACCTAATATGAACTCTTCGACTGAAGCTACCATTAATAATCTTGCACAAACTGTCTCTTCTTTACAGCAACAAATTGCCTCTATGAATCAATCTAGGTTTAGTGTGCCCACATTTGATGTTGCGAGCCCACTTTCTCTTGATATTGTTCGAGCTATCCCTCCTAAACATGTTGAAATCCCGCATTTGGAGCTTTATAATGGTAAAGGAGATCCTCTAACACATGTTAAGACTTTTCAAACAATATGTACTGATTTTGCTTATGACCAAAGGTTGCTTGCAAAACTGTTCACTAGAACATTAAGAGACAAAGCCCTACAATGGTATTGCTCGTTGCCTTCTTATTCTATTACTTCTTTCGAACAACTTGCAAATGCTTTCATTCAACAATTTCAAAACAATATAAGTCCTAAAGTTACTTTGATTGATTTAATGCATTGTAAACAAGGTGTTAAAGAAAAAGTGACTGATTTTATTGGTAGATATAAGCATTTGTATGCTCAAATTTCTTTTCCAGTGCCTGATAATGATATTCAAAGAATCTTTATTTCTAATTTGCAAAAAGATATTCGAGACAAACTTCTATTTTCTGAGTTTACTTCTTTCCAACAGTTGTGTGCCACTCTTCACAATTATCAACTGACTGTGAGTCAAATGGAACAATCACATCCTATGGCTCCGAGTGATAAGGGTGATAGCAGTCAACAACCATTTGGGAAGATTAAACCGAACAGAGATTCCATCAAATTCAATGAAAACATCATCAACAACAATGTGAATGCAGCATCAGGTGTGCCTCCTATTTCTAAATTTTTCAGGAAAGAAAGAAAGTATACTCCTTTGAATGAATCATTGCATGATATTATGAATAAGTTATTGGGACAAAATGTGCTTACTCTTCCTCCTGTACGACAAATTGATCCTGCAAAGATTACTTCACCTTATTTTGATCACAAAGCTTTTTGTCATTTTCATCGTCAGCCTGGTCATGATACTGAAAAATGTTTTTCTTTAAAGGGTAAAATTCAGGATTTGATTGATAATAATACTATTTCTGTTTCTGGAGTGAATGATAAAGGCAACACATCTGTAGCTCCTCCTAACCAAAATCTTCAAATTTTCACTGATCCATTGCCTTCTCATACCTCTCATACCTCTAATGTGATTGAGGCTAATGATTCCTCTTTCTCATCTGATGGTCTTGTGTCTATGACTCCGAATGTGATTAACTTTGTAGAGCAGCAAGAAATCCCTAAAGAACCTTCCATCACATTTGATTCTGGTGAAACCATTAGAGCACCTGATGGTCCTTTATACATAGTTGCAAAAGTCAAAAATACACCTTGCCGTGGAGTGCTTGTTGATCCTTCGTGCATGGTTAATGTTATTACTGAAGAATTTCTTTTTACTTTGCAATTGAATCAAGTGATCTATGACAAAACAGATGTGATTGTGAAACTATTTGATGCATTTTCTTCTCCTGCAATTGGTTCTATTACATTGCCTATTGAGGTCCATAATAAATCTCTTGATGTGAACTTTGCTATTATTCCTTCTTCCGAACAATTTCGTGTGAAGCTTGGCTATCCTTGGCTATCTTCCATGAAGGCTATTGCTTCTCCTATACATAAGTGTTTGAAATTTCCCCATAATGGTGAAATTGTTACTGTTAATCATAGTCTCTTTAAACCAGCTGAAAGAACCTCTAGTGTTCCTATTGATTACTGTTGGCCTAAACAATTCCAATCTCTTCCTCCGCGAAGTGATCATCTTTTTAAATCTTATCAAAAGTGGAAAACAGATATGATTCTATCTCTAAGTGAACCTAGAACACCTAAAATTGACATTCCTATCATTCTTGAGAAGGAAATTCTTCCTTTGAAAGATAAAACTAATGTCTTTCCTCAAGAAGATTCTCAACCCATCCCTATGGATGTGACTATGTCTATATCTAATAAACTTCCTAAGAGTAGACCTATACCTCCTCGTCATGATGGACTTGGTCTTCTCTCTAAACCAAATATTCTCCCTTATACGGAGCAGTTCCTCCTCCTTTTTATAGAGAGAAGAGACCTTCTTCTTCTCCTATTATCTAGCCTAAGAGACCACAACCTAAACACCCAAGTGATAAGGATGAGAACATTCCTCCTCCTCTATCTTCTACACTTCCTACTAAGACTAGACATAATCGTTCTACACGCGAACGCCGACGAAAACGTCGTCTTAGGGCTCAAGCAACCGCTTCTCAAACTTTACAATCTCCAAAAACACCTTCAACAAGCATTATTCCATTTTCTCCTCAGCCGGATATTGAGCCTAAATCTCCTATACACAAGATACATGATGGTCTTGATCCTGTGCGAGTTAAAGATCCTATTTTTATAAATCTTGATGATGATATAGATGAAAATGTTACTCCTCTTGCTTCTGATAGTGAATATGAACTTGTTGATGTTGACAACCATTTATCTAATGAATTTTCTAAAGCACTTATCCTAGCTCCTAGACAAGAACAATGTGGCTTAGAACATGAACATAGCCCTTGTTTGGATCTTGTGATAGCTCCATCTGCTGTGTTGGATGTTCCTCCTCTAGCATGTTCCCTGCCTTCCCGAAACATTGATCAGCAAGATCGGGGGGTAGATGACGTGCTAGACTAGTTACATTAGCATGGTAGATTCTCTCCCCCTCTCTTTTGTTACTTCTCCTATATGTTATTCTCATTCTTCTATTTGTCGTCCTTAGTGTTGTCTACTTGAGGATGATGCAAAGCATTGAGATCTCTTTGGTCTCTCTCATGTTGACTCAAAAGACACATGTGTTCCCTTCTTCTAGGTGACCTTCCTTGATTGGGGAATGAAGAACAATTATGCATACGTACATATGATATATACATGACTTATCATACAACATACTGACCCCGAGGAAAGCGAAGTCACCTCGTGCTTTGTGTTTTGTGTCTATTATCCTTGGGTTTATCTCACACTTGGGGGCTAAATCCTTGTGGTAACGTGCTCCTTTCCTTTCTCATTTCTTATGTGTATCACTATGTTAAAACAATCACCCCCGTTGAGGCGCGTGCGATCGCTTTAACGTAGGGGGGAATACACCCTGGCTATCCCTTCACGATACTTGAAAATTTCTTCGCAAACTTAGCTTTGCCTTGAAAATTTTTGGTATTTCTCTTACATGACTCATAGTGAGGGAACCTTACTACTGACAGTCATGGTTCTTCCTCGTGATCTTCCCTTTTACTTTGTCAATCGAAGTCGTAAGATCCTTAGTCCACTGGGGGCTTGCTGTGTCTTGCCTCCTTGATGTGGTGAAAGTCTTTCAATGTTGTTTCCTTGTACTTTACCAGAAGTATGAGCGTACATACTCCCGCTAAAGTGGGGGCTAAATGTAGCGTCCTAAAATTGTGACACTTGCAATTTCGACTACATTTTGGTCTTCACGATGGTGACGCAACACACAACCTGAATGGAGACCCCAAAACTTGCTCACGACACCAAAAACTGCATTTTTCAAGCACCTTGGCCTGAACCTCCTTGCACCCCACTGTCCTGGAGGTGGGACCAGAGCTCCCAGCGCCCTGGTCCCTCAGGACCAGAGTGCCCAGTGCCCTGGTCCCTCAGGACTAGGGCGCCCAGCGCCCTGGTCCCTGGGTCCTATTTTGGGCCCGGTTTCCTAAGTGATATCGGGTCTTTTTGATTGCAATTTGGAAATATACTTCCCTGGTCGGCTTAAGGTCAGGAAAATCAGTCTATCAGCCCTAATTGACAAGTATATAAACTACATTTTCCTCTCTCATTTGGGTAGATGGAGAAAAGGCGAAAGCAAGATTCAAACATTCAAGCATTCAAGCATTCAAGCATTCAAGCATTCCTTCTAAGTCTCCATTCAAGGCTAAATGTTGCATTCAAGACAAGGATTCAACCATTGAAGAGGAGATCACTTACTTCATGCTACAACATACAACATACAACATCTAAACCTTCGCACATAAGGATACCAACATCCTTAGAACAAGGTATTAGTACTTGTTTTACAGTCATTTACATTTACAGCTCTTGCTCATTTCTTGGTTAATTCCAAAACCGGGGTTTGACCTAAAGGCAAACCCCTAATCCCTAACCCCCCATCGTCTTCTCTTTTCTATGTGTAGGTTGTAGGTACGCAGCTGAGATTGAAGATCTGGAATCCTTGTGCAGAGACGAACCGATCCCCCTTCGTTTGACGGATTTTTCGGAGGACCGTGGCGTCGGGCACCATCGTCCCGACAACTTTTGCTCAAATTTGTAGGACAGCGCCGTATCGACATTTTACTACTAATTCCAGGTCCGCAGCTTCATCCTATAACCTGAACTCAGTTTATAAGCGAATCTTTATGACTTTCTATGCATTCTTAGCTTAATTCCCTTAATCAACATTCTTTACAAAAGAGGGTAGCCTTGCTTTCCTAACCCTTGAAATTCATTTAGCATCCAATCTTACATTGTGTGGGATTGAATCTTATGAGTTTCAACCCCTCTTTTGAATGTAAAGTCTTCCCCTTAAGTGAAAACCCATCGAATCCTAGCGAACCTCCCTTCTCTCTCCTCGGAGTCGGAAGAGGGGAGAACAACTAGGGTTCGATCGCGATTTTCCGCTTTACAATATATATATGAGATGATTCATCTTTGCAGTAGCTATATTCATGTGTACCTATGTGATGTTGCTTTGATGTGATTTATGATGTTGATTATGATATGGATGCAAATATGTACATGATGAAATGCAATATTTTTGTTCTTTTATGTTTTAATATGTTATGCATGATGAAAATGTGAATGTATGAAATGCTAATGAATATGATAATGCAAATGATTATTTACATGATGAAAGTGTAAAATGTGCTAACATGTGTTGTGTGCAGGATGTGATGCATTTGTGATATCTATATGTATGTATGAATGAAATGCTTAATATGTGGCAATGCAGGTGCAATTACATGAAATGCAAATATTTTTGGTGTGTCATTATACTTAGTCGTGTGATAGCAGGCTACACAAACTCAAGAAGGATGATGGAAGTTAATCAAGAAAGGGGGATGAAAGATAGAAGATATGAAAGTGAAAGAGATTCTTGTGCATTATCATCATTGAGCTTATTATGGTAAGTAGGTTATGACAATCGAGGCATATGTTCGACCCAGAAAGTCATTGTACCTGTTTGCATGGAGATAAGACAGTCACAAACAAGGAATGCCCTAGTTCATACTAGATTCTTAGTGTCCTCATATCCTTGGACAAGTCATAGCATTACTAAGAGACAATCCACAGACAACAAAAGAAAAATAGATGACGATACCCCATCCTCGCCTTTCTAGTCAAAGACATCCTGGAGATAGAATCTCTAGTTAGAGACATCCCGAAAAAGCTAAAAGACATGTCACCAAAAAGATAAAATAAAAATAAAACCAAGACTCGACACCAACATCCACTGTAGTCCTCAAGTTTAGTGTCTCTTGTCACTTGTATAAGTCTTATTTGATTGTGGTCACAATGTTTAATTTCACAAAAAGGATAGATAGCACTAAGCCATATGTTGTCTGAGTCTGTCAAAATATTTGATTTGTTGAAGCCCATTGTTACTGTTGTCTCATTTGAAACTGACTGAATCCATGAAACTGATACTTTATTGCAAAGAAGACAAAACTTTATTGTGGATTGGTGATGCAGATGTTGCTTTATTGCGGATTGTGCATGGATAGACTGAAGAAAAAGTGGAAGAAACTCTACTCCTCGAAACATGTGATGCTCTTAGTTCCACACCCATCACTAGAAGTAGGAATAGCCTTAGCCACAGATAGGAGTTGATTTATTATGGATTGAAATGAGTGAAAAGGAATGTTTATTATGAATGGCTAACCAATCTTGGGTAGATCAATGACAAGCCATGATGAGAATAGGTAAGTTTATTATGGATGAATAGGTTGTGAGTGTGTGCAAAGTGAAAGGATAAAATGGAATCCTGAAGGAGGGAGGAGCAATGTCTCTACGCATGGTGCCGGTGACCTAGTTTTCACCATGGTACTTGCCAGGGCACCACCGAAGTGGTTTTCACTGTTGGATAGATTTTTCTTTTGGTTTTTGTCACAAGGTGTCTGTTTGTTAGGTTTTCACCAAGTAACGATTTTTTTGTTTTATGATTTTTTTGTATTTTGAATTAGGATACTCTGAAGAGCTATGTGTAAAACCTGCGAAGGTGCATGTTGTTGATAGGATCCTCCAAAGGTTCACCATCTGGAGTTGAGAGCTGATATGCACCAGATCCATATGTTGTTGTAATGATGTAAGGACCAAGCCAATTTGGTTCAAACTTTCCCTTCTTATCTCTGTCATGCTGATTTTTAGGATTTTCTCTGAGAACTAAGTTACCCACCTCAAATGTATGAGGCTTAACCTTATGATTGTAGCTACATTGTTCCTTGATTGAATGATGTGTAGCTCGAGTGACTGTCTTCCTTGATAAAAGAACTGAGATAGAATTACTAATGTGTGGACTACACAAGCCCATATGCATGTCACCTAAAGAATTTTGGGCACCCCTAATAATAAAGTCCTTCGAGGAAGCTCCATTAAAGGTCCATGATGTATTACTAGAAGGGAAAGGATATGTGGAACAAGTGGATGAGTGATGAAGGCTTATGACTGTGAAAAGAAGTGAAAGTAGGATGACATGATAGAAACTTAGGATCAACAAGTATGCTTTTTGACTTGAAATTTTAGAACTTTTGCCCCCAGTTATTTTGATATTAGGGGAGATCATCTCTTGCTCTTTGTCTTTCATAGGATTTTTATCTTTGACTTTAATTTTTTTAGAGTCCAATGGCTTTTGATTTTGATTTGGACTAAAGGACTTTTCTTTATTTTTGACTTGTAGATTTTTCTTTTCAAAGCTTGTTTTTTGATCCCCAATAAGTAAGGGCTTTTGTGATTCTTGTTGATCCAAGTTTGGAAGTGGAGTGGAAATGGAATGAGTGGATGAAATGGTAAGGCTATGTGAGTTCTCAAGAGGGCTGGCAATATGCTCAATAGATTCTTTGTTGGAACCACTCTTAGGACTATTGATATCAAGAGATTCTTGCACCACTAGAGGACATTTACATTCAGACTTAGTAGCCACAGCACTAGGTGGTTCACACCTAATTCCTTGCAAATAGTTTATAGATTGTTCCTGTCAACTCAATCTCTTAGGAGATAGTGGGAGTTGATCAACATGAAAGATATACTCACCGCATCCAAGGTCTTTAATCTTGAACTTTTCTTTGATCTTTGCTTGTTTTGATGTAAAAGCTTTCAAGGATTCTAGATTCACATATGCTAAAGATGGAACAACTTCTTGATTGACTGGTATTGTTATTTCTAATCTAGGTCACAAATTGTTGCAATATATGAATGGGTTAGGATCATCTTTGATGGTCACTTCAACTCCATTGTGTGGAAACTTGATGCATCGATGATATGTTGATGGTACTGCGCTCATCTCATGAATCCATGGGCATCCCAAGAGTATGTTGTATGTGAGCTCTAGATCAAGGACTTGACAAACCACATCTTTTGCAACTGGCCCAACTCTGAGAGGTAAGATGATTGTGCCCTTGGATGAACGCTCTTCATCATCATATGCCTTGATGGTAATTTTGTTTGTAGAATTCACAGCTTTATCAGAATATCCCAATTGTTTAATAGTGCTCAATGTACAAATGTTTAGACCTGCTCCTCCATCTATCGGGACTCATTTTATTCAGTGTTTGTGTATGAAGGCTTCAATGTGTAAAGCTACGTTATGTGGTTGACTTACAAAGGCATCGTCAGCTTCTGTGAATGTAAGGGAGTGTGGAATGGAAAGGTATCCCACCATGGCTTGAAACTAGTCCATGTTCAAATCAGTAGGGATAGCAGTGTCTCTTAATATTTTGTCAAGAATAGCTTTATGTGTAGGGGATATGCGTAAGAGCTCAAGGATTGAGATAAGCGTGGGTGTCTTCCCAACTGTTCTACAAGGTCATACTTAGGCTTGGTTGATGAGGAAGTAGTGTTTTTAGCTAGAGCACCTTGCAAAGTGAATTTACCTCGATGAGTTGTGACATTACATTCAGAGGTAGGTTCGAAAGAAGATCCAATCCCTTTCAGGATGATTTTGGGTCTTTGAGTAGAATTCTATGGCATTTTGTCCTTAATGATAATGGTAGAGACATAATTGTCCATCGAGATGTGATTGATAGTTGAATCATAGTTATAAGATGCTCTGGTATAGTTGGTTTGCTAATCTGTGGCTGTAGCTTTTCCCTTGTCATGTTTTGGGAATGGTTCCTTAAACATCTCATGTTCTTGATTTGATGAGTGTCCTTCAATCTCAATGTCACCTCTATCAATGAGATCTTGTATGATGTTCTTCAGTCGATGGCAATTTCCTATTTTATGTCCTTTGCTCTTATGAAATTCACAATATTCATCATCATTCCACCAATTTGGTTTAACCTTTGGCTCATATGGAGGAAAATCAAGAATTGTGATTATCTTGTTTGCCACTAGCTTCTTGAAAACTGACTCAAGTGGTTCTCCCAATAGGGTGTACTTCCTTCCTGACCTAGAAGTTGTTTGAGTATTCACTTGATTGTTTGTGGAGCTTGATCCAGAAAAAATGATTTTAGGTCATACTGTATTAGCATCCACAACACCATCATTGACTGTGTTCTTGTTTTTGTTCCAAAATCTTGGCTTATCTTTTCCTTTAAAGTCATCTTTGTTTTCTTTGAATATCTTAATGACTCCTTGTTCAATTAGGACTTTCTTTGTTGCTAAGCCTTTTTCAATGACGTTCTTGAAGGTGGACAAACAATCTTTTCTTAGGTCATAACCAATGTCTTTGTTAACATTCTGAGTGAACATCTCCACCATTTGTTTTGTAGAATTTCCCAAGAGCATCTGCTAGCTAGATTCCTCCATCTTTGTAAAAATGATGAAAAAGATTTTCCATCCTCTTTCTTGGTGTTGCACAAAGTAGTGACTGATATGTCTGTCTCTATGTTGTAGGAGAAATGTTCGATAAATGCCTTTGCTAGATTACCCCATGACTTAATACCAGGTGGAAGTTGGGAGAACCATTCCATAGCTTGACCACCTAGTCTTTGCGGGAATAATCTCATCAAATATGTCTCTTCTGAAGCTACCTCAATGCAAGCTGTGAAAAACTGTCTTATGTGTACCTTAGGATCCCATTTTCCTCTATACTTATCAAACTTAGGTGTCACAAAGTGTGTAGGAAAAGGAGGCATTGGAATGCTCTTGTCAAATGGATAAGGACATATGTCTCTCATTGTGTATGTTGGCTTCGGTGTATTTATGTCCTCCATTTTCTTTTGTAAGTCCCTGATTTGTTGCTCCAAATTGTTCTTAGGTGGAGACCAACTTCTTGGGCCATACCCCATGCTTGAGGCACCAATTGGAGGAGGAGAATGTTGCATATATGGATGATATTGATCACACACATGTTCATATGGAGGAGGTCTATAATGATGCTACGTATATGGACCACTTGGTATAGAGTCATGTTGAGGAATGAAATATCTATTGTGTCCATGTATACCATACTCTATAGGCACGTCATGAGTTTGTTCTAGTGTGTTGCCCCCAAATTTGACACGGGGTTTGCTTGTGTCCAAATTTTGAGCATGCCTTTGAATATCCAATTGCTTTGGTGGTTGATCCTTAGCATTGGTATGTGGTTGAGCATATTTCTCTACATAAGACCTCCATAATGGTCTGTGAAGGTGAGTATCATATGCTTGACCATGTGTGTATGGGACCTCTAGTTTTTGAAACAAAGATGATGGTGATTCAGGCACAATATGTGGTCCTCTATTGCCTCCATTATTAGGCCTCCTTTGATCCATGTTTGAGTGAGATTGTTGCAAAGGTCTTTGTTCCATTATTTGAGACATGTCAAAATCATGAGGGATCTTGGCTCCACTTTGTGCCATCACTTGTAGAAAGTATTGTCTATCTCTCCTCATTATTTCCTCAACCAATTGATTGAAATTGGGATTCATAATGGAGTCTTCCACTTCTGCTGAATGTATTGAAATGTTGTCCATATTGTCATTGTGTGTATCATTGTTGTTTATAGTGTCCATGTGCTCAACATTTGTAATGTTTTTATAGGCATCCATGTTAGGTAATGTAGTTGACAAAGTATGATGAGGACAAGCAAGTGACCTTTTGACTCGAGTTTAGACAAATGTGAATGTAATGTAAGGTGTAAAGCAATGATGGACTTTGTGAGACCCAAAGATAGGTTGAATGCTAGATAAAAATCTAGAGAAATAACTTAGGAAGCTCAAGAATTCTGAAACTGATTGCTATTGTTTGTTGGACTGTAAATTTTTCCAATTTGTGAAGTTGTTTGTTGTGACCAAATCTAAAATTTTGACTGTATTTTCGTGACAAGAGGACACGATGTTGATGAGGACTCAATGTTTGCAAGTGTTTAGACTCAAAATGACTACAAGAAAAGTGTGTTGTTTGATGTAAGAATATTTTGCATACACTTGAAGACACAAAAGATACAATGTTTTGTTGTTTGGTCTTGAATGTTTGATTGTTCAAAATAAGACAAGCACAATTCTTATGGTTGGCCAAGACAATAGTTGTTGATCCCACATGGAGTTTCCCTCGAGGCTAAGCTATTCATAGTGGATACTTAGATGCTTGACCCCATTGGCTCCACCCTCGGCACTCACTTCTCGGGGTAGCCAAGTATCAGTCCTCACGAAAACTCCCCGTGGTAAACTTTGTATCTCTACTAAGAATCATATGTGTGTGGGCCGCTACCAGAGGTCCGACCTCCTGCCCCAACAACTAGAAGGATTTTGGCTTCTAAAATAAAAAGGTGCTACTAAGGGCATCCACTCATGTGGACATACATGTAGCACTTTCAGCTTTGTAAATACAAAAGGCTCCCAGCCGGTAGGGGTTACGCCCTACAAATAATCAAATAAATTTGATCAAATGGGTTTATGGGGAGACATAGTGTCAGTATGAACTAATCAGCACACGTTATTCATAGTTTTCACCATGAATACAGTTATTTATAGTGGTTTGGAAGAAGATGGCCTTTTCTTTTGCTACCACTTGGGTCGTTCTCTCCTTACTAGTAGTCCTAATGACCACACGAGCAGACAAGCCCTCTAAATATGAAACAAAAAGAGCCTATTTCTCAAGACACAAAAGACAATGGTTCAATTTTAGTGCACCAATTGAAGTGTTTGCTAGTCTATGAGAACAAGGCACACAATAAAGATCAAAAACCCTTGGCAAGGTCCTGCAACAAAGATTTGTTAGTAGTTTGGATTATTTCAAATGATCACCCCTTCTTGCAAGCACACAAGTTAGGTAAATTTTAGATCCAAAAGACTTTGTGAAATAGGGGCCTTCGACAAAATGATTTTTCTTTCAAGACAAGCTGCACCAATTTCGTTAGCTAGATCTGAAAATGTTAGCTCCAAATAAATCAGATTTGAAAAATCGAATGACTAAAAATTGAATCAATGAAAACCCCAAAATGAAATTAGTGCACACAGACGCGATTACCATAAACACAAACACAACTTCTAGACGTAGATGTGCTTCTATGAGACACAGACGTAGCTCCAGAACACAGACGCGGCTTCTGGACGCAGATGCACCTAAAAACCCCACAGACGCAACTAGGGAACACAGACACGATTTTTGGAATCTGCAAAAAAAATAAAATACTGTCGAGGGTGTGGACGCGATCCTAGATGTCGCAGACGTGACAGAAAACCAAAAATGCGATCCAAAAGTACGCAGATATGAAAATACCAAAATACTGTCGAAAATGTCAGATCTGCAACTTCAAAACACAAAATCTGCAACAAGGATGTTAAATGCAAAAAGGGACAAGAGTCCCACCGGGCGTGCCAAAATGTTTATGGTGAAAATGGATAACAACAATGTTGAAAGACTAAATGAATTCAACCACAAAACCCTAGCCTAACAACAACAAAGATCCACCATAACATATGAAGATTACCTAAGACAATGCAAATCAAATGAAATCATAAAGATTATACCATCACATGTCCAATAGGGTTTGGATCTCCATTTTTCCTATCTCCATTGATCTTGCTTGATATATTTTCTCTCAGATTTTATGTGTGCACAAGAGCTCAACAAAGAATGGAAATGTGGTTGCAAGTAGGCTTGATTGCATATGTAAGTTCGAAAGCATAGTTGAGGCTGAATGCATAGTGAGTGAGTCAGGATTTGATAATGAAGGAAGCATCCCCTTATATAGAAGACACTATAAGAAATGGAGGGATAAGATTGAGAGGTGTAAAAGAGGTCAACTATGATTAGAGGGTAGGTAAAGAAAATAATAAAATAATGAAAGGGGTAGGTAGTGTATGAATTAAAAGATGAATGACATGTGTCATGGGTAGAAAAGGTTAATGAATTAATCAAATAAATAAAAATTTATTTAGTTAATAGAAGAAGTGGGATCAATTAAATAAATAAGATATTTATTTAATTTAGGAAAAGGGATAATTTAAATAAATAAATGTATTTATTTAAATGAGAAATAAGGCTAGAAGAGGATAAATGAATTAATTAAATAAATAAAGATTTACTTAATTAATAGAAGAATTAGGATTAAAATAATTAAATAAATAAAGATATTTATTTAATTAGACTGGACAATTTTAGGTGTCTACATTTTGCCCCTCTTTGAGACAATGCAGCTTGTCGCATTGTTTCAAAGAAGATAAGATGAACTGATACAATGTTGCCCCAAGATGGGAATGATATGCCCCCTTGAGAGATTGGATGAAAATGTCTAGAAAGATCACAAACAATCTCTCGATAAGAAAGAAAGGCTAGAATGGACTGACCGGATAGGGTAGAGTGACAGAGTGATGGGATAATGAAGACTAACTTGGGAAACGAGGGCTAGGGTAGTCTATAAGATAGACTATGAGGGAAAAACATCCTCATTGTCATCCACACATCCAAGAGATTAGAGTGCAGAGAGAGAATAGAGTAGCCGTAGTCAGCAGCGATGGCATTGGTGCATAGATTTGATCGTATTCACCGATTTCAGAGGCCAGCAGATGCAGGAGAGTCGGTAAGTACCGCAAAACCTCCTTGTAGTTTGTCGCAATAAATGTTGTCATTAATGCATCTTAGGTAGTGCAATAAATGCATTTTAGAATATGTCAAACAAGGCTGAAAAATGCTTAGGCATGTCTGTGTTTGTGCCAGGCACGTATGTGCAATATGTAAGCACGTTTATGTAATGAAAGTGCATTTATGTCTTCAAGGTCAAATCGACAATTCTGTGATGAACATACGATGTTGATTGGATAAGCTGCTGAGAAGATTCACTCAAGAAGGTCCTCTAGGGAAGATTAGGATAGATCGAGGCACTTTGTGATGAACAAGGAGTACTAAAAAAAAGAGCAGCACTTTGTGATGAACAGTGAGTGCAAATGTAAATAGCACTTTGTGATGAACAGTGAGTGCAAATGTAAGCAACACTTTGTGATGAACAGGGAGTACAAGAACACGTAGTACTTTGTGATGAACAGGGAGTACCACTAGGATAGAAGCAACACTTTGTGATGAATAGTGAGTGTCACTAGGATAAAGCGCCATATGATAGATATAAGCACTGAGATAATAAGCAACATTTTATGATGAACAGGGAATGCCACTATGATTGACACAGTTGATTTGCTTGACTGTAGGAGGACCTACCTATGCTAGAGTCACGGGAGAGATTCCCATCATCTCAGAGTTTACGACCAGAGCTAACATTTGAAGATAGAGAAGTGATTGAGGTTATGGGCTTGCACCATATTTTGTAAGTGCCTGAGTTTCGGGTGAACATGGGATTGCTGACTGCATTGAGAGATGGCACTCAGAGACTTGCACTTTCCATTTGTTGATGGGTGAGATGTCAGTCACCTTGGAGGATGCATATAGGATTCTAAGGATATCGATTGATGGGGAGTTAGTTCCTTACAATGGAGATGGAGACAAATGCACTGAGATGAATGTTCCAGGATCTGAGATTGGAGATGAGGGTTGGACATGTGGCTTGGGATACCATGACACAGACAAGATTAACATTACCAGCAATACTAGCAATAGTGATCAGTGGATTCCTCTGTCCGGATAGGGAGACATGAGGGTTGGCTATGGGATAGGGGAGAGATGATCTTGGGGTGGGTCCTTCCATGGCTCAGCCTACGTCAAGGCTAGGTGGCTCCGAGGGAGTTCATCATAGCCTTAGAGGGCTCCCTATGTATTAATTTTGTACCATTTTGTATGGTGATGTAGACACCTTCAAGTGATTGTAGCCATATGATTTTGACATCATTGTATCATGACACTTATGATTATATATATGAGATGATTCATCTTTGTGACAACTATATGCATGCATACCTATGTGATGTATGTTTTGATGTGATGCTTATGATATGGATGCAAATATGTACATAATGCAATGCAATATTTTTTATCTTTTATGTTTTATATGTTATGCAAATGCAAATGTGAATGTATGAAATGCAAATGAATATGATAATGCAAATAACTATTTACATGATGAAAATGTAAAGTGTACTAACATTTGTTGTGTGCAAGATGTGATGCAATTGTGATATCTATATGTATGTATGAAATGCTTAATATGTGGTAATGCAGGTGCAAACTACATGAAATACAAATATTTTTGGCGTGTCATTATACTCAGTCATGTGATAGCAGGCTACATGGACTCAAGAAGGATGATGGAAGTCAATCAAGAAAGGGGGATGAAAGATAGAAGATATGAAAGTGAAAAGAGCTTCTTGTGCATTATCATCGTTGAGCTTTATTATGGCAAGCATGTTATGACAATCGAGGCATATGTTCGACCCAGAAAGTCATTGTACCTATTTGCATGGAGATAAGATAGTCACAAATAAGGAATGTCCCAATTCACACTAGACTCATAGTTTCCTCATATCCTTGGACAAGTCATAGCATTACTAAAAGACAATCCACAGACAACAAAGAAAAATAGGTGACGATACCCCATCCTCACCTTTCTAGTCAAAGGCATCCTGGAGATAGAATCTCTAGTTAGAGACATCCTAAAAAAGCTAAAAGACATGTCACCAAAAAGATAAAATCAAAAGAAAACCAAGACTTGACACCAACATCCACTGTAGTCCTCAAGTTTAGTGTCTCTTGTCACTTGTATAATTAGTATTTGATTGTGGTCACAATGTTTATTTTCACAAAAAGGGTAGATAGCACTGAACCATAATGTTTGTTAGGGTTCCCACAGATACTGAGAAGGGGGGGTGAATCAGTATCTGATCGGTAATGAAATTTTCTTAAGACAGAACATGCAGAATATAAAGTAACAATATACCAGTATGCAAGAATTAATGTAATTAACAAAATCAAAAACATCCACATGAAAGGAACACCATAACACAAGATGTTTAATGAGGAAACCCAGTGTGGGAAAAACCTCGGTGGGATTTGTGACCCACAATATTCACTTACTGGCCAATAAGAGAATATTACTTACAATAGGGGCCTGCACATGCAAGAAGGCCAACTGCCTAGAGCACACTGCTCAATAAGAAGTCACACTGACTTACAATGAGGATTATACAAATCCAATATTTGGTACTGCTTTACAATAGCATCTTCAATGCTAGATTCAATACCGGTTCTTGCTCTAGTCTTTACATATACCCTTGACCTATAATTCACACATTAGGACCTATAATTCACACATTAGGTCTGCCTAATAATTTTCTTTTTGCTTCCTATCTATATCCTACAAATGTCTACAATGATCTCTTTTATATACGAGAGTCATTTTACAATTTTCCAAGTCGACTTACAATAATAAACAAAATATTACATATCAAAAATCCTGTCGGCCTCTGTGCCGGTGCCAGTGCTGGTGTAGAGTGGTCTTGCTGATGTCGGTGCACTATCTTGCTTGAATAATGCTTTGCTGGTAGAATGTCTTGCCGGTGCCATAGGATTGCAAGGTTGCCTGTGTAATGCTTTGCCGGTATAATGTCTTGCCGATGCCATAGGATTGCAAGGTTGCCTGTGTAATGCTTTGCTGGTATAATGTCTTGCCTGTGCCATAGGATTGCAAGGTTGCCATCAATGACAAAACCTTCAATCACACACAATGTCTCAATGGAGTGTCCATATGCCAACAATGTTGTCTGAGTCTATTGAAAGATTTGATTTGCTGAAACCTGTTGTTGCTGCTGTGTCTCATCTCAAACTGACTGAATCCATGAAACTGATACTTTATTGTAGAGAAGATGAAACTTTATTGTGGATTGGCGATGCAAATGTTGCTTTATTATGGATTGTGCATGGATAGAATGAAGAAAGCTAGAAGAAACTGTACTCCTTAGAATGTGTGATGCTCTCAGTTCCATACCCATTACTAGACGTAGGATTTGTCTTAGCCACAGATAGGAGCTGATTTATTATGGATGGAAAATGGGTGAAAAAGGAATGTTTATTATGAATGGCTAACCAATCTTAGGTAGATCAATAACAAGCCATGATGGGAATGGATAATTTTAGTATGGATGAAGAGGTTGTGAGTGTGTGCAAAGTGAAAGGATGAGATGGAATCCTGAAGGAGGGAGGAGCAATGTCCCTACACATGGCATTGGTGACCCAGTTTTCACCATGGTACTTGCCCTAGGCACCACCGAAGTGGTTTTCACCATTGGACAAAATGTTTTTCTTTACTTTTTTGATTTTTCAAAATTTTTTGTGTCACAAGGCGCCTGTTTGCCAGGTTTTCACCAAGTAACGATTTTTATGTTTATGATTTTTTTGTATTTTTTGATTTTTTGATTTTTTTTTGTATTTTTGAATTAGGATACTCTGAAGAGCTATGTGTAAAACTTGCGAAGGTGCATGTTATTGATAGGATCCTCCAAAGGTTCACCCTCTGTAGTTGAGAGCTGATATGCACCAGATCCATATGCTGTTGTAATGATGTAAGGACCAAGCCAATTTGGTTCAAACTTGCCCTTCTCTCTATCTTGCCGATTTTTAGGATTTTCTCTAAGAACCAAATCACCCACCTCAAATGTGTGAGGCTTGACTTTATGATTGTAGTTGTGATGTTCCTTGACTAAATGATGTGTAGCTTGAGTGACTGTCTTCCTTGATAAAGGAACTGAGATAGAATTACTAATGTGTGGACTACACAGGACCGTATGCGTTCCACCTAAAGAAGTTTGGGCATCCCTGATAACAAAGTCCTTCAAGGAAGCTCCATTAAAGGTCCATGATGTATTGCCAGAAGGGAATAGATGTATGGAACAAGTGGATGAGTTTTGAAGGCTTGTGATTGTGAAAAGAAGTGAAAGTAGCATGGCATGATGGAGACTTAGGATCAACAAGTATGCTTTTTGAGTTAAAATTGTAGAACTTTTGCCCCTAGTTATTTTGATATTAGGGGAGATCATCTCTTGCTCTTTTTCTTTCATAGGATTTTTCTCCTTGACTTTGATTTTTGCAAAGTCCAATAGCTTTTGATTTTGATTTGGATTGAAGGACTTTTCTCTATTTTTGACTTTTAGATTTTTCTTTTGAAAGCTTGATTTTTGATCCCCAATTAGTAAGGGCTTTTGTAATTCTTGTTGATCCAAGTCAGGGAGCGGAGAGGAAATGGAATGAATGGATGATATGGTAAGGCTATGTGATTTTTCAAGAGGGCTGGCGATATGCTCAATAGATTCTTCACTAGAACCACTCTTAGGACTATTGATATCAAGAGTTTCTTGAACCACTAGAGGATATTTGCATTCAAACATAGTAGCCACAACACTAGGTGCTTCGTTCCCAATTCCTTGACATTGCAAACTTTTTGTAGGTTGTTCTTGTTGACAAATTGTGTTAGGAGACAGTGGGAGTTGATCAACATGAAAGATATAATGACCACATCCCATGTCTTTAATCTTGAACTTTTCTTTGATCTCTGCATGGTTTGATGTAGAAGCTTTTAAGGATTTTGGATCAACATATGCTGATGAAGGAACAACTTCTCTATTGACTGGGATTGTTATTTCTAATCTAGGTCACATATTGTTGCAATATATGAATGGATTTGGGTTAGCTTTGACTGTCAATTCAACTCCATTGTGTGGAAACTTGATACATTGATGATATGTAGATGGTACTGCATTCATCTCATGAATCCATGGATGTCCTAGCAATATGTTGTATGTGAGATCCAGGTCTAGGACTTGACAAACCACATCCTTTGTAACTAGCCCAACCCTAAGAAGCAAATTGACTATGCATTTGGATGAATGTTCTTCATCATCATATGCTTTGATGGTAATTTTGTTTGTAGAATTCACAACTTTTTTGGAATATCACAATTGTTTAATAGTGCTTAATGTACAAATGTTTAGACTTGCTCCTCCATCTATCAGGACTCGTTTTATTTGATGTTTGTGTATGAAGGCTTCAATGTGCAAAGGTGCATTATGTGGTTGACTTACAGAGGCGTCATCGACTTCTGTGAATGTAAGGGAGTCAAAGTTTTGTCAAGAATGGCTTTATGTGCAGGGGATATGCGTAAGAGCTCAAGAATGGAGATGAGCGTAGGTGTCTTCCCTAACTGTTCTACAAGGTCCTACTCAGGTTTGGTTGATGAAGAAGCGGTGCTTTTAGCTGGAGCACCTTGCAATATGACCTTACCTCGATGAGTTGTGACATTACATTTAGAGGTTGGCTCGGAAGAAGATCCAATTCCTTTTAGGAAAATTTTGGGTCTTTGGGTAGAATTCTCAGGCGTTTTGTCCTTGATGATAATGGTAGAGACATAATTATCTATTGAAATGTGATTGATAGTTGAATCATAGTTATAAGATGCTTTGGTATAGTTGGTCTGCTCATCTATGGCTTTAGCTTTTCCCTTGTCATGCTTTGGGAATGGTTCCTTAAACATCTCATGTTCTTGATTGGATGAGTGTCCTTCAATCTCAATGTCACCTCTATCAATGAGATCTTGTATGGTGTTCTTTAGTCGATGACAATTTCCTATTTTATGACCCTTGCTCTTGTGAAATTTGCAATACTCATCATCATTCCACCAATTTGGTTTGACCTTTGGTTCATATGGAGGAAAATCTAGAACTATGATTACTTTGTTTGCCAGTAGTTTCTTGAAAACTGACTCAAGTGGCTCTCCTAATGGGGTGTACTTCCTTCATGATCTGGAAGTTGTTTGAGTATTCACTTGATTATTTGTAGAGCTTGATCCCGAAAAAATGATTTTTGGTTGTATTGTATTGGCATCAACAACACCATCATTGACTGTGTTCTTGTTTTTATTCCAAAATCTTGGCTTATCTTTTCCTTTAAAGTCCTCTTTGTTTTCTTTGAATATTTTGATGACTCCTTGTTCAATTAGGACCTTCTCCATTGCTAAGCCTTTTTCAATGATGTCCTTGAAGGTGGACAAACAAGCTTTTCTTAGATCATAGCCAATGTCTTTGTTGACATTTTGGGTGAACATTTCTACCATTTGTTTTTGTAGAATTTCACAAGAGCATTTGCTGGCTAGACTCCTCCATCTTTGTAAAAATGATGAAAAAGATTCTCCATCCTTTTGTTTGGTGTTGCACAAAGTAGTGACTGATATTTCTATCTCTATGTTGTATGATAAATGTTGGATAAATGCCTCTACTAGGTCACCCCATGACTTAATACTAGGTGGAAGTTGGGAGAACCATTCCATAGCTTGATCACCTAAGCTTTGTGGGAATAATCTCATCAAATATGTCTTTGCTACTGCTACCTCAATGCAAGCTATGAAAAATTGTCTTATGTGTGCCATAGGATCCCCTTTTCCTCTGTACTTATTAAACTTAGGTGTCACAAAGTGTGTAGGAAATGGAGGCATTGGAATGCTTTTGTCAAATGGATAAGGACATATGTCTCTCATTGTGTAAGTTGGCTTCGGTGTATTTATGTCCTCCATTTTTTTTTGTAAGTCCTTTATTTGTTGTTCCAAATTGTTCTTAGGTGGAGACCGACTTCTTGGACCATACCCCATGCCTGAACCACCGGGTGGAGGAGGAGCATGTTGCATATATGGATGATATTGATCATACACATGTTCATATGGAGGAGGTCTATAATGATGTTGCATATATGAACCACTTGGTATAGAGTCATGATGAGGAATGGAATATCTGCTTTGTCCATGTATGCCATACTCTATAGGAATGTCATGAGTTTGTTCTAGTGTGTTGCCCCCAAATTTGATGTGGGGTTTCCTTGTGTCCAAATTTTGATCATGCCTTTGGATATCCAATTGCTTTGGTGGTTTGTCCTTAGCATTGGTATGTGATTGAGTATATTTTTCTGCATAAGACTTCCATGATGGTCTGCGAAGGTGAGTATCATATGCTTGACCATGTGTGTATGGGACCTCTGGTTTTTGAAACAAAGATGATGGTGATTCAGGCACAAGATGTGGTCCTCTATTGCCTCCACTATTAGGCCTCCTTTGATCCATGTTGAGGTGAGTTTGTTGCAAAGGTCTATGTTCCATTATTTGAGATGTCAAAATCATGAGGTATCTTGGCTCCACTTTGTGCCATCATTTGAAAGAAGTATTGTCTATCTCTCCTCATTATTTCCTCAACCAATCGATTGAAATGGGGATTCATAATGGTGTCTTCCACTTCTGCTGAATGTACAAAAATGTTGTCCATATTGTCATTGTGTGTATCATTATTGTTTGTAGTGTCCATGTGCTCAACATTTGGAATATTTCTATAGGCATCCATGTCAGGTAATGTAGTATGATCAGAATTGAAAAAGATATCATTGTCATACTCATAAGAACTCATGTTTGTGGACTCTTGAGCCTCTTTAGCTTCTCTCCTAGATTTTTGGAAATGGGTTTCAACCATGAAATAGGTATTGACCAAGATGTGTGAGACTAGATGAAAATGGAAAAGAGTATGGAAGACCAAGAGTTGGATGGAATGTAAATGAATCTGAGGTTTACTTGCAATGTCCAAAGTGTAAGACCAAGTATGTATGTAGTAGAGTAGGTGTGGCTTCCAAAGAGATGATAGTTTCTCTTGATGAGGTAAGTTGACCTTGACTCTAAGTAAGACCAAATGAGACCCAAAGGTGATAGCCCTTGATGAGGGACCACTCAGCAAAATGTTGTTGTATGTAGTGTGTTGACAAAGTATGATGAGGACAAGCAAGTGACCTTTTGACTCAAGTTTAGACAAATGTGAATGTAATGTAAGGTGTAAAGCAATGATGGACTTTGTGAGACCCAAAGATAGGTTGAATGCTAGATGAAAACCTAAAGAGATAGCTTAGGAAGGTCAAGAATTCTGAAACTAATTGCTCTTGTTTGTTAGACTGTAAATTTTTCCAATTTGTGAAGTTGTTGTTGTGACCAAATCTGAATTTTTTGACTGTTTTTCGTGACAAGAGGACACAATGATGATGAAGACTCAATGATTGCAAGTTTTTAGACTAAAAAATGACTCAAAGAATAGTGTGTTGTTTGATGTAAAATTGTTTTGCATACACTTGAAGACATAAAAGACATAACGTTTTTCTATTTGGTCTTGAATGTTTGATTGTTCAAAATAAGACAAGCACAATTCTTATGGTTGGCCAGGACAATAGTTGTTGATCCCACATGGAGTTTCCCCCGAGGCTACGCTATTCAGAGCGGATACTTAGATGCTTGACCCCACTGGCTTCACCCTCGACACTCACTTCTTAGGGCAGGCAAGCATCGGTCCCCATGAAAACTCCTTGTGGTGAACTTTGTATCTCTACTAAGAATCGTATGTGTGTGGGCCGCTACCAAAGGTCCGACCTCCTGCCCCAACAACTAGAAGGATTTTGGCTTCTAAAACAAAAAGGTGCTAGTAAGGGCATCCACTCGTGTGGCCATACATGCGACACTTTCAACTCTATAAATACAGAAGGCTTCCAGTCGGTAGGGGTTACACCCTAAAAATGATCAAATAAATTTTATCAAACAGGTTTATGGGGAGACATAGTGTCGGTATGAACTAATCAGCACACGTTTTCCATAGTTTTCACCATGAATACAATTGTTTATAGTGGTTCGGAAGAAAATGGCTTTTTTTTTGCTACCACTTGGGTTGTTCTCTCCTCACTAGTAGTCCTAATGACCACACAGGGAGATAGGCCCTCTAAATATTAAACAAAAAGAGCCCATTGCTCAAGACACAAAAGATAATGGTTCAATTTTAGTGCACCAATTGAAGTGTTTGCTAATCTATGAAAAGAAGGCACACAATAAAGATCAAAAGAAAATCCTTGTCAAGGTCCTGCAACAAAGATTTGTTAGTAGTTTGGATTGTTTCAAATGATCACCCCTTCTTGCAAGCACACAAGGTAGGTAAATTTTAGATCCAAAAGACTTTGTGAAATAGGGGCTTTCAACAATACATTTTGTTGACCAATTCAAAGATCTGATTCAACATAAAAAAAGACCACTTATAAAATTTCAAGAGATTTCTAGAAATGTAAGAAAATACAAAAAATTTGCTAATTTGCTCCAAAATTTAATTTTTTATGAAAAATCATAAAAAATTCATATAAAATGCAAAATCGATCCAAAAAATCTTAAATTTTTACTTGGGAGTCCTAATGGTCTATCAAACTTGCATAAAAAAATTTCTGCAACAAATCCAAGCAGTTTGTGAGATATGTGTAAAACAATGCAAAACCCTCATTTTCAAAGATCTGATTTTTGAGGAATGATTTTGCATCAAATTTAAAATCACAAAGAATAGATCCTATGTATAATTATGAGGGATTTCCAAAAATGTAAGAAAATCCAACAAATTCGCTAATTTGCTCTCAAAATTAATTGTTTATGAAAACTCATAAAAAATTCATATAAAATGAATTTGATCCAAAAAATTTGAAATTTTTGTTGAATCCTTCTGATACTTTTCCTGAACTGCACAAAAAATGTGATGCCAACATTCAAAGCCATTTGTGAGATCTGATAAAAATAAGGAAAAACCCTAATTTTTAAAGATCCAATTTTTTAGGAAATATTTTGCATCACAATTAAAATCACAAAGAAAAGATCCTCTGTATAATTATGAGAGATTTCCAAAAATGTAAGAAAATTTTAAAAATTCTCTCATTTGCTCTCAAAATTATTTTTTAATGAAAATTGATAAAAAATTCATAGAAAATTAAAATATGCTTCAATAGATCTGAATTTTTCTTTGAGAGCTCTTGATACTGTCTTCAACTTGCAAAAATATTTTGGTGCAAAATTTCAAAGTTGTTTGTGAGATATGATCAAATCTCTGCAAGATCTTGATTTTGTGTCCAAAACCCTAGCTGCACAAGGTTATTCTCCAAATTGTTTTACAAAACAACAATATAGGGTTAGAAAAATCTGCAAAAAACACAGATCTAACAAAAATCCATGTCCCACGGGGCGTGCCAAAATTTTTATGGTGAAAATAGATAACAACAATGTTGAAAGACTAAATGAATTCAACCACAAAACCCTAGCCTAACAACAACAAAGATCCACCATAACATATGAAGATTACCTAAGACAATGCAAATCAAATGAAATCATAAAGATTATACCATCACATGTCCAATAGGGTTTTGATCCCCAATCTTCCTATCTCCATTGATCTTGCTTGATATATTTGCTCTCAGATTTTATGTATGCACAAGAGCTCAACAAAGAATGGAAATGTGGTTGCAAGTAGGCTTGATTGCATATGCAAGTTCGAAAGCATAGTCAAGGCTGAATGCATAGTGAGTGAGTCAGGATTTGATAATGAAGGAAGCATCCCCTTATATAGAAGACACTATAAGAAATGGATGGATAAGATTGAGAGGTGTAAAAGAGGTTGGCTATGATTAGAGGGTAGGTGAAGAAAATAATAAAATAATGAAAGGGGTAGGTAGTGTATGAATTAAGAGATGAATGACATGTGTCATGGGTAGAAAAGGTTAATGAATTAATTAAATAAATAAAGATTTATTTAATTAATAGAAGAAGTGGGATCAATTAAATAAATAAGATATTTATTTAATTTAGGAAAAGGGATAATTTAAATAAATAAATGTATTTATTTAAATGAGAAATAAGGCTAGAAGAGGATAAATGAATTAATTAAATAAAGAAAGATTTACTTAATTAATAGAAGAATTAGGATTAAAATAATTAAATAAATAAAGATATTTATTTAATTAGACTGGACAATTTTAAGTGGCTATAGATATCACTCCCCCTTTGACATCAAATGCTAAAGTTACAACAAAACTAAGTTCATATACAAAATACCAATCAATACAAATATACCAACTACTCCCCTTGTGAAGTAGCTTCCTCATCAAAGCCAGAGTAAAATATTTCTTTGTGAATTCTGTCGGTTGATGATAGACATCAACTTTCTAAGTATCTACCGGTGGGGGTATGACCCCAAGATGTTCTCTAAGATATTCAAAGGTCTCCTTAGGCAACGGTTTAGTGAAAATATCTGCAATTTGCTCTTTAGTATTCACATAAACCAATTTTATTTCTTTTGCTTCAACATTCTCCCTTAGAAAATTCAATTTGATTGAAACATGTTTTGTTTTAGAATGTAATACCGGATTCTTAGATATATCAATTGTTGTTGTGTTATCACAATAGATAGTTATAGGTTCCTTGCATTTTACCTTTAAATTTTTCATCATTTGTTTAAGCCATAGTACTTGTGTACAGTTAGTTGCTGCTGCAACATATTCTGATTCTGCTATTGATAAGGATGTACAACTTTGTTTCTTACTCAACCAAGAAACTAGTCCGCTTTCAAGGAAAAATGCTCCACCGATGGTGCTTTTTCTATCATCAATGTCTCTTGCCCAATTTGCATCTGTGTATGCACATAGATCAAAATTTTCATTTCTAGGATACCATAATCCAAGATTTGTAGTGCCTTGTAAGTACTGGAAAATCCTTTTTACTATTGATTCATGATTTTCTCTAGGATTACTCTAAAATCTTGAAACAATACATACTGCATTCATTATATCAGGTCCTGTTTGTGTCAAATACAGTAAACCTCCTATCATAGATTTGTACCTTGTTGGATTAACAACTGTAGATTCATCCCTTAAAGATAGTTTGTCATTTGTAGTCATAGCTGTGCTTATCGGTTTAGAGTTTTACATCCCAAATTTCTTAATTAACTCTTTTAATTATTTGGATTGACTCAAGAATATACCTTTATCAGTCTAAGAAATCTGCAATCCTAAAAAAGAATCTTATTTCACCAATCATAGACATTTCAAATTCTTGTTGCATTTTAATAGAAAAGTCTTTACACAATCCATCTTCTCCTCCAAAGACTATATCATCAACAAAAACTTCTATAGCTAAGATTTCATCATTAGTCACTTTATAGTATAAGTTACTGTCAGCATTACCTTTAGAAAAACCAATCTTCAAATGATATTTATCCAATCTGGCATACCAAGCTCTTGGAGCTTGCTTCAATCCATACAAAGCTTTCCTTAACCTACAAACCATATCTTTGCTGTCTGTCAAAGAAAATCCATCAGGTTGTTCAATGTAAACAGCTTTTTCAAGATCTCCATTCAAAAATGCACATTTAATATCCATTTGGTATACTTTGTAGTTCTTGTGTGCTGCAAAGGCCAAAAATAATCTAACTACCTCAATTCTAGCTACCGGTGCAAACGTTTCATTATAGTCAATTCCTTCTTTCTGAGAATATCCCTTACACACTAGTCTTGCTTTATTTCTGATAACCTTACCATCTTCATTAAGTTTGTTTCTGAATACCCATTTGGTTCCAGTTCCATTTTTATCTTTAGGTCGGGAAACTAATGTCCAAGTGTTAATTTTCTCAATTTTCTCTAATTCTTCTTCCATAGCTTTAGTCCAATATTTATCTTCACATGCCTCATTAACTGATGATGGTTCAATTTGAGAAATAAGACATACCTCTTAATTTGCTAATCTTCCTTTGGTCATAACTCCTTTGTACTTGTTTCCAATTATCTAATCTTCAGAATGATTTAGTCTTACATACCAGGGTGTCTTTGTTTGCTGTTGTTCCTCAGTCACAGTGGAATTTTCAGATGATACCAGTGTAATTGGATCTTCACTCTATATCGGTGGATTCAGTGTAGGTTCATTTAGAATTTCTGTTGTCGGTTCAAAATCTATATACCTTGAAGTTTCTCTGAATTGTTCATCAATCTTTACATTTGTACTCTCAACAATTTTCTGCAATCTCTTGTTAAAACATCTATATGCTTTACCCTTAGATGAATAACGAAGAAATATTCCTTCATCACTTCTAGGATCAAATTTCCCAATATACTCATCTCTTCTAATGTAACATACGAATCTAACCCAAGATGCACATGGTATATGTTCTCCAAAATAGCAAAAACACATGGCGGGTCCCAGAGACAAGTGGTCTTCTTTGGTTAAAGGGTGATCGGGTTGGAAAAGGATCAATGGCTCGCGTTGATTCGCAGACAGGAGATGCACGCGTTCTACCTTCCATGAAGTAGCGAAAAGGTAGCGGGTCCCACTAAAGATGGCAGTAAAAGTGGTAGGTCCAGCTGGTGATGACAGAGAAGTGACGGGGCACCCAATTGGTGGTCCATAGTGGTCACAAAAAAGATAAACAACAGGCAAGTTCCTGAGATCTGACGGCCCGCGCAGATTCATGAAGATAAGATGCTAGCAAGATAGTCATTGCGAAATGGTGAAAAGGGCTAGTGGGCCCAAAGGATAGGCAGGGCATGAAGTTAAAAGCCGATAAAGTCTATTTTGATCCAACGATCCTCATGGTTTTGTGGCCGCAAGCTAAAAAAAGATTAGTGTTCATGAAGTAGCGAAAAAAGGTGCAAATCACATGAAAGCATGACATGGCATGACAATTGGTGCATTTCCTAGAATTTGATAGTGATGTGTCAAATGCCACATGACTTTGAAGGGTAGTTGAGGGCCCAAAAAAGGTGTAATCGATAGTTATGTGGAGAATAGTGAAGCAAAACATGTGGTGAATTCAGAATGGAACCTAGAGGAACTTCCTGAGCTAATGGATGATTGCCACGTGGCATTTGTTAACCAGTGACTAGGTAAAGTAAGTGATCTCCAAAAATAAAGGGTCCACTTGAAAGGTTTAACATTTGTTAAAAGGTATTCACCTTGTGCTTGATCCAACAGTTCTCATTGTTTCGTGGCTCGAAGATGCCTGCAGCTTAGTCTCTACGAAATGGCGAAAACCATTAGCCATCAAGATGAAGCATGGTTAGTTAGTGAGATTGACAGTCCTGGTCAGAGTTAAAGACTAGGTGATTAGAGCTTGATCTAATGGTTGGCATGGCTTCATGAAGGAAAAGTACATGAGTGTTAAAACCCACGAAATAGCGAAAAGAAGGTGGGGCCTAACATTAACAAAGAGAGATGAGATGGAGGTAAAGGCAATGTAAGTTCTTGTAATCCAATGGCCAACGTTTTTTCACGAAAGAAAAGCAAAAAGGTTTTATGCACTATGAAATAGAGAAAGACCGAAACAGAGGAAAGACTTAGAGAAGTTATGACCCGTTGGAGCTAGTTTTGAATTCGATTTGGTGAATTCAATTTTGAAAAGATAGTCGAAGCATGCAGAGTTAATTTCTAATAATTCAATGCCAACTTGTCCTTTAGAGTCTGCATCAACTTGATTGTTAGTATCATTTCATCGAAGTCTGTTGCAGAGAAATTGGTGCGGACGATTCTTTTTAGGTGAATAATCAGGTTTTTTGTGCTTTTCTTGATAATTCTGGTCTATTTCCAGTCATTGTTGTGTGAATTATTTCATTAGACGTCTATGCTAGTTTCAAGTGGTATAGTTGCTTATTCAAAATGGCACCAAGAAGAGAGCTAATAGGAAAAGTGAATTATCTGATAGGAACATCTATGATGATGTTTCAGAACAATTAGCCATGTTTACCAATGTCAAGGCTAAGGCAAAAGAGCTAGTACCAAAGAACCCTCATCTGAAAATTGGGGATGGTCTGTATGATAAAGGCAATTGGTTAAAGGACCCTGAGATAGGGATATTAGGTTTAGGACTATTCAATGTCAGTTTTGGGCATAGACATTCCCCAGCTCCTTTGAATAGCATATGGGAATTGGATGTAGGAAAACTTGTGGTCCCTGGTGTATTCATAGACATAGATTTGTTGACACTAATTGCACATAATTATGACCTTCTAGCAAAATGCATCAGGAATGTAAAGGGATCAGTCCTAATTGACATAAAAGATGATGAATTTAGGAATGTGATTAAACTCAGTGAGGCCTCCAATTTGTGAGAGCCTATTGACTTTGAGTCATTAGCCCAGATTTACAATGCATAGAGGAATCATCTTAGGAGTGGCCCATTGAAAGAGTTCTTTGTTAAGATAGGGGGGTTAACAGTTGTAGGCCCCAGCACAATGGAACCATTTTCCCTCAATTTATTTACTCTAAGAGCTAAGGGTATGTATTGGGCACTATGTGAGATCTTTGGAGAGCATGCTGAAAAGAACATGCCAACACATTACATGTTAATGATTGCATAAATTCTAAACCCCTCCCTAGCAATAACATTTGATTATGCCCCATACCTTAATAATGCAATTCATAAAGGGCTAGTAGGGATAAAAAATGGTAAGGTGGATAGGCCATTTGGATGGTACTCCATGTTAATGCACATGTTCTTGTTCAAAGGTGTTGATTAATTTGCAAAGGAAATGGACTTGATCAAGGTAAAGGATAAGCAAGAGATGCCTATTCAACTTTGGAGCACTCTCTTATCCTAGGATAGAGACGATGCTAGTTTTCTGAAGTTTCATAGATCCTTTGCATCTAAGATTAGAATTCTTTTATGCAGAGAAAACCCTAGAATTCCTAAGTCTCTTTTGGAATTCCTCAGACCTAAGGAGTTTGCAGAGGATATTAAGATTGTTCACAATTGAGGAGACATGTATATGTACCCTGTTTCTACTATTTTCAGAGTGTATGGTTTTAGAGGTACCCCCTATTTACTACCCTATCAGGTCCCATTAAAGATAGGGATTGTAGAAGTATTGAGACAAATTGGAGGAGTGCAAGAAGAAGAGCTAACCAATAGGGGTAAGGGGACCATTTTCCCGACTATCACCATGGCCCACCATTTTGTAATCACTAAAGGTGGATGGAAATAGTTTGAAGAATTCTTTAAGACATATAGGTTGTCGACTGTAGTTTCAAGATGTGTAGACCCTGAGGACTTTTTCAATGGCATGTTCAGAAAGAGAGCAGTGTGTAGAGGTAGGCATCACCAATTTCAGTTCCCCGAAGATTTCATTAGGAATGAATTCAGCTTAGATGAGTAGAAACCAAGGAAGGAGAAGTGGGTTGCATGTAAGAAGGCACTTGATTTTATCCATCAATTTGACAGTAGCTATGACCCTCTTTCTAGCTTCAACCCTTTTGAGGAGAAAATCAAATTATTGATTCTCTATTTTGAAGACCTCATGCAGACCTTAAAAGAAAAAAGGGAGGCTATAAAGCAAAATGATCCTGATAGGGTTAAGTTGGTCTTGGCTAAGCCTGCCTTTGCTTAGGCTATCCCACCTGGTGACTATGTAATGCATAAGAAGTCAAAGTACACTGTGATGATGCCAGTGACAGATGAGCCTTCCACTTCAAAGGGAAAAGGAAAATTGAAGATGTCATTGACATTCAGGCATCCCCAAAAAGGCAAAGAGTGGGAAAGGAAGTTGAAACTGATGAACCTCAATATTCTCAGTCTCAGTCCCCTATCCACATTGGAGATGAGCAAGTAGTGGCTGAACAATTATTATAGTTAGGGAGTCTCAGTGAGATTGCCTATACCTATGAGGAGACCCAAGAGGGGATGCCTGAAGAGCCACCTAGTGCTGAAATGGATTTGACTGATGGTGAGCTAAAGGGCCAAGAATTGGACCTTATTGTTAAACAAGCCAGTGAAGAATTCTTGGCTGATAGTAATTTTGTTACAACAGGGTCTTTCATGCAATTTGTATGGAAGTAGAACATGGAACAATTCAAGGTTAGATGTGAGCGGAGGAAGAGTGAACAACCTCTCAGAGATGCAACTCAGGTGGAAGAGGAAATAAAGCAAGAAATAATGGAAGAGTTTAAGACAATCACCCTTGAGAAAGGAATAGAAATGGTAGCAAAGGCTGGTGTGTTAATTCTCCCTGAATGGGATATAGCTGATGCTTTAGTTCTTGATGCAGTAAGGAAGGAATCAAAGCCAATGGAAGGACTGACCTTCAGCAAGGATAATGTTGCTCTTGTCATGTGGTCATTAAAAAAGCATGAGAACAATAGGAGGAAAAATGCATCAGATTCTAGCCTCTTAGGAGGCATGATTGTTAAGAGAGTCCAAGATACGGGGGTAATGGAAGCTACAAACATAGTTTTGGAAACTATAAAGTTTAATGTGGTAGTAGCACAGAAAGAGGCAAAAGGAAGAGTTAATCTCCAATTGAAGTTGGAGACTATCTTAAAGGCTTACAATGAGGCTAAAGAAGGAATATCCAACATGGAGAGCATCATTACTAGACTCCAGAATTAGTTGGCAGGCCAACACCATCCAGGTGAATCCTCTACACTCATGATAGCCTCCTCTCTAGAAAGACCCCCTCCTACTACTCCCATTATAGAATACCCCCCTTCTCCTATGCCTTCTGGTTCCCAATCACCTGAAAATGTCCAACATGAGTTGGAAAGGTTGAAACAAGATCAAGCCTTGTTTGTAAACAAATATGAGGAGAAGGAGAAAGCCACAATCTTGAAGTTTGCTGACTCAGTCAAAACCTCCATTATATACTTAAATATGAAAAAGGATTTTGGAGGTTATGATCAGATTTAGAGAAGATGAAGCCACTTTGGAACCAATCCTTAATAAGTGGATGCCTAGAGGTAAGGAGTTGGAGTTCATGTGTTCATCTCATCCAGATGCAGAGGAGAATAACATTCTAAAGTCCACTAGTGAGTTTATAAAAGAGATGAATATTCCCTCAGAGGAAAGGGCAGGTATGACAAGAAAAGCCCAACTTTATAGAAAAGAATATTCAGATCATAAATTTGAATTATTTCCAAGAGGTTTTATCAGTCCAATTCAGTTAAAAGAAGAGAAGATCTGGTTAGAAGAGGTGGACCACAATTTGTCCCTAAGGATTAATCAAATTATTACAACTGATGACACGTCCTTATTTGTCCAAACAATTAAAGAAATTGAAAAGGTGAAATCTCATTACGGTTTCATAGAAATAGAAATTGGGCATTTAAGAGTCACTTGGAAAAGGCTAGAAGAGATGAAACAGAAGGTTGTTATATTTTCTTGGCCAAGTGATGATGTTTTTCAGGAATTGAAGGATAGTTATGTGGGACAGAAAGAAAATGCTCTGGAGCAGTTACAAGAGGTTGCAACAGAAAAAAAGGCGCAAGAGGTCGTAGATGTTGAAAAGAACTTGTAACCATTTCTTGGAGAGTATTTCAGTTTGTAACAAACTTTTTTGAAAAGGTCTGAAGCTTGTATGCATCCATACTATTATAAATGGATACTAGGACTAATGAGAAAGGATCGCAAGAATTTGTAAAGAAACTCTGCAAAAATTTATCTGGGCTTTTCTAAAGTTTATAGAGAATATTCTGAGTTTTGTAAGATTTTTTGCAAAATGAATATCAATATACAGACCATAAACTTTCGAGCCTAGAATTTATGTTGTCTTTTGGTGTTCTTTCAAATATTTAATGGTTTCATTTGGGTAATCTAGGATTATTCAATTGAAACATGGATTGTAATGTTGTTTTTAATGGATGTGTTTCTTAGCTTTTCTCTTTAGGAGGGAAATTAAATATGCAGGAAATATCTATGTCAGTAGGTTATTTGTTGGAGATTTTGAATTTGATGAACACTGTCTAGTCTAATAAGGAAAGACTCTTATATTTGTTAGGCATGTATGGGGTTAATAGAAGCTAAAGTGATGATATGTATGGAGATGTTTAATTGTGAAATCCTTGTTTAATTTAGATGACTCTGTGGCTTGGATTAGGCACTGGTATCAGTTGTAGCTCTCTTTCTACATTACTTGTAGATGAATACTAAACATGAGTATAAGCTTTCTTTTATTGTTCAGTTTGTGTTTGAGGTGACAAGATTCATTGGTTTCAGACTGGTTTACTATGGATCTATTTTAAAAGTGTGAATTTATTCACAGAAGGTATTGTAGATCAGGAAATTGAAAATCATCAAAACAATAGCAATTAGGACAACCATGAAACCTAAAGTTTCTATGAAAGCAATCCCAATCCAATCAATGAAGATATAAAGACAAGATATTCAAATCAAATGAAAATGAAACAAACCGACGCAGATATCTCCTTCATGTGGCTCCATTGTTCTTCTTTCACCTTCAAATTTGATGTGGATCTCACCTACAAATGCAAAATGCAAGTGGAAAGCAAGTTGTTGAGAGATGAAATTCGCAGTATAAGGTTACTCGAAAATGTGATTGATCTCCTTTCATTGAAGAAAATCATCCAATTTATAGACAAATTGGAGAGAGGACAAGATTAGCATGAAGAGATTTGAAAGGAAATTCAAATCAAGGATGGCAAAATTATGACAAATGTATGACAATTTCTATGCAAGGTGTATGACAAATTATGGCAAATTATGACAAGTTGCTATTCTCGTGACAAAAGGGAAGAGAGAAAATATATTATCAATGGAAGGTTATAAACAATCTTGAAAAAAGGTACTTAGATCTCTCAATCCAAAGTACAACACAAAGGTATCTATGATTGAGGAAGCTAAATATTTAAAAACCCTTTCTATGATCCAGCAAACTGAGGCAACTATTTCAGGAAAGATCTTATCAATGGAAGGTTATAAACAATCTCAAAAAATTGTGTATCTATAAGAAGAGTTGGATCATGCTAATCAAGTGATTGCAGACATGCAAAGATAAATGCAAAAATCATTGAAAGTGAGAAGAAGATTATCTGATGATTTGCAGGACTCTCAAGAGTTAGTGGAACAAATTGAGACATCATCTGAGAATAGTATATCTGAAGAGACTGAAGAAATGATTGGAGTATTGAAAGAAAAGAACAAAGCACTGGTTGATCAGCTAAAAGCAATGAAAAGAAGTCATGAACATTTCAGCACATAGATGACTGAGAATCTTGATGCATTGAGGACAGCTGAGGATAAAGTAAGAGATCTAGAAAGAGAAAATCGGTAACCCATAAAGTAACTCGGTAAACCCTTCTGTTTACTCTGTTCTTTGACTGTTCTCTAAAATCCTTCTCAGTGACCTCTATGTCTCTATAACAGTCATAACACTTAGTGTTTTCTCATGTATAACACCTGTCTTGTTTCATACACCTCTGTATATCTCTATCTATCACATTTTTATCCTTAATCCATGTTGTATAAATAGATCTCTTATGTCAGTGATCTGATTCATTGCTTCGATCTTACAAACATGATTTATCGAATGAATAACTATACAAGATCTCTCATTGGATAAATGACCTCGAAATTATACACAATCTTTAAGTCCAATTTCCAATGTGATAACGGTTCTATGTTCCTCGATCTTGTAACACATTTTCCCATGTTTGTCTAGATTCAATGAATCTAGTAACACGATTCACTTAGTGTATATCAACTTGGTGTATCATTATTTCTACTCGATAGACATGGAATGATACTCAGTAGACAGCTCGGTGCATACTGGGCTCTGTGAATACTTTCTTCTTTAATTGACTATACTATGCATACCGACTGAATATTTTGGTAGTAGTAACTAACTAGAGTATATAGAATGACTTTGGATGTAAAACTAATGACAACTTGATAAGTAGTAACAATCTCCCCTTTTGACATTAGTTGAGATGTTTGACAAAAAGTGGGAGTGATATAGTATCAAAGCATCAATGTATCAAACAAAAGGAGTGTAGTATACATGGGGAGTATATACCGAGCAAAATAGAGTATTCAAATACAGAGTCAATTTTGATAGAGCAGTGAACCGAGCAGTTATCACAGAACATTAATCCAACGGTCGACATGATTTTGTGACCCGAAGATGCACACATGTTACCCTTCACGAAATGGAAAAAGGTGACGTGGTTGGTCTAGGTGGAGGTCCAGCTCGCAGGTCTCACTGACATGGCAATGAGGTGGTGATGATGTGGTAGACAGGTGGCGACAAACAAGCAGTCTAGTGGTAGTCCAGTGGTGGTGATGACGCATCCAAGTGGTTAAAGGTGAGGTGTCATCCCAGGTGGTGCCCAATGGAGCCCATCAGCGAATCGCAGGCTGACATGTGGCAGGGCGTCAGGCCAAAAATCAGGGAAAAATCGAAGTTAATGATATAGTCTCAACTATAGGGAAAAATTGAAAAATTTAAATGGCAGAGGCACATGAGTGATTAATTCGCTCATAGGTTCATTGTTTCCCGAAATATCAAGTATTATATATCGCCATAAAGCTCTCAGAATAACAGAATGAGGAATGCAATTATGGAATTAGTTTTAACAAATGTGGGATATTTCGAGAGCAGTTTCCATGGGAAGGGAAAGAAATATTTTTCAGTTAGGGAAGAAGGGACACTTGGCAAATTTTGATGAATTCTAATTTTTTTCCCTCCTCTTCTTATTCCCATTTCTTCTCAATTGTAAGGGTTCCAAAATTTTGGAGGAAGTGCTCCAGATTTCATGGCTTCCAATTCTGAACTTCTTGACCCAAATTTGTGAAAGTTCTTTGGTTTGTTTTAGGGTATAGAGGTTACATTGCAGGATGGCAGATTGTTTTCTATGTTGCAGATCTTACTTGTGTCAAGCATGAGTAAATTTCCCACAATATTGTCTCTAGGAATGTATTTCATTGTTATTAATTGAATCCTTAAGGAGGATGAAATTTTTCAATTTCAAGAAGATTGTGTGATTGTTTGTAGGTATCCTTGAATGAAGGTTTTAAACTCTGTAATCAGTCACGAATAATGGAATATGTCCCAGATCTGATAATTTTATGAATGGAATTGAGTAATGCATTGGTATAAGGTATTGATGTAGGGATATTGTTTAAGGAAAACAAATTTGTAGTTATGATTTGCATTTTGCAGTTTTGTGTGTGACTCTGTTGCCAATGAACAAGACACTCGTCTTTGAAAGATTTGGGGATAGTTTCAGATTAATTAATTTAAAGAAAACTATATTTCCCTTTGTGCTTAGGGGTTGTGTTCTTTACATTCCAAGCTCTGTTTCATCTATGGTTTATAAAGATTTAGCCAATCTGTAGTGTGTTTCTAAATTTGGTGAGTTTGTGGAATGATCTATCTGCTTATTGTTGATGCAGTCATATGCATGTAAGTGCTGTATTTAATGCATCAAAAGGGTGTCCCCCCTAGGTCTATATAGAACTTGAAGTGCAGGAGGATCAATTAGGGTCCTATGTTATGTTGTCCAAGTCCTGATGTGTTCTATAGAGTGAAATTGGCTATTTCATAGAAGGATTGTAGGTGAACTTGGGTTAATTAGTTTTGATGAACAACAAGAGGTGCAAGATTTCTTGAAGAAATTAAAAGGCATAGTAAGTGAAGGACAACCAACCACATTACCTCCTAAAAGAACCATAAGCCATCAAATAGACTTCATTCCCAGAGCATCCTTGCCTAATAAGGTAGCCTACAAAATGACTCCTCAACAAAATGTTGAAATTACCAAGCAAATCCAAGAGCTCTTACACCAAGGCCTAATTAGGAAAATTATTAGCCCTTGTGCTATCCCTACCATGTTGGCACCAAAAAATGGTGGTACTTGGAGATTGTGTACTGATTCTAGAGCCATAAAGAGGATCACCATCAGATATAGGTTCCCTATTCCTAGAATAGAAAACCTTATGGATTGTTTAGGTGAAGCCAATTACTTTACCAAGATTGACCTTAAGAGTGGCTATCATCAAATTAGGATTAAGGAGGGTGATGAATGGAAAACTACATTCAAGACTACTAAGGGTCTTTATGAGTGGCTTGTAATGCCATTTGGCTTATCCAATGCTCCAAGAACCTTCATGAGACTCATGAATGAGGTGACGAAGGACTTCATAGGTAAATTTGTGGTAGTATATCTTGATGATATTCTCATTTTCAGTAAAGATGGGGCAAAACACATTAACCATTTGCAAGATGTATTACAAAGATTGTATAATGAAAAGATAACCATGAATTTGGATAAGTATGAGTTTGTCAAGAAGGAGTTGGTTTACCTTGGGTTTGTGTTGTCTCATGGAAACCTCAAGATGGATCCAAGAAAGGTTGAAGCTATTATAAATTGGCCTACTCCTAAGACAACAATAGAGGTGAGAAGATTCCATGGTCTAGTTCAGTACTACAAAAAGTTCATTAGGTAGTTTAGTGAAATATGTGCACCAATACTAGACATTATTAGGGGTGGAGTAAAGGCAAAGTTTCACTGGGGTGAAGCAACAAACAAAGGTTTTAAAACATTGAACAAGAAGATAGCTACCCAACCGGTGCTAGTGTTGCCTAGTTTTGAGAAACTTTTCATTGTAGAATGTGATGCAAGTAATGTTGTAGTAGGTGTTGTCCTAAGCAAAGAAGAAAGACCAATAGCTTTACATAGTGAGAAGCTAAGTAATGCCAAGAGGAAGTACTCATCTTATGATCTTGAGTTATATGCTTTAGTGTAGGCATTGAGGAAGTGGAGACACTATCTCCTCCCTAAAGAGTTTGTGGTCTATATGGTTAACCAAGCATTGAGTTCCCTAAACTTACAAGATAAAATTAGTCTTAAGCACATGAAGTGGGTGGAGTATATGTAGGCCTATACATTCACCATTAAGCACAAGAAAGGGAAGTTAAACCGGGTAGCTGATGCATTGAGTAGAAGACTTTTGACAGTCCAAGAAATCCAATTGAGAAGCATAGGCTTGGATAGTTTTAGAGACTTGTACCCGAAGGATGAAGACTTCTAAAATGCCTACAAGGTGTGTAAGGAGTATCAAAATCACTTCCACAGTGAGTATTCTGATTTTACCTTGCAAAATGAACTATTGTTCAAAGGTGGGCAGCTTTGTGTTCCTAGAGGCTCAATGAGAGAAAATCTTATTCAAGAGAAGCATAATGGCAGCCTTAGTGGACATTTTGGAGTAAATAAGACTCAAGAGTTGGTTCAAAGATACTATTATTGGCCAACGATGAATCAAGATGTGAAGAAATATGTGGAGACTTGTATAGTTTGCCAAAAGGCCAAGGGTACTTCAACAAATGCCGGTTTACACCAACCTCTTCCCATACCAAATAGACCTTAGGAATGGATTAGCATGGAATTTGTAGTAGGTTTACCAAGGACAAAGCAAGGATATGACAAAATTTATGTCATTATGGACAAGTTTAGCAAAATGGCTCACTTTGCGCCTTGCAAGAATACTCATGATGCATGCCAAATTGCTCAATTTTTCTTCAAAGAGGTAGTGAGGATACATGGCTTACCCATGAGCATTGTTTCAGATAGGGACTCAAAGTTTATCAGTCATTTTTGGAAGACACTATGGCAGAAGCTTGGCACCAACCTCTCTTTTGGATCAACTTACCATCCTCAAACAGATGGGCAGACCGAAGTGATGAATAGAAGCTTGGGAAACTTGTTAAGATGCATTACTAAGAAATATGGTCAAACATGAGATCAAGTACTCTCACACAGTGAATATGCATATAATGACACCATAAATAGGACTACTAGCAAGAGCCCTTTTGAAGTGGTATATGGTGTGCACCCAAGAGGGATTTTGGAGTTGAGAGACTTAGGAAGTGCAGCACCAAGAAGTGGATATGTAGAGGACTTTTCTCAATCAATGAAGGAAGTCCATGGTTCAGTTAGACAAGCATTGATGGAGAACACAAGCAAGCTCAAGCAAAAGGTTGATGAAAAGAGGGAGAACCTCCAATTTCAAGTAGGAGATCTTGTCATGGTACACTTGAACAAAGAAAGGCTACAACAAGGAGTTCCAAATGAGTTACAAATGAGGAGGATAGGTCCATGTGCCATTCTAGCCAAGTATGGAGAAAATGCCTACAAGGTGGATCTACCTAGTGACATAGGCTTGTCATCAGTTTTCAATATAGAAGACTTAGTTGCATACAAGGGACCAATTCAAGGTTTAGATTGCAGTCACTCAAAGGTTTTAGTTGATGTAAAAAACCTTCAGTTACCAGCCAAGCCAAATCCAAAGGCCGAGAAGGTGTTGAGTTCAAGGATCGCCAAGAAGACAAGGCATCAAGTCTATTGGGAGCACCTAATCAAATGGAAAGGTATGGATGATGCTGAAGCTACATGGGTGATGGAGATAGAGTTTTAGAAGCTTGGAATTGATCAGAATCTAATTCCCAAAGAGGTGACATAATCTTCTTTTGTTTGGGAGAATGGTGCAGGAGCACCTAGGGCTTAAGCAATTTAACTTTCACAAATTTGGCTTGTACTGACCATAGAAAAGTAAGTGGTGAATAAGGACTATAGGAGGGTCCAAGAGTGAGTATTTTTTTGTCAATGTAGGCCTAGGTTGACTTCATTTTACTCAAGTTTGCATTTTTGTGTAAATAGTGAGTTTGAGTAGGTATTTGGCCTTTTTTGTTGGTCAAAAGTGTCAAAAGTTGTTAAAAGAATTAGCAAGGGTTAAATAGGTCTTAGAAATGTTTGAAATGTCATATGTGATGACTTGAAATAGGGATCATAGGCTAGAAAGACCAAAAGTGCAAAAAATCACAACGTTGCAAAAAGTTGTCATGACAACTTTTGTCTTGAAATTGGTTAGCAGTGGAGTTAGGGATTTCCCAAAACCATGGAAGGACTCCACACATGGTAAATATATATAAACCTCTCTTTCACATTTACCAAGGTTGGTGAAGTGTGTTTTGTAAGTCCAACAACTGAAAATACTCATTTTCTATCTCGTTGATAGCAATTTTGGCTTGTTTTACTCCATTTTGTAATAGAATATGGATTGAATCCATTGATCCAACAATGGATTGAGTTACTCTTGTGTTTTTTGGTACTATTGGTTCATTTTAGAGCTTTGTAATTGTTAGTCCACTCGTAAGTTTTCCTTTTTAAAAAATATATTCCAATTTGCGGGTTATATTTTTGTGCCTTTTGTTCCCATCAGGTCATTTGTTCTCTTCGTACTTGAACTGTTGAACCTTTTTTTAAAAGGTTCAAAGGGTTCAAGGTTCAAAGCACAGTTAAAAAAAGAAAAAGTTTGTTGTTCCGGTCTTTGTCACCAAAATTTCAAACGTGTTCACCTGGTTTTCGGTCATTGAATTTTTTAACCCATTGAACCTCGTGTTCAAGTGGTTCAATGGTTCGAGGTTCAAAAATGCCTTTTTAGTGAGTCGTGGTAATGTATTGTTATATGACAAACATGATTCTTTCTTTTTATGTTAATTTGATATGCGGTCTTGAACCTTGAACCAAATTTCAAGCGGTTCAAGAGGTTCAAGGTTCACTTTAATTATTCCTTTTCTTTGTCGCTCGTTCCCGGTGTTGTTTATGTGTCAACCATTACTATTTTATTACTTAAATGAACTTGAACCATTGAACCTCATGTTCAAGTGGTTCAAGGTTCATAAGTTCTTTTCAAACTAATCTAGAAATCTTTTTGGTGGAAATAAAAGTGGCGTGACAAGAAAGAATATTCCCTTATTCAGATTTTTGAAATTCTAAATGTGGAAAGTAATCATGAAAATATCAAATTTCATGTCCGGAAGTGATGGGTAATTAAGAAGGTGTCAGGTCTATCATTTCACCATTACTTGACATGATTGAGTAAATCATGATGAAGCATGTGCAACCCTATTGATATTTGCCAGTCTGGTTAAAGGAAGATGTATGAGTTTATTTCCATATTTAGGAAGGTCATAGTTGTCTGACTTCAATTAATTGGAGGCGCCGAAGGTAAATCCAGCTCTGTTCTCTGGAAGAATTTCCAATTTTCATTGTGTTATTGGGTAAGTTCAGTTGTCTTCTCCTATGTTATGTTTCTTTGTGCACTAAAGTTTTATTAGTATAGAAAAGGGGAAAATCTGAAAAATTGTTGGGGTAGCATATTGTATTGTTGTTTGAATTTCTTGGTTAAGGGAATAGATAGTTAAAATGAGGCCTGTGCTGCCAAAGTTTGACCGAACCTCATGTTTAGTGAGTATCTTGCCGGAAATGGAAGACACGTCCTTATTTAATGCAGATTTGGGGAATTTCCTTGAAAGGACAAAGAATCCTCAGGCTGGGTCGCTAATGGAGAATATAGTTAAGAGTGGTCTTGCGGAAGTTGCTACATTTCCATTAGCCACACCGTGTCCAGATTTAGTGTTGGCTTGTATGAACATATATGATTCTGAGAACAGATGTATCCAAACTAGTGATGGTGAAGTGTTAGTCCATATTAATAGGGAAACAGTGATGGCGACAATGGGTATTCTGCATAAAGAGGAGTATGAGGATTGGACCATTGGAAATTCATACACCTATTTATCAGAGAAGATGAGCAAGTACAGAAGTGTAATTGCAAGAAATTGTCTTTTGAGGGTTCAAAAAGGAGGATCACGACTACCCAAACCCTTAACCAGAGAACACCTCATCACTGAGGTGCAGGACATTATTGTGCTTTTAAACAAAGTAAAAGGGAATTCACATTACTTCTATTGGGAAGATTGGATGTACTTTTTTGTCCAAGTGGTTCTATCTAGTGACACATTTCTGGATTGGTCTCAAGTAATTGCGAAGAGGCTTCACGAAGGGCTAAGCATATTTGTGGGTATGATTGGGTTTTACATGTCTTCTTACCTATTTTATATTTTAGCCTGCACAATGGATTGTCCTAGTTTACCCAATGAACCTTGGATTGATGGAATGAGGGTTTATGATTTTTACCCTTTGCTGTGACAACAAAGATATGTTGAACAAATGGACAAATGGAATGGAGTCTTTGTGGGAAGATTGGCCTTTTAACTCCAGGGTGATGCCAATAAGAGAATGTTCGTAGAGGCTATGAAGTTTGTGAGTATTTATGCAAGTTTCTTTATCCAGTTTCCATGGTTTACTTACATACAGGTAGGTGGTTTTGAAGGCCAACCATTCAAATTGCCTAGGTACGCCTTTGATAGGTTCGTACTTACAGAGGTGAGCAGGCAACTAGCCCGTATAGATAAAAGACTAGGGGCAAAGGGAGAATTCAGGGTGGTTTTTCCCATTGATCTTGGGTATTACAACTGCAAATCGGTATCAGATGCTTTGAATATGTAACTGGAGTTCAAAATGATGAATCTGTAGCCATATATAGCTAGGTGAAGTTTTGACAACAAAGGTTATGAAAGGGAGAACCTTAGCATAGACAATCGTTTCTGCCATGAACCCCGAATAGAAGATTATTGGGAAAATTGCAAGGATGAGCATGAAGTGAGAAAGAGGTTGTGGTAAAGATTCACTTTGCAAAAGATAGCTATCTTAAGGCTCCCAATTAATACATCAGTATTGGAAGATACAGAGGGAGATGTCCTGGACCCTGAGTTTGGCACTGAGATTGAAGGGAAACCGATTCCAGAAATTGACTGGAACAAAAAAGAAGATGATAGCATTCAAACAAGGATCTTCAGTGTTGTTAGAAGAATAGAGAGATGGTTGAGGAAACTGAAATTCAAGGAGGGTCCTTCCATGTCCCCACATGAATCAAGAAGTGATTCACACATCCTAGTTCAATCTCCTATTTTTGCTAGTAATTAAATTACTGATATTGCAGGTGTCTCAAAGCCCATTGTAGAGAAAATACCGCCAACAAGGTCAGGAAGGTTGCCATCTAGTCTTACAGTTGCCCGAGTAACCTAGTCAAGAAGCAAGAAGAAGAGTAGAGAGCCTGTTCTGCAATAGGTCGTGGTGGATTTAGACCCCAGTGAAGAGCCTGAACAAATAATGGACCCATAGGATAAAAGTGAACCTGGGATACAAGAAGTGGATACAAATGAAGGAGTAGGAACTCAACAGGATCCCATGAATACCCTAGTAACCATTACATCCTTAGATACACTAGTCACCCTGCCACCTAAAGGGTCTACCAATGCTCCAAGATGGCTAGAAGCCACAATTGGAAAGAAAAGGAGTGTGGTGCCGGTCACCATCCCATTGGAGGACATGGTTAGTAAATGCTTAGGAAAAGCATTAAAGCCCAAAAATTTCAAAACACAAATGATGCTTGATGTGGATGACACAATAGGACACTGGACAGCTGAAGTGGCCAAGCCCATTCCTGGGAGAGATGCAGATAAGGCTACAGAGGAAGATTTTACTAAGGAGAAAATAGATTTGGGTGTCACATCAAGGGTTGTGGATGTAAAACATTTGGAATCTTCTACAAAGAGGATAATCTCTAGGACTTGGAAAGATGAAAAAGACAAGAGAGAAATGAAACAAATGGTCACACACATGGCAAAGTACATCAATTCTATTCATAATCCAAATCCTCAACCATTGTCACAGATACCAGTGTCATTTGATCCTAAGTCTCCAGCAAACCAAAAGATGCTTGATCAAGTTCAAACAAATAGGGTAGTGATGGAGATGTTCAACAAATGGCTGGGTCTAATAATTCAACAAGGATCAAAATATATTACTAATCTACTCAAGGTTTATAAAGATGTAGAAACTATGAGTAAAGAACTTGAGCTGGAGACAATCGCCTGGGAAAAAGAAAGGGTTAAGTGGGTAGCAGTTCTCACACAAATGAATGATGTTTAGAAGTATGGAGTGATAAAGTTATTAGCTGAGAAACCAGTGGAGAACCTAAATGATAATGTGCTATATGTGTCAAAGAAAAATGTGGAATGGCACAACTCAATCATCGGGCAGGGCCATAAAGAATCTACTAAGCTACTCAGGAAACTAATTGATTTGATTGACACTATACAAAAGGACCTTAAATGTATTGATATCCAACTCATGAAGGAGGGAGATAAAGTGATTGAGGAAATTGCAAACATGATTAAAGTCTTTCAAGATAGAGTTCATTCCATTCAGACTACAAAATCTTTGACTACCAATGACTTTTCAAAAGTAGCAAGGATTGAATCAATGCTCATTGTCTGTTCGGATCACTTGGAGGTTCACAAAGTGAAGGTCACATAGGTGAATATGGACAAAGAAGTGTGGAAGCAGAGGACGTACACATTGGCCTACCCTATTTCAAATTTATCTTGAACTTTTTGACCATACACCTAGAATGGTGAGGATCCATGATAAAACAAGACAAGCCCATAACTTCCTCAGTTGCGGTAGACGCTTAGTTATGCTACGATGAAATGTTGGCCTTTTGAGCGGCTATTAGTTTAGCTTTCTTTTGTGTCATCTGAACAGTTTTTTTCACTGAAGTGAAAGTAAATGTTATTTGTTAATTTTGTAAAAACTATGGCCCGATGGCTATTTAAGCTAAAAAACTTGCTTGTGAATAGGTTCTAAAAGTGTGATTTTAGAAACAATACAAGAGTTTTTGATACAAATTGTGGAAAATGAAGTAATGGCTGATTATTAATGGAATGTGGAGACATCTTTGAATTTGTGCATTCTGAGATTCATAATTCTTCTTAGGTTGTTATGTGGGCATAATTTAATTTGATAATCAGTTATCTCTACATTTCCTTTTGGTTCATATTTATTATAGATTGTTGGATGACTCGCATGTTGTTAATCGGCTTGATCCCCCTTTCCCTGTGAGGCATGAGAGAGTCTCGATTAAGCTACTAGTTTCTCATGTTGATTTTCCATTTTGTTTCGAATGTATGCATTAAACATATGTTAATCAGAGTATGTGAACTCTTCTTTAAGCAATTTCTCTAGAAAATTTAGGTGTTTATTTGTGTGGATGGATAAATGTTGAAGCCTTTTGAATACTTTCTGGTTAAAAGTGTTATAAAAAACCCAATTGTATAGTTAATTCATTGTAAATCATATGAGGAGCTGCCTTCTAATGTAGAGTTTGAATTATCATTAATTCTTCCAACTGTTGGTATTTTTGTTTCTTTCTAAAGGGTAAAATGGAGTCACATTTTGCTTAAGAAGATAATAATTAAAATTTCAAGAAGGAGACAAATTTGTTAACCAACATATTTTTGGCCACTATACCGGGGACTCAAATTATTAAACTGGTTACCTAGTTGCAAGTCTAGAGTCAAAGAGATATACTAGATCCTAGAGAAGGGAAGGGGTTTTTGATTCTATGTTTCAACAATTACAGAACCTAGATTTTCAACCCACCTTTTCACGTCAGAGAAGGGCAGGAAGCAGGCCTCCTTCCTCATTACCATCACCACTTGTGTCCTTAGTTTGTCAAGATCTCACCTTGCATGATGTTATTCTACCTAATACAATAAACCCTACTCCCCTAAAAGTCATATTTCCAATCTTAACCCCTTACCAAAGGGTGCTAGGGATCATTTGCCAAAATTTAGTGGGATGGGAAGATTACTGTTGATGAACACCTGAAAGCCTTTAATGTAGCATGTGGAATAATGGCAGTTCAACATGAGGATGTTGTAGTGAGATTGTTCATCCAGACACTAACCAGGGTAGCACCAGACTAGTTTTATCACTTACCAAATATTGTGATAATGACCTAGTAGGATCTAAAAATGTGATTTGAAGAAAGGTTTAAAGTAGCAGAGGACGAACATTCCCTCTTAGCCCAATTAGCCCAGTTAAAGAAGGAAATTCCTGAATCAATGAGGGATTTCGTGGCAAAGTTCAATAAGATCTTGCACAAGATTCTAGCTACTCAAAAGCCCTCAGATGATAATCTTAAGTGTTTTTTTATTAATTCTATGCCTTTTGAAATAGGTTTCCTGATCCGTAGGCAAATAGTTGCAGATCGAAATGCTGCCAAAACCCTTGTAGTTGAATTGGAAGATGATCTAATCACAAGAAATCAGCAAAATGTGAAACTCCAGATGTCTTCTTCTTCATCTGCGATGACCTTCAAAGGTAAAAGAATTGATTCAAAGTTGCATCATAATGATCAAGAATTTCAAGAACCTTTATTTTTAAAGACTATTAAAAAAGAAAGTTCCTTTGATATAGTAGAATTTTGTAAGTCCTTGCAAATTCAAATCACACCTGCTAAGTACCAAAAAATAAATCCTAAAGAATTAGATAGTCTGGTACAATTTGTGAAAGGAAATAATACACAACAGATTAATGATATGCAACAATCAGTAAATGCCTTTTTGCCCTCACATAGCAATGAGACGGTTCATTCCCACATTTGTGAAAAGATGCCTGGAATTACTGCTCTTCAAACATATGGTTTTGTTCCCCTTATTAAGTCAAAACCAGAGCCCTTTTATATATCATTATTCATTAATGGTCATAGGTTGAATAATTGTATTATAGACTCAGGTGCATCTGATAACATAATGCCCTCTGTTGTAGCCAAAGCATTGGGGTTATCCTTGACCAAAACCTTTGGTAGATGCTATTCCATGGACTCAAAACAAATTCCTTTGCTAGGACAAATTAAGGATGCTCAAGTAGTTCTTGCCTCTCACCCAGATAAAAGGATCAAGTTGATGATTCTAATAGATAATATCCTAGCCAGTTACAACATGCTTTTAAGTCATACTTTCTGTAGAGACTTAGGTGGAGAAATCAAAATGGATTGGTCCCAATCCACAATCCCTTTTGGAAAACAACAAGTCATCCTGCAACCTGAACCAAAGTCCAAATTCACTATTTTCCCATCTGATGACCCTAGGGCCCATATTTTGTACCATGATTGTCAATTTGGGAACTACATGGTTCTGTCTGATAGTGAAGTGCAGGGGTATTCATCCAAAAATGGGGAAAAAGAAAGCTTGTGGCTAATGGAGTTTGATGGCAGTTGTGCAGCATCAGGATCTGGCATAGGAGTTGTATTGATACTACCTTCCAGCAATCCTATTCCTTTTTCCTTTAAACTAGAGTTCAAAAACACCAACAATACAACGGAGTATGAGGCCTTGTTGTTAGGCTTAGCCGAAGCTAAAAGGTTGGGAGTTAAGATCCTGTGGGTTAAAGGAGGTGTTGAACTCATTGTTAAGCGGGTTAGGAGATTGTTTAGCATTAGGAATGAAAGGTTGAAGCACTATCAAAACATAGTTTGGGAAAAAATTGAAGGTTTTGATGCATTCTCTATTGAGGCAATACCCAGGGAATTGAACTCAAAAGCCAATTCATTGGCAGTCTCATCTTCATTGCTTGTCCCACACTCTAAATTTGTTGAAGAAACTTATAGGATAGAGTTGGTATATTGGCCCAGTGTTCCAAGCAACTCTGACTCATGGCAGGTTTTTGAGAATGATAAACAAATTAATAATTTTATGCAAGGTTTGGATATGTTTTCTGCCATGTATTTTGAAGGTTCTGATGTAGAATGCAAAGAATTTTTGCCTGAACGAGCCAAGGAATTACTTGATGGAATCATGCAATTGAAAGGAAATAAGATTTCTAGAGGATTGGTTTCTTTGGAGCATTCGTTTGACCATAATGATGCCTACAAAAATAACAAAGGTGACAAGTCTCGAGAGGCTCAGGATAGTGGAGGCTATGAGAGGGTCAACATTGGAATTGAGAATGAACCTAAATGTATCGATCTGGGAAAGTGTTGTACACCGACAAAAAAGGAGAGGTTCATTAATCTCCCAGTGGAGTTTAAGGACGTCTTTGCTTGGTGTTATGATGATCTTAATAACTTCAGAGAGGGAAAATTCCAGCATCAGATTCCCTTGAATCCCGGAGCAAGCCCATTCAAGCAAACGCTTAGAAGCTTTAATCTGAAAGTGGCACAGGCTATATTCCAGGAAGTAGACAAGATTATAAAGGCTAGAATTATATACCCCATCCATCATTCTACATGGATAGAAAATATTGTACCAGTCAGAAAGAAAAATGGGGAAATAAGGATTTGTGTCGACTTTAGAAATCTAAACCAAGCTAGTTTAAAGGACAATTATCCCTTGACGACCATGGACCACATTTTGCAAACCATCTCAAGGTCGGACATGATGTCCATGTTAGATGGATTTTTTGGATATAATCAAATCAGTGTTCAAGAAAATGATCAACACAAAACTTCCTTTATTACTCCATGGGGTACATTTTCATATAACCGGATGCCTTTTGGTTTGATCAATGCAGGAGCAATGTTTCAGCGGGCCATGGATTTGTCTTTTGGCCACTTAAAGGATAAGATAATTGTTGTATATTTGGATGATTTTACAGTGTTCTCAAAAAGTAGAAAACATCACATTTGAGACCTGAAATGAGTGTTGCAGAGATGTCGCGAGCATGGGGTATCCTTGAACCTCAAGAAATCAGTGTTTGGAGTCACAGAGGGTAAGTTGCTCGGTCATATTGTCTCCATAGAAGGGCTTAAAATAGATCCTAAAAGGGTAAGAGAAATTCAACAATTAACTTTGCTGTCAAACCAGAATGTTGTCAGATCCTTTTTCGGGCAGGTGAATTTTCTTCAGAGGTTCATTCCAGACTTTGCTGAGACTACCAAATATATTGTGAACTTGATGAGTGAGAAACAATCTTTCAAATGGAGCGAGGAGGGGAAGAAGGTGTTTACCTCAATAAAAGATGCAATTGGTCAGGCACCTATCTTGGTTAATCCTGATTTTAATAAATATTTTATCATCTACTGCTATGCATTAGAGCACACTATGTCAGGGGTTTTACTAGAAAAGAATGATAATAATGATGAGGTCCCTATAGCATTCATGAGTGTACCTTTGAAAAAGCATGAAATTAAATACTCAATAATGGAAAAGAAAGCATATGTGGTCGTAAAGGCAATGAAATAGTTCAGGTACTATATTCTCCATTCTCACACTGTGGTTTATGTACCTCATTCAGCTGTCAAGAGCATTCTAATGCAACAAGACATAGGAATCAATGAAAGAGCTTCTTGTGTATCAAACATTCAGGAGTTTGATTTAGACATTCGACCCACAAAGTTGGTGAGGGGGCAAGGTTTGTACAGGCTAATCATTGAAGGTAAGGAGGAAGTGACAAAGGAATTGCCTTTAGTTTTATTTGTTGCTCTACAAGATTCTTGGTTTGCAGTTGTAGCTTATTTCTTGAAATATAGAGATTGTCCAGAACACCTTTCTGCGAAGGAAAAGAGGAACCTGAGACTGAAAGCTACTAAGTACATCATAATTAATGATGTACTATATAAAAGGGGATTAGATGGGACCTTTCTAAAATGTGTTGATAAATCACTGCAGGAGTCTCTTTTGAAAACATTCCTTGATGAAGCCTATTGGGGTCACTTTTCTTCAACAGTAACTACTTATAAGATCCTGAGGAACTATTATTATTGGCTAGTAATGTTCAAGGATGCATATACATGGGTGGCCAGGTGTGAAAAATGTAAGTTGTTCACTAGTAAACTCAGCTTGTAGCATTACCACAAACCCATGATTGTGGATGAACCTTTCAAATAGTGGGGTCTGTATTTTATTGGTCCCTTGACACCAACCTCAAGTGCTGGTCATACCCATATTTTGACAGCTATAGATTATTTTACTAAATGGGTCGAGGCCATTCCGGTATGAAAGATAACCTGAGAGATTGTTTGTAATTTTCTGAAGGAGAACATTTTAGTTCATTTTGGAGTCCCCTTAAAAATTGTGGCAGACAACGCTACAAATTTTTCCTCCACTAAAATCTCTTTGTTTTGCTATGATCATGGAATCTCTCTTGCTCATTCATCTAATTATTATCCTTATGGAAATGGCCAAGTTGAATCCTGTAACAAAAACCTCATTAATATCATGAAGAAATTAGTGAGTGATAATTTTAAGGATTGGCATAAGAAGCTATATGAAGCTATTTGGGTCGACCGTACATTGCCAAAGAGGGCAATTGGGATGTCTCCATTTGAATTGGTCTATGGTGTTGGTGCTCAAGTAGCACTTCCTCTAAAGATGGTAGCCACCAAGTTACAAATAGTGATTGAAGACACTTACTTCGAGAGTTCTTTGGAAAAGTGAATCATGCACCTAACAAAGATTGATGAAGAGAGGGATAGACTGGTGGACTGGATAACAAAACATCAAATGAGAGTAAAAAGAATATTTGACAAGTGAACAAGGCCTTGGAAGTTCATGCAAGGTGATCAGGTACTTCTCTGGGACAGAGGAAGAGAACCTAAGGGAGCACATGCTAAGTTCGAGTCGCTTTGGAAGGGACCATTCCTGATTGATGAGGTAAAGGGACCAAATTATTTTAAACTTGCATATTCGAATGGTACTGTTCTTCCTTTGACCTACAATGGTCAAGATCTGAAATTGTATCAACTGTAAATGAGAGTCCCTCATAGTTTTGTACATAGTTTATAGTTATTTTTGTGTTTGTGTGTCTTTTCAGTTTAGTTAATTTTTATCTTTGAATAAAGTTTGGCATGTGAAACCAGAGATTTTGAAGTTCATTTCTAGTTCCTTCACAGTTCTAGTCCCCCATTAGAGCCGATGTTAGTCCACTCGTAAGTTTTCCTTTTTAAAAAATATATTCCAATTTGTAGGTTATCTTTTTGTGGCTTTTGTTCCCATCGGGTCATTTTTTCTCTTCGTACTTGAACCATTGAACCTTTTTTTAAAAGTTTCAAAGGGTTCAAGGTTCAAAGTGTAATTAAAAAAAGAAAAAGTCTGTTGTTCTAGTCTTTGTCACCAAAATTTCAAACGTGTTTACTTGGTTTTCAGTCATTGAAGTTTTGAACCCATTGAACCTTGTGTTCAAGTGGTTCAAGGGTTCAAGGTTCAAAAATGCCTTTTTAGTGGGTCGTGGTAATGTATTGTTATATGATGAGAGCGATTCTTTCTTTTTGTTTAAAGGTGATATGTGGTCTTGAACATTGAACCAAATTTCAAGTGGTTCAAGAGGTTCAAGGTTCACTTTAATTATTCCTTTTCTTTGTCGCTAATTTCCGGTGTTGTTTATGTGCTGACCATTACTGTTTTATTACTTGAATGAACTTGAACCATTGAACCTCATCTTCAAGTGGTGCAAGGTTCATAAGTTCTTTTCAAACTAATCCAAAAAGCTTTGTGGTGGAAATAAAAGTAGTGTGACAAGAAGGAATATTCCCTTATTCGGCTTTTTGAAATTCTAAATGTGGAAAGTAATCATGAAAATATCAAATTTCTTGTCCGGAAGTGATGGGTAATTAAGAAGGTGTCAAGTCTATCATTTCACCATTACTTTGCACGCTTGAGTAAATCATGATGAAGCGTGTGCAGCCCTATTGATTTTTTCCCATCTGGTTAAAGGAAGATGTATGAGTTTATTTCCATATTTAGGAAGGTCACACTTAATTAATTCAATTAATTGGAGGTGTTGAAGGTAAATCTAGCTCTGTTCTCTGGAAGAATTTCCAGTTTTCATGGTGTTACCGGGTAAGTTCAGTTGTCTTCTCCTATGTTGTGTTTCTTTGTGCACTGAAGTTTTATCAGTATGGAAAAGGGGAAGATCTAAAAAAATTGTTGGGGTAGCATACTGTATTGTTGCTAGAATTTCTTAGTTAAGGGAATAGATAGTTAAAATGAGGCCTGTGCTGCCAAAGCTTGACTGAACCTCATGTTTAGTGAGTATCTTGCTGAAAATGGAAAACACTTCATTAGTTCATGCAGATTTGGGGAATTTCCTTGAAAGGACTAAGAATCCTCAAGATAGTGAAGAGTGGTCTTGTGGAAGTTGTTGCATTTCCATTAGCCACGTTGTGTCTAGATTTAGTGTTGGCTTGTATGAAAATATATGATTCTGAGAAGAGATGTATCCGAAGTAGTGATGGTGAAGTGTTAGTCCATATTAATAGGAAACGGTGATGGCGACAATGGGTATTTCGCATAAAGAGGAGTATGAGAATTGGACCATTGGAAATTCATATGCCTATTTCTCAGAGAAGAATAGCAAATACAGAAGTGTAATTGCAAGAAATTAGCTCTTGAGGGTTCAGAAAGGAGGATCACGACTACCCAAACCCTTAACCAGAGAACACCTCATCACTGAGGTGTGGGACATTGTTGTGCTTTTAAACAAATTAAAAGGGAATTCACATTCCTTCTGTTGGGAAGATTGGATGTAATTTTTCATCCAAGTGGTTCTATCTGGTGACACATTTCTGGATTGGTCTCAAGTAATTGCGAAGATGCTTCACGAAGGGCCAAGCAACTTTGTGGGTATGAGTGGGTTTTACATGTCTTCTAACCCGTTTTATATTTTAGCCTACACAAAGGATTTTCCTAGATTACCCAATGAACCTTGGATTGATGGAATGAGGGTTTATGATTTTTACCCTTTTATGCGATAACAAAGATATTTTGAACAAATTGACAAATGGAATGGAGTCTTTGTGGGAAGACTGGCCTTTTAACTCTAGGGTGATGCCAACAAGAGAATGTCCACAAAGGCTATGAATTTTATGAGTATTTATGAAAGCTTCTTTATCCAGTTTCCACGGTTTACTTACATATGGGTAGGTGGTTTTGAAGACCAACCATTCAAATTGCCTAGGTACGCCTTTGATAGCTTTGTACTTACAAAGGTGAGCAGGCAGCTAGCCCATATAGATAAAAGACTAGGGGCAAAGGGAGAATTTAGAGTGGTTTTTCCCATTGAGCTTGGGTATTACAGTTGCAAATAGATATTAGATGCTTTGAATCTAGCATTGGAGTTCAAAAGGATGAATCTGCAGCCATATGTAGTTAAGCGAACTTTTGACAGCAAAGGTTATGCAAGGGAGAACCTTAGAATAGACAATCGTTTCTACCATGAACCCCAGATAGAATATTATTGGCAAAATTGCAAGGATGAGCATGAAGTGAGAAAGAGGCTGTGGTCAAGATTCACTTTGCAGAAGATAGCTTTCTTGAGGCTCCCAATTAATACATTAGGTGTATTGGAAGATACAGAGGAAGATGTCCTAGACCCTGAGCTCGACACTGAGATTGAAGGGAAACCGATTCCAGAAATTGACTGGAACAAAAAAAAAGATGATAGCATTCAAACAAGGACCTTCAATGTTATTAGGAGAATAGAGAGATGGTTGAGGAAACTGAAATTCAAGGAGGGTGCTTCCATGTCCCCACACAAATCAAGAAGTGATTCACACATCCTGGTTCAATCTCCTATTTTTCCCACTAATAAAATTACTGAAATTGCAGGTGTCTCAAAGCCCGTTGTAGAGAAAATACAACCAACAGGTCAGGAAGGTCGCCATCCAATCTTATAGCTACCTGAGCAACCCAATCAAGAAGCAAGAAGAACAGTAGAGAGCCTATTCTATAATAGGTCATGGTGGATTTAGACCCCAGTGAAGAGCCTGAACAAATAATGGACCCACAGGATGAAAGTGAACCTGGGATACAAGAAGTGGATACAAATGGAGTAGGAAATCAATAGAATCCCATGAATACCCTGGTAATTGTTACTTCCCTAGATACATAGCTCACCCTACCACCTAAAGGATCTACCAATGCTCCAAGATGGCTAGAAGCCGCCATTGGAAAGAAAAGGAGTGTAGTGCCGATCACCATCCCATTGCAGGACATGGTTAGTAAATGCTTAGGAAAAGCATTAAAGCCCAAAAAGCTCAAAACACAAGCAATGCTTGATGTAGAGACACAACAGGACATTGGACATCTGAAGTGGCCTAGCCCATTCTTGGGAGAGATGCAGATAAGGCTACGGAGGAAGATTTTACTGTAGAGAAAATAGATTTTGGCATCGCATCAAGGGCCATGGATGTAAAACATTTGGAATCTTATACAAAGAGGATAATCTCCAGGACTTAGAAAGATGAAAAAGACAAGAGAGAAATGAAACAAATGGTCAGACAGATGGCAGAGTATATCAATGGTATTCATAATCCAAATCCTCAACCATTGTCACAGATACCAGTGTCATTTGACCCTAAGTCTCCAGCAAACCAGAAGATGCTTGATCAAGTTCAAAGGAATAGGGTAGTGATAGAGATGTTCAACAAATGGTTGGATCTATTAATTCAACAAGGATCAGAATATATTACTAATCTAGTCAAGGTTTATAAAGATGCAGAAATTGTGAGTAAATAACTTGAGCTGGAGACAGTCACCTGGGAAAAGGAAAGGGTTAAGTGGGTAGCGGTTCTCGCACAAATGAATGATGTTTAGAAGTATGGAGTGATAAAGTTCTTAGCTGAGAAACCAGTAGAGAACCTAAATGATAATGTTCTATATGTGTTAAAGAAAAATGTGGAATGGCGCAACTCAATCATCGAGCAAGGCCATGAAGAATTCACTGAGCTAGTCAAGGAACTGATTGATTGGATTGAAACTATATAGAAGGACCTTAAATGTATTGATATCCAATTCATGAAGGAGGGAGCTAAAGTGATTGAGGAAGTTGTAGACATGATTAAAGTCTTTCAAGATAGAGTTCATTCCATTCAGACTACAAAATCTTTGAATATCGATGACTTTTTGAAAGCAGCAAGGACTGAATCAATGCTCAGTTTCTATTTGGATCACTTGGAGGTTCACAAAGCAAAGGTCACGCTAGTGAATATGGACAAGGAAGTGTGGAAGTAGAGGATCATACACATTGGCCTACCCTATTTCCAAGTTATCCTCAACTTTTCGACCGCACACCTAGAATGGTGAGGATCCGCAGCAAAATAGGACAAGCCCGTAACTTCCTCAGTTGTGGTAGATGCTTAGTTATGCTACAATGAAATGTTGGCCTTTCAATGGCTACTAGTTTAGCTTTCTTTTGTGTCATTTGAATGGTTTCTTTCACTGAAGTGAAAGTAAATGTTATTTGTTAATTATGTAACAACTATGGCTTGGTGGCTATTTAAGCTGAAAAGCTTGCTTTTGAATAGGTTCTGAAACTGTGATTTTAGAAACAATAGAAGAGTTTTTGATATGAATTGTGGAAAATGAAGTAATGACTGATTATTAATGGAATGTTGAGACATATTTGAATCTGTGCATTCTGAGATTCATAACTCTTCTTAGGTTGTTATGTGGGCATACTTTAATTTGATAATCAGTTATCTCTGCATTTCTTTTTGGTTCATATTTATTATAGATTGTTTGATGACTCACATGTTGTTAATCGGCTTGATCGCTCTTGCCCCGTGAGGCATGAGAGATTCTCGATTAAGCTACTAGTTTCTCATGTTGAGTTTCCATTTTGTTTCGAATGTATGAAGTAAACATATGTTAATCATAGTCTGTGAACTCTTCTTTAAGCAATTTCTCGGGAAAATTTAGGCATTTATTTATGTGGATGGATAAATGTTGAAGCCTTTTCAATAATTTTTGCTTAAAAGTGTTATTAAAAAAATCAATTGTATAGTTAATTCATTGTAAATCATATGAGGAGCTGCCCTCTAATGCAAAGGTTGAATTATCATTAATTCTTCCAATTGTTGGTATTTTTGTTTCTTTCTAAAGGGTAAAACAGAGTCACATTTTTCTTAAGAAGATAATTATTAAAATTTCAAGAAGGAGACAAATCTATTAACCAACAATAATTATTGTACATAGTTGTTTTCTTGTTCAACTTTGTAAACAACCAGTTTTGGCTTGTAAATAGCAATTTTCTTGTAAATATGGTTGTCCCATGAGTCTCACACATGCTGCCATCACGGCTAGTTGGGACATGGATGGAAACCTCTTGTACATTATACATATGCAGGTTCAAGTGCTGGAGAAGTGTTTAAACATGACTGCCCCCTTATTCTAGGTGAGTCCAGGAGCAACCCGACTAGAGAAAGTAAGGTGAAAAAGTGCTGTAAAGTACAAGGGTGAGTGAAAGATCACTATTTCAGAGTTTGGAGGGGTCCATGGAGTTGGGGTAGACTTTTCTATGTAGGGAGGAGCCTTGAAAAATTCATTTGACATCAAAACCCCAAGTTGTTCATTCACTGCTAGTTAAAGGCCTTATAAACCCTCATTTTGGGGTTCACACATTGTACGGTCAGACTAGGGCCTAAAACCACAAAAATACTTTAGAGATGGGTGAATTACTGAAGAAAAACCAAACTTGTTTGGGGGTCCCTTGAATCATTTTCCCTCAAGCCCTAGAAAACCAGTTTTGGAGGACTAAGTGGAGCTCATTCCTTGTAGCCCTTTTCTAGGCAAGATTTTGAAATCGGTAAGAAACCTCAAGGTTGCAAACCCCTAATGGACCCCAAATGCACTAAAAACATGTTAGAAGATCTCTCTACACCTTTGCATCATCTCATAATAGAATGAGGTTAGTTTGACGAGTTGTGGCCAAGAAGCCATAATTGAGAACCTGAGAAGCACTAGGAATTGGTAGGGTTCCTAACTAAAACACCTGAAGCATACACCTTATAAAGGTCAATAATCAAGCCCTAGAAGAGATTGAGTAGGACTTGGAGCTCTAGAGAGAAACTAGGCCTGGTGAGTTGGTGAAATTGAGCAACACCATCTAGGTGAAGTGTTGAGCAGGCTAGGTAAACCCCATCAAGGAGTTATTAGTGGATTCCTCTATCCGAATAGAGAAACATGAGGGTTGGCTATGGGATGGGGGAGGACTCTAGAGACATTGGTGATTGAGCACACCAAGTTTTCATGGGGACCATGTTTGCTAGCACACTTGTATTATGAGCTGCATCATTTTGTGTATCATGGGACAACATGATTGGGATGCAAGGTGACACTGTTGCAGGTATGGGCATATGAGCATCTGTTGGTTACATGACTGATATATTTTAGAGGTAGGGGACATGGGCATAGCTATGTTCACTTATATGATATTATTACATCTCAGCCACAAATTGGGAGACTGGAGTATTGGCACCGAGTGATTGACGAGATAGACAATGTGGTATGAAGGTTGTACCAGGACTATGAGGAGTGGGAGGACAATGTAGTGGAACTACCATATGTATTCTGGAGTAGGTAGTTGATGTGTCAAACATCATATGTTATTGAGAGGCAGTTGGTAGATAGGGTGGTCAGGTAGCTTAGTCGGATACAATGGATGCCACGTGGGTCAGGGATGTATGCACACACTGTGAGGGATCAGGTGCATTTGGGGCCATTGCTTTCTTATGATCAGGCTATGACACAAATGGTAGAGATGGTTCCCTTTCCTTGGGATATATGGGTAGATTAAGAGGATGCGAGCATGGATGGAGAGTACACTGCATATTGGGGAGAGCATCCATTTCCACGACTGACGGATCCAAGGGAACCGATATATGGAGATGGTGGAGGTGATGGAGATGATAATGGAGATGGTGGAGGTAGAGGCCAATGATGGAGATGGGACACAGTGGTAGAGAGGAGAGTGGCTCTAAGGAGAGAGGTCAGAGAGGAGAGACAGGCTCAAGAAGCTCATGTAGTGAGGGGCAAAGGTGGATTATCATTACAGGTGCCAGCAGTACAGGTTCCCAGATAGGTACAGGCTCCTAGATAGGGATAGGGACTGGAGCAGCCATAGGGATAGGGTGAGGTGGGAGAGGAGGAGGATGAGTTACTATCCTTGAGGGAGATCTCCCAGGGATAGGCAGATGAGATCTAGAATCTTAAGAGGGAGACAACTAGACTCAAGCGATAGTTGAGGGACACTGAGCGGGGGAGGGATTAGGCTATTCAGCCCTATACAGAGGCTGAGACAACACTAAGGGAAGGGAGGCAGGTAACAAAGGACACAAGGGCTGAATATGCCTATGTTCTGTGGGTAGGGGAGGAGATAGCCTAGTGGAGATAGTTGTACTATGGAGTGGTGCCACTAGATCAGCGAGCTAGGAGATTTCGGAGACCATCACAGACTTCGACGACCACTAGAGGGAGAGACAAGAGACAGGTGTCTAGTAGCGGGGTCATGGGTCCTCCACCACCACTAAATAGAGGGGGCAGGAGAGATGATCCTGGGGTGGGTGCTTCTAGGGCTCAGACTCCGTCAAGGCCAGCTGGCTCCAAGGGAGGGAGTTCACCATTGCCTTAGAGGGCCCCCTATGTATAAATTTTGTACCATTTTGTATGATGACACCTTCGGGTGATTGTAGCCATATGTATTTGACATCATTGTATCATGACACTTATGATTTTGATATATATATATGAGATGATTCATCCTTGCAGTAGCTATATGCGTGTGTACCTATGTGATGTATGTTTCTATGTGATGCATGTGATATGGATGCAAATATGTACATGAAATGCAATATATTTTTTGTTGTTATTTTATGTTTTTAATATGTTATGCAAATGTGAATGCGAATGTACAAAATGCAGATAAATATGATAATGCAAATAACTATTTACATGATGAAAATGTAAAATTTGCTAATATGTGTTGTGTGTAGGATATGATGTAATTTTGATATCTATATGTATGTATAAAATGCTTAATATGTAGTAATGCAGGTGCAAGTTACATGAAATGTAGATATTTTTAGTGTGTCATTATACTCAATCATGTGATAGTAGGCTACATGGACTTGGGAAGGACTCTGGAGGTCAATCAAGAAAGGGGGATGAAAGATAGAAGATATGGAAGTGAAAGAGATTCTTGTGCATTATCATCATTGAGCTTTATTATGGCAAATAGGTTATGACAATCGAGATATATGTTCGACTCAGAAAGTCATTGTACCCATTTACATGGAGATTAGACAGTTGCAAACAAGGAATTCCCTAGTTCACACTAGACTCATAGTGTCCTCATATCCTTGGACAAGTCATAGTATTACTAAGAGACAATCCACAAACAACAAAGAAAATAGGTGACAATACCCCATCCTCACCTTTCTATTCAAAGACATCCTGGAGATAAAATTTCTAGTCAGAGACATCCTAGAAAAGCTAAAAGACATGTCACTAGAAAGATAAAATCAAAAGAAAACCAAGACTCGACACCAACATCCATTGTAGTCCTCAACTTTAGTGTCTCTTGTCACTTGTATAAGTCTAGTTTGATTGTGGTCACAATGTTTACTTTCACAAAAGGATAGATAGCACTGAACCATAATGTTGTTTGAGTCTGTTGAAAGATTTGATTTGTTGAATCCCATTGTTGTTGTTGTGTCTCATCTGAAACTGACTGAATCCATGAAACTAATACTTTATTGCAAAGAAGACATAACTTTATTGTTGATATATGATGCAAGTTCTTCTTTATTGCGGATTGTGCACGCATAGACTGGAGAAAAACTGGAAGAAACTATACTCCTCAGATCATGTGATGCTCTTAGTTCCACACCCATCACTAGACTTGGGATTTTCCTTAGCCACAGATAAGAGTTGATTTATTATGGATGGAAAGGAGAGAAAATGAAGGATTATTATGAATGACTAACCAATCTTAGGAAGATCAATAATAAGCCATGATGGGAATGGGTAAGTTTATTATGGATGGATAGGCTGTGAGTGTGCAAAAAGTGAAAGGATGAAATTAAGTCCTGAAGGAGGGAGGAGCAATGTCTCTACACATGGCACCAGTAACCTAGTTTTCACCATGGTACTTGCCCAGGGCACCACCGAAGTGGGTTTCAACGTTGGATGAAACATTTTTTTGTTTTCCAAATTTTTTTTTGTGTCACAAGGCGCCTATTTGCTAGGTTTTCACCAATTAATGATTTTTTATGTCTATGATTTGTTTTTGTATTTTTGGAATCTTTTTATTTCTTTTTGTATTTTTGAATTAGGATACTCGAAAGAGTTATGTGTAAAACCCACGAAGGTGCATGTTGTTGATAGGATCCTCTAAAGGTGCGTGCTCTGTGGTTGAGATTTGATATGCACTAGATCCATAGGCTGCTATAATGATGTAAGGACCAAGCCAATTTGGTACGAACTTGCCCTTCTTCTCTCTATCTTGCTGATTTTTAGGATTTTATTTGAGAACTAAGCCACCTACCTCAAATGTTTGAGGCTTTACCTTGTGATTGTAGCTGCAATGTTCCTTGACTGAATGATGTGTAGCTCAAGTGACTGTCTTCCTTGATAAAGAAATTGAGATAGAATTACTAGCGTGTGGACTACGTTTGCCCATATGCATGTCACCTAAAGAATTTTGGGCATCCCTGATAACAATGTCCCTCAAAGAAGTTCCATTAAAGGTCCATGATGTTCGCCAAAAGGGAATGGATGTGTGGAACAAGTGGATGAATGATGAAGGCTTATGATTGTGAAAAGAAGTGAAAGTATCATAGCATGATGGAGACTTAGGATCAACAAGTATGCCTTTTGACTTAAAATTGTAGAACTTTTGCCCTCAGTTATTTTGATATTAGGGGAGATCAACTCTTTTTCTTTTTCTTTCATAGGATTTTTATCCTTGACTTTGATTTTTGCAGAGTTCAATAGCTTTTGATTTTGATTTGGACTAAAGGCCTTTTCTTCATTTTTCACTTTTAGATTTTTCTTTTCAAATCTTGATTTTTGATCCCCAATTAGTAAGGACTTTTGTGATTCTTGTTGATCCAAGTCTAGGAGAGGAGTGGAAATGGAATGAGTGGATGAAATGGTAAGGCTATGTGAGTTCTCAAGAGGGCTGGCAATATGCTCAATAGATTCTTTGCTGGAACCACTCTTAGGACTATTGATATCAAGAGTTGCTTGCACCACTAGAGGAGATTTGCATTTAGACTTAGTAGCCACAATACTAGGTGGTTCACACCCAATTCCTTGACATTGAAAATTGTTTGTATATTGTTCCTGTTGACTGAATACCTTAGGATATAGTGGGAGTTGATCAACATGAAAGATATACTCACCACATCCCATGTCTTTAACGTTGAATTTTTATTTTAGCTATGCTTTCTTTGATGTATAAGCTTTCAAGGATTCTAGATCAACATATGCTAAAGATGGAACAACTTCTTGATTGACTGGGATTGTTATTTCTGATCTAGGTCGCAGATTGTTGCAATATATGAATGGGTTTGGGTCAGCTTTGACGGTCACTTCAAATCCATTGTGTGGAAACTTGATATATCAATGATATGTAGATGGGACTACGCTCATCTCATGAATCCATGGGCATCCCAAGAGTATGTTGTATGTGAGATCTAGATCAAGGACTTGACAAACCACATCCTTTGTAACCAGTCCAACTCTGAGAGGTAAGGTGACTATGTGTTTGGATGAATTCTCTTCGTCATTATATGCCTTGATGGTAATTTTGTTTGTAGCATTCACAATTCTATCTGAATATCCTAATTGTATTATTGTGTTCAAAGTACATATATTGAGACCAGTTCCTCCATCTATCAGGACTCATTTTATTTGATGCTTGTGTAGGAAGGCTTCAATATGTAAATGTACATTATGTGGTTGGCTTACAAAAGCATCGCCAACTTCTGTGAATGTAAGGGAGTGTGGAACGGAAAGGTATCCCACCATGGCTTGAAACTAGTCCACATTCAGATCACTGGGGACAAAAGTGTCTCTCAAAGTTTTGTAAAGGATAATTTTATGTGCAGGGGATATACATAAAAGCTCAAGAATTGAGATAAGCATGGGCATCCTCCCTAACTATTATATCGAATCATACTCAGGTTTAGTTGTTGAGGAAGCGGTGGTTTTAGCTGGAGCATCTTGCAAAGTGACCTTACCTCAACGAGTTGCCATATTACATTCATAGGAAGATTCAGAAGAAGGTCCAGTGCCTTTTAGGACAACTTTGGGTCTTTCGACAAAATTTTCAGGTGCTTTGTCCTTTATGATAATGGTAGAGACATAATTTTCCATCGAAATGTGATTAACAGTTGAATCATAGTTATAGGAGGCTTTTGTATAGTTAGTCTGCTCATCTATGGATTTGGGTTTTCCCTTGTCATGTTTTGGGAATGGTTCTTTAAACATTTTATGTTCTTGATTGGATGAGTGTCCCTTGATCTCAATGTCACCTCTATCAATAAGATCTTGTATAATGTTCTTCAACCTATTGGTGCCCAAAACCACAGATTGGAAAACCCAAAGACTTGCCAACTCCTTAGGAAATCCAATCAGCCTTGGCCAATGAACATGGATGGTCGGAGACCAAATCCCTCTCCACTTCAGGCTCCACAAGACCTAGGTGAGTGTACCCTTTCCTCTCAAGAACAAAAGAGTTATTTAAATGTGGATTTAAGCCTTTAAGCAAGTTTACACTGTTAGGCCCAATATGGAAAGCTAATGTGCTGAGAGGGGAGGGGTGAATCAGTAGTTCAAAACTTTTCTCCAACACTAACTTTACTATTATTCATAAACCGAATAGTGCAGTAACATAATATAAAGCTAAAACAAATAGATAACAATCATACATGATTCACTCCATAACACATATATTTTGGTTACATAGAAACTCTTGGTTAGACAAAAAAACTATGGTGGGGATGGTACCCACAACTTCACTACTATAATAATAAAGGTTGCTCGGCTAGAGCTACATGTTTACCTATTTCTGATAGCTTACCCTGTTAGGAGTATCAAGATCTGTTAGATCTACCTTGCTAAGGGATTTTACAACACTTAATCTAAATGTTGCACTTGGTTAGAGGCTTTACAATTTATAGACTTGATTAGAGTCTTTTACCCTATTAAAGGTTTCTCTTACAACTTCAAAATATTACAATAAAATCATTACAAATATCTACAACTTTACATCTGGAATGTTATAGCAGATTCTATGTGCTCAGAATAAGATTACCTTGCTTATAGCATACCTCGGTAACCCATATAGTAACTTGGTAAACCATTCTGTTTACTCTGTCCTTTGACTGTTCTCTGATATCCTTCTCGGTGATCTCTGTGTCTCTGTAACAGTCATAACACTTAGTGCTTTCACATGCCTTTCTTCATATATTTCTATATCTTCCTTTTTGTCATGCTACATGTATATATCTGATCTTAATCCATGTTGTATAAATAAATCTCTTATGTCGGTGATCCATTCATTACTTCGATCTTACAAACATGTTTTATTGAATGAAGAACCATGCAAAATATTTCATTGGTTAGATGACCTCAAAATCATACACAATCTTTAAGTACAGTTTCCAATGTGATAATGGTTTTATGTGCCTCGATCTTGTAACACATTTTCATATGTATGTCCAGGTTCAATGAATCTGGTAACATGTTTCACTTGGTGTATATCAACTTGGTGTGTCATCTTTGCTGCTCGGTAGACATGGAATGATACTCGATAGAAAGCTCGATGTATACTACACTCTGAGACTACTTTCTTCTATAATCGGCTAGATTGTGCATACCAACTGAATATCTCGGTAGAGATAACCGACTAGAGTATATAGAATAACTTTGAACATAAAACTAATGGCAACTTGATAAGTAGTAACAATCTCCCCTTTTGACATTAGTTGAGATGTTTGACAAAAAACTACTTTCAAAGTTATAGCTCAATAATCTATATACTTTCAAAATTTGACTATACTAATAGTATATACAATAGTCAATGAAATAATAAATCCAGATATACTCCCCTTATCGATATACTGTATAAAACTTCTGATCAATGTTCTGTGTGTTGCACTTGTTCTTTGCTTACTGTTCTATTCACTACTCGGTTCATTGCTCTTGGGTACTCTTCTTACTCTGCTCAGTATACTTCCCCCGTATACTACACTCTTTTTGTTTGATACTATACTTTGATGCTTTGAATACTATATCACTCCCCCTTTTTGACAAACATCAAAATTTAGTTACCATTGGTGGTGGCAACTGGTCAAAAATGGATTTATACTTTGTCCGTGCTTCGGTGAGAGCGATAGAGAGGGCATCCTTTACACTATCCATTAAAGAATTTTGCACTTGAATATCAGCCAATAATGATATTAAGCCATCTAGAGTGCTTCCCTCTTCTGTAGTAGATAAGTATGTGGCTCGGTTGATCTATTCTTGGACGGATGAAAGACGAGGAAGGAATAATGTCTGAAGTGTCATTATGTCCATCCTGATCTTGTGTTCTTCATTTCTTGGGTCCAATCTCAAATACCCATTGGTGTTATAGTGGAGGAAGGTATTTTAGACTATATTGATTATAAAATTTAAGACCTAGGATCTCTGATGATCCATTCTCAGTTAATCTTATTCTGCAGAAAGGACAAGAAGATCAAACCAGAATTCAATGTATTGGAAAAGAAGAAGCTTCACAATGCAGTCTATTTCCTTGAAGAGTTTTTTAGATGATCACATTCGCATCATTCTGAGCAGAGTGCATAGTGATAAAATGTACTTAGAGCAGATGCATGACATCACGCTGGAAGCAATTCATGCGGTCACCAATTTCTATAATGTCGATGAAGTGCCATCCCTAAGAAAGATCAGCAAGATGGAAATGACCAAGCTCACCAGTTCTGTGAGTGACCAACGAGGAATGACCATCAATCCCATCAAGGACGATCTGGACAAATATGCCTGCATGGTAATAGGTTATCGGACATTTTATGCTAGCAGGATCAACTCTGTCTCTGCTACAGCGATAAATGCTGCCTACAGGATGATCATGGAAGATGCATCATTTGATTTATGTACCTGTATGAAAAGGAAACTTCTAGTGAACTTGAAGTCTATTAAATAGGACAATACCTTGAGATTTAAGTCTCAACAACTATTGGTTGGGTTGTTCTTCTACTTCCAAGGTTACTTCCAAGGAGTTGGAGATATTCAATGGTCTACCGACCAACTGGTTACAAAGAAAATCAAGGAAAGCCTTCAAGTGGTTGGAACTAGTTATCCAGAAGTTCTAAACAAATACTTTGATTAGTTCAGATGCAAAATGAGCTAAAGAGTGAGAATATCAGGTGATATTGTCAAGAAATATGAAGATGACATACGCTTCACCATCAAAGTTGATGAGTGCATAATGGAGGTGGTTGAGCCTAGATAGAAAGAAGTGGAACCCATGGGATATGAGGTAATGTATGACATGCTAGATGGGTATGCCTCTACCCTACTCGTTGTGCCCCTTGATCCAAAGTTAAAGTGCCCCTTGATCCAAAGTTAAAGAGAACCAACACCTATTTGGAAAGGGTTACACCAGTTGAAGAACCGTCAGTAAAGAAGGGAAAGGCAGTGCCTTCAGTATCGACACTGGTTACTGTAGTAAGTCCCAAAGTGACCAAGCAGTCACCAACAAAGAAGAAACTAGAAGCTACACCCACCAAATTCTTTGAGAGAAAGCGGAAGACAAAAGACAACACACCAGACTCAGAGGACACTATGTCTGAAGAACAACCTAAGAAGACTAAGAAAACAAGGAAAAAGACAAAGAATGAACCGATGACATCTGTATTGGTAAATATTGATATTTCCTCCTACAAACCTTTGACACATTGTCAAAGAACTATTAAGAATATTAGAAGAAAAGTGCTTGGTGATTTGAAAGAGTGCTTTTATGATTTTAATGACGATGAAAAGGAAGAAGTTGGACAAGAAGTCATTAATTATTTAGGTATTAATGACTGGTGGCCATCAGAAATTAAATCTGAGATACCTAATTCTTTATATAATTCTTTAGATAACAAATGTCGTATTTCCATAGAGAAGGAATAGGAAATAAGAGAGGAAGTATTTGCACAATACTTTCCTAATGTGCCTAAATCAACTTTATGAAGTGGTGGAAAGATATAAGGGCCTCTTCTTCATGAGAAGAAGGAGACTTCTATTGCTAGAAGGAAAAGTCCTGGAAGTGGTAAAATATACCCACTCCCTTGCTCAATCCGCTCTAAAGTTTCACCAAGTGGCAGAAGCCAATAGGAAAGCTGAGCAAGAACCATAAGTCAATCAACCGGATGAAGCGTATGATAGTGAAATCAATCAAATGGAACCCATCGATGTTGACGCCTTGAACAATGAAGATATTACTCTAGGTACATCAACAAAAGTGGCAGGATAAGAAAAACAGGCAAAGGAAGAGAAGAAGCAATAGGAAGAAGAAAAGAGGAAATAGGAAGAGGATAAGAGAAAAGAAGAGGAGAATAATAGACAAGAGGAAGAGAAGAAGAAGAAGGAAGCAGAAAAGAAAGAAGAAGAGAAATGGAAGGAAGAAGAAAAGAAATAGGAAAAGGAGAAGAAAAAGGATGACGAGAAAAGAAAGGAAGAGGAGAAGTAGAAACAAGAAGAGGAGAAGGAAAAGGAAGAGGAGAAGAAGAAGTAGGAAGAGGAGAAGAAGAAAAAGGTTGAAGACAAAGAGAAGTGGAAAGAAGAGGAGAAGAAGGAAGAAGAGAAAAGGAAGACAGAGGAAGCCAAGAAAAAGAAGGCAGAAGAGGATAAGCTAAGGGATAAAGAGAAGGAGGGAGTGGAACAAAGCACTCAAGTGGAGACCCCAAAGGCAACTGGTAGTCAAGCCAAACCGGATGACATTACCAGTCCCATTGACCTCCAATTTGCAAATGAATTGGAGTTGCTGCAAAGAATTAAGCTTGCTCAAGAATGCCTAGAGGTGACAAGGAGGAAGAAGGAGCAAGATGCAATACAAGTTGCGATGGACACTCTTATCGGTTTGATACCCGGTACCAACCTCCCTAGTACCAATTCCTCTCTGGCCCAACTGAAACTCTTATGCACAGTTGTGGAGGACCAGGTACAAAGCCTAGAAGAGGTTGCTGAAGCGAATGCCAAGAAGGAGCATCAAAAGGCTTTGAACACTGCCTTGGTGAAAAAGTTACATGAGCTTCAGTCTGATCTGTAGATAGCACATAAGGACATCAGAGATGCAATGGATGAGGGGAAATTATTGCTTAGTAGGATATGTAAACCCCATCTATTATGTGATGATGTGCTTGCTCAGAAAGACAAACTGCAAACTGATTTGCAGAAATTCATAAGCACCTTCAAGATGCCATATGATTCCTTTACCGCTTATGGGCAAACCATTCACCGATTTCAACTTTAGGTTGCAAGAATTGATTTGGAGATCAGCAACTAGACCAGGGATTTGTAGGAACTACAACTAGTTCTACTACCAAGACTGCAAATACTTCATAAATGCTATCTCAATCTGGATGCCTTGACTGTTACTCAAGAGATGAGTACCTTGGATGCCATGGAGGAACAAGTATACCAGATAAAAACAGAGAGTGAGGTTGCTACCTCATTACTTGAGTCATGGTCCTTATCCATGAAGCAATTTATGCAGGACTTTAAATATGTTTTTGACAAGTTTCACTCTTTATTGTCATAAACATTTATTCAGCTAATCAAAACAAGGGTTACTTAGCTGTGTTTTGTCATTGTTGGCAAAGGGGGAGAAGTATTCTGGTATTTAATTTTTTTGATGCATGCTATATATACTCTCTTGTTTATCTCTGTAAGGAAGTAGTATACACTGTATTTTCTACAAAGGGATAGTGTATATGCTTAGGGGGACTATTTTTTTATTATGGCATTTTTTTTGTAAAACACTTAGATGTCAAAATGTTTTCCTAAGTGTTTCCATCAATGCCAAAGGGGGAGATTGTTGGCATTTTTGATGATTATGTTGTGATTTTCATTGATGGACATACACTTTCTATGAGATCACTTTTTGAGTGTATGAATTATGCTCAACCAGTATCTGTTCCAAACCGATATTATGTTGTAGTCTTTAAACTATCGATATTTTGCAAAATGTGTCTACCGATCTCAAGCGGCATGAAGATCTCAAGTGGCATGAAAACCTCAAGCGGTTCGAGGATCTCAAGTTGAACGGAGCAAAGGAACTAAAAGAGACAAATATATTTTTCCCAATCTTCATTTTTGTCAAACTGATAATTTGTTTACTAATTAAACTGATATTACTCTGAGTTACCAATCGGTAATCGGTAAAGTTGTATAAACTAGTAATACTCTGTGATGAGTTACCAATCGGTATATTTTTGTGATGAGTTACCATCCACCGACACTTTGACGATGATTTTGTGTCATGTTATAAAATGTGTCTGGATGTAATGAACCTAGGAACTTGCAATGTAATCCTATTGGACCAACATAAAATTAAATTCCTTTTAAGGACATCATGTCTAGGGTTTTAGCGTGTGTAGTTGTTAGAGATTTTTGGTGGTTGATGAGTTCTTGTATATCCAATCTTAAGAGAGAAGATCAAGTCTATGTGCTGTAACAGAGTGTGGATTTACTCAAAACTAAAGTCATTCTAAAATGCATTAGCAATGAGCTACCATGGATCTAACCAAGCAGAGTGTGCCATTTGATAGATCATTCACATGTTGATTACTCACATCTTTGACAAGTCAGAAACCCTTAATTGGGTAGGCCCAGAAAAGCCTTTGGAAATCTTCTATCAAGGTGATTCACATCTATGGATATAAAATCCTCTCACAAGGTAGTCTTTAATCAGACTTATCTCCTAGCAGAGATTGAGATTCCTAACAGGATCTGTTCTCCTAAAGAACATTGTATGACCTTAACCGGTCTGGTTACTATTCTGTAGATAGTTACTTGTGAGTTTCATCTCATCATGGTTTTTCCCATTTGGGTTTCCACGTCAAAATCTCTTTTGTTATGGTGATTGTGCTTCTGTAAGTGAATGTCTTACTTGTTGTTTGGTTTGTGTAGCGTCCTAAAATTGTGACACTTGCAATTTTGACTGCATTTCGGTCTTCATGATGGCGACGCAACACGCAACCTAAATGGAGACCCCGAAACCTGATTATGACACTGAAAACTACATTTTCTTGCACCTTGGCCTGAACCTCCTTTGCACCCTGCTGTCCCGGGAGGTGGGACTAGAGCGCCCAGCGCCCTGGTCCTTCAGGACCAGGGCGCCCAGCACCCTGGTCCCCCAGGACCATGGCGCCTAGCGCCCTGGTCCCTGGGTCCTATTTTGGGCCCGGTCTCTTTTGGACTTCGGGTCTTTATGTTTGCAAATTGGAAAATTAACTTTCCTGGTCGGCCTAAGGTCGGAAAATTCAGTCTATCAGCCCTAAATGACAAGTATATAAACTACATTTTCCTCTCTCATTTGGATAGGATACAGATGATGGAAAAGCATGGAAACTATACTCAAGCATTCAAGCATTCCTTCAAGTAATTGATCATTCTAAGTCTCCATTCAAGGCTAAGTGTTGCATTCAAGACAAGGATTCAACCATTGAAGAGGAAATCACATACTACATGTTACATACAACATACAACATACAACAAACAACAACATCTATACCTTCGCACATAAGGATACAAACATCCTTACAACAAGGTATTAGTACTTGTTTTACATTACATTTACAGCAATTTCTCATTTCTTGGTTAATTCCAAAACCGGGGTTTGACCTAAAGGCAAACCCCTAATCCCTAAACCCCCAATCGTCTTCGCTTTTTTGTGTGTAGGTTGCAGGTGCGCAGCTGAAATTGAAGATCTGGAATCTTTGTGCAGAGACGAACAGATCCCCCTTTGTTTCGCGGATTTTTCGGAGGACCGTGGCGCTCGGGCGCCATCATCCCAACAACTTTTGCTCAAATTTGCAGGATAGCGCCGTATCGACATTTTACTGCTAATTCCAGGTCTACAGCTTCATCCTATATCCCTATCTCAGTTTATAAGCGAATCTTTGTCACTTTCTATGCATGCTTAGCTTAATTCTTCTATCAACATTCTTTACAAAAGAGGGTAGCCTTGCTTTCTTAGCCCTTGAAACGCATTTAGCATCCAATCTTGCATTGTGTGGGATTGGATCTTGTGGGTTTCAACCCCTCTTTTGAATGTAAAGTCTCTCCCCTAAGTGAAAACCATCAACCCTAGTGAATCTCCCTTCTCTCTCCTTGGAGTTGGAAGAGGGGAGAGCAACTAGGGTTCGATCGCGATTTTTCGCTTTACATTTTGGTGAACCCGACGTGAACATCCTTTCTGATTATTCATAGTTAGATCTGAAAATTAGATTCCTTGATTACATTTCCATGTTTGATCTTTTGCAAAATTTTAGAGGTTAATTGCATAAAAACCCTTAATTTTCTTTTTAAGTAATTAAACTTGTGAAATGTTTAATTGTTAATGCTTGTTTCAGATCTGCCCTTCTATTACAAATTATCAATTCATATTTGTGCTTTAATTTTGAAAATTAAGTGGTTAAGTGTCAAAACCCTAATTTTTGAAACCCTCTTGATTCAACCTTTGTCCGACAATTTCACTGATCAAAACATCTCCAAATCAGCTGTAACTTTGGATTCCGCAATAAAATCACAATATCTTTCATCCCTGAAAATTTGGAAAAAAGTTGCGAGGACCGTGTGCACTCCGAGCGCCATCGTCCCCGACATTTTTTCCGAAATTTCGGGAGCGAGATCTTACTGTATTTTCCTGCTAAAATCTAGAATTTTGGCTGATTTTATCAATTTTAACACCTTCAAAATTACAGTCAAAGTTGGTCTTGTGATTGCTTGGATTAAGGCTTCTAAACATTCAAAAATCATCGAAATTGAAATTTTGTGTCAAAATTGTGTTCTTACTGTCCTAAATCTGAAAAGTGTGTTTGCATTCATTCGAAATTTCAGTGCTTTATTCAAATTCTTACAATTTGTGACTTTTGAAATTAAGTGCTTAATTACAACAACTTTAATTTCCGCTTTCAAAATTGAATTTTGCGTGAAATTGAGTCAATTTTCAAATTTCAAAATTTGCATTCCTCTTGACATTCCCTCTAAAATCATAAAATTCAAAATTTCAGTTTCCCTCTCTTTTTCAAAATTCAAATTTTGCATTTTTTGACAATCTTGGTAGGGTTCAATTTCGAGATTGCAACTTTAATTTGGCCTATCTACAGATCCTAAAATCACTCAATTTTTTCAGATTAGCTCTAAAATCATCATAACTTTCATCCCTGTGAAGTTCGAAAAAAGTTGCTGGGACCGTGTGCACTCTGAAGCGCCACGGTCCCTGACATTTTTTCTGAAATTTTGGGAGATTGTCCTAATTGTATTTAACAGCTTAAATCCAGAAGATTGGCTGATTTTACTGAAAATTGCTACCTCTAAATTCAAAATCTTCTCTCTCTTTCTAGTGCATGAGTTTTACAACAATAAGCCCTACTTACACTATCCCCGTTAGACGAAGCCGTAGAATTAAGTCTTTCCGAGGTTTAACTACTGAGAAGATGGAACCTAATTTGAATAGCCTTTTTCATGAGGACATGGGTAATTCCTCTAATCCTCCTAATGATGAAGAAGCTCTCCATGGGGTTTCTGAAGAACAACTTTCAAAATTGGATAACCAATTTGATGATTTTCGACAATGGATGTCTCAAGAATACCCTGATAGTCAAGCTCTTCCTTTAATTGATGGTCTAAAACGTATGCTTCAAAGTGATAAGAATGGAATTGATATTTTGCATGGTATTGCACACATTGTGGATTCGAATGTGATGCCTATGAAGAGTTGTGCTGAAAATTTGGGTTATACAAAACCTCCTACTCAAGTCAATCATTCTATTCCTTTGATGAATTCTATTGCTAGCATACCTACTTTTACATCAAACATAATGGCTACTTCTACACAAGACATTCCTCCTATGATCACCAGTCATGGGGGCAATCCCTATTCTTCAATTAACCCTCTTCCTTCATTCATTCCTTCAATGAGTGTTCCTATTACATCTCCACAAATGAACATGACGCAAGGGGGCAATTCGTTTAACCATTCCATTCCTCCTTGTAGTGTTCCTCCTGTCCAATCATCTCCTATGACTAATTATCATAAAGTCCCACCACCTTACTCTTTACCTTCTTTCAATAACATAACACCTCCATCTCAATCTAACACATCCAATATGAATTCTTCGACTGAAGCGACCATTAACAATCTTGCACAAACTGTCTCCTCTTTACAGCAACACATTGCCTCTATGAATCAATCTAAGTTTAGTGTGCCCACATTTGATGTTGCAAGCCCACTTTCTCTTGACATTGTTCGAGCTATCCCTCCTAAACATGTTGAAATCCCGCATTTGGAGCTTTATAATGGTAAAGGTGATCCTCTAACACATGTTAAGACTTTTCAAACAATATGTACCGATTTTGCTTATGACCAAAGGTTGCTTGCAAAACTATTCACTAGAACATTAAGAGACAAAGCCCTACAATGGTATTTCTCGTTGCCTTCTTATTCTATTACTTCTTCGAACAACTCACAAATGCTTTCATTCAACAATTTCAAAACAATATAAGTCCTAAAGTTACTTTGATTGATTTAATGCATTGTAAACAAGGTGTTAAAGAAAAAGTGACTAATTTCATTGGTAGATATAAGCATTTGTATGCTCAAATTTCTTTTCCAGTGCCTGACAATGATATTCAAAGAATCTTTATTTCTAATTTACAAAAAGATATTAGAGAAAAACTCATGTTTTCTGAGTTTACTTCTTTCCAACAGTTGTGTGCAACTCTTCACAATTATCAACTGACTGTGAGTCAAATGGAACAATCACATCCTATGGCTCCGAGTGATAAGGGTGATAGCAGTCAACAACCATTTGGGAAGTTTAAACCGAACAAAGATTCCATCAAATTCAATGAACACATCATCAACAACAATGTGAATACAGCATCAGGTGTGCCTCCTATTTCTAAATTTTTCAAGAAAGAAAGAAAGTATACTCCTTTGAATGAATCATTGCATAGTATTATGAATAAGTTATTGGAACAAAATGTGCTTACTCTTCCTCCTATAAGACAAATTGATCCTGCAAAGATTACTTCACCTTATTTTGATAACAAAGCTTTTTGTCAATTTCATTGTCAGCCTGGGCATGATACTGAAAAATGTTTTTCTTTAAAGGGTAAAATTCAAGATTTGATTGATAATAATACTATTTCTGTTTCTGGAGTGAATGATAAAGGCAATACATCTGTAGCTCCTCCTAATCAAAATCTTCAGATTTTCACTGATCCATTACCTTCTCATACCTCTAATGCAATTGAGGCTAATGATTCCTCTCTCTCATCTGATGGTCTTGTGTCTATGACTCCAAATGTGATTAACTTTGTAGAGTAGCAAGAAAACCCTAAAGAACTTTCCATCACATTTGACTCCAGTGAAACCATTAGGGCACCTGATGGTCCTTTATACATAGTTGCAAAAGTCAAGAATACACCTTTTCGTGGAGTGCTTATTGATCCTTCTTGCATGGTTAATGTTATTACTGAAGAATTCCTTTTTACTTTGCAGTTGAATCAAGTGATCTATGACAAAACAAATGTGGTTGTGAAATTATTTGATGCATTTTCTTCTCCTGCAATTGGTTCTATTACATTGCCTATTGAGGTCCATAACAAATCCCTTGATGTGAACTTTGCTATTATTCCATCTTCCGAACAATTTCGTGTGAAGCTTGGCTATCCTTGGCTATCTTACATGAAAGCTATTGCTTCTCCTATTCACAAGTGTTTGAAATTTCCCCATTATGGTGAAGTTGTTACTGTCAATCATAGTCTCTTTAAACCTGCTGAAAGAACTTCTAGCGTTCCTATTGATTACTTTTGGCCTAAACAATTCCAATCTCTTCCTCTGCGAAGTAATCATCTTTTCAAATCTTATCAAAAGTGGAAAATAGATCTGATCCTATCTCTAAGTGAACCTAGAACACCTAAACTTGATATTCCTATCATTCTTGAGAAGGAAGTTCTTCCTTTGAGAGATAAAACTAATGTCTTTCCTCAAAAAGATTCCCAACCCATTCCTATGGATGTGACTATGCCTATATCTAATAAACTTCCTAAAAGTAGACCTATCCCTCCTCGTCATGATGGACTTGGTCTCCTTCCTAAACCAAATATTCCTCCTTTGTATGGAGCAGTCCCTCCTCCTTCTTTTTATAGAGAGAAGAGACCTTCTTCTTCTCCTATTATCCAGCCTAAGAGACCACAACCTAAACACCCAAGTGATAAGGATGAGAACATTCCTCCTCCTCAATCTTCTCCACTTCCTACTAAGACTAGACAAAATCGTTCTGCACGTGAACGCCGACGAAAGCATTGTCTTAGGGCTCAAGCAACTGCTTCTCAAACTTTGCAATCCCCAAAAACACCTTCAACAAGCATTATTCCATTTTCTCCGAAATCACCTAAACATAAGATGCATGATGGTCTTGATCTTGTGCGAATTAAAGACCCTATTTTTATAAATCTTGATGATGCTATAGATGAAAATGTTATTCATGATGAAAATGTTACTCCTCTTGCTTCTGATAGTGAATATGAACTTGTTGATATTGATAACTATTTATCTAATGAATTTTCTAAAGCACTTATCCTAGCTCCTAGACAAGAACAACGTGGCTTGGAACATGAACATAGCCCTTGTTTGGATCTTGTGATAGCTCCATCTGCTGTGTTGGATGTTCCTCCTCTAGCATGTTCCCTGCCTTCCCGAAACATTGATCAGCAAGATCGGGGGGTAGATGACGTGCTAGACTAGTTACATTAGCATGGCAGATTCTCTACTCCTCTCTTTTGTTACTTCCTCTATGTGTTATTCTCATTCTTCTATTTGTTGTCCTTAGTGTTGTCTACTTGAGGATGATGCAAAGCATTGAGATCTCTCGATCTCTCTCATGTTGACTCAAAAGAAACATGTGTTCCCTTCTTCTAGGTGACCTTCCTTGATTGGGGAATGAAGAACAATTATGCATACATACATATGATATACATGAGTTATCATACAGCATACTGACCCCGAGGAAAGTGAAGTCACCTCGTGCTTTGTGTTTTGTGTCTATTAGCCTTGGGTTTATCTCACACTTGGGGGCTAAATCCTTGTGATAACGTGCTCCTTTCCCTTCTCATTCTTATATGTATCACTACCTTAAAGCAATCACCCCCGGTGAGGCGTGTGCGATCGCTTTAACGTAGGGGGGCATACATCCTGTCCATATCTTTTCAAGATACTTGAAAATTTCTTGACAAATTTAGCTTTGTCTTGAAAATTTTTGATATCTTTCTGGCATGACTCATAGTGAGGGAACCTTACTACTGACAGTCATGGTTCTCCCTCATGATCTTCCCTTTTACTTTGTCAATCGAAGTCGTAAGATCCTTAGTCCACTGGGGGCTTGGTGTATCTTGCCTCCTTGACGTGGTGAAAGTCTTTCAATGTTGTTTCCTTGTACTTTACCGGAAGTATGAGCATACATACTCCCGCTAAAGTGGGGGCTAAATGTAGCGTCCTAAAATTGTGACACTTGCAATTTCGACTGCATTTCGGTCTTCACGATGGCGACGCAACACGCAACCTGAATGGAGACCCCGAAACCTGATTATGACACTGAAAACTGGATTTTCTTGCACCTTGGCCTGAACCTCCTTTGCACCCTGCTGTCCCGGGAGGTGGGACCAGAGCGCCCAGCGCCCTGGTCCCCCAGGACTGTGGCACCCAGTTCCCTTGTCCCTGGGTCCTATTTTGGGCCCGGTCTCTTTTGGACTTCGGGTCTTTATGTTTGCAAATTGGAAAATTAACTTTCCTGGTCGGCCTCAGGTCGGGAAAATCAGTCTATCAGCCCTAAATGATAAGTATATAAACTACATTTTCCTCTCTCATTTGGATAGGATACAGATGATGGAAAAGCGTGGAAAATATACTCAAGCATTCAAGCATTCCTTCAAGTAATTGATCATTCTTAGTCTCCATTCAAGGCTAAGTGTTGCATTCAAGACAAGGATTCAACCATTGAAGAGGAAATCACATACTACATGTTACATACAACATACAACATACAACAAACAACAACATCTATACCTTCGCACATAAGGATACAAACATCCTTACAACAAGGTATTAGTACTTGTTTTACATTACATTTACAACAATTTCTCATTTCTTGGTTAATTCCAAAACCGGGGTTTGACCTAAAGGCAAACCCCTAATCCCTAACCCCCCAATCATCTTCGCTTTTCTATGTGCAGGTTGCAGGTGCGCGGCTGAAATTGAAGATCTGGAATCCTTGTGCAGAGACGAACAGATCCCCCTTCGTTTCGCGGATTTTTCGGAGGACCGTGGCACTCGGGCACCATCGTCCCGACAACTTTTGCTCAAATTTGCAGGACAGCGCCGTATCGACATTTTACTACTAATTCCAGGTCTGCAGCTTCATCCTATATCCCTATCTTAGTTTATAAGCGAATCTTTGTCACTTTCTATGCATGCTTAGCTTAATTCTTCTATCAACATTCTTTACAAAAGAGGGTAGCCTTGCTTTCTTAGCCCTTGAAACGCATTTAGCATCCAATCTTGCATTGTGTGGGATTGGATCTTGTGGGTTTCAACCCCTCTTTTGAATGTAAAGTCTCTCCCCTAAGTGAAAACCATCAACCCTAGTGAATCTCCCTTCTCTCTCCTTGGAGTTGGAAGAGGGGAGAGCAACTAGGGTTCGATCGTGATTTTCCGCTTTACAGTTTGCATTTGTATTAATCGGTTTGTTAGTTAAACTGTTATACTGGTTTACTGCTAGACTGTTAAAGTGTTTGAGTTCAGTATTTTTTGTTATACTAATTCACCCCCCCTCTTCGTATTCATCAGCGAACTACCAATGGAAATGATGATCCGACAATGCCTCAACTGGTACAAGAAGCTAAAGTAGTTACACTAACACAATCAAAAAATTCAACTGTGACTGATGATCAGAGCAGTGAACCTAAAGTTCAAAAGACACCAAAGTATGTAAGATTAAATCATTCTGAAGATCAAATTATTGGAAATAGGAACAAGGGAGTTATGAAAAGAAGAAAACTGGCAAATTAAGAAGTGTGTCTTATTTCTCAAGTTGAACCGACAACTGTTATTGAATCTTGTAAGGATAAATATTGGTTAAAGGCTATGGAAAATGAATTAGATCTGTGGACGTATAAAAATGACCATATTCCTAAATGAATATTTTATTATCATTTCTCTATTTAATTAAATCCAATTTAATTAAATTACCCACATTCCTCTATTTAATTAAGTAAATTACTCAATTAAATTCACTATACCCATTTAATGAATAAATCATTTTATTCAATTAAATCCCCCCTATCCACTTTTAATTAAATTCAAATTTAATTAAATAGTAATCCTAAATTGAATAAATCTAATTTATTTAATTTCCCCAAATTACAACCAAATTGAATTAAATCAACTTTATTTCAATTAAATCCTATTATCCCTCCATCCACTTGCATTTTCCTACATCTCCCACTTGCATCCTAAAACCTATTTCTAATCCCTTCTAGACTCTTCTAATCGCTTCTAATTAGCCTAACCCTTCTTCTAAACTTTGTCACATCCCTAAGCAAAGGGAAGTCACTTCTCAAACCCTTAAAGTCTTTGATAACCATTAAAGGCTTCAAGTCTTCAACCACTTAATTTTCCAAAGTCTCCCAAACCATTAATGGTTAATTCAACCCTCTTACATGGTTAGAGACTTTTTGCCTAACTTAACCTTCATCCAACCCAAGGGTCTCATCAAGCATTCATTGCTTTGACCATGATTATTTCTTAATCATTTGCACAAGGGTTTATCCTTGGATTAACTCTTAATCCAATGGGTAAGCCTAACTTAAGCCTAACCCTTACCTCTAGATAACCATAAGGTCTTCTCAGGCATTTAATGCCTCCAACCCCTTCTCTCAACCCAACCCTATGTTGACATTTGTCATCATTTCATTGGTGCAAATTGCAAACATGGATTCCCAACTTTCAAACTCAACCCTTGATCAACTCTTTCAATCCTGACCATCCATTGCCCTATTTTTTCTATAAATAGAGCTCTCACCCCTCCATTTTAAGGATCCAAGTTTGTAGTATCATACTTATGCTCAAATACATTTAAGCTTTCACATTTCATATATGCTCATCATTTAGCCTCTCTTTTCAATAGGAAATAGTCTAAATATGCATGTTTAGAGTACTTTCTTTATCATTAGCTTAAATCATAGACTAATATATCATGTTATGATAGTATTTATACTAACCTTGTCATCTTATAGTTAGTTTATTGCATTTCTAGAATCATGCATAGCTTAGGATGCATCTCATATTAAAATCAACAAAACCATCCCTCGTTCTTGTATTTGCCATCCCTAAACCATTTTGCTCAGTGATCTGAGAGAAAAAACATTGGTTTGAGGGACCGTGCAAGATAGAGAACCAGGGAACCATCCTTGGGAAGCTGAGTTATGCTTCATAACTCCATAGCTTGCACCACGATAGTCCTATGGGTGTGTGAGCAAAGCTCCATAGAGCTCCATTTTTCACATATTAAGTTCTATCGACCCACTTTTCCCGTATACAAGATCATATAGAAAAAAATGAGACTTGGTCTTTAGTTTCACGACCTAAAAATAAGAATGTTATTGGAACTAAATGATTTTTTAGGAATAACATAAATGAGGATGGTCAAGTTGTAAGAAAATGGGCTAGATTGGTTTGTAAAGGATATTCTCAAATGGAAGGAATTGATTATGGTGAGACATTTGCACCTGTAGCTAGAATAGAAGTTGTTAGACTATTTCTTGCATATGCAGCTTATAAGAACTATAAGGTTTATCAAATGGATGTTAAATGTGCATTTTTGAATGGTGAGCTTGAGGAAGAAGTATACATTAAGCAGCTTGATGGATTTTCACTAACAGATGATAAAGATATGGTTTACAGATTGAAGAAAGATTTATATGTTTTGAAACAAGCTCCTAGAGCCTGGTATGCAAGGTTGGATAAATATCTTTTGAAGCTTGGTTTTACTAAAAGAAGTGTTGATAGTAATTTATATTATAAGATCATAGATAATGATATTCTGATTATTGAAGTATTTTTTGATGATATCAATTATGGAGGAGAAGATAAATTATGCATGGAATTTGCCAACAACATGAAGAATGAATTTGAAATGTCCATGATTGGTGAGATGAGATTTTTCTTAGTTTGTAGATTACTCAAACTGACAAAGGAATTTTTATCCTTCAAACTAAGCATCTAAGGGAATTGTTGACAAAGTTTGGTATGAATAATTCCAAACCGGTAAGTACTCATATGGCAACAAGTGATAAATTATCTATCAAGGATACTTCTACACCGATAAATCTGACAAGGTATAAGTCTATGATTGGTGGTATATTATATCTAACTCAGACTAGACCTGATATTATAAATGTAGTAAGTATTGTTTCAAGATAAAAAAGTAATCCTAAATAAAACCATGAATGTGTAGTAAAGAGGATATTCCTGTATTTGCAAGGAACAACATAATATGGTTTATGGTATTCCAAAAATGATGATTTCACTTTATGTGCATATACTGACTCAGATTGGGTAGGTGATACTGATGATAGGAAGATCACTTCTAGTGGAGCTTTCTTTCTTGGAAAGAAAATGGTTTCATGGATCAGCAAAAAATAGTCATGCATTTCTTTATCTACTGCAAAATCTAAGTGTGTTGCAAAAGCAACTAATTGCACTCAAGTCTTGTGGATGAAGTAAATGTTGAAGGATATCAGGGTAAATTATGGTGAATCGGTAGTTATATATTGTGATAACTCAGTAGCTATTAACATGTCTAAAAATCTAGTATTTTACTCTAAGACTAAGCATATTTCAATAAAGTATAACTTTCTGAAGGACAAGGTAGAAGAAAAGGAAGTGAAATTGGTTTATGTGAACACTAAAGAACAGATTGCAAACATATTCACTAAACCACTATCTAAGGAATCATTTGAGTATTTGAGAGACAGGTTAGGGGTTTCTACCCCTTTGGCAGAGACTTGACTAATGAAGTTTGTCATCATTCTGACATGCATTATCAGAGACATTATTCATTCTGACACTAATGAGTTGTGCTACTACTCAATGGGAGTAGTCATCTTTGAGATTCAAAGGTTTACATTATTGCTTTGATATTTTTGTCAGATTTATGGCATTGATGTCAAAGGAGGAGTGATAGTAATGTGAAAAATAATTCAGAACCTTACAAAGATATCATTCACAGGGGGAGATTGTTGGTTGTCTTCCACAGGGGGAGACTTGTGTTGGCACTTCTTGGTACTTAGATATTTTCCACATCTAGTGTTGCCATAAATACCAAGGGGGGAGATTGTGGGCATTATGGATGAATTGATTATGTGTTGTATTGATGTTTTGTCATTGATGTCAACACTAGTTGTTATGGTTGATTACCGATAGATGGGTTTTAGTTACGGTTAGAAGATTTAGGTTTATCAGCAGAAGAGACTATCTGTTGGACACATTTGACATGTTTGGATTAGTGAAGTATATTTGATTTCATCTGTTATATTCTCTATAAGCACTTTTTGGTTAGGTGATATTGGCTTGGTAATCAGATTCTATCATACACTCTAGTAAACCCTTACCAGTATTGGTTTAAGGCTTTACTAGGAGATCTTTCATTGATGACTCATGACATGATGCATAATTGGTGTTGGTGTAGCTTCTTCATGGATTTCATGATGCTGAAGATGTTCTATGATCGTGCTTAAACTTTTTGAAGACAATGCTTTGGCATGGTGGACCCAGAATAGGTCTGGTCTCTATCTAGCTTATGGATTGGTATCATGCTAACGTGTACTCTACACTTTATTGGGATGTTTCAAGATGATTTATGGATTTGTTATTATTGTTTTAGTCTTAAGACGACATGGCATATCATTGTAATATGGAATTATGTAATGATCTTATTGTAATATCTTTTAGATGGCTAACCTAATTGGTTTAGGCCTTAGGGTTTGTATAAATAAGAGGTAGAAACTCTTTGTAGAGTATCATGGTTATGAAAAAGGTCATGGTCAAGGAAACTAATGAGAAAATATTGTAATATCATTCAGGCAGAGGAGTTGATTGATCATTGGTAATTGAGTTGGATTCAGAAGAGGATTTAGTCCTCTGACACTGAGCTTAACTGGGACTGTAATTAGACATGGTAGATTCTATTTCTGGTAGTTCACTCTATTGAATTTTTGTCCATTTATCTTGAAATGGTTGTAGCCTCTTTGTAGTTAGTGAGACTATTTTCTAATTAGTAGTACTCTCTAGGTAGTGTGCCTTCCTACAAGTGCATGCCCCTCATTGTATTACATACTTTTTGTAGAAGTATCATCTAACTGTGGGTAGGCTTCCCACCATGTTTTTCCCCTTTTTGGGTTTTCCACATACAAATCATGGTGTTATGTGGTATGGTTTCTTTATATTGATTATCTGGTTAATTGTTAAGTTGTATTGTTTACCAATATCTAATCCTACTAACATATGTATGTGCTTTACCGATATTTGATTTGTTTAAGGTTGTGTTGTGTATTAAAAGTTATAATCTATTAAGAACTGATTCACCCCCCCCCTCTCAGTTGTTCATTGGTTATCCTAACAATGAGAACATTGTGAGTCTAGTGTGAACTAGGGAATTCCTTGTTTGTGACTATCTGATCTTCATGCAAATGGGTATAATGACTTTCTAGGTCAAACTTATACCTGGATGCTCATAACCTATTTTGCGTAATAAATCTCAATGATGATAATAGCACAAGAATCTCTTCCACCTCCATATATTCTACCTTCTACCCCCCTTCCTTTTTTGTCCTCTATTTCTCCCTTCCTAAGTCCATGTAGCTTGCTATCACATGACTGAGAAATAATGACACGCCAAAAATGTTTGCATCTCCTATAGTGTTCATCTGCATCATCACAAGTTTGTACATTTCATCACATTCATTTAGAAATCATAATAATCTCACATCTTGCACACATCACTTATTTGTACCTCATATAAGCATTTGAATATCATATAACATAAGTATAAAAACAACAATAATTGCATCACATCATGTATATATTTCATCGTATCACATAAGAAATCATAGATCATCATAAACATGTATCCATACTATAAGCATCATACATAGACTACATTATCATATTGATTGCATCATTGTGTGTATAAGCATCATAAAAGCGTAAATACATCTATAAAATAGATTATCAAATAAATGTATAAGCATCATTCATCATAGATACATCCTGGGATGAATCATATAGAAAGCATACATATATTGTATCATCATATAGTAAGCATCACATAGGAATATATGTACATAACTGCTACAAGGATAATTCATCTCATATATATCAAAAATATCAGTGTCATGATAAAACGATATTAAAATATCATTATATAGCTACAAAATCAATTGAAGGTGTCTACATCATCATATAATAAACGTGATACAAAATGAGATTGTAGAGAGCTATGATGAGGAACCTCCCTCGAAGTTGGTAGGCCTCGAAGAAGTATGAGCCCTTAAAGTCCCAGTCCCAGGATCATCCTATCTCCCTCCTCTTGGAGACCCTACTACTACTGGTGGTGTAGGTGGACCCATAACACCCCAACTAGATGATCTCCATCTCTCCCACCCTATCATGGTGGAGCAAGAGGATCTCCTGAAGTTGCCTACTTTGAGATGTGGAGGAACTACTACATGGTACAAGTTCCTCCAATACACTATCTCCTCTCCTGCTCTGATGCAGTATGTAAACCCTACCCCTAATTCCCCCAATGTTGTGGTTGGTGCTTCCCTCAATGCCTCCTCAACCAATGTATATCTTTGGATGGTTTAATCCTGCTTATCCTACATCTCTTAGGTGTCACCTCAATCGAGTCACCTCTCTCTCAAGATCGTCAATCTCATTGGTCTGACCTTGTGTGAGCTCTCTAAGCATGAGAAGATCATCCTCCTTTTTGTCTCCTCCCTCCTCTTTGTCATATCCTAGAGCATCTTAGACCCATGCTTTGTCCCCCTATCCATGTCATTGTCCCTATCTCTTCACCTATGCCTATATCTAGGCATGTACCTATAAAGGTTGTCCCCCTCTCCCTCTATGTAGCCTTGGTGGTCATCCTCCCTCCTTACCTCCCTCCGGTCCCTCTCCTCTCCCTCCATCTTTCTATCCTCCCTTTCCCTAGAAGTTCCTCCTCAATCCTCCTCTCTTATGCCTCCTCCATCATCCTCCACCATCCTCATCATCATTGTCATCATCTAGTGGTGGTTTAGGCTCTCTTGAATCTATAAGCCCTGGAAATAGATGTGCTAAAAAATATGTGGCATACTCATTTGCCATACCCAGATCAATCACATCTGGCAAAACTTCCCAAGGCATGGGTACCAGCTCTTAAAAGTGATTCATTGTTGCATCATATGACAAAATTGACCCCTAGTGAGCCTACTCCCTGATAGTGCAAGAGAACTCTCCTGATCCCCGTGGCATGTGTTGCACCCTGCCAAACTATCTAGTAACCCTATCTATCAAGTGCCAATCCAAAATGTAGGGAGTTCATCCAATGAGATACCTACTCCGGAAACAAAAGGGTAACTCCCTACCATCCTCCTCCCAAGCCTCATAGTCTAAGTAAGACCACCATGTCACACTTTCGATATCATCAATAACCTATCGCCAGTACTGCAACTTCCCAATTGGTGGCTGAGAAGTAATCATGTTCTATAGATGTACATATATTTCTTCATTTCCTTTAAACCTAAAGTGGGTTAGCCTCATCACTACTATATGCTCATAGGCCCATACCTATAGTACTGTCACCCCACACCCACCTGCAACCACTAAGGTATACAAACTAGTGAAGCTAATGGTATAAATGCGCTAGTACGCTTGCCCCCCGATGCAAATATTCTTCTCTTTGTGAGTAGGATCTTGAATGATCTCCCCCATCCTATAGCCAACCCCCATGTCATCCTATCTAGACATAGGAATCTATTGATAATCCCTCCTACCACTGCTGCCAAGGTATGTCCGCTAGAATACATAACATCCCACCTCAAGTGTCCTGTTCTCATGTCTAGCTCTAGGTCTCCAGAGACTCCTCGAAGAACATAAGCATCTCGCTCTCAATCATACATCACCATATCTCCATTAATTAGTATCCTTAATATTTGGTATACATCCTCTAAAGTGACTAGCATCTCTCTAGCTGGTAAATGAAAGGTGCAGGTCTTAGAGTACCATCTCTCAGTAAGAGAATTCAATAGTCTGGTTTTCATTTGAATTATGCGCATATACATAATGTGTCTCAATCCCATGACACGAATCATGACATGATCATCTGCAATCAAATGTGTCCATAGTTGTTGTTGTTGGCAAATGCACACTCCAATGAGATATTGTAGGTGATTGAAGGTTTTTTCATTGATGGCAACCGTACAATCCAATGACACCAGCAAGACAATTTATCAGCACCAGCAAGGTCAGAATCTACACCGGCACACAAACCACCGGTAGTGAAAGGAAGTATACCAGCACAGAAGCCGACTGGAATTTTATTTATAATATATTTTGTAAATTACTATAAACTCATTGTAAGCTGACTTGGAAAGTTGTAAAATCACTCATATATATAAGAAATCATTGTAGAACATTTTAGTGATGGATGGAAGGAAGTAGATAGGTGAAATAAGGTAGACCTATTATGCGAATTATAGCTATAAGGGTTTATGTATGAATTATAGGTTAAGGGTTTATATAATCTATTTTGTAAGTCAGTGAGACTTATCATTTTGTAATTGAGTAGTGAGCTCTAGGCACTTGGCCTTTTTGTATGTGCAGGCCCGTCTTGTAGCAGCGATATTCTCTTATTGGCCAGTAAGTGAATATTGTGGGTCACAAATCCCACTGAGGTTTTTCCCACAACAGTGTTCCTTGTTAAACTACTATGTTATGGTGTGTTTTTCATGTGGTTATTGTTACCTCTATTTATTGCATTATTTCTTGTTTATCGGTATACAGTATTGATATGCTTTACATGTTTTAAGTTAAGAAAATCTTATAACCGGTTAGATACTGATTCACCCCCCCTCTCAGTATCTTTGGGAATCCTAACAATTGGTATCAGAGCTTGGTCCTCTATTTTCAGAAGCCTAACAGCTTAAAGAAGATCTTGACACTAGTAGAGATGCAAAACTTGATGAAGAAATTAGAAGCAGCTTTCTCAGACTATGATGCAGAAAAGTTGAAAAATATCAAACTTGAAGATGATCTAAAGGCTGCACAGGATATTATTCAAGCACTTCAAGAAAATCTTACCACTACAAGAAACAAGAGAAGAGAACTTTGTGAAAAGATGCAAAATGAGAATGATGAAAAGGAAACTCTTGGTGATCTGATAAACAAGCTGAAACAAGAAAACATGACAACAAAGAATGAGATGCAAGATATGACTATGAGATTTTGTATGGAAATTGAAGATAGGAAGAAGAATGAAGAATATCTAACTAGAAGACTAAGTGATGTTGCAAATGAGAACACAAGACTTAGCTATGAAAATGATATGTTGAAGACAAATCTGATGCATACACAGAATGACTCAAATGAACTTATGAGACAGAATGGAATCTTGGAAAGAGAACTAGATACTGCAAATCAGCACAAAGAAAAATTCAAGAAAAGCTCAGAAGAACTTGGTGACTTGTTGAAGAATCAAAAACCTAATGGTGACACTTGTGGCCTTGGCTTTAAAGCTGGTGAAAGCTCCGGTATAGCAAACACACAAGATCAAGGCAAACTAGTAAGACAACCTACTACTTATAAATTTAATGGCAAATGCTTTAACTGTAACAAGTATGGTCATAAAGCAAATCAATGTAGATCTAGAAATTATCAGAATACCAATACACCCACTGGTCAATATTCAAAATGCAACAAAGTTGGTCAAAATTCAGAAAATTGCAGAATGAATGTAAGATGTTATGTTTGTGGAAGATTTGGACACTTATCTAATCAATGCAGAACACAAACTGGCATAGGATATGGAAAAGCTATTCAGAAAAATAATGTGACTTGTTATGCCTGTAACAAGATTGGACATATTGCTAAATTTTGTAGAACCAAGTCCTCAGCGGTAAATAACAAAGGTCCTAGCTTGAAAGGTAAAGAAAAAGTTGAAGAGGTAAAGCAGGAATTCTCAAAACAATGGATCAGGAAATCAGAACTAAATGGTGATAGGAATAATCCTCCACCAACAAAATAGAGTAACACTCCACTAGCAGGAGACTCTTCATCTAACTGAATAAAATTCCTTTGAGGGTTTGGCAATCAAATGTGAAACATGCTATTATTCCCTCGGTTGATAGTGAGAAGTTGAAATTACTTCTATACTAGTAGATAAGTTAAACCAACAAGCATTAAATGTAGTGGTTGGCAAAATTAACATTATAAAATAGTGTTTGGCTCCATTTTTATTTAATCAAGCATTCAAACCTTCGAGAGCACGAAAATTCCTGAGCAAAGGCATTCCGAGCAAAGAAGTGAAATAACTCATCAAGGAATCATTCCTAAGGTAGATAAAGGTATTTATAATCATGGCTTCTTCATCTGTTCCTAAATTCATAGAAAACCCTACTATAGTCGAAGTGATTAAACACCCTAGACCCATATTTTAGTTAGTTCCCAAAATTGCCAAGAAAGATGATAATATTGGTGCTTTTTCTCAAATCTCTAAAGGAGTAGTTTTTTTTGAATACCCTAGAATGTACATTCATTGTCACATAGAGGAATTAGGTGATGAGGAAATCAATGATATGTATAAGTCTATAATTTTTGATGAATCTGATAATGTTAAACCTGAACACAAGATAGTAGAAACCCTAGGTTTCACTGAAATTCTCAGTATTCCAGATTTTCCTAAGGATGTTATAAGGATAGTACTAAGTAGGGTACATGGTGCATTCTTCTAGTTGGACTCAGTTCATAAAATCACTAAAGAAGCAATAAAGGCTATGATAGGGTTACCCTCCATCGGTAACAGACCTGATAAAACAAAGGTCTCAAATGACCTAGTGATTAACCTAACTGGTGCAACATCTGATAAAAGATCCTTAAGGGTAAATGATGTAAGATATATCAATGTCAGATTCATTAGTATGATCTTAGGCTACAAAACCACACATGTAAATAGGTTAAACTCAGTCTCTGGCCTGTGCATAAAGAGTGCCTATGACATGATTAATGATAATGCAAAAATAGATGTGTGTGAATGGCTTAAAGATGAGCTAATTGACAATTTGGGAAAGATTAAGAAAGACAAAAAGGGGACATTCAGATTTGGAAACCTACTTGTTTGTCTAATGCTACACATAACCAAACAAGTACCTGGTATCAGTAACAAAAATCTTGGTTTTGATATACCGGTAGGCAAACAGTTGTTAGATTTACTAAACAACATGGGAGAAAATAGAGAAAAGAACATAAATGAGTATTTTCAGGCATTAAAGGCCCAGATGAAGAGAAGAGTCAGATATTCACAAGAAATTGTAAACAAGTTTAAGGATGAAATTTGGATGGAGGCAGTCATCCCAAGAACCATTTGGGTTATTGAAATGGGGTATGAAACTAATGACCACATAATGGAAATATATGCAAAAGCCCTTCTGGAAGCACCCAAGGAACCTAAAGAAGAGGTATTTAGTAGTGTTGAGACTATTGAAAACCAAATTCAATCAAAGAAAAGGGTTAAGAAGGTGGAAGCAACAGTTAGAAGAGGATTCAGGCAAACAAAAGCTATTAAGGATGATGTACTCAAACAAAGTGGTATTATTGAAGATGAGTTAGAAGCACTTCAACCGGAAACTCACCTTTCACCGATTGGAAATTCTTTAGAAAGTGATATACCAGCTACATTCAAAAGAGTTGTAAGAAAAAGGAAACCTTCACCGGTATCTACACCTTCTCCACAAGAACCAAACAGAAACAATAGGCAGTAAGGCCCACAACTAGGAAATTAACTCCAAAGAAGAAGTTAACCCCCAAGAAGAAGACTCAACAAACCATTGCTCCAATTGACAAACTTGTTCTCAATGAAATAACAAAGGATGGAAAGCTGAAAAACATCAACAAATTATATTACTCATTATCAACTGATGACAAGGAAAAAGTTGAAAATAGTGTAATCATACACTTGGATATTTACAAGAAATTTTTGATGCAAATTGTGGATGAATTACTGATAGAATTGTTCAAAAGACTTGAAGCTAGAAGGTAAGCTGTTGTAGAGCTTGATAAGAAAATAAAAATTGAAAAACTACTTGTTGTATATCCAGTCAACTCACCAAAAGAGATGATGATCTAATCTCTGAGGCTAACTGGTCAGTATTTTCAACTGCACAATGACATGTAGCACTTATGGTTGGTAGAGTGAGTGAGGTTGCATAGGAAACAATTAATGCATGGGACATTTTCCTTGTAGAGAAGGGAAAATAGGAAGAATATCATAACTCTAAACCCATCAAAGTATACCAAAAAGATAAGGATAAGGGAAAAGGTAAGGTTGGTGGTCCACCCAGCATAAAAATAACAGATAACTTATCCCCACCACCTCTAGATACTCCACTAGTAGTTACTACTAACAATCAACCGGCTAGTGAGAGTATGGATGTACCACATGAGGACATGAATCCAGATTCTGAGGTGTTATATACAATGAACATTGACACTCAAAAAGTCAATATTGTGGTAGATAAGGATTCAATAGGGAAAACAAATATGGTAAATGAGCCATTGACAACACGATGATAGTTGAACAAATAAAAGAGGAAGCATTCAAGGAGAGACTAGAGAAAGAAAAACACAAATTCTTTGAGGAAGAAATAAAGAAGTGTACAAGACAATTTGACACTCTCTTACTGGAACTATGTAGTACATTGAAGGAATTTAAAACCTTGTACAGAGATACATGTAAAAATAACTTTTTGACAATAGATATAGACCAGAAGATCAACAAGATATAGGAAGAAATAAATCAACTAGCTGATAATTTTATTAATTCATCTGAACCATTATCAGTTTTTGAGCAGAAAATAATAGGTTTTGAGGAGGAACTTCTAAAGTTGGAAAGAGAAAAGGAGAGAATAAAAGGAAAGGCTAAAGATCTAAAATGGAGACTAAGTCCAAAATTGGACTGCCTCGCCTGCTTAAGAAAATAAATATCTGATGCTTTAATTCAAGGACAGAAAACACTGACAGAGAAAATGCAACACCTAACCAGTACAATTCAGAGGATAGAGGCCACATTAAAAGATAGAAAATGGTTCATTGAGAGCCTGAATCTGGTACTAGTAGATCATTTTCAGATTGTATCCAACCGGTTACAAGGATGAAATAGGAAACCACACTCAATTGACACTTTGATAACCTTTGTCATTGATGCCAAAGGGGGAGTAGTGAAATGAGAAAAATAACTAGCAAATGACTCATCAACTCAGGGGGGGCACAAATTCTTTTGGTACACAATTTTTGGTAAAACAATTCTAGTAGATTCTTTTTGGATGACAATTTTTGGATTTTTCTCATGAGTGTTTCCATCAATGCCAAAGGGGGAGATTGTTGGAAAATGTACACTCTAATGAGATATTGTAGGTGATTGAAGGTTTTATCATTGATGGCAACCTTACAATCCTATTACACCAGCAAGACAATTTACCAGCACCAGCAAGGTCAGACTCTACACCGACACACAAACCACCGATAGTAAAAGGAAGTATACCAGCACAGAAGCCGACAAGAATTTTGTTTATAATATATTTTGTAAATTATTGTAAAATCATTGTAAGAAGACTTGGTAAGTTGTAAAATGACTCATATATATAAGAGATGATTGTAGAACATATTAGTGATGGATGGAAGGAAGTAGATAGGCGAAATAAGGCAGACCTATTATGCGAATTATAGGTTAATGGTTTATGTATGAAGCAGAGCTATAAACTGGTACTGGATCTGGCATAGTAGATGCTATTTTGAAGTAGTACAAGACATTGGATTTATAAAATCCATTTTGTAATTGAGCAGTGAGCTCTAGGCACTTGGCCTTCCTGCATGTGCAGCCCCTCTTGTAGCAGTAATATTCTCTTATTAGCCAGTAAGTGAATATTGTGGGTCACAAATCCCATTGAGGTTTTTCCCACACTGGGTTTCCTCATTAAACTACTATGTTATGGTGTGTTTTTCATGTGGTTGTTGTTACCTCTGTTTATTGTATTATTTCTTGTTTACCAGTATACAGTATTGATATGCTTTACATGTTTTAAGTTAAGAAAATATTATAAATGGTTAGATAATGATTCACCCCCCCCCCTCTTAGTATCTTTGGGAATCCTAACAATCATCATAGGGAATCTCTCTCATGAATCTAGCTGGGGCAAGTACTTCTGCATCCAATCAGGTCAATCGTGTCAATCCTAGTGGTACTCATGTTTATCATAGAGTGTTGCTTGTCTTATCTTATTTTCTCCTAGTGCTTATGTTTGTCACATGGTGTTGCATTCTATCTTGCTAGAGAACTCATTGGATTATATCAATTCGATGACTTATCCTATACTCAGCTTAGCAAACGTACCTTTTTTTAGGGTACCTATTGAGTGAGTCCTCTCGATATATTATCCAATTGACAATGTATGTTTATCATAAAATTATCAATTCTATCCTTTTTCAGACATAGACACATTTCTGTAACTCAAACATGGTTTCACTTAACCTATGTGCGGCTTTGTAACACAAACATTCTTTATCAGCATAGATGTGTCATTGTTTTTCCTAAACACAACTTTAAGATGTAGATGCACCCTTCAGACACATACGTGCTCATTTGACATAGACGTACTTGCACAGACACATAGACTCGATTATAAACATGGATGCATGCATATCCTACCTATATGCGACTGTTTGTCACATATGTGTTTAAACCTACCCTAGAAGCCCCTAAACCTAAAAAATAGCTTTTTCATTTTTGCTAATCGACTTATAAAAATAATTAAATGATCAATAAATGCAAAAACATACAAAGCAAGGTTGGGGTACTTACTGGCTCACCCATGTCGTCTAGTCACTAGAATTGTCGAACGCAATTGAATCGATGGATTATATCTACCAACTCTCCTACACTATTGAATTCTCCCCAAGCTCCAAGTACTCTAATTTTCTTTGATTTCTTGAGTTCAATGTATTCAAATGATGATGTTTTCATTTTGGCCTCTATTTATAGGTTGCTCAACCTTAGTTTGTTGTGTTAATCCCTGCTTCCCAAGTCAATGTCTTTTTCTTGCATGACCTTGCCAACCTATCTTATCAATCCTTTCTAGATTTTCTTTCTTATTGAGAGATTGTCTACACTCTTTTTCAAGGAAATTTCATCCAATCTCACAAGGGGGCATATCATTGCCATCTTGGGCAATTTTATATCAATTTATCTTATCTTCTTTGAAACAACGCTACAAGGTGCATTGTCTCAATGAGGGGAAAAATGTAAACACCTAAAATTGTCCTAGCTTAATTAAATAAATATTTTATTTATTTAATTATTTCATCAATCCTCTTCTAGCCTTTTCCCTATTTAAATAAATATTTTTATTTGTTTAAATTATCTTTTCCCTAAATAAATAAATATTTTATTTATTTAATTGGTCCTTCTTCTATTAATTAAATAAATATTTATTTATTTAATTAATTCATTAACTTATTCTCTTCATGGCACGTGTTATTTATCTCCTAATTTTCCTCTACCTACCCCCTTCATTATTTTATTATTTTATTATACGTACCCTTCAATCCTAGCCAACCATTTATTTCTTTCACCTCTTAATATTATCCCTCCATTTTATAAAGTGTCTTCTATATAAGAGGATTATTTCATCCTTGTCAACCCTAACTAATGCATCTAATCAACAACCTAACACTTTCATGCAATCAAGCAACTTCACAACCATAATCTGTTCTTTATTGAGCTCTTATGCACAATACAAAATTTGAGAGAAAAAATATCAAACAAGATCAATGGACATAGGAGACAATGGAGATCAAACCCTACTTGGCATGTGAATGGTATTATTCCTTCAATTTGTTAATTTGCATGTGCTTAGGAATCTTCATTCGTGTATGGTGAATGTTTAATTGTAGGAATAAGATTGTTTGTGGTTGGATGTTTGTCATTTTTCAATAGTTTGTCATCATCATTTTTCAACTCACACAAAAGTAATTTCATAATGAAAGTAACATAAACTCCAATGTTGGATGCATTGTCATTGTAACAAATTCACTTCTTTAGTTTGGTAGTTGAATCATGTATGTCCACCATTTTTGTAATCCTTGCATTACCAATACATTAGAAGAATAAGTTTATTAACCAAAAAAATTAATGAACCATAGGGATGTTAGTATTAAAAATGCATTATATCTTTCATTGCTTACAGTCAATTGGTATGAGCTAGATATGCTAGTTGAGTGTTCCTGAAGGGTCATCTCTTTGCTTAAGAGTATTTAGTATTCTTGTTGAATATCTAGAATATTGAGATGGGAGGGGTGAATCATTATTCCATTTAACTTATTAAAACTTCTAACTAATCAATCACATAACATAGTTTAAATGCAATAAATGAAATTAACACAAAAAACATAACATCGGATTTTGTACATGGAAAATCCAATATGGGAAAACCATGGAGAGAGAGTTCTCTTAGGAATAATGCAATATGTAACTAGATATATGGTACAAGACGTGGCTAATTGCTGGTTTGGCTCACTACCTGAATACATAAAATCTTGCTGCCAAATGATAAAATATATAAAATTTGAAATATTAGAGTTGCATCTGACACATACATAAGTTATAGTTCCTTTGAAGTGCACAAGTTGTCTCATATATTCACTATACTCAATCCACATAACAATATTTACATCCATAGTCTTTTCGCATACACACAATACACAAATAGTTGTTTTTCAACAACAATATATCTAACATACACCACTAATGGAAATATATATCGACATCAAGTATCCAAACAAGTCGGCTCAACTAGAAGGGGTGAGATTGGACTTTCCACATGCTACGACAACTGAAATATTTCCACGCAGTGTCATCTTATAGCTTGAATCATTAAAAGATTTGAGGAACATGCTTCTAGCATATTCAAATAGGATTGGATCTAACAACATCTTTAAGAATCTACCCACAAATCATCTAAATGGGACCAGACCCCAAATATCTTTTGGTAAGAGTAATTATTGGACATTGAAGCTGCTCATACATACACTGTATAATAAAGAAATATTACATACTTGAAGCAAAATTTTGGATAGAATTACATACATACATGCTGAATCAAAAAATATATCCATGGCATTAATGACAACAATGACAATAGGCCAACAATCTTCCCCTTTATCATTGATGGAAATATAAAGTTATACATTATAAGTTAGCTGAAATAATAACCGAAATACCAACTATCTGAGAGTTTGCATTAAATAACTTAAAAATTAACAAAACCTAACACTACTCCTCCTTTGACAATAATGACAAAGGGTCAAAAAGGTTAGAAAAAATGTAAAAATAAATAAAAGTGAAACTCCCCCTAACATGGACAATCACTGCCATCCAAAGGACTGCTTAAGATTCTAAGCATGAGTGGTCTAGACGTCCTTGTGCTTATCTGGGTGAGAGATATCTTCTAACAAAAACTCAATGTATATCAATAAAGATGCATGCAATTGCTTTGCCTCTTGAATGGAGCTGGGAAGAAAGTATGTTAATTGAGTGGCTCGAAATAGGTCTCCGTTAATGTGAAGGAAACACTTTCATTGCTAAAATATCTTAATTTTCTTAAGGGGACAATGATGTTATCCCTTTGTTGCAACAATTCATAATACCTCTCATGGAGTTCTTCAATCTTGGATCTATTTATAATTAGTATGTGCTTGTGAAGATCTTATCTTCAATAATTTTTATTTCATCTATGATGCTTTTTGTGGCATCTGGCCATTGAAGACTGAAAGAGAAGAGTATGTCACCATTTTCCAAGTAGGATTGACCTTGAACTAAAAGTAGTGTAAGCCAATGATGTGGAAATCCACACTTGGCTTTGAATTCTAGCAACAAATTTTGTTTGTAATTAACTTTATCCTTTTCATATATATTTTTTATTTTCTCCGTCTCACTACTCAAAGAACTGATTAACATTTTGCATTTCTCTACATTGGAAGTGTCCAGATTTATCTGACATTTAGGAATTGTAGCTAGATTTTTCCCAACAAATCTTCAATAATCTTGTCTTTTTTGTGAAATTCCTACCTTGCAAATGAAATAAATGCTTCTCCAATCTCAAGCTTTTAAACCGGATCAACATTAGAAAAATCAACAGATTGCATAGATGAGGTGATACACGGAATAATTAAAGGAGCAGAAAATACCTTCTTCCATACATCTTCAGAAGTACCAAAACTAGTACCAATTATAGATACTTGCACACTAGATTCTTTCGTTGGATTATCTTCTTTAACTTTCAATGGAATTTTGGATTCATGTTCATCCCCTTTGGACTTATCAAACACTTGATCATTCTTATATGTGTCAATAGAATCTTAAATTTCTTTATCTATACTAAAGTCAAAATTAACCAAAGCAACCTCAAAGGTTTCAAGAATATCCACACCACCATCCATAACATTATCCATAGCATTATCCATGGCAGACACATCATTAACTAGGTTATCAACTAGATTATCAACAGAGTCATTAATAGTATTGACTAGCACATTCTCAGGCATACTGATAGAGGTACTGAAATAAATAGAGGAGAATAGACTAAGGCTTTTAGAAATAGTCGTTATAGTTTCCATGATCTCATTCTTTAATTTTTCTTTGGCATTGGCCTCTCCTAGCACAAGGTTACCTAGAGTCTTCCTAGTTCTGAATTCAGTCTTGCATGCTTCAATAAGAGTATATTTCTTATAATAAAGTAGAAAAGATTTAATAACATTGTTTTGATCCTCAATACTAGCCTCAGAATAAAGACCACCTACCTCTTTTGGGCTTGAACCTTGTGTGAGGGAATTGCATAGGATATCTACATCAAGCAACTTCTTGACTTTCTTTCCTTCGGATTTCCAAACATGTATCCAGTACTTCTTTGCATCCTCCACTTCTTCAAATTCAAAGACTGTGGTCTTCCTCTTGACTTCTACTTTCTTCTTCAGGTGACTCGATGAGGGAAGCTCCTTCAAAGTAACCTTAGATGCTTCAGATGCACCAAGCCTTGTGGAACATCTGACTTCAGTGATTTCCTCCTTAGTTAGCTTAGCTTCATCCATGGATTCTTGAATCACTTTCTTCACCACCATTTCATGATCCTTCTTCAAGTTCTCCATGGAGACCTACAAATACTTTTCATCTACGCTCCCAAAACATTCTTGAGACTCATCAATTAGACTCTCCAAAAGAAATTTGGTCGCACCTTCAAGCATTTTAGGACTAGCTTCAGAACCAAATGGAGGGATCCAAACTTTTCTTGGCACAACTACCTCCATATAGCATTTGTTAGTCGTGAGCACAAATGTAATACCATTCCTATACTTAACAACAATCTCCTTCAGGATCTTGTCCCTAATCTGCATATTCAGCTGGAAAAAATTATGAAGAAGGCTACAAATACTTAATCTTTTGCCTGATGGGCTACCGAAGTATCTAAAGACCAAAAAACCCTACCTCGATTGGGTAAATCATTCACAAAATTGAATAAGATGCACAGGGCTAGGGTTCCATATTTGAAAGAGTGGTTCTTCTTGTGACATTGAACCAAATTCTCTAGAAACTGTTGATGTAGGATTTCATAGAGGTTAAAATCCTTGTTTAGCTCTTCCATCTCATATGTCACATGAACTGTCATGGCTAAAATAGATTTTTCCTCGTTTGTGAAATAAATTTTATTTTCGACCATCATTGACAGATATTTAACCATTGGATTCTAGACATTATCAATTTCCAAAGAGCGCTTATCAAATGTCACATTGGTTAAATCCATAACAATCTTGTTCTTGCCATATTTTGGTCTAGAGATATCACCAGAGTCACTCAAACCCATAATGGCTTTCATTACATTCTTGGTTATAAGGGGAGTTTTATCATACTAGATAAATTCATTGTGAAACCTTCTCATAGATAACTTGACCCATTTTTTGTCATAACCTAATCAAACTTGCTGGAGAAACCCTAGGTACCCTGATTACCTTGATTGCCTTTAATTCTCTTAATTGCTTCCTTGATTCAAGGTGGAGAGAAATTTATCAAAGTGTCATCCTTATATTTCATCATATATTTCTTCACATTAAATGCGTATGAGATGTCATCCACTTCTTGATTTTTGTACTAACCTATTGGATCCTATGATGATTTATAACTTTGATGACCAGACTACTTCATACTCTTCTCTATCGATATTATGGCCTGATGCTACTTTGGCAATGCATAAGGATATGCTTTCATATTACTTCTCCTGGGCCAAATACATAGACCATCTAATTTTTGAATGAGGTACCTGCACCGGAGGTAGGTGTTGATGCATATATTATCTCCTTCTTTCTCCAGACCTTCTTCATTTCAACTTTTACATCCTCTACATTGATCTTCTTTTCTAGTTTGATTCGATTTTGAATCTCTTTTATCCTACATTGTCTTTACATATGCCTTGATTTGTTGCAGTTGTTGCACTTGATGTTAGCTACATTTTGTCTTGACCTACACTGGTTAGCTTTATGTCCAAAAATATTGCATGTATAACATATTCCTCTAAAGTAATTATATATATTTTGATTCATAATCGGATTTCTACATTGATTAGATTTATGACCATATTTATTGAATGTGTGACATCTACTAGAGAATGGATTATAAGTTGTATTCATGCTACTTTTACACTTACTGTCGTATGTCCTACTCTATTGCATTTATAAAAAGAACCATTAAAGAAGGTGTTTTTCATACTTACTTGCTGCTTGACCAAAGACTTACCTTTTTCTTCCTTGGTAGCTCCTACTTTTACCAGAGGTGAATCTTCTTTGTGATTAGCTCTTGGTTGTGAACATTCATCGGATTCATCCTTTGCTTCCTTCTTGTTTTCTAAAAATTACTTTGTATTCGTCATTGTGTCATGTTTACCAAATTTAATCTTGTTTTCTTGTTTCCTTGCCTGTTTTAGATCTACCTTTAGAGATGTTACATCTTTATTTAGCTTCTTACATTCTTCTGATTTACATTTAATAATTTTGCTCAAGTATTCCTTGGTCTTTTCATTATCCCCATTTTTTACTCTTAGATCTGCAATAGTGTTGTTAGCTTGTTTGAGCTCCTCACTAACTTCTTTGTGCCTGATCTTAAACTTTTAAATCTTCTCTCTTAGCTTCTTAATGAATTCATTCACTAGATGGAAATTCCCTTTCAAATCTTTGTTTTCAGTTTCTACCGCTTCAAGATGCTCAATAGAATTTCTTAGATAGATTCATTTAAATCCATATGTTCAACTTTTTGGATCTCCTTCAAGTGGTCAAACTCTTCCAAAAGAATTTGCTCTGATACCAATTGTTGAATATCCATAATATTGAGAGGGGAGTGGTGAATAAATATTCCCTTGAACGTATTAATAATTCTAGCTAACCAACCACATAACATAATTTAAATTCACTAAATGAAATTAACACAAAACACATAACACTGGATTTTATATGTGGAAAACCTAATATGGGAAAAACCATAGAGAGAGTTCTCTCAAGAATAATGCAATATGTAATTGGTTACATAGTACATGAGGTGGCTCACGACTAGCTTGGCTCACTACAAGTTTGTCCCACTATCATTTTGGCTCACTGTCAGTTTAGCTAATTGCCTGAATACAAAAAGGCTTACTACCAAATGATAGAATATATAAAATTTGAACTGTTAGAGTTGCATATGACATATGCATAAGTTACAGTTCCTTTGAAGTACACAAGCTATCTCATATATTCATTTTACTCAATCCACATAATATGTACATCCGTAGTCTTTTCGTATACACACAGTACATAAATAGTTGTTTTTCAACAACCATATCTCTAACATACACCACTGATGGTAATATATATCTGCATCAAGTATCCAAACAAGTCAGCTCAACCAGAAGGGGTGAGACCGAACTATCCACATGCTACAACAATTGAAATATTTCCATGTACTGTCGGCTTCCACCTTGAATCATGAAACAATTTTAAGAACATTCTTTTATCATATTTGAATAGGACCGGATCTAACAACATCTTGAAGAATCTGGCCACAAATCATCTAGATGGGACCGAACCCAAAAACATCTTCCGGTAAGAGTAATTATTGGACCTTGAAGTTGTTCATACATACACTGCGTAATAAATAAATCTTGTATACTTGAAGAAAACTTCTAGACATAATTAAATACATACATGTCATACCAAAAATTATATCTATGACATCAATGACAACAATGACAATAGGCCAACAATTCCTTCATGATCAGCATTACTAACTATCCATAGTTATTTTGTCTTTGGTTTGACATGATGCTTCAACAACTTAATATTTGTTTCTATAACAAGGTGAAAATACTTTGAGAACAGTTTTTTGTTTCTTGTAGTCTTCAATGAAGGTATGTCATTCCTTCTAATCATGTATGCTAGCAACCAAGTTCCTATAACAATGACTAAACTTGTAAGATACATGAACCCATCATCATCTGTCATTGATAGTATTAGCTTTTGATTTTCCTGTACGCATCATTTCAACAAAAGAGAATTTACCAGTCGGCAAGGATGTAAGCGTTGATGGTAAGATGGATGAATCGATAGTTCCAGATTGTCAAATGGTTGTTTTAATTGATAGTAATTTTGGATCTAGCAACATAGAGCCCAACTTCTATATTGTTGTTACACATAAACTCATGAATACAGTGGATTATGATTCAAAAAAATTTGATGAATAATGACTATTTGGGAATGAATATATGCTTGAGAAGATTCTGTAGTTCATTAGTTGGAGGTCTAATATTGCAATGGCCGCAAGGTGGAAGCTATCTCTAGTCACATCATATAGCCACAATCCATTGTTCTGCATGAATGCCTACTTTTCCCAGCTTGTTCATGGATTCATTTAAGCAACTTGAGCCCCCTTGAGGTAGGGCCGTAGGGCCATGTATATATTAGGGTGGTTTTGATGTGTGGTTCATTTTGTTTCCTTTTTGCCTTGTTTCTTTTTGGTTTGTGCCTAGTCACCCCTCTGCCCATCTGCAGAAGCAACACCCTTTCATTCTGTATTTTCTGACTCTGCATCCTAATGGATAAATTAATGGTCTTGTTTGAAGCTCTAGGTTCCTTGTTGCATTCTTCTATTCTTTGTCCCAAGTCAGAGCCATTTGTTACCCCCACCCCCCATTTTTCAAATTTTTTTGTTCATATTAGTAAGATGGTTTTCCTTTTCTTTCTATTGCTCATGTCCTATCAGGAAATCCTCGCATATCATAACCATATTTTAGAGTTCTCAAGTTCCATTTCCACCTGATGTCACGATACCAGAGTAAGAGAAAATATTTATCAGGTAAAAGCCAATAGACTCGATACTCTCTTAAAGGTCGATGTTAGAGAATCAAAAGGAGATTTGCAAGTGCCATCATTAATGTAAAATTAAATGGTTAAGGACATGTAAAGGTGGGAGCATGAACTATGATTCTTGATATTATTGTCTTTTTGCAAGGAAAATTTAATGCACCACCTTTAGGAACTGATCAAGTAATACATGCCATCATGATTTATCCTTACCAAAATGGTTCTTCCCCACAATAACCAGTTGTCAGTTGTTGATCCATACCTAAATTGGCTAGAAAATGAGCAGGGAAATATTATCCAAGGGTTGCATGCTCTTGCATGGAAACAACGAACTAAATTTCTGGAATATAGAAAGGTTGTCATCTTATTGTTGGCAATTTGGAGGAATTGATTCTGTGTTGCATTGATGTTTGTCATTGATGTCAACACTAGTTGTTTTGTTGTCTACCGGATTCCGGTAGAGTGGTTGGACTTTGAAGATGACCATGAGATTTGTCTCTGGTATATTATGATTGGTGGAACTGGTTTTGTTTGGTCATTCAAGTGGTTCAAATGCTTGTCACAGTCAGTTGGTTTGTGATATGGTGATCTAGAAGCTGTCATATGTTCTAGTAAGCCTTTTGGTTATCACTAGAGCATTGTTGAAGATCTTTTCATGAATTCAATAAGTGGTGTTGGTGTGTGTTGGGACTCATTAAATTTGAGTGAACTTTAGGGGCCCATTTCAAAAAAATTCTCTACATTTCCAAATGATCATAAAATGAGTCAATTTGAATGGCCTAGTTAGAGAGGGTAAAATGGAGCTAATTGATTTTCAAGGGGTAAGGCTTGGTAAATGTGTCCTACACCTTTCATTTGGCCTATACAATGTGTTGCAACTTTTAGATTTCAGTTTGGATCAGTTGATCAGGTACCCATTTCAAGGGGTGAGCTAAAAGTGCATTTTAGGTGCAAATGCAGATTTTATTGAGTAGCCTACTTTGAGATCCTATATCTTTTTCCCTGTTGATCGTCCTATTAAATTTTTAAGTGGAATGAATTCTATGCATAAAATTGTGCCTCCGTGCAAAATTTCAAGTCTTTATGAATCCATTTTCTCAGTTTAGCAAGCTCAATCTATTTGCAGTGTGTTGTTTGATGTCCTTGTTTCGACAGCTAGTCAGATCCTCGCTTTGCACATTTGTAAAAGTTGCCCCGGTGAGTGTCATGTCAAAATGTTTGTTCTGGGATATGTTTGGTATAAATGAAAAGCTATGTTTCTAGTTTCAAGCTCCTGCCAATCCGTTTGATCGGTTTTCAAAAGGGTTTCTTGAGCCATCTTTTTCAGTGTCTCGTACTTTCATTTCTATATCAGTTAAAGTTGCTATTTTCATGAGCACGTTATTTGCACCCAGTCAGCTTTTTGGTCAAACTGAGATTTCTAAGTTTTGATGTGTACTTCAAGGTACCTATGCCTCAGATTTGAGGGTCTACGAAGATCGTTTGATATTTTTAAGAAAGACATCATGAGTTGCTTGCGCATTGAGTTCATCAGGTCCGCAGTGCCAACAAAGCCAGTTGGTCATCTTTGACCATTAATATTTCTTCACTCAGGATTCATCTTGAGAAACCGCTTGGCAGAGTTCATGTTTGTATATAAGAGTACATTCCTGTTAGTTTACAAGGTCCGGAAAGGTGTTTTGACCAATTTGAAAATTACGTCTTGGTGATTAAATGCGAAAATGCGGCGCAAGTGCCTGAAAGTCGCAAAACTCAGTTTGGTGATCCAAAAATGGTGTCGATCGATTCCAGAGGTATGTTTAAGGTTCCTAAGACATTTTGAAGGTCAGTTGCATAAAAACAAAAAAAAATTAGTCAGACCCACTTTTGGGCCCAACCTGGCTCATGCCCGTGCAATGATTTTATGGCGAAATGTTCTTTTTTCATGGCAATATATATCAATGTCAGCTCGACTACAATTGATTAATAGGATGGGAGAAGTTGACTGAAGGAATGACAGAGATGAATAATGAGGTCAAAATTTTGCAATCAATAGTTGAGCCTGAATTACATGGGGACATGGGTGAATGTAAATCAACTAGTGTTGAAGGGAAGTGTAAACTAAAAGGAAATTTCCTTATTTTAAAGGAGCATCCTGATAATGTTTCTGATGGAGTTATAATAGGGTCACCACAAACTACAAAATGCTCCATAGACCAATGGCCAATGTCTAACCTTCTGAGTGGAGTTTAGGAAATGCACCAAATTTTCAATGTAAATGCAATTGGCAGGTCACATGGGCATTAGAAACCCCAACCAAATGTGATGATGGTAGGCGTAAAGCTAAATCTCTATTTCATTTGCTAGAATTTTCCCTTTGCATTGTTTGGAGAAGGAGGCATTAAAGATGGAGGCTTTGAGGGAGAGACATTTGAATCAATAGCAAGTGCCAATCCTCCCTGTGGCATTGAAGAGGCTACAGAAACTTAAAAAAAATCTTTTCGCAGGTGTAATGCCATCCCCTACGTGCAACATAGTGTAAAATGCAAAGTGCAATAGGCAATATGGATGGTGAAAAGACCTCAAAAACTTCCTAGGATCTCCCTGTGTGTGGTGGATGAGGAAAGGCATCAAACTTTACACCAAATACCAATTTCCCTATGTAGGGTGGCACGGCTGAATGCCATTTTAATTCTCAAAGAAGTGATGCCCCTGCATGGAGAGTGGAGAGGGTTAAATTGAATGGCAATTGATAGGTTTAAAGCATCAAAGTCCTCCCTCTCTGCATGGCTTTGGCAGAGGCTTCAAACTCCAAGAAAATTCACCTCTGCGTGGCTGGTGAGGAAGGCTGCAGAAACTTTCAAGCATAATAGTAATTGGCCATGTTAAACAATGCACCAATCTCCCTCTGTGTGGTGGATGAGAACTGCAGGCAGCGTGGTTGTGGTTTCCTGGAGTGTGGCATGGACAAGAGCCAGAGACCCTTTCAAAATTTTTATGCAATCAGTAAGATGGGCCTCCCTCCTCCTACGCATGGTGTGGTCTCCTCCCTATGTGTTAAATGAATTGGAGTAGCAGCATAGAAGATGAAGGAGGGGCATTTGTTGAAAGTCTCAGTAAAAATGCATAGGCAGATGTAATAAAATCCTCCCTTGTGAAATGGAGAAGAGGCAACATGAATAGTTTTCAACAGATGCAAAATTGGAAGGTATAAAGCCTATTTTTTTTCCTTGTGTGGTGTGGGTAAGGCAATTTCCATTAAAATTCCTAGGCAAGGTGCTAAAGAAGAGAGTGTATCCTCCCTGCATGTGAAAATTTCAAGCAAAATGTATTCCCAAGCATGAGGCATTATCCCACATTCATTGGGGAATGGAACTTTATGGTATTTAAATATAACACTTTGCTCAAGTATAGTGTTGAAAGCTTAAGGCTTTTGACACAAGGTGTCAATTGGGCACCCAAGTGGACCCCACATGCGCGGGTGCGCTTCTTGAGGTGACCAAGGAGGCCGAGTGGTGACCAGGTGGACCCCGTGCAGGCACGGATCCTAAGGTAGGTGATTTTTGTAGAGAAAGGGTGACTTAACTGGTGAGAAAGTTCATTGAAGATCTATGGTGCACGTTGATTCATGAAGGGAACATGTGCGGAACTTACCCTTCACGAAATGGTGGAAATCACATGCGAAAAAGTGGATGTTAAAGATCCTGTAGGTTCAGTGAGATCCAACAGTGCATGTTGTTTCGCGAGTCGAAGATGCATGCCCGTTACCCTTCACAAAATGGTGAAAGGTGATGTGACAGGTCCAGTTGGCAGGTCCCGGTGAGGTGGCAACAAGTGGCAGTCCAGTGACAGTGACGAGGCAAACGAGTGGCAGATTGATGAGGTGTCATCCCAAGTGGCACCCAATGGATCCTCCCAACAAATCACAAGCTACCATGTGGTAGGGCGTCAGGAGTAAAAGGTGAAAAATCAAAGTTAAATTGCATAGTTGAGACTATAGGAAAAAATTGAAAAAATTAAATGATAGAGGCACATGAGTGATTAATTTGCTTAGAGGCTAATTTTTTCCCAAAATGGCAAGTATTATATATCACCGGAAAGCTCTTGGAATGAGGAATGCAGTTATGGAGTTAGTTTCAACAAACCTAGGATATTCTAAGAGCAATTTTCATGGGAACAAGAACAAAATATTTTTCAGTTAGGGAAGAAGGCATCTGATGGTTTCTAAGGTAGACCTAATCTTTTCCCTCTTCTTCTTAGTCTCTATTCTTCTCATTTTAGAAGGTATCACAAGAATTTTGTAAAGAAAACTCTGGCAAAATATATTTAGGGCCTTTTCTAGTTTTTGGAAGATCACTCTGAGTTATGTAGAATTCGATGATGGATATTAATATACAGATCATATCATTTTGAGCTCATATTTATTTTGTCTTCTTGCATGCATTTGTTGATTTACTGTGTTCTTTTAAATAATTAAGGGTTATTTGATGGGATGGGGATTCCAAGGCAAGCTTACAGACATGTTTTAGGTTTTTCTCTCAAGGGGAGGAATCAAATATACATAAAACCCCTGAGTTAGTAAATAAATAGTGTTTTCTGCTTGAATTTGATGAACAGGTTTAGCATAAACGAAAAACTTACATATATGTCAGGCATATATTAAGTTGATGAAGTTGCAGTGATAGGATGTATGTGAATGTCCAAATTCAGAATTCTTGTATAGCTTAGGTGACTCTGAAGCTCGGGATAAGGAAATGGTATGGTTTTTCTAGGTTCTATAACCTTCTTGGTGATCAATGAAAATGATTACAAGACTTTCTTTTATGTTTAGTTATGTTCAAAGTGATAGGGTTTGCAGAGGTTAGCATTGGTTTTCTCTGTAATTCTTTAATTGCATATGTGAAAGAGTGATCACAAAGGGTAAACCTGCCTAAGCTAAGTGAAAGCTTGAAGTGTAGAAGGTTTTTGTATAAACCTTGTTAAATATTGTCTTTTGTTTCTATTTCCTATTGTTTCTCTCCATAAGCAGCAGAGGCTTGAGAATTCTTGCAGAGAGGATAAGGAAATCAGAATTTGAGACCAAGAGTGTGGCTTCTATAAATTTATCAGGATGTTGATGGTTATCATGTTTGTGTTCCAATTGATTGGTGGTATTTCATTTTGCCTATGGTGACCTATTTTAGGTCTAGTGTTATTCTGCTAGGTTATGGACTGGTTTATTTAACTTGTTGGCAGATGCTCCCGATGTGTTACTGGTTGGATTTATTGTTTGGTTAATGTTATTTCAATCTTAGGCTAACTTGGTTTATCATTGGTTTGTGGGTTTATGTAATGGATTCATTGTATTATCTTTTAGGTGGCCAACCTAATTGTTTAAGTCTCGGGTTGGTATAAATATGATGTAAGATCTCTTTGTAGATCGTAGGTTAAGGTTAAGGGATTATCTGTGTGCAAATAAAGTTGTAATAATATGTAGAAGGTTTGGAAAATCATAGGTGATCGAATTGGATTTATGTAAGAGGTTTAAGACCTGTGGTATTGAGCTTAACCAAAACTATACTCAGGCATAGGAGATGCTATTTTTGCAGTTCATTCTTATTTCTGGATTGTAGTCTAGATTTATTTTATAGTCAGTGAGACTCCTTTGTGATGATTAGTGTGCTTTAGTCTATTGGCCTTTTTGCATGTGTAGGCCTCTTATTGTAATCACATAGTTACTACAAAAGTATTATTTGACTGTGGGTAGGCTTCCCACCACGATTTTTCTATTTACTAGGTTTTCCACATACAAATCTTGGTGTTATGTGTTGTGCATGCATGGTAATTGGTTTATGATTTATGTTTGTGCTTAATTCATATATTTTCTATTTTGGTAAAAGTTTTGTGTTCTTAAATTTTCATAATTTGTTAACAACTGATTCACCCCCCCTCTCAGTTGTTCACCGATTATCCTAACAATTGGTATCAAAGCTTGGTCCTCTCTATAGAAGATTAAGCGCTTGAGAGAGATCCTATGGTGACTAATCATTCAACTTCAATTGATTATCAGAAGGACAACCCTAGGCTTGAAGGAACAAATTATATAGTATGGAAGCTTCAGATGGACACTCATCTGAGATGCCTTAGCAAGGAGATTTGGGAGATCACTGAGAAAGGTTATACACCTTATGATCCAACATCTAGAAATCCTCCTCTGGTAGACATGGATAACAACATTGAAAATGACTCTAGAGCTAGAGAAGCTCTCTTGAGCACCCTTTCAGATCAGCAAGTAATGGTATTAATGGACAAATCATCTGCAAAAGCTATATGGGATAAGTTGAAGACTCTGAATGAAGGTGACCCTACTGTTAAAATTTCTAAACATGATGGTTATCAAGTAAGGTACGAGAACCCAAGAATGGAAGAAGATGAAAGGATTACTGCTTTTATGGAAAGAGTTAATGAAATTGTCTTGGGAATTCAAGGTTGTGGTGGATCTCTTAGTGAAGATGAGATTATTTCTAAAGTATTGAGAGCTTTTCCATCTGCTTATAAGTTGAAGTCTACTACAATTAATGAGCTGAGAACTATGTCTAACACTTCTATTAACATGGATACTTTGATTCGGAAGCTATCTAATTTTGAGCTTGAAGAATTTGGTCCTCAAGGAGCTGCAAAGATAGATTTTGCATTCAAGGCATCTACATCATCAACTGGCAAGAGTGATTGGAAAGTATTATATGTGAAGGAACTGGAGGATATGAAGAAAGATGATGAACAGATTGAAGAACTTGAAGCCTTATTTTCTAGTAGGGTACCTAAAGGTCAAGCAAGAAGTAAGTATGAAGGAAAATTACCTTTCAAATGTTTTGCATGTAATAAGATAGGTCATTTTGCATCTAGATGTCCTAAGAGGAATTCAAGATTTGAGGAGAGAGCTAGAAGATTTTTTAGGCCTAACCACCATTATTAGAAAAAGAATAAGTACAAGAGGAACAAAGATAAATCATGATACTATGTTGATGAGGAAGGTGTAACTGATGATTCTGATGATAAACCAATGAAATATTCAGCTAATGGATCCGTTAATGGAAAGGAATGGGTATTCTTGGCTATCAAGGAAGATACTTTGGAACCTGTCATTCATAATGAAGAGAAGGCACTTGTTGCTAAAGTTAAAGACAAAGATGAATGGGTGATAGACTTTGGATGTTCACATCATATGAATTGAGATAAAAGGAAGTTGTTATCTTTCCAAGAATTTGATGGTGGTCTTGTCATATTTGGAGATGACAAATCATGCATGATTAGAGGAAGAGGAACTATATCATTGGATGGTAAGCATAGCACTGATAATGATTATTATGTTGAAGGTTTAAGGAATAATCTTTTGAGTGTAGGAGAGTTGGTGGATAACGGATTTCAATTATAGTTCAAGGATGGAAAATACAAAATCATTAATAGATCTGATTTGGAGATTGCAAGTGGTACTCACACTAAAGGTAACATCTTTCAATTGAAATCTAGTGAGAAGACATGTTTGATTGCATAGATTGATGAGATTTGGATATGGCATAAAAAGTTGTGTCATGTGAATTTTGATTGCATTGTAAAGATCGGTTGAACTAAGGCACTTAGAGATATACCTAAGATTGTGAAGCATCATAATCCAGTACGTAAGGAATGTCAAATGGGAAATCAAGTCAAAATTTATTTTAAGAGTATTCAAGATAAATCTAATGATGTTCTTGATCTTATTCATATTGATTTGTGTGGTCTTGCTAGAGTAAGAATTTTTCAGGGTGAAATATTTCATGCTAAGCATTGATGAGTATTCTAGAATGATGTGGGTCACTTTTCTAAGGGATAAATCTGAAGCCTTTGTGTAGACACCTAAAAATGGTCAATGCTTGCGAGGTCATACTTTAACATTTGCGCATTGCCTCATTTTAGGTTTTTGCATCGCATTAACATTTCTCCTATGTCACGCAATTGGTTTTTATCATTTGTGAACATTGAGTCATTCTTCTACATTCTTCATTCATCTCGCTCTCAAATTTGGTCTTGTCGACAACACTATCCACTCATGATTTTGATCGATTTTATCTTGTTGCATCAATGACTTAGGTGAAACCTAACCTTGATACTTGACAATGACTTTGCAAAATGCAACCTAGGATGAACCTAAATGTAAGTGACATAAATGTTGAGACAAGTTTTTGAACAATGTTGGATAACCATGTTTTAGGAAGATGATCTTTGAATCTTGTTGAATTTTTGTTGGATGAATGTCTCTTGTGTTTAATCTTATGTTAGATCAATTTGTTTTGCTTTTTGAAATGGGATGAAATTCAACTTTTGACAAGCAAAGAATACAAGATATTACAACTTTAGACTCAAGACAATCATGCTCATTTCCACATTTCTTATGGTAGGCAAAGACATTAGGTACTTGAGAGGTAGACTCATTATGGGATTCAAGGAGAATACATAGATGCTTGACCCCACGGGCTCCCCTCCACGGCACTCACTTCTCAGGGCAGCCAAGCATCAGTCCCCATGGAAATCTCCCCATGGTGAACTTAGTATCTCTTCCAAGTATCTGAATTTGTCCTTCTCAAGCAACTAGAAGGGTTTTTGGCCTCTAAAAACAAGGTATGTAGTAAGGATTTCTGTTAAGCATTACTCCTTGATGTCATGCAAGCGTGATTGAGACATTAAGCCCATCAAGATACCAAACAAATGTAGTCGCGCAAGCATGATTTAGACCAATAGGCCCTACTTAGATGTTGATATGAGAAAGTGTTCAAGGGTCATCACTTCCCAAGTAACTACAATTCCCACGTAACACTTCAATCAAAGCTTTCGCTCATCGGGTATTTTTTTATAGTGAGTTAGAATGCCAAGGAATTCTAGCCGTACTCACTTTGGGTCGTTCCCTTCTCACGATTATCACTTGCTTGCAAAAGCAAAGTGGTTGGGAAGGCAGGCCCTCTAAAGGAGACACTCAATCAAAGACATGAGCATGGTATCGAAGATTTGGATTTTTGATCACCCTAAGAAGGATGAGAGCATACTCTCCTACTCCAATGTCACACTCAACAATCAAAGCAAAAAATTGTTTATTCCAACCTATTTAGAAATCACTAGGTGCCTAAACATTAATGACAAATACAAGGTTTAATTGTTTCTCCAAGGCAACCTGCAAAACCCAAGTTAGGAGTTTGAGATGTTTATTCTTTGACCTTCGAATCTGCACAAAGCGTGTTAGTAGTTTGATTTATTGTCTTTGCCATGTGTATGCCAAGATTCTGCACAGATAATTAGTACCAAAATCCAAAGCACAGAAAATAGAATGCAAAAACACAACAAATTTCAAGTAAACACTGCATTTTTTTTACCTCTGTTCTGGACTTTACACAAGCGCAGAACTCATGACACAGGCGCAGAATGTCTGACACAAGCGCAGAATGTCCTCTACACAAGCACAGAATGCTCAACACAGGCCCAAGTTGTCTTACACAGGCGCAGAAGTCTCCAGAATACCCTGCACGGCCCTGTTTTTGGGTTTTTGACCTGCAAATCAACTTCAAAGCACTCAAAAACATAGTAAAGGGATTAGAAGGTTAGTTTTCACGTCGGGTTCACCAATTAATGTACGTTAGGAAATAGGAAATCATCACAAGGAGATATATCAAAATATTAAACATTAGCTCAATCACAAAAACACAAAATGTAATGATCTAATCCTAAAACACTCAATAGAGACATGAAATGAAAGCATTCAAAAACGAAAGATTATGCAAACCATAGATATGATTTGAACGCTTCTTCATGCAGCTCCAGTGTTCTTCTTTCCTCTTCAAATGGTTGGATTGTGGATCTCACCTACAAGTGCACACACACAATTGAAAGCAAGTAGACAAGATTACTGATCAAGAGTACTAGAAATTTGATAGTCTGATGACCAATTAGCTTTGATTGATGAAGATCATCCAATTTATAGAAAAATTGGAGAGATGAACAAATTAGCATGATAGTGATTCGAATGGAAATTCAAATCAAGAATAGCAAAATTCTGACATGTTTATGACAAATTGCTATGCAAGGATTTATGACAATTTTATGACAAATTATGACAAATTTCTATGTCAAGAATTAATTGATTGTCAATTATGACAAATTTATGAAAAATTGACATGTCATTTCCATGAATTTAGGAGAGAATAGGAAGAAATTGAATTTAGAATTTTAGAAAATAGAAAATTAGAAAATTGAAATTAGAGAATTAAGAATTTAGGAATTAGGAAATTGATGGAAATTAGAAATTAGTGAATTAATCAATAATTTTTCATTCATTAATTAATTCATTCACAAAGAGGAATAATTAGCCAATTAAATGAATATTTAATTGCAATGAGAAAACTTAGGATAAATAAGTAATTTATTAATCCTAAAGGAAGAAAATGATAAGCAAGGTTAAATGGCTAAATCATGAAACCCTAGAAGATGAATTAGCAATGCGAGGATGACAATTAGGTCCTGATTGAAGATAATTAATGTCGATCATGATTTTGATTTAACAAAGGACCAATATGATAAATGATTTGATTGATAAATGCGCCAATTGACGAGGAACAATGACAAATTGATCCAAATTGACATAATTGAGACAGACAATGATCAATAGCGAAATGATCGCAAAATGACAAAATTGACAAGAGGACGAGGATCGATGATAAAATAGATTGCAAGACGACAAGATTGGAAATGACCATGATCGATGACAAACTGATCGCAAAATGACAAGATCGAACATGACAATGACTGATGATAAATCGATTGTAAAATGACAAGATTGATAAACCGATCGCCAGATGATAAGATTGAAAAGAGGACAAAACCCTAGTTAGGATTGACGATGTCCAAAATGATAAGATTGATAAGAGAGCAACGATTGATGACAAATCGATTGCAAGATTGACAGGAGGACAAAACCCTAATTAGGATTGACGATGTCCAAAATGATGACAAATTAGCACGCACATTGATGCAACAAGATAAAATCGATCAAAATCATGACTAGATAGTGTTGTCGACAAGACCAAATTTGAGAGCAAGATGAATGAAGAATGTAGAAGAATGACTCGATGTTCACAAATGATAAAAACCAAGTGCGTGACATAGGAGAAATGTTAATGTGACGCAAAAACCTAAAATGAGGCAATGCGCAAATGTTAAAGTATGACCTCGCAAGCGTTGACCATTTTTAGTTGTCTAGATTTTGCCCCTCTTTGAGACAATGCGATTTTAAGCGTTGTTTCAAAGAACAATAATGAAAATGCCCCAGACAATGATAATGACATATGCATGCCCCCTCGAGGAATTGGCCGAAAACATGCAGAAAAGAGGCCAATTGATCGATAAAAATGATAGGAGTGAACGGACTGACAATCGGAGATCGGATGCATGAAGGACAAGCAATTTAAGGTGCACAAGACCGTGACCAACATAAGATGGAGAGGATGTACATCCATCTATGCAATGACAAAGAGCTATAAATGAGACCAAGAGGGTGAAAAATGCTCATTTGTACTAGCCAAAGAGGAGGATTTATTGCTCTGAACAAGGACACTTGCAGAGAGATGGCGAACATTCCAATGGCAGATCACCTTGGGGAATGTGTATGCACATTCAGATGACCGGACGATGCAGGAGCAGCGGTATGGATCTCAAAAACCCATGTTTTCAATTTTATGAATTTTGATTGCTTGTGGGACATTGCGGGGCCCATGGAAACTGCAAAAATGGACTCCTGCGCTTGTGCAGGGTGAATCCTGTGCTTGTGTAGGGTCTTCTACACTTGTGTAGGAAGACAAAAGTGCAAGTTACCTGACACAGGCGCAGGTTCTCTGACACAGGCGCAATTGTGCACTGAAAACCCTAATTTTGGTCAAAATGACATGCAAATGATCCGAAAAGGGGGGATATGGGTAGGATAAGTCAGATTAGATGAAAAACACCCTGATTTGGACATGAAAATGAGGAAATGCAACCCGTAGGAGCAAACCCTAAAACTGACAAAAAGATGCCCCAATTGTGATGCAGAGTCGACAGTATCCATTGATCACGCGGGAGAATCGACCTGACTGCTTCATGCTACGACATAGACTCAGGAGCACGGACAGAGATATCTTAGCAGGACTGGGGATATACTACATCACATTCATGCTCGAGATTAGGGCAAACACAGGATTTCTTACCGCATTGGCAGAGCGATGGCATTCAGAGACCTCCTCATTCCATTTGGCGACTGGCGAGGCGACAGTGACATTAGAGGATGTATGGCGCATCCTCCGCATTCCAATACATGGGGAGATGATAGAGTATGACCCAGTGACCAGGAGAGACGCGTTATGCAGGCTATTTAAGTGTGACGCAGATGATTTGGACATTGTCGAGAGGGAGATCGGCTAGGAGAGCATGGCTTCCGAGTATGACCGATGATATGTGGTGATAGCAGTTGTGATAGCATGTTTACTAGCAGGGGACAGGCAAGGACATGGATTCCCTATTGGATGGGGAAGAGTGCTAGAGTGGATGGCGACAGAGGGGACACTATATGCATGGGGACAATGTGTCCTTGCTATGCTATATTTTCAGCTGCATCAGATAGCGTATCAGGGAGTTCAGACTCTGAGCTGTGGAGTCACATTGCTTCAGGTATGGGCATTTGAGCACATAGCCATATGTCGACCGATTACAGAGAGACAAGTTGTACCACATCGACCATATGTGTATTGCTATGGTGGAGCACTGAGACAGGGTCCGTTTGGATACATACTATATTGGCGACATGAGCTAGACAGACTGAGAGAGTTCATATGGAGGCCATATCGAGATTGCCCAAGATGGTCAGATGATCATGAGGAGCTACCATATTGTAGACAGGAGAGGTACCTGATTGGGCGACCAGTGAAGCGACAGGATGTACCTCGGAGGACTACATGCTTTGCCCGATTGCACAGAGAGATGAGTCAGTGGGGGAGTATGATTCAGCCACACATAGCATATGCCGACTTTGCATAGTTACAACAGAGACAGTGGGAGTGGAGGTCAGATGTAGTGGATGCTAGGATGACAGAGGAGTATGAGAGATGGTTTGCACAACGACGGCTAGTGCCTTTGACTGATCCAGACATTCCAGTACCACGGAGACAGGAGGACTTCCCACTCACTGGAGAGGAGGGAGATGATGAGGATGAGGAGGATGACAAGGATGATGAGGATGAGGGGGGTGACAAGGATGGAGATGATGGTGGGTAGGATGATGACAGAGATGATGGTGGGGAGGATGATGACGGAGATGATGGTGGGGAGGATGATGATGAGCCAGACTCAGCTGATTAGGAGACATTGCAGGATATTCCCATAGAGTCAGAGACAGCTAGGTTAGAGGAGATGGAGATGTGCAGGGCTACCATAGCGAGTCAGTAGGATTATATTGCGACATTGGAGAGACAGAATGCCATCTTGAGGACAGAACGAGATACAACAATAGCTCAGGCACAGCGAGGGGGAGAGAGAGTCACTGAGTTCATTGGGTCGATTAGGGATGCTAGTGCATGGGAGATGGCATAGATGCTGGTAGAGACTGGAGAGGAGAGACTATATTGGAGGACACTATATGAGAGTGCAGTTCCACTGGAGCGGAGAGCACCTTCATATCGGGCACGATCGAGGACAGAGAGCAGGTCACGCTCTCGGAGGTCATTGAGCAGCATGGGGGTGAGTGGACTTATGAGACCACCATAGCTAGGACCAGGAGGGACATCATCTGCAAGACATGGTAGGGATGAGGAAGATAGAGGGAGCACCCAGCGACAGAGGCACGTACTCCTTATGATAGACAATGGACATTATGTAGTTTGACATTTTGTAGTCAGCCTGCGGGCCATACTTAGGACAGACAGTCCAATTTTGTACTCCGATATTATTATGATATGTGATATGATAGGCATCAATATGATTGGATGCAATATGTTATGACTTATGTTATTTTTCTATGTATGGATGACTTATGTACTTGTTTATGAACATGTATGGATGTATTGTTATGTATTTTTGATGTATTTATGAAATGAAATGGATAAAATGCTTGATGTAATATGTGATGGAATGCAAATGTACTAACCAATGAATGTAGGATGCAGCATATGTGTTTGGATATCGGAGCACTACACCAAACTGACTATCCGGACTGACGGAAGAAATGTTAGTAAGAAATGAGATAGAGGACAATTAGAGATGACAAAAAACTTGCTTTCAGTAATGCACTTTGTAGGTGAGAACCTTTATTTTTATGTAGTAAAATGGATGCGTAGCATCATGGCATTGAAGGCCAGAGCTAAAATGCAACCCTTTTTGCAAAAGACAAACACATCATAGACAAACGACAATCACAATCAAAAAAGAAAGGGACCATGAGCCATCCCGGTCACTCTAAATCACTCAGTGACATCATCGAGCAACATAGGAACATGGTCGAAGATAAATCAATAAAAAGATAAGAGACACAAATTCAAGCAAGTCAAACAAACATCTTGATCTGCATTGTCAAAATTTGAAAGTGCGAATAGGACGATCATGCTGTCTGGTTTCAGGATATGTGATACCCCGTCTAAGACAGGACACAGTCTGGTTTCGAGTATACCACACCCTGTATAAGACCCATGATAGTAGGGACAAGGACAAATGATTTTGATGCCGATATTCGATTGATATGATAATTGTGATCAGTTTGAATGTCTGGTTTTGATTGAAAAAGTTTATCTATTAATGCATGATTTTATTAAAGCACAGTGTTTGATTGCGAGTCATTGGAGGAATGCTCAGTGATCTGTCGATGCATAAAGGGAATACTTTATTGCAAAATGTTTGTTTTTGGTTTTGGAATTTTTAATGTTTTATAATTTTTTTATGTTCATTTTTTTTAGGACTTTATTTGACTTTTTAGGGATTTTTTCAGGACATTATTTGATTTTTATGACTTTTTTCAGGACATTATTTGATTTTTTTGAATTATTGCAACACGTTTTTCAATTTTTATGATTTTTTAGGACATTATTCAATTTTTTGGGATTATTTCAGGACATTTTTCAATTTTTAAGAATTTTTTCAGGACATTATTCGATTTTTAAGACTTTTTTCAGGACATTATTGGATTCAAAAGTTCCAGTGATTGATCATGACAAGGGGAAGGCACCCAATGCGCATTTGAAAGACACATAGACCTGGAATCAAAATAGATGTACAAGAAATTGGAGTAGGCAAGACAGTGATGTTGACCAATAACAGGCATGATAAACCGGCCGAGAGAAAGCATAGCTAGAAGTCATGATAGATGATGGAGCAATGATCTCATTACTCATGGTGCCTGATTGCCAGGTTTTCACCATGGTACTTGCCCAAAGCGCCTGTTTGCTAGGTTTTCACTAGAGGGCGAATCATTTTTTCTTTATTTTTTTGCTCTTGTTTCTTTTGCTTTTCACTCTTTTCTTTGTATTTTCTTGATTTTTTTCATTTTTTTTTCATTTTTTTGCTTTTTTCATTTTTTTTGTATTTTTTCAGGATCAGATTTGAAGAAATGCTGATAAAAAATTATGCCCAGTACTTGCGAAGATGCATGCTATTCATAGGATCAGACAGAGGTTCACCTTCTGGAGTCGCAAGCTGATATGCCCCCGAGCCATAGGCTCCAGTTACTATGAAAGGCCCAACCCAATTAGGTTCAAACTTTCCCTTGATGATGTTAGTAGACTGTGCATTCTTGGGATTTTCCTTTAAAACCAGGTCTCCCACTTCAAAGTGTCGCCCTTTGACCTTCTTATTATAAGAGCGACGGAGACGGTTTTGATATGCTTGCAAATGTGTCAGGCTGTCTGACGCTTTTCATCTAACATCTCAAGCTAATGCAGCCGGGAGACTTTGTGTGTCTCATCATCAATTAGGTGTTGCAAAGAAACTCTCAAGGAAGGAATCTCCACTTCCAAAGGTAAAATTGCTTCCGCACCATACACCAAGGAATAAGGTGTTGCGCCAGTAGGGGTGCAGATAGAAGTGCGATAGGCCCATAGTGCTGGATTTAACTGTACGTGCCAATCTCGACCAGCGTCATTGACAACTTTCTTCAGGATCTTGATAATGGTTTTATTTGATGCTTCGGCTTGACCGTTACCCTATGGATAGTATGGGCTAGAGAAACGGTGTTGAATATGAAATTTTTCACAAAGCTCTTTACCATCTTTATTCTTGAAGGGGCGACCATTATCAGTGACTATGGAAAGAGGAACCCCATACCGGCATATGATATAATTCAGCAAGAATTTTGAAATTTGGACACCAGTGATATAAGTCATGGGGATAGCCTCGATCCATTTTGTAAAATACTCTATGGCTGTAATGATGAACTTGTGTCCATTTGCAGGTCGGGTGAATCTTGCTAATAAGATTCAATCCCCACTGAGAAAAGGGCCACGGAGATATAACAGAATGAAGCTCTTGAGCTGGTGCATGAATATAATTTCCATGAATCTGGCATTTATAGCATTTCTTAACAAAATCATGAACATCTTTTTCCAGAGTAGGCCAATAATACCCAGCATGAATCAACTTTTTGGCTAAGCTAAGACCATTGAAATGGCCCCCACATATACCATCATGAACCTCATGTAAAGCCGTTTGTGCTTCGTCAGAATCCAAACACCTGAGGAGGGTATGGTCAAAGGAACGGCGGTAAAGGGTGTCGGCAATGATGACATATTTGGCTGTCTGTCGGATAAAGGCTCGGCGTTGGTTAGCGGAAAGGTTGGGTGGTAAGGTTTGGGATTTCAAATATTGATATACGTCATTGTACCACGGGGAGTTGGGACCAACAAGAACGCACATCACATCAGCTGTCGGAATGTCAAAAGAGGGGACCAGCAATTGTTCAACCAAGAATTCACCCTTGTCCATATTATGAGGCATATTCAACATGGAAGTGATTGTAGCCATTGCATCTGCCGACTTGTTTTGCATTCTTGGCACTTGACTAAAATGGATAGCTGTGAATTTTGTCTTGAAGAAATCTACCATATGCTTATAGGGAATAAGCTTTTCATCTTTTGTTTCGTAGTCATCATTCACTTGTCGGATGACTAATTCAGAATCTCCATAGACTTGCAAATGCTTGATGTTCCAGTGGACTGCTACTTGGATTCCTGTGACCAGTGCTTCATACTCTGCAATGTTATTGGTACAGTGGAAAGTTATTCTATAGGACTTTGGAATAGCATCACCTTGAGGGGTGACAAACAAGATGCCTGCTCCAGACCCGAACTTAGTAAGGGACCCATCAAAGTATAACTTCCATTCATTAGAGGATGTGAAAGCAAAGACTGATTCGTCTGGAAAATCGGTCAACATGGGATGATCGTCAAAAATAGGAGCGTTTGCAAGTTGATCTGCTATGATTTGTCCTTTTATCACCTTTCGCTCCATATACTCAATGTCAAATTCACTGAGAATCATGACCCATTTTGCTAGGTGACCTGTCAAAGCTGTTGGGCTAAGCAAATATTTTAAGGGATCAATTTTTGCAACCAACAATGTTCGGTGGCTTAGCATATAATGTCAAAGTTTCTGCGTTGCAAATACCACTGCTAAGCATGCCCTTTCAATAGTTGAATAATTTAATTCATAACCGACCAGTGTTCGACTGATATAATAAATAGCTCTTTCTTTGCCATTCTCATCTTGTTGAGCCAAGAGAACTCCTAATGTCGTTTCAGTTGCAGAAATATACAATAAAAATGGCTTTCCTTCTATTGGAGGCATTAGAATAGGCGACGATAGCAAATAGTCTTTTAGAGCTTGAAAGGCTGATTGACATTGCTCAGTCCATTTAAAAGCGACACCTTTGTGCAATAGATGCTAGAATGGATGACATTTGTCAGCCAACTGAGCTATGAAGCGGCGAATTGACTGGAGCTTTCCTTGCAGACTTCTTAATTGCTAGAGGTTGGAAGGGGAAGGCATATCCATTATTGCTTTAACCTTGGCTGGGTCGACTTCGATGCCTCGGTGAGAAACAATGTATCTGAGTAATTTACCAGTTGTGACACCAAAGACACACTTCTTTGGATTGAGCCTGAGTTTGTAGGTCTCCATTCTGTCAAAGATTGGGCCCAAGATGGCTAGATGACTATCTCTGGTGATAGATTTACACAACAAGTCATCAACATAGTCCTCCATCAAGGTATGCATGAAATCATGAAAAATTGTCGTCATTGCTCTTTGATATGTTGCACCTGCATTTTTGAGACCGAAGGGCATCACATTCCAATAGTAGGTACCCCAAGCACAGGTGAATGCTGTCTTATGCTGATCCTCAGGAGCAATGCGAATTTGGTTGTAGCTGGAGAAACCATCCATTAGTGAAAGCATCTCATATCCAGCCGTCATGTCCACTATGATGTCTATGTTTGGCAATGGAAAATCATCTTTAGGGCATGCTTTATTGAGGTCCCTAAAATCTATGCAAATTCTGATGCCCCTAGTTACTTTGCTAACTGGTACTAGATTTGAAATCCAGTCTGCATAATCAATGGGTCTGATGAAGCCCACATCTAGTAATTTTTTTAGCTCCACTTTGACCAAAAGAGCCACCTGAGGATGCATCTTTCTAAGCTTTTGTTTAACGGGCTTAGCATCTGCTTTCAATGGAAAATGATGAAGGACTAACTCTAGATCCAGGCTAGGCATATCTACATAGGACCATGCAAAGCTGATCTTCTTCTCTAGAAAGAAATTGACAAAATCTATCTTCTCTTGTTTTGATAGAGAGGCAGAAAAATGAATGACCTTAGGGTTGTCAGGTGTTCCCAGATTGATTTCCTCGGTCATCTCCACAAGTAGTGTTGATTTATCTTGAATTGATAGGGGTACGTCCACTCTTCCACCTTTGGGTGCCTTAGAAAGGTTTTCACCTGCAGGTACGTCTTTTATTTTTACTTTTGTATGTTCAGAGAGTGCCTTACGATTTTCACTCAAAGATCTATTCTTTTGATTTTTTTCTTTTTCTTTTTCTTTTTCTTTTTCATGACTAGAAGAGGGAGTTGACTCCCCAAAATATGCTATGGAATCCAGGTCAATGGCAAATCCTGCCTTATGATCACCTTGTGGTATGCCTTCCCGTAGTCCCAGGAATTCTGCAATTGCTTCGTCATTTTGAAAATAGTCCAATGTGAGTAGTTCTTGTTGGTCATGTCGAATAAGCTGGGGATAAATGAGGGGCATGTCATCATCGATTGTAAGGATAGAGAGGGCTGATATGGTAAAAATGTGAACATCTGTGGTGTCACTATCCGAACTGCTTGTATTGGATTCGGAGCTTGGATCCCAAAATGACTCTATCCAAGCATGAGGACATGTTTTAGGAAGAGGAGTTATTTCATGTTTGTCTTCCATAGGCAAATTATCAGGGTCAATGAAGATATTGTCAAGGGCATAGGAGCTAGAAGAAAAATAACTCCACTCCCATTCATTAGAATCAGTCTCGGGTCGGGTATCCTCAGGTGTTATTTCATCGTCAGAATCATGCCCTTTTTGACACGCGGACATTTTGGTAGATGTGGATCCAATTCGTAACGGTACAAAACCTAACCCTAAAGTTGGGGGTCGCCTCTTGGGTATGACAGGTTCTAGCCTTCCATTGTTGTTTAGGCCTAAGCCACTGCAGCCATCATATCCTTTCTTCTGCAGCATAGTAAATCCTTTGCCATACAATTCCACTGGCAACTTGACAGGTGGGGTTTCAGTTGGATCCTTATAGAGCCAGTCTATGACATCATCATCTATAGTTTCTTTGTCAAGTTCTCCCCATCTTGCAAATGTAGTGGGAGGCTGATATTGAATAATGACCTTGGGTTCCTTTTGCAATAAATGCGGTTTTCCATATGATTTTGGAGATATTGGCAAATTCCCGATGAGGAATGTTTGGTCCATTGAATATTCTCCACACCCTTGGTCCTGTATCTTCAATTTTCCTTTGATAGCATCTAACAATGCATTAGGATCCACATAACTATCTGATTTGGCTTCTCTATTGACTGGGACTTGCTGCTGAGGAGTATCCTTTAGGGTAGCACAGAATTGAAATGGATTAGGATCTCTGGGAATTGTTATCTCAGTTCCATTGTAAGGATATTTTAGACATTGATGATAAGTGGATGGAACTGCTTTCACTGCATGGATCCATGGACGGCCAAGAATCATATTATAAGGGAGATCAAGGTCTAGGACTTGTAGGAAAGTGTTTTTCATCACTGGACCAACTCTAATAGGCAATGTAATTATCCCTTTGGATGGGTGTTCAACATCATCACATGCTTTGATTGTTATTCTTTTGGAAGCATCAATGTCATTTTCTGTATATCCAAGGCCAATGACCACTCTCAAGGTACAAATATTAAGACCTGCTCCACCATCTATCAAGACTCATCAGATTTTGCAATTATGGACAAAGACTTCAAGGTGCAAAGGATCGTTATGAGGGAGCTTATCAGGTGAGATATCACTATCAGAAAATGCGATACTTTGGGAAATAGCTAAATGTCCAATCCGCGCTTGAAATTGGTCAACATCAATATCTGTCGGGATAGTGGACTCAATCAAAGCTTTATCTAGGACTGCACGATGCATGGGAGACATTTTCAACAACTCTAGAATGGATATTTGTGCAGGTGTTTTTCCTAGATGATCCAAAAGATTATACTAACTTGCAGGAGTTGGTTTGGGAGGAGCTGCAGGAGCTCCTTTCAGGACTATTTTGGATCGACGAGTGGTGACCGCGCAAGAAGGATCTTGTCCTTTTATTCGCAAGGTGGAAACATACTCATTTGATGCATGAAAACAATTAATAACATTGTGATAACCAGTATTTGCATAGTTGGCCGTTTGAGCAGAGTTGGAAGAAGATGCTTTACCCTTGTCATGATCAAGCAAAGGAGTTTTGAAAATGGTATGATCAGTGTTGGAGGTCGGATGGGGTGGATCTACCTCAATTACTCCTTGCTCTAATAAATCTTGAATCATATGTTTTAATTGAAAACATGAAGCAGTTTTATGTCCTTTGGACCGATGATACTCACAGTACGCATTATCATTCCACCAATGAGGCTTTATCGCTGGTTCTGCCTTAATATCTGGTAGCTTGATAAATTTCGCTTGTATTAATTACTTCATTAATGATTTGATAGGCTCTCCCAATGGCGTAAACTATCGAGGGGGCCCATCCCGCGATCGGAAGGGTTTGCGTTGTTGATTTTGTTGTTGGCCTTGTTGTTGATTATATTGTTGAGTACGCTGTTGTTGAGCATGTTGTTGATATTGCGGCTATTGAGCATGTTGCTGATATTGCGGCTGTTGAGTAACATTGCTCATTGGTGCTTGATTTTGTTCCATAGTTGACATGTTAGGAACACTCAATTTCTTGATTGTGAATGGGGGTTGATTTGCATTCACCGCTCTTGCATCAACAACTCCATCATTAGTGACATTCTTGTTCTTATACCAAAATCTGTTTCTGTCCCCTGAATAATTTGTGTTGTCATTGTCTTTATTGAGCTTGATAATTCCTTTAGCTACAAGAGCCGTTTCAATGCTCATTCCTTTCTTAATGAGTTTCTCTATAGTACTGGGACTTTTCAATTTTAGCTCATACATCATTTCTGGGACCAAATTCTGGATAAACAGATTCACTTGCTGTTCTTCAGGTATATCGAGAGAAGAACGACTATACAAGCTTCGCCAGCGTTGCAAGAAAGTCACTAATGGTTCACCTTGCTTTTGCTTGGTATTGCATAAATCTGACATAGTCATGTCACTGTCGATATTGAATGCGAAATGAGATAAAAACGTTTGAGCCAATTCCGACCAAGTCTTTATATTTCCTGGCAGATGTGAATACCAATCCATGGCTTGTCCTGTGAGACTTCGTGCAAATAATTGCATTAAATATATCTCCTCATAGCTTACTTCCATACATGCCGCGAAAAATGCTCGAATATGATCTTTTGGATTGCCATTCCCTTTATATTTCTCAAAGTTGGGTGCCTCAAAATGCTTAGGGAATGGAGGCATTTATACACTCTTGTAAAATGGATTAGGACATAAATATTGATCTATATACAACTTCTTTGTTCCTTTAGTTTCTAATGCATCAACTTTTCATTGCAACTTCTCAAGTTGTTGCGCAATTGTATCAGATTTTAGAGGTCCATCATTAATCCCAGTTGGTATTCTTTGTTGATATATCGCATTTCCGATCGGTTGTTCATACTCTGCAATGGTCATTTTTAGCATTTCCGACATATAAAGTTCTTGGTACATCTCTTGTTGTTGCAGTTGTGCTATGCCTTGATATCGACCTTGTTGGCATGCTTCTTGGAGCCTAGGTTGATATTGCAATTGAGTAGGTTGTTGATATTGCATAGGCGCCACTTGCGGTTGTGAAGTAGGATAACTTGTTTGCCTTGGCACATATTGTGGCACATGTTGATGTTGAAGCTGACGGATCAGAATTTGTTGACTTTGTGCCAATTGTTGTCGTGGTGTATATCCCATTATTTGTAAAAAACTTTGTTTAGATGGTTTTCGTTGCTTCTCCTTAGGATGGGGTATAGCACTTGCATTAACTTGCTGTGTTGTTTGTCCAATCCATTGTGATGGTTGCAAGTTTGCGTTAACTTGTAATGGTGCCGAAGGTGCTGCAATTTGTTGTCGAATGCGAAATTGTTGTTGTGGTACATTGCTTGTTTGCGCATTCGATTGTACCTTTTGTATATTATTCAATCGTTGCAACAATTGTTGTTGGTACGAACCACTATCTGTAGCTCTTTGTGTCGCCATTATCGAAGGATCTGTCACAATAGTGTTTGGCAAATATATTGAATTTAACGGGACATAAGAACTTTTTTGCATCGTGGAATTGCTTTGGACATTAGTGATATCAGGCATTCCAGTCGTGAAATTTTCTTGCATCTTAGATGTTGAAACTTTTTGTTGCGGGATATTTGTCAATATTTGCGTGGTCTTCATTTGATCCTGTGTTGCAGGTGTTACATTGAATAGTGGATTATTTATTGTCTCAAATGGTGACTTTTGAGGAATAGTCACTGTCAATGCCTTTGAAGCACGTTTACTCATTAAGGTAGGCTGAGTTTCAGGTTGCACATTTTCTTCATTTGGATGCAGAGAGAAACTTAACAACTCACCACCTTGTTGTTTTTGCACATTGACTTGTTCACTTGAAGAGGTCACATTACTCATCATGTTAAGATATTTTTGTGGAAACATCTTAAAGACCTTACTCAAGAACTTATCCATCTTCTTTGTTATCTTTGGATTTTGAAGGAACATGTCAACATCATCCGAATCATCGGAATCAGATGAAGAGTCTGGTTGGATATTTGGATTTGTTTCTTGGTGAATGCCTTGATCTAAACCAAATCCTTGTGAGAGAGTTGGTTCTTCATACAATGTTTGTATTTCATGTTGCAAGCTGGGCTGATTCCAGTTGAAAGGTGCATTTCCTCTTGGAGTTGGTGGGACACTCCCATGTCCTGGTTTCATAGGTACAAACACTGGTTCATATAATGGTGGTGGTCCAAGTTGAACTGTTCCATATGGTGGTAGAGATGTGTTTGATGAACCTTCAACTTGCACTATTTGACTAGTTTGAAACTGCGAATTTGCTATGTTGTCCATGGGTTGATATGTTGATTCTCCCATCTTCTTAGATTTTGACCTTGTCTCAATAGGCATGTCACTTATGCAAATGCAATGTTTTTGGAATTTTTCAAAGACAATATATGATATGCAACTAAATGCAAACTAAATAAATGAAAATGCAATCTATGTTTTTGGTTGTTTTTGAAAGATTTTGACAAACTTATGAATGCAAATCTAAGAGAGGGACCCTTAGGAAATTGGAATGATATCTAGACCTCAAAGGACAAAAGGACTTAATTGACAAAGGACAAGATGACAATGTCTCCCCTATATGCTTGGATACTAAGCTAGGTTTGACGAAATGATATTGATGACAAAAAGACAAAAGATTTGATAAGGTCTAGACTTCTTAACAATGACTTAGGGTTTATCAAAGATTTGGATTACTCAAGTATGACAAGACCTAGCTTTGACACTATATGCACATGGACAATTGCTATGAAAATGACCCTAATATGATATGGTAATGACTCAAGCTTAATGAAGAGACTTAGGATATGCAAATATAAATGTATGACAATGGTATGACTTTAATGCAAGAGGACATATGCAAGTGGATGACTCTTATTGATATGCAAAAGGAGTATGACTTAGGTGAAACCTAACCTTGATACTTGACAATGACTTTGCAAAATGCAACCTAGGATGAACCTAAATGTAAGTGACATAAATGTTGAGACAAGTTTTTGAACAATGTTGGATAACCATGTTTTAGGAAGATGATCTTTGAATCTTGTTGAATTTTTGTTGGATGAATGTCTCTTGTGTTTAATCTTATGTTAGATCAATTTGTTTTGCTTTTTGAAATGAGATTCAACTCAACTTTTGACAAACAAAGAAGACAAGATATTTTAACTTAGACTCAAAACAATCATGCTCATTCACACATATCTTATAGTAGGCAAGGATAGTAGGTACTTGAGAGGTAGACTCGTTATGAGATTCAAGGAGAATACATAGATGCTTGACCCCACGGGCTCCCCTCCACGACACTCACTTCTCAGGGCAGCCAAGCATCAGTCCCCATGGAAATCTCCCCATGGCAAACTTAGTATCTCTTCCAAGTATCCGAATTTGTCCTTCTCAAGCAACTAGAAGGGTTTTTGGCCTCTAAAAACAAGGTATGTAGTAAGGATTTTTGTTAAGCATTACTCCTTGATGTCACGCAAGCGTGATTGAGACATTAAGCCCATCAAGATACCAAACAAATGTAGTCGCACAAGCATGATTTAGACCAAGAGGCCCTACTTAGATGTTGATATGAGAAAGAGTTCAAGGGTCATCACTTCCCAAGTAACTACAATTCCCACGTAACACTTCCTTCAAAGCTTTCGCTCATCGGGTATTTTTTTATAGTGAGTTAGAATGCTAAGGAATTCTAGCCGTACTCACTTTGGGTTGTTCCCTTCTCACGATTATCACTTGCTTGCAAAAGAAAAGTGGTCGGGAAGGCAGGCCCTCTAAAGGAGACACTCAATCAAAGACATGAGCATGGTATCGAAGATCTGGATTTCTGATCACCCTAAGAAGGATGAGAGCATACTCTCCTACTCCAATGTCACACTCAAAAATCAAAGCAAAAAATTGTTTATTCCAACCTATTTAGAAATCACTAGGTGCCTAAACATTAATCACAAACACAAGGTTTAATTGTTTCTCCAAGGCAACCTGCAAAACCCAAGTTAGGAGTTTGAGATGTTTATTCTTTGACTTTCAAATCTGCACAAAGAATGTTAGTAGTTTGATTTATTGTCTTTTCCATGCATATGCCAAGATTCTGCATAGATAATTAGTACCAAAATCCAAAGCACTGAAAACAGAATGCAAAAACACAACAAATTTCAAGTAAACACTGCATTCTTTTTACCTCTGTTCTGGACTTTACACAGGCGTAGAACTCATGACACAGGCACAGAATGTCTGACACAAGCGTAGAATGTCCTCTACACAAGCAGAAAATGCTCAACATAGGCGCAAGTTGTCTTACACAGGCGCAAAAGTCTCCAGAATACCCTACACGGCCCTGTTTTTGGGTTTTTGACCTGCAAATCAACTTCAAAGCACTCAAAAACACAGTAAAGGGATTAGAAGGTTAGTGTTCACATCGGGTTCACCAATTAATGTATGTTAGGAAATAGGAAATCATCACAAGCAGATATATCAAAATATTAAACATTAGCTCAATCACAAAAACACAAAATGTAATGATCTAATCCTAAAACACTCAATAGAGACATGAAATGAAAGCATTCAAAAATGAAAGATTATGCAAACCATAGATATGATTTGAATGCTTCTTCATGTGGCTCCATTGTTCTTCTTTCCTCTTCAAGTGATTGGATTGTGGATCTCACCTACAAGTGCACACACACAATTGAAAGCAAGTAGACAAGATTACTGATCAAGAGTACTAGAAATTCGATAGTCTGATTACCAATTAGCTTTGATTGATGAAGATCATCCAATTTATAGAAAAATTGGAGAGATGAACAAATTAGCATGATAGTGATTCGAATGGAAATTCAAATCAAGAATAGCAAAATTATGACATGTTTATGACAAATTTCTATGCAAGGATTTATGACAATTTTATGACAAATTATGACAAATTTCTATGTCAAGAGTTAATTGATTGTCAATTATGACAAATTTATGACAAATTGACATGTCATTTCCATGAATTTAGGAGAGAAATAGGAAGAAATTGAATTTAGAATTTTAGAAAATAGAAAATTAGAAAATTAAAATTAGAGAATTAAGAATTTAGGAATTAGGAATTAGGAAACATTTCATGCTAAGCATTGATGACTATTCTAGAATGATGTGGGTCACTTTTCTAAGGGATAAATCTGAAGCCTTTGAAAAGTTAAAGATCTTAAAAGATATGGCTGAGATAGAGACATGATTGAAAATAAAATGCTTAAGATATAATTAGTGTGATGAATTCACATCTGGTGAATTTAATAGTTATTGTGAGAAACATGGGATAAGGAGACAGTTGTCTACACCCCAGACACCTCAGCAGAATGGTGTTGTGGAAAGAAAAAAACATAACTATGTTGGATGCTACTAGATCTATAATGATGGAAGATAATTTACCACATATCTATTGGAGAGAAGCTGTGAGAACAACAATGTACACATTCAACAGAGTTCATGTCAAAAGAGACACCGATAAGACACCTTATGAGTTATGGTTTTTTCATACACCTATAGTTAAGTATTTCAAAATCTTTGGTAGTAAATTCTATATCAAAAGAGATTATTCCATTGGAAAGTTTGATCCTAGATGTGATGAAGGGATATTTCTAGGTTATTCTAATCAAAGAAAAGCATATAGATGTTATAACAAAAGATTGCAAAAACTTGTGGAGAGTGCTAATGTCAAGGTGGATGAGCAGAATAAAGGTCAAATTAGAACTTATGAGAGAGAACGGAAAGTGGAGATGGTTTTAACTGAACCTGTAGCAACTATACAGGAACATAATGTTGAACCAGTTACTCCAGCACTATCAAAAAATTCAACAATAACTGAAGATCAGAGCAGGGAATCAAAAAGTTAAAAGACTGCTCGGTATGTAAGGCTAAATCATTCAAAAGATTAGATAATTGGAGACAAAAGTAAAGGAGTAATGACAAGAAGGTTGGTAGTTGAAGAGGTATGTTTAATTTCTCAATTGAACCGACATTAGTAGATGAAGCATGTAAAGATGAATGTTGGATAAAAGCTATGGAAGAGAAATTGGATTAGATAGAAAAGAACAACACATGGGCTTAATTTCCCCCACCTAAAAATAAGAATGTTATTGGAACTAAATGGGTTTTAGGAATAAATTGAATGAGGATAGACAAGTTGTGAGGAATAAGGCTAGATTGGTTTGTAAAGGATAATATTCTCAGAAGGAAGGAATTGATTATGATGAAAGTTTTGCTCTGGTAGCTAGGATTGAAGTTGTGAGATTATTTCTTGCTTATGATGCCCATAAGAACTACAAGGTTTGGGTAAAAGCACAAAGCTATGTCACACTTTTAAAAAGGAACTGGCCAATGCTGATTCAACTTTTCAAATTGAATCAATAGAAAGTGATATAAATGCTTTGAGTTTTAAAATGATGTAAACTAATAAACTGCATTTTTTTTTTTTGTATTTTATGTTTGTAATTTTTTAAAAAAATTTAAAAAATTATTTGAATATACTTCCTTCTAAAGTAAACACTATAATTTAGTTGTTGATAAATGTTGAAATTCAAGTTACACGAGGCATCACACTTTATATAGTAAATTTTAGCTTTTTTTTTCAATTTTTTTATGTATATTGATAACTTGAAACTTTAGTGTAAAAATATATTTTAAACTATTTTTTATGCATATATATTTTTCAATAAATTTGAAAATTTGTGTGTACTAAAATGTAAATCTTTCCATTCGGCATCACTTTTTTTTTTTAATTATTTATTCAAATTAGAAAAGACTTATATCATCTTGACATAGACTCTTTTCTCTAGTGCTTTTATTTTTTTCAAAAATTTTAAATAAATTTTAGTATTTTTCCTTCACAAGATAATCAACCTTATACTTTAGTGTTGATGACCTACTTTTGATAAGAATAAAAAATAAAATATAAAAAATAATTAAAATATTAAAAGATATATTTTTTGGAAAATTCATTTATAGATCTATGAAAGGGTATTTTTACATTTCATAGAAAATATTATATCTAAGAGTAAGAGTTGTTAAAACATCAAGTTTTTCAAAAAAAAATAAAATTGGTAATTAGACCCAAAGTGGTATAAAATATACATTTAGCAGACAATTCCAATTGGAAAAATTGTGGCCCATATATAACATAGCTATAATGAATCTCTATAGACCATATGTTTGACTAAAATTAATTTTTAATTAGAATTACTTAAATTCACTTGTGCTGATAAGTTGGCCTAAAACGTGACACACTTTTGTGCTTTTACTTGTTTATCAGATGGATGTTAAGTGTGAATCTTTGAATGAATATCTTGAAGAGGAAGTTTATATTGAGCAACCTAATGGTTTTTAAGTTTCAGATGACAAAAACATGGTTTGTAGGTTAAGGAAAGCTTTATATGGTTTGAAGCAAGCCCCAAGAGCTTGGTATGCTAGATTGAACAAATATCTTTTGAAGTTTGCTTCCACTAAAAGTAATGTTGATAGTAATTTATATTATTAGATCACTGATGATGACATATTGATTGTTGAGGTCTTTGTTGATGATATCATTTTTTGAGGTGAGGATAAATTATGTATGGAATTTTATAATAATATGAATAATGAATTTGAGATGTCTATGATTGGAGAAATGGTATTTTTCTTAGGTTTGCGGATTACTTAGACTGATAAAGGTATTTTAATCTGTCAAAATAAGTATTCTAGAGAGTTGTTGAAGAAATTTGGTATGGAAAATTCTAAACCAGTTGGTACCCCTATGGTTACTAGTGAGAAATTGACAATGAAAGATGAATCAACTCCGCTAAATCCAACAAGGTATAAAACTATGATTGGTGGTCTATTATATTTGGCATAGACTAGACCAGATATAATGAATGTTGTTTATATTGTATCAAGATATCAGAGTGATCCTAGAGAGAATCATGAGAGTGTAGTGAAAAGGATTTTCAGATATTTGTAGGGAACAACTGAATATGGCTTATGGTATCCTAAAAATGATGACTTTACACTATATGAATATATAGATGCAGATTGGGCTGGAGATGTTGATGACTGGAAAAGCACATCCGGTGGAGATTTCTTTCTTGGAAAGAAACTTGTTTCATGGATCAACAAGAAACAATCATGTATTTCTTTATCTACTGCTGAAGTTGAGTATGTTGTTGTTGCTACTAACTGTACACAAGTTCTATGGATGAAGAAAATGTTAAAGGATATAAGGGTAGATTGCAATGAACTGGTACTTATTCTCTGTGATAACTCTACTACTATTGACATGTCAAAGAATCTGGTATTTTATTCTAAGACAAAGTATATATCAATCAAGTATAACTCTTTGAAGAAGGTGGAAACAAATGAAGTTAGATTGGTTTATGTGAACACTAAAGAGCAGATTGCATATATCTTCACTAAACCTTTGCCTAAGAAATCATTTGAGTATTTTAGAGATAGATTGAGGGTCTCTGCCCCTTCGGTAAAGACTTGAGTGATGCAGTTTGGCATCAGTCTGGTATGTATTTATCAAAATTATTATTCATTCCGGATTGATGAGATGGTGCTACTACTCAAGGGGAGTAGTCAGTTGTATGGTTTTGAGGTTTTATGATTTTTCTTTGATGTTTATGTCAGATTTCTAGCATTAATGTCAAAGAAGGAGAGATATTCATGTGAAAAATAGAGCTTAACAGAGATATTAGTCACAGGGGGAGTTTGGTCTTCGGTTCAGAACTTCATTATTATATCATCTTGGGGAGATTGTTGGATGTCTTCCATTAGGGGAGACTTGCTTGGCATTTCTTAGCACTTGGATATTTTTCACTAGTGTTGCCATCAATGCCAAAGGGAGATATTGTTGGCAATTTGGAGGAATTGATTATGTGTTGCATTCATGTTTGCCATTGGTGTCAACACTAGTTGTTTTGTTGTCTATCAGATTCTGGTAGAGTGGTTGGAATTTGAAGATGATCGGGATATTTGACTTCGGTATATTTTGATTGGTTGAATTGGTTTGGTTCAGTCATTCATGTTGTTCATATACTTGTCGCGTTCACTTGGTTTGGGATATGGTGATCCGAAAGCTATCATATGGGTATGTGTAGGATCATGGTGTGCCAAAACAGGCCCTTAAGTGGCAATGAAATTTTAAAAAATCAGAGTTATGCAACTTGACATGGAAATTAGAATAAGTTGTGAACATTATTTTTAAAATATGTAAGAAGAGAATCTATAAAAAATTGAATGTAGTTTCTAACCTACTAGCTGTTTTTTGGGGAAAAAAATTACTATTTGATTAAAATTTTAAATTTCAATGCAATGGTACTAAAATTTTAGGAAAAAGATAAGAAGTAGGCATATGTTTGACCACCCTAATCACAATCAAATCATAATATTTTTTTATAATATTTATAATATAAGTATTAGACTCATGTCCGGATCTGATACATATTTTTTTATATTTTTTTACAAAGTAAATAACTATTTATGAATTTTTTACTACATCTTTTTCAAAAATTCTAAAACTCCTACATCTAACCACCTTAACTTGCTCAAGTGGAGAAGGCCCCGGAGGAAATTAAAAACAATGAAATTGTTAGGGACCAGAGAATGGTGGATGCTAAAAAAAGACTCAACAAAACCAAAACCTATCTCAAAAGCATTGCTGAACAAAGTTACAACATTCTGAAGGTCTCGGCTGACAACATCAAAATCCTAATTAGTAAGCTAGAGAATGAGAAGGGATCCTTGGAAAAGGAACCTGAAATGGAGGGTGTGGAAGGTGTGCAAAGACCAAGAATGAGGACTAGAGGCAAGAAGAGGGAGAAAAAGCCAAACAAGGGAATTTAAGAGCTCAAAGCTGCTTCGGCGAGTTATGACCTATTAGTCATCAAGGCTGTTGAACTTCTTAAGTCTATGTAGTTGTTGCTAGCTGGCTAGGTCTTTACTTCTAGTTTTTTCTTCTTTGTTGTTCCTAGTTTTTTGTTGTCCATTCGGGTTGCTAGCTTTCTTGCCAGTTCTTTGTTTGTTGTCTTTATGTTGGTCTTGTTCATCTTTGCTGAACAATCTTTTGATCTTTCTATTAAAGGTTTCAGGTCCTTAAAACCTATTTTTCTAATTAATCAGAGCTTGGTCAACACCTTATGAAATTCTTTTATTTTTATTTTTTTCCTTATAGTAGATGAAGCATAAGATGTGACGCATGTTTTGGATTCAAAAAATTTTATACCATTTGAAAGTTATGAGTGTTTAAAATAAATAATATTTATTTATTAAAGTTGAAATAATACAAGCCTTATATTGTTGGAAAGCTGAGAATGTCCTTAAAGAAACCCTTTTCGTTTTATCAATTTTGGCTATTAAAAAATTCATCAGCCACTAGTGTAAAGTCTGGAAAATCAAGGAATACTAAAAAACATATTTTTCAATTGACTTTCTAGGCTTGCCACTTCCAAGCCAAATCCCAAAGCAAACCCGAGCCAAAATTTCAAAGTTGAAATTTGTACAATAGAAATCGGATATGTTATTTTAATAAGTAAATCTAATAACTAAATTTGCACATAATTCATCTATTTTTTATTAATATATAATATATTAATTTATAAATATACTAGTATATGATATTAGGTAGAGGGAGAGGGGGGAGTGGGGGAGACAGAGAGATTAAGGGAGACAGAGAGGGGAGAGAGAGGGGGAAGGGAGAGAGAGGGGGAGAGAGAGAGAGAGAGAGAGAGAGAGAGAGAGAGAGAGAGAGAGAGAGAGAGAGAGAGAGAGAGAGAGAGAGATTAGGGGAGGGGAAGAGAGAGAGGGGGGAGGGAGAGAGAGAGAGAGAGATTAGGGGAGAGGGAGGGAGAGAGGGGAGAGGGGAAAGCAAGAGGTGATAACTTAATGAGGAATGATGAGTACCAAACCGGTACTGAGAGGGGGGGGTGAATCAGTACAGGCAAAAATCACTTTCCTGAAACTGGTTAGTCAGCAGGCACTATGCTTTGGCAGGTAGATAGTACTACTGGTCTTAAACAGAGTACAATCGACAAAACCAATAATAGATGAGATAAGCATAAACTGGTTGATACTTATCTTTTCATATAATCCTGGTATTACACTTCCATTTCACCCTTATGCATGAACAGGTAGTCAGTCATAACAACTAGTTTAGCATGATTTAACATCATACACAAATCACTTAAACCATAACATGAAAATCACCACACATAACACAGAGACTTTTCACGTGGAAACCCAACTGGGAAACACCACGGTGGGGATGAATACCCACAAGCTATTTTGAACTCTTTAGAAGTCCGCTCTGTTATGAGCCTAGTCCGGTTAAAGACTTATTACAATAGGTTCTGTTAGGAACCGATCCTGCTAGGGATCACCTGATTAAGGGATGGCAAAGATACCCGGTTAAGGGTTAAACCCTGTTAAAGGTTACCTTGTTAGAGGATTTAAAGAACTCAATGAATTTGAGTCACCGTGTTAAAGGATTTTCAGTAAGCTGGTTAGAGCTACCCCGTTAAGGGATTTTCCAACTGTTGAGGTGGTTAAAGATCAATTTTTTACAATGATATGGAAACAACACTCAATGCCAATGCAGATCCACTTTAACTCCTCTTCACCTTCTACACTTACACTCTATAGATATCACTTCTTTCCTCTGGTCTAGCAAGAATCACATATCACTTCACTTGGATACACACATACAAGTTTTGCCAATGACTTCAGAAAGAAACACATCAAGGACCTTATAGGAAAGATAGGTTGGTAGTATAAACCCTAAAACCTAAACCTTTTAAGTTAAGCAATTCAAATGGTTCAATCCTGAGTGTTGAACATATTGCATTAAATGCAACAGTCTTGAACCGATCTTAAGACATTCACCATCATTCATTTTCCAGCGCTTTCATGATGGCTAATAACCCATCACGCATTTTCACCATTTACAGACTTCGCACATTCCCAAGGTAGAAGAGAACAATCTCCTTCATGCAAGATCCTTCACATGCACAAGGATGAAATGGCAACACGGTCTATTCTTTGTTACAATGGTAACTCATCACACAAAATCACTGGTTGAGTCACACAGGCTTGAAGAACTTCAACAGGAAACCCTGAGACTACCAACTGGTAGTCATACAAAGCTTCCATGTACCGGTTCCCATATCAACATGTCGGTTCACCTTGAACAGACACACTGCTTCACTTTGGCACATATACCGGTTCACAATGTTATACTGGTTCTCACATATATCGATTCTTGGTAACATGTCGGTTCTCTCTTCTTTAGCATATTGACATCAATGACAACATACAATGTCATCATGTCCTCATACTGGTTCACATAATACCAACAATCTCCCCCTTTGGCATTGATGGCAATATACAAAGATATCTCGCCACTTCACATCTTCTCCCCCAATTTCTATAGATATCTTCTCTGCTTCACTTCTTCTCCCCCTTTGACAACAATGCCAAAGTGGAGGCAGAAGCTTTCCTGTTCCATTATGTTGCTCCCCCTGAGGAGTAGCATCCTTCAACACATCAATCCTGAAGAGAAATTTGACTATGCAATACTTGACTGATGTGGAGTATATACCTTTTAGTTTACCTCCTAAAGGGGCAGCACCCCTAACTCACCTCTTAAGTACATAAATGTAGCCTTTGGGAGAGGCTTGGTGAATATGTCTACTAACTGCTCTTTGCTAGAAACATGTTCCAGTGCAATCTCTTTGTTCTGAACCTTTTCCCCCAAGAAATGATACTTAAGCTCAAAGTGCTTGGTTCTAGAATGTAAAACCGGATTCTTGGAGATGTTAATTGCACTAGTATTGTCACAAAATATATTTACCAGTTCAGATACAGGAACTTTGAAGCCATTTAATAAATGCTTCATCCAAATTGTCTTAGTGTAGTTCATGAAAGCTGCAACATACTCTGCTTCAGCTGTAGACTAAGAGATACAACTATGCTTCTTACTCATCCATGAGACCAGTCTACCACTGAGAAAGAACGCACCATCAGTTGTGCTCTTCTGGTCATCCACATTACCTACCCAATCAGCATCTATGAATACTTTCAAGTTGAAATCCTTTCCATATGGATACCACAATCCATAATCTATAGTTCCCTTCAGATACCTAAGAATCTGCTTGACTACAACCAAGTGGGATTCTCTTAGACTTTTCTAGAACCTTGCAGTGATGCCAACTGCATGTGCAATATCTGGTCTACTATGCACTACAGAATGCAACTTACCAATCATTGATCAGTATTCCTTCTCATCAACCAGTGTTGAGTCATCCTCTTTGGATAGTTTACAACCGGTCACCATCGATGTACCAACCAGTTTTCTATCTTCCATGCCAAAGGTCTTCAACACCTCTTTGACATATTTGGACTGAGTGATAAAGATTCCATCTTTCATCTGTTGAATCTGCAGTCCAATGAAGAACTTAATTTCCCCTATGAGTGACATCTCAAACTCTTTCTTCATCTCATCTATAAACTCATGACTCATCTTCTCATCTCCACCAAAGATAATTTCATCAACAAATACCTCACAGATCAGGATCTGATCTTTAGATTTCAAGTAGATATTGTTATCTTCGCGTGTTCTCTCAAATCCAATCTTCAGTAGATGGTAGTGCAGATGTTCATACCGTGCTCTAGGTGCCTACTTTAGACCATATAAGGCTTTATGTAGCCTACACACCATGTCACTGTCTTCAGATAGGGCAAACCCATTTGGTTGCTCTATATACACCTCCTCTTCAAGTACTCCATTTAGAAATGCAGATTTTACATCCATTTGATAGACTTTGAATCCTTTAAAAGTTGCATATGCAAGAAGCATACAAACTCCTTCCAATCTGGCTACTAGAGCAAAGGTTTCTCCATTGTCCTCTCCTTCTTCTTGAGCATATCCTTTACATACTAGTCTAGCTTTGTTTCTTACCACTATGCCATCCTCATTCATCTTGTTTCTGAAAAACCCATTTGGTTCCAATGACATTTTTATGCTCCGGTCTGGGTACCAAAGACCATGTACCATTCTTCTCTATCTGGTAAAGTTCCTCCTCCATTGCCTTGATCTAGTCTTCATCTTTACTTGCCTCTTTGAATGATTTAGGCTCAAATTCAGAGATCATACAAGAATTCTCTCTGATCTTTCTTCTTGTAAGGATTCATGCATCCTTATCTCCTATGATCTGCTTAGGATCATGATTCAGTTTGACATATCAAGGAATGCTTTTGATTGATTCCTCCTACTTTTCTTCTTCATTCTCATCTTCATCAACATCAGTGTCTACCGATGAAGGACCACTGTTACTGGTACTTGGCTGATTAGTAACCAGTTCCCAGAAGGTTATTACTGGTTCATCTCTTACTTGCACACTGTCGGTTTCCTCATATTTTCCAGAATTTTCATCAACTCTAACATTGATGCTTTCAACAATTCTCTGAGTCCTATTGTTGAAACATTTGAGAGCTTTTCTCTTGGTGGAATATCCTAGGAATATTCCTTCATCACATTTTGCATCAAACTTACTCTGATGTTCACTTCTCTTGATATAACATTTGCTACCAAACATTCTAAAGCAGCTTACTACTGGAGTCTTACCAGTCTAATACTGATAAGGAGTCTTGTCTTTTCCTTTCTTGATAAGTACCCGGTTCATTGTGTATACTGAAGTGCTCACCACTTGTTTCCAAAAGGTGTGAGTAACTTTTCCTTGGATCAGCATAGTCCTAGCTGCTTCAACCATAGTTTGGTTGTTTCTCTCTATTAAGCCATTCTGCTGTGGAGTCGGGGGGGCAATTAGTTGCCTCTTGATGCCATTCTCTTCACAATATTTGTCGAATTCACCAGAAGTGAACTCACCTCCTTGATCAGTTCTAAGGTATTTGATTCTTCTACCACTTTCCTTTTCTACCAATGCTCTGAAAGCTTTGAACTTTCCAAAAGCTTCAGACTTATTCTTTAAGAATGTGACCCACATCATTCTTGAGCAATCATCAGTCAAAATCATGAAATACCTATCTCCCTTCACACTCCTAGTTTTCATAGGGCCACACAAATTAGTATGCACAAGATTGAGTAAATTGTCAGCAGTGAAGGATTTACCTTTGAAAGTGGAGGAAGACATTTTCCCAAGTTGACATTCCCTGCACAAAGGATTTTCTAGTTTGCTCAGCACCGACAATCCTCTGACTGCCTTGGTCTTGTTAGCCTTCACAATGTTGTCAAAGTTTGCATGGCAGAGTCTCCTATGCCATATCCAGCTATCATCAAATTTAGCCATAAGACATGTACTTACATTTGCATCTAGCTGAAATAAGTTGCCTTTGGTCTACATACCAGTTGCCATCAATTCACCATTCTTTCCTTTGATTTTTCACACTCTCATTTTGAATTCTAGAATGAGTCCACTATCATTCAGCTAGGCAATGCTTAATAGATTATGTCTGAGACCTTCCACCCAATACATATTGTCATTACTGCTCTTTCCATTTAGAGAGATGGACCCTCTTCCTTAAACCATACACTATGCATCATTACCAAAACAAACCACACCTCCATCATATTCTTCCAAAGATAGAAACTTGCTCCGGTCACCAGACATATGGTGAGAAAAACCACTATCAATAATCCACTCATTGGAATTATCAAAGTGGGAGACAAGAGCCTTCTTGTCTGACACATCTTCCTTTACTGCAACAAACACAATGTCTTCATTCTCTTCATCTTCTGATTCCTCATCTATGACACCTTCATCAACTACAACAAAATAGTTTCTCTAGTTTCCTCCTTTGAATTTCTTGAACCTCTCTGGTTTATCCTTGTTGTCACCATTAGGATAGTTTATAGCAATATGTCCTATCTAGTTACAAGAAAAGCATTTCAAAGGGAGCTTATCTCTATATTTACCAGTTCCTTTTGGAAGTTTCCTGGCAAGAAGAGCTTCAAATTCAATCAGGATCTCCTCATCATCCATTCTCTGTTCTATCTTGGTTCACCACTGGTGCATGCTTCCTTTCCTTTTCTTGATGGTACAATAGAGGCTTTAAAAGTTGATTCAGTCTTTTGAACACTGCCATCAAAACTATTTAGCTCATAGGCTATCAACTTTGCAATGATGGAGTCAAGAGATACCTTGGTATTGTCTATTGATCTCAACTCCTGAATAGCAGCAACCCTTATTGCATAGACTAGTAACAAGGATCTCGGAACTTTTCTTACCATGGTGGAATCTTCCATTTTACCACCTGCACTTTTGATATCCCCAACAATAGTTTTGATTCTTATTCCATATTGCTGAATGGTCTCACCTTCAATCATTTGCATGTCTTCAAATTTCCCTCTGAGGCTTTCTTCCTTAGCTTGTTTTATATGCTCATCGCCACCATAGATACTCTCAAGAATGTCCCATAATTATTTGGGGTTGTCTTTATCCTGGACATCAATGAACTCAATGTCAAATAAGCTGCTGATTAGGGCTTCCATGACTTGCCCATTCTCCTATATTTCTCTTTTTTGATCATTAGTGAGAGTGCCAGTAGGAATAACAAAGGCATTCTCAACATAGCTCCAGTGTTGAGCACCCATGCTTCTGATGTAAATCTTCATTCTATCCTTCCATATTTTGAAGTTATCTCTATTGAACTTTGGACCTTCCCTCTTCATCATTACAATAGGATCTTTTCCTCAAGCGGTTAAGCTTACAACACAGAGGACCTGGAGGATGCTTTGATACCAATTGATAACTTAATGAGGAATGATGAGTACCAAACCAGTATTGAGAGGGGGGGTGAATCAGTATAGGCAAAAATCACTTTCCTACAACCGGTTAGTCAGTAGGCACTATGCTTTGGCAGGCAGGCAGTACTACCGATCTTAAATAGAGTACAACCAACAAAACCCAGAATAGCTAAGATAAGCATAAACCAGTTGACACTTATCTTTTCATACAATCCTAGTATTGCACTTCCATTTTCACCCTTATGCATGAACAGGTAGTCAGTCATAACAACTAGTTTAGCATGATTTAACATCATACACAAATCACTTAAACCATAACATGAAAATCAAGACACATAACACACAGATTTTTCACGTGGAAACCCAACTGGGAAAAACCACGATGGGGATGAATACCCACAAGCTATTTTGAACTCTTTAGAAGTTCGCTTTGTTAGGAGCCTAGTCCAGTTAAAGACTTATTACAATAGGTTCTATTAGGAACCGATCCTAATAGGGATGACCCAGTTAAGGGATGGAAAAGATACCCAGTTAAGGGTTAAACCTTATTAAAGGTTACCTTGTTAGAGGATTTAAAGAGCTCAATAAATTTGAGCCACCGTGTTAAAGTATTTTCAGTAGGCTGGTTAGAGCTACCCTGTTAAGGGATTTTCCAACTATTGAGGTGGTTAAAGATCAATAGGTTTTACAATGATCTGGAAACAACACTCAATGCCAATGCATATATGCTTTAGCTCCTCTTCACCTTCTGCACTTATACTCTGCAGATATCACTTCTTTCCTCTAGTTTGGCAAGAATCATGTATCACTTCACTTGGATACACACATACAACTTTTTCCAACGACTTTAGAAAGAAACACATCAAAGACCTTATAGGAAAGATAGGTCGGTAGTATAAACCCTAAACCCTAAACCTGTTAAGTTAAGTAATTCAAATGGTTCAATCCTGACTGTTGAACATATTGCATTAAATGCAACAGTCTTGAACCAATCTTAAGATGTTCACCATCATTCATTTTCCACCTCTTTCGTGACGGCTGATAACCCATCACGTGTTTTCACTATTTACAAACTTCATACATTCCCAAGGTAGAAGAAAACAATCTCCTTCATGCAAGATCCTTCACGTGCACAAGGCTGACATGGCAATGCGGTGTGTTCTTCATTACAATGCTAACTCATCACACAAAGTCACCGGTTGAGTCACACAGGCTTGAAGCACTTCAACCGGAAACCCTAAGACTACCAACTAGTAGTCATACAAAGCTTCCATGTACTGGTTCACATATCAACATGTCGGTTCACCTTGAACAGACACACTGCTTCACTTTGGCACATATACCAGTTCACAATGTTATACCGGTTCTTGGTAACATGTCGGTTCTCTCTTCTTCAGCATATGGACATTAATGAAAACATACAATGTCATTATGTCCTCATACTAGTTCACATAATTCCAACAAGAGGGAGGTGGAAGGGGTCATATTGTGTGTTATGACCCCTTACGACACCATATGACCCCTTAGGTCTCAAATGTTTGTAAACAATATTGACACTTCTTTTATTATTGTAATAATGGTTCATCTTGCCACCTTGTGACACACTATGACCCATTAGGACACCATATGGTGTCGTTAAAGTTCATATGGTGTCCTAAGGGGTCATGGGATACCATATGACCCGTTATGACACCATATTGGGTCATTATTGGTTTTATGGTGTCTTAAGGGGTCATATTATGTTCTATGACCGCTTGGGACACGATATGACCCCTTACGACACCAAATTATGTCATTATAGGTCATATTGTGTCCAAAGGGGTCATATTGTATCATATGACCCCTCAAGACACCATATGATCCCTTAGGACACAATATGACCCTTTACAACACTATATGATCTTGTTATGGGTCATATGACCCCTTATGACCCCTTATGACACCATATGGTGTCATTAGGGGTCATATGGTGTCGTAAGGGGTCATGGGATACTAAATGACCCCTATAGACAACATATGACCCTTTGTGACACTATATTGGGCTCTTATGGGTCCTATAGTGTCCTAAGGGGTCATATTGTGTCCTATGACCCCTTACGAAACCATATTGTACCATTATGGATCATATTGTGTCTTAAGGGGTCGTATTGTGTCATATGACCCCTTAAGACACCATATGACCCCTTAGGACACAATATGACCCTTTACAACACTATACGGCATTGTTATGGGTCATATTGTGTTCTATGGAGTCATATTGGGTCATATGTCCCTTTAAGACAACATATGACCCCTTACAACACCAAATTATGTCGTTATGGATCATATTGTGTCCTAGGGGGTCATATTGTTTCATATGACCCCTTAAGAAACCATATGACCCCTTAGGACACAATATGACTCCTTATGACACCATATTGGATTGTTATGGGTCCTCAGGGGTCACATGACCCCTCTCCCCTAATCTCTCTCTCCCTCTCCCCTAGTCTCTCTCTCTCTCCCTCTCCACTAATCTCTCTCTCTCCCCTCTCCCCTAATATTTCTCTTTCTCTCCCCCTTTCCCCTAATCTCTCTCTCTCTCTCTCTCTCTCTCTCTCTCTCTCTCTCTCTCTCTCCCCCCTATCCCCTAGTCTGTCTCTCTTCCTCTCCTCTAATCTCTCTCTCCCCCTCTCCCCAAATATTTCTCTCTCCCTCCCCCTTTCCCCTAATCTCTCTCTCTCTCCCTCTCCCCTAACCTCTCTCCCCTCCCCCCTCTCTTCCCTAATCGTTCTCTCTCCCCCTCTCCCCTAATCTTTCTCTCTCCCCCTTTTCCCTAATCTCTCTCTCTCTCTCTCTCTCTCTCTCTCTGTCTCTCTCTCTCTCTCTCCCCTAATCTCTCTATCCCCTACCCCCTACCCCCTCTCTCCCCTAATCTCTCTCTCTCTCCCTCCCCTAATTTCTCTCTCTCTAAAATATGACTACTCAAATCAGATATCCAATTTCTTCTACTGCCATTAATGTGGCAATAGTAAAAAAAAGGAAGCAATGAGAATTATTTTTTTGACCCCAAATTTATGCATTAAAATCAGATATTTGATTTAATCGAATATCCGATTTCTATAAATAAAAAAGAGCCTTGTGGGCCATTTTGTGGATTCCAATGACCCATATTCTTCACATTCTGGTTTTTGTCAACAATCATGGGTTTTTAGATAGGTTGAGACAATTTTTTTCTTTTGAGAGATTCTTAAAGTCAAATCTTACATTGTCAGTCATTCAGGGGCATCTTTGTGGAGGTAAATGGGGAGTAGTAGTTGTCAGAAGTCTAAACACAAAAGAAAGCTTTCAAATGACCAAATTAAAGTGTATAGAGAAATAGATAGAGAAGGTCATAGGAGGAGAAGACAAGGTATGTTAAATATTGCTAATGTTACTTCAAGTGAAGAGGAAATTGAATTTTAAAATGTTGAACAAGTTATTGAGAATAAAAATGTAGATTTTGAAAGTGAAAATGTTGAACATGTTGAAAATGTTGAAAGTGATAATGAAAATGCTCAACATGATGTGAGAATGGAAAATGAAAATTTGGGAGTTGACAATGAAGGTGTCCATAATTTTGGTGTAAATATAAAATTTTTTTGACATTGGAGATGAAAATGTAGAAAATTTTGACATAGGAGGTGAACATGTGGAAAATTTTGACATTGGAGGTGAAAATGTGGAAAACTTTGACATTGAAGGTGCAATTGCGCAACCAAGTGAACAATATGTAATACCTAATTACTTCAAAAATGAAGACCCTCTCATGGATGAAAGACGAATTCCAAATCCAAGACATTCAAGAACCCTAAAATGGTTACTTGAAATTGATGAGAATATTATTGCAAATCTTGAAGGCAGGAGGTCAATAAGAATTGTTCAATTATGAGCTACACAACTTTTCGACCAAAATTTTAGCAATAAGATATTGACAAAGCAATACCAAACTTTTGTTCAATTGTTAAAGATGATAAAGATAAGACCATTTCTAAACAAATTGAATATTCGTATGAACAAGAAGATGGAGAGAAATTCTATTATTGTCAAAAATCTATTTAATGCTCTCAATTATTTTGGAAATAATACCAAGGAAAGAGATAAGAGAGTTGCTCGAAGAGTGATTACAACCTCCTTGGTAAGCCATCAATTGAGGAAGGCTTGTCAAATGAGACAAACATGTGTTTATTTGAACATAAACCATAAAAATTTGGATAGAGCACTTGTACGAAGACAAAGACTTGACGATCCACTTCAACATGATACATGGGCTTTTGGTGGGAGGCTTCCACATGTTGATAGAAAGTTGACTGACAATGTGAAGGAGGAAATTCAACAATTTTGGCACTCTAATTCTAGAGTATCACCGAATGTTTTGAAATTAAGAATTGGCAACCAAGACCACACACCACATCCCAAACATTTCTTGAAATCAAGCCAAAAAATGCTGTACACATTTTTTTGTGAAGTACATGCAACTTTGCAAATATCACAAAGAGCCTTTGAATATTTGAAGATATTTTATTGTGTACCTCTTAAGATTCGTAACACTTGTTGTTGCAAGTACCATGTGGAGTTTTTAATGTACGATGAACTTTTATGCCATATTCGTTCTACAATGCATATTAATGAGATGTTGCAAGAGTGTGGTGCAATGTTCTTTCTGAGATCAATAAGAGACTTCCAAGATCTATTTTTACGCCCTAGAGATGATGGCTACTATTTCTATAGAAAGGATTGTTTGAATGAGAAGTGCACACAATGTGGTGGGTTGTCAAAGTTTGTTTCATCTTTTCATGAGGGTAGAGAACATGAGTTCATAAAGAATTATGTTGAGAAAAAAAGATATGAGACAGTGAAATATACTTTGAAGAGTGGAGGTGAAGGTTCTAGATGCGATTTAGTCTCAAGAGAAGTGAGTGTTGCTGATTTTATTTTGTATTTTAAGGAAAACACTTTCTAGAAGTATGCAAGGCATACCCATAGGTCTCAGTGGTGGGATCAAAATTTCAGGATGTGTAAGAACTCTTTTCCGATTGGCACTATTGTATCAATGGTTGATTTTGTAGAGAAGTATGCATTGCAACCACATAATGAGGTATAGTCTTAGTACTACAATTCAATCCAAATTGCTATTTTTGTTCACATTACATATAGACATGCTCCTGATAGTATAGAAGAGGATGGGAAGATAATCAAGGAGTATCATTTTTATATGAGTGATGATAGATCACACTCCTCCGAGTATGTGCAACATTCTTTCAAGATTTTTTTTGAGTTCTTGCATGAGAAATATATTGCAATTGATAGACATCTCATATGGTTAGATAACTATATAGGTCAATTCAAGAATGCCCGTATGTTTTATTGGTTGAGTAGAATGCATGTAGAGAGGCATATACCTCATATTTGGTATTTTTTTGAGGCAGGGCATGGGAAGGGGGAGCATCATGGAGTAGGTGCATGTTTGAAGAGAGATCTAGTTAAGGAGCAATTGAGGATTTCATGTGCAAATTTCTCTTATGCATGTTCTATTGTTGATTGGTGTAGCTCAACATTATCACACGGAGGTACTCTTGATTCAACAATGACCATATTCTTTTGGTTGGTTGAGGAGGGCACAATGGGAGACAGATTTGATTGTCAAACAATTAAAGTTTCTTCAAAGATGCATTCATTTCTCCGCTCAGATGCAAGTACATGGACTATTTGGACATGAGCATTGGCTTTTTTTTGTCAGAGTTGTATTCAGTGTGACTGGGATCAATGCGAGTCAAGTGAGTGGGTTGATACATGGGTTCTACAATTTCAAACTCCTTTATCTCAAACAATATCCTTGTCAAACGATGACATGGAAAGTTCACTTGAGTATGACCATCTATTAGATCTTGTATAGCCAAGACATGTTTTTGCAGTTATTACACCACAAGGGAATGAAGAGAGATCAAATATTAGTTGGCATGATGTGTACAGAGAAAAAAAAAGCTAACACAACCAATGACAGATGATGATGGGTTCACATATCCTACAAGTTCAGTTGTTGTTGTGGGAACTTGGTTGTGAACATACATGATTAGAAAGAATGGAATACCTGCATTTGAAGACTATGAGAGACACAAAACCACTCTCATATATCCACACCTTATTATCGCTACAAATGTCAAGTTTTTGAAGCATCAAGCAAAATCGAAGACCAAAGAGCTATGGACAGTGACTATTGTTGATCATGAAGCAATACTGGATACTCTTAAGCAAAGAGATGACCCTTCAGACACACTTGAGTAGTAGGTCTTTAATGGTGTCTTATTTTTTTTATCATGCATTTAATTTCAAACAATGACCATAAAACATTAATGTTCAAGTTTGTTACATGTATATTAAGGATGTGTTCAACATGTAGGCCTATTGATGAATGCTTTTTTTTTGCAACATGGTTTTTTCATGGAAATAGTGAGTACACTCGATATAATTTGAAGGGACGTATTTTGTAACACAGATTTATTGTCATGCATTTGATGAGAATTACAATTTTTTATAATAGACAACACTATTTGACAATTTTTGATGATATAATTATCACAAAACCTTTATGTTCATGCAGGTCTTTTTGATGATATACAACACTATTGCATTATGATTTTTGCATCAACATAGTGGGTTCACTCGATATAATTCGAAGAGGTATTTTTACAATATATGATCCCACCTTTTCATTTATTATCATACCTTTTAGTTGAAGTGTTTATCATAAATCCTTTATGTTCATGCATGTATTTTATGTATAGACTAACAATTCTTAAAAATCTAGGTTCATGCTAGATCATTTGTCATTGACTAGTTTACTCTAGGTGATGGTACATATTTCTTGGGGTTATCAATATTTAGCTACTTTTAAATTTTTATTTTCAAGAACTGCAAAAATTTACAGCCAAACACAACACTGCATGCTTTGTTTGCATTAATGAGATTAAATTTTGTGTGTAAATACTAAGTCCCTCACTTTGTCAATGTGATTAAATTTTGTAAACTTTCACACACTATGTCAAGTGAGTGTATTGCCATTCAGAAATGACAATATCTACCATTGTCTTCAACCATGCAAAGAATGCAGTGAGAAGGGCTTTAATCAACATGCATCTTTCTTCAAAGTTATGCTTGTAGACTTTGTAGATAAACTGGTAAGTTTCGTAATTATACAATTTTGTACATCTTAAAAATGTGTCAAATGATCTATTTATAATTTGACAAAATAATTTGTATTAAGTGTTATAATTTGTTTCTTGTAGCACATTCATTCCGCATAAAAAGGTTGCGTATTTTGGTCTTCATTTATATGTAGGCATTGCTCTACGTAACCTTTTCTCTTAGGACATGAGGATGTCTAGTGCAGATGAAGTGCGATGTTGTATTTTTATATGGATGTGAATTGATGTAACTTTGTTATGATGATATATGATGTCCATGAGAAAACTGGTTTAGTTATATTGATGATATATAATGTATCTGTACATGAGTACATTGGTGTAGTTGTATTGATAATGATGAAAAATCATGTTTGTATATTCGTTCATCGATGTCACATGCAAGTGTAATGGTAATTATGTGTATACAATACATGGAAATATTGATGATCATTATGTGTCTACAATGTAATGCTTGTTTATCGATATTTTTTCATTGAATGAGTCTAACGATTTTTTCATCTACTCAAAAAATATTGCCCTAATAAAACCATAGAGAACCTTGAAAAACCGAGATAGGATTTTATAGGGACCCCTCTCTTGGTTGCTTAGGTTCAAATGGATCATTCATAGGTGTCATGGATTTCGAGTTAGGTCCCGTCAAAGTTTGACATTTTTAGCACTTAGGGTGCTCAAGGGACGACGTCGGTAGGGTATGACCCCGAGCATTTGACCGAGTGGGGGGGGGGAAATAGGAACATGCATAGGGTAAGAATGCCTAACTGGACATGTTGGTGTCATATGGAAATCATGAATCCCTATCTAATCAAAGAATTCTAAGGAAAACCAATGAAACCCCGGATGGGAAGTATTTTATGTCCTCGATCATGGCTATCCAAACCAAAGTGGAAGAAACTCCTATTTGGGCTAAAGTTTGGAACAAAAAGTTAGTTCCTAAAGTTAATATTTTTTTGGGGATCTTTATGCAAAACAAGGTATTAACTTTGGACAACCTTCAAAAGCGAGGATTTGTTTTTCCTAATAGGTGTTCTCTTTGTTGCAGGGAAGAAGAGTCTGCATGCCATATCCTCCATCAATGTAACTTCACCCAGGAAATTTGGAAAATTATTTTAAGTAGGTGGAAGCTGAGTTGGGTCTTTCCGAACTCTCTTGGGGAATCTTGGCAGCAATTACAATGCCCTATTTCCAACCCAAAGATAGTGGAGCTTTGGAAACTTATCTTCCCGAATATTATCTAGAATATCTGGAAAGAGTGTAATAACATGATCTTTAGGGATAAAAGTGCCATCCCTGAAGTGGTGGTGGATAAAATTTACAGGAGTATCTTTGAATGCATCAATGGTATTGATGATGGACCAGTTGCTAAAGAAGACTTCAATGACAGGTGGAACCTTTCAACTACCAAACTTACTAAGGAGAAGGGCAGAGAAGGTCTTGTTTGGTGTTTTCCACCTCAAGGATGGCTAAAGGCCAACTTTTATGGGGCTTCTAAGGGGAATCTGGGTAAAGCTAGTTATGGGGGCATTGTCAGGAATTCTGCTGAAAGTTGCCTAGTGGTGGTTGCTAGTCCTTTGGGGAGTCAAACCAGTCATTTTTTTGAAGCCTCAGTTGCGCTAAACACTCTTATTATAGCTAAGGACCTAAATCATGATAAATTATGGTTTGAGAGAGACTCACTTAATATCATTAAGTGTTTGACGGGGGAAACTGAGCCATCGTGGTCTATTGAAAACATTATTTTTAAAGCTAGGGAAATCATTGCTATTTTTAAAGCTATTATCATTGAACATTCCTTTAGAGAGAAAAATATGGTGACAGACTATCTGGCGAACCTAGGTGTTAACTCCGATTCTCAAATAATTTGGCACAGGGAAGATATTAATATGAGTATTAAAGAGCTCCTCAAAAAGGATAGATTTATGGGGAAAGAAGGACTGCATAATCATGATAGCTTATATGAGTAATTTATGCTTTGATGGAAAGGTTATGATTACTTGGCAAAGTGGCAGAATCCCAATCTAATATAATATCACTTCGCACACTTTGTGAGTCATCTTTTTCAAAATCTTGAGCGACAATGGGAAGAAAGTTTTGAGTTTGTAGAAGAACAGAGGTGAAAGTCTGAAATTGAATATGGGAGGAGATTTAAGGAGGGAGGAACCGAACAACACATCCAGGTGGAAGGACATGTTGAAAGTTTGGGCAAAGCTAGAAAAGGGTTCCCTTACTAGTTTCATGGAGAAGTTGGCTGATTATGACAAAGGTAGGGTTAATCTCGTTGTCTCCAAAATATCTGAAAATTGGTGTAATGGGTCCTTTAAAATCTATGGTGTTAGGTTCAAATTGGATAAGGGCCTCATTGCGACTATGACAGGTATGCCCTACTATGGGCTTAACTTCTTTAGAGATCTCAAGGTTTCCAATAATGCGGTAAATTTGTTCCTACGTAAGGAAAAGGAGAGGGCTAAAATTGGAAAAGCCACAGGGGGTTATTACGAAGCCTCCAACATCAAGAAAATTTGGGGCTGGCTTTTCAATGCCATAATGGAATATATAACTATTGAGGGCCACATTTCCAAGGCCCACACTTATCACTTTGTGTTATTCAACCACTTTAGACATGAGAAACAGCTATCCCTACCCTACTATCTCTTCAGGTCCCTTTCTAGGTCTCTCAATAAACACAACAAGAATCCCTCGAATCCAATACTCCACTATGGGATTTTATTGCTCATTTATGAGCACTGTAAAACCCTTGCCATGCTGGAAAACAAGAGGTTATCTACTTCTCCAGGGAAAGGTAAGAGAATGCTGGAGGAGGGGGAACCTAGCAAGGAGGAGGCTACTTCTAGGAAAAAAGAAAGAGTGCCATTGGGATGAATGTTGGTATTCTGGTATGGTTTTGTCATTGATGTCAACACCTACTAAAACTCTAGCACTTTGGAGATCCAGCAACATTCACTGGCAAGCAAGTGACTTTTACATAGTCACCGGTATATGGTACACTGGTAGGATATAATGATCACTGGCACTTGGAATTACATGGAAAACACTTGGTAATGTCGAAGACATCGTTTGGACATCTTAACTTGGAAAATAGTTTATTAGCATATTCATATTTGCATAATTGTTGTTGCCGACAAATAGGTCCAGGGTATACACCGACAGGTTTATCTTTTCTAGATTAGCATGACACACTATGGAGATTATTAATTATTGTTGTAAATGCATTAAGCTGACATCATGAATCAGTTATCGCATCAGACATTGTATTGTTTGTAAAATGATTTTATTGTAATATCTTGTAGAGCTGACCTACTAAAATTGGTCTTAGGTTATGGTATAAATGTAAGGTCTTAATTGTAAGATTGAATGCGGAGTGAGAAAAAGATTTGTGTGAAGGTATATGCGAGATTAAGTAGAGCTATACACGCAGACATCATTTGAAGGTGAAGCTAGGTTTTTGTGAAAACATATCAGAACTATACTGGTACTGAATCCAACATATGAAGATGCTACTTTGAGAAGTACATTCTTATTGGATTTAACCATCCAATCATAGTCAGTGTGACTCGAGCAGTGAGCTCTAGGCGCTTGGCTTTTTTCCATGTGTAGACCCCATTTATGTACACTTACTATCTGCAGTAGTATCATCTGATTGTGGGTAAGGTTTCCCACCATGGTTTTTCCCCTTACAGGGTTTCCACATACAAATATTGGTGTTATGTGTTGTGGATGACTTTGTCTTTCTGTTTCATGCTTTAATGTTTACCGGTATTGCATTTATCTGTTAAAACTGTCCACCGGTATAACATACTGGTTTACCAGTATTAAGTAATAATTTGGTTAAGTTGTTTTGGTTTAAATAAATATTGGATAATTGATTCGCCCCCCCCTCTTAGTTGCCTCCAAGACCTAACAATTGGTATCAGAGCAGAGTTCTCTTTTGCTGGATCAGAGAAACATATAATATTATAAATAATTCATCTTGTAATTTAATTAATAAACATTCTAATTTATTAAAAAAATATTATTTAATTAAAAAATATTGTAATGTATATTGTGATAATTCTTATTATAATTTAATTAAAGAATATTCTAATGTATGAAAAATATAATAAAAAATTCTAATTTATTTGAAAAATAGTTCTAGTATGATGTTTAAAATGTTATTTAATTAAACAACATTATCTAGCCTACAAATAAAATCTCCATGAAACATGATAATATATATGCATTGATAAATACTTTATATTGTAATATATATGCATTGATAAATACTTTATATTGATCTTTATGCATTTATTATATTTTAAAAAAAAAATTATTTATTGATTTAATCTTTTTTAAGATCAAAATAAAAATATAAGGTTGAAAAATAGATTTATAAAAGCAATATTTTTGAGATTAGCAAAGATAGTTCAAAATGGAAACAACGAATTAACAATTTTAAACAAGGGATGCAATCGTCGTGTTCCTATTGATAGTGAGTTGTTGCATGGTGTAATGTATAGTGATAGTGGTAAACAAAGTACACATAGCATGATTACCATTTTTTGGTTATTATTAACTTGCACAAAGTATGTGGATCCAATTATCATTTCCATTCACCATTGTTGCCTGTCTAATGATAACAATGGAATAAACTACAAGATATAATTGTTAAGTGCACATTGCCATCAACAAAATTGAGGCCAATTAAATCATAAATTTTTTAGTTTGGATTTAAAATGTACAAATAATATAAAAAATATTAAATCCATTGAATCCATATAAACACGATTGTAAATAGAACACCAAATTATTATTTTTTGGTGCAAATTACAACATAGAAGATGAAATCATTGCAATTCCTCCTCTAATTTCAAAAGAAGAAGGAAGGTTGTCTATATTCCAATAAACACCTACATCGTCTATCCATCATCCATTCTAGAAATTTGTACACCTATACCTTTATATAATTATAATAGATACTTCAATTTCAATTTTGTGCATTAGATGAAGTTCATGATAATTGAGATCAAACTCATGGAGCTCAAGATCCATCTACATCATTCTCTTTATCAATTTAGAGGTTGAAACATTCAACAAACTAAAATAAATAATCTTCCAACAATGACAAAATATTTGAATCAACACCTACACCATTTATCTATCATCGATTCTAGAACTATGCACACCTATTCATATCCATAATACATTTTTAAAATTTTTTTTTTAAAAAAAAAAGTTAAACATAAATATAACTCCTCGCACACATTACACAACTCATCATATCTAACCACCTTTCATATACTTAAAATAAAATATAAATTAAAAAACCAACAATATCACATCTCATTTCTATTCAGAATAATCTATTTGACCCTTTAAATAGAAACAAATAATCATAACAACTATTGACCAATACTCAAATTAATTATTATTATTATTATTATTACTATAATTGCTAACATGATTAAACCGAAATAATCTATTTGACCCTTTAAACAGAAACAAATAATCATAACAACTATTGATCAATACTTAAGTTAATTATTATAATTATTATTACTATAATTGCTAACATGATTAAACATCAGTGATACTTTTTCAATAAAGAAAATATAGAACAATGGGTAATATCCGGATTCCAAACTCCAATATTTTTATAAATTATGAGTCTGTGTGAATACAAATATAATATAATTATGAAGTACATTTTCAACAAAGACAAGACTGCAAGGACAACACACAGGAGTATTTGAATAAGATATTCATTGAGCAGATGTTGATTGACAAAGAGCTTCTGATGTGTGTGTCAGAAGCATATAAGAAAGACAATAGGAAAAACAAGGTTATTGTTTTAGATATCAACATATATAAGCTATTAGTGATACTAAAAATTTTAAATACCTGTAAACATGAAGAGTTCTACCAAAATCCTTATGGTGAAGTTAGGTGGAAATATGTTGTTTAGAGTTTAGACATTTTGTCTTTGTGTTCTACAACAACAAGAAAATAGTTAGTAGATGTTGATTTAGAAATAAAATGTTGAGTTTGTAACAAAGAAATGCCTGTAAATACATGACAGATCGGGAGAGCAAATTTAAGACCAAAAAACTTAAGACAATACCTTGATAATTTTGTTCAACAGAGAACCCTAAAGTTGGAGGAAGTGTTGTCCTAGATAAGTATTTGAAGTGGCTCGTTAGGCCATTCACTTTCATGAGGTTAATATGCAAATGATTAAAAATTTACGAACACTCTGAGAGTGATTTTTGGTATCTTAAATTCCACTAGACACAATGGGTATAGCCTTTGAACTGTTCAAGTTTGAGTATTACAATTTGGATTTCTGAATGATTCCTCCTATCATCCTTCATCCTTTTGGATTTAGATGATTCTCCAGTTTCCATAGGACCTATATGAAATTTTCCAAATCTTCTTGTAATCATTGTGGTAAACTAGGTCATAAGTCCGATGTCTGTAGAAACAAACTGGTTAGTCAAAAGAAGATTTTCACCTTTGATGGTTATTGCCATAATTGTCATAAGTATGGCCACATTCCTTATGAGTGTAGATCTCAATCTAGCAGTATGTCAAATAGAAGAAGATTCAATGGACATTGCCTTACATGCAATAAGCTTGGACACAAATCTGAAGAATGCAGGTTCAAGTCAAATGTATCAAGATCACCATTCAAACCGGTTAGTTCTAATAAAAGGAGTAATCAGTTCAATGCCACCTTTTCTACTTGTGGTAATTTTGGTCATGTTGCAACAAATTGTAGAATGAGAATGGGCCAAAGAAATAATTCATGACCATGGAGGACAACTAGTATGACATGTTTCAATTGCCATAAGATCGGTCACTTAGCCAGATAGTGCAGGAACTGATCCTATAACCGATCTTAAGACAAGAACTGGTTTAGCAAGAATAAAGAGAAAAATGACCTGAAAGGAAAGAAGACAATTGAAGAAGTGAGAAATGAAATGAAAAAGACATGGATCAAGAAGGAAGAAAGAAAAGAAGGAGAAAGTCATTATGAAACCAAGTCATCATTCATCGGTGATGACAGTTCCTCTTCTAACTAGGCATACCGATGCCCAGGGGGAGCACATATGGTATGATTATTTTTTATTCCCCTTAACTTATATAAGGTTATGTCTATCTACATAGTTGAGATGCATAAAAAGTTAGCCTAAAGTTCTTGTTTGAGAAATGTCTTGTGAGTTAATTGTTTGTGTTTCGGTATTGGTAACAAGCAACCGGTAAAAGGCAAATCAATGTACTTTAAGTTATAAGTTTCAATACTAACCATTGTATCTTAACACCGATAAATCTCAATGGATAAATAAGGAAATGTCAATATATTTCACTTACCCTAATGTCTTGTGAACTTTCTTGAGATCTTGTACGACCAAAGGCAATTAAAATTTTTCTAGTGATATTTGTGCAAAAATTTCAAGCAGAGTGATAGTGGAAATTGAGGAGAAGGTATTCAAATCCCGTTTGAGAAAAAATTGTTTAAAGGTCAGCATGCCAGTGCCTAAATTGACTCCTGTTTTGGTTGAATCTACTAAAGAACCTCAACCCGAATACAAGCTGCATCCAACAAAAGCTGGTGAGATCGACATGATTGGTGCCTTATCATCTGTGCCCTCCAGTGTATTATTGGTTGAAGATATTTTCTCCTACTTCCATTCCAATCTTGAAGAACTCAGAGACAAATTCATTTGAAATGAATTTAAAGTATTCTACATTAATGATCAGTTGAAGGCAGAATATTTACCTCTGAAGACCAAGGGTTTGTCAAATGCAGTTGATTTTCCTGATCAGTTTCATGCCAACTGGGTTAGGTATATATTAAGCAGTTACATGATCATTTTTTGTGGTTGGAAGCTCAAGCACCGATCAATATTTCAAAGGATGTAATTTGAAGAGTGACAGGGTTTAGCGCAACCAGTGAAGCACTAACCCTAAGAATAATTTCATCAACTAAAGTTACTCAGTTAACCAAATCCAAATTTGATAGTAGAGAAATGACAATTGCTCATATTGAGGATGTCGAAGTAAGATTTCTTTTGCAATGTTGGGTTACATGGTTTATCAATCAAGCTGGATGAGTAGTGTGGCAAGCGGTGCCAAACATGCTCTCTATCGAATCATCAAGGAGAATTGTACTTATGATACATGTGAGATGATCAGAAGCCAATTTCTAGTAAACACAAAGAGAATCAAGAAGGACAAGAAGCAATCTTACAAATATGGCTCACTACTGGTATGCATATTTTTCTATGTGCAAAACTTCTTTCTAGGTAAGGGTAATATAGTATGGTCTAAAGAAAAACCAATCATGGTTCAGATAGGTGAAATGATTAGGGATTTAGGAGATAGGTTTGGACAAACAATGTGGGGATACTTTAACGAATTTCAAATCAGGATGCATAAAAGGGAAAGAATACCAACCGGTATAGTGCAGAAGTACAAAGACAACATTAGATTTCTTATAGACACAGATTGTTGCATCATCCAAGAGGTTCAACTCAGAACCTTTTGGGTTCCACCTATGGGTTATGAGGTTGCAACAGACATTATTAAAATTCATGTAAACATGCTACTATCCAAACTGGTAGACCACAAGGCAAAGGGATTTGGAACTTGTGAGGAGGCAAGCTCCAAAATAAAATAGGAACTTCAAGTGCCAATCATGAAAAGAAAAGTAAGAAGAATATTTTATACCCTTGACAAAAAATATGGAGGTTAAGCATTTGGTGCCACTACCTCCACCGGTACCAGTGAACAAACATGGGCCAAACCTAATAAAGGTGAAGAACTAACAGGTGAAAAGAAGAAAGTGTCAAAAAAAAACCCAAGGGGACTGCAACCACCAAGTCAGCAACATATACAAAAGAAAAGGACACATACACTCCTATATCTTCACCAAGTAAAGATAGATCGATGGGAGTAAATTATACCAGAAAGAAGAAGAGTGAAGGAAAAGTTGATACAAAGGCTGAAAAGAAACCCAAAAAGGATGAAAAAGGGGGTGATTGTTGGTATTATGGATGTGTTGCATTAGTTTTGTCATTGATGTCAACACTTATCCTTCTGGAGATCTTTGGTTATGTTGAACTAACACATTATGTTCACCAGCACGTTCAGTGACTTATGCACAGTCACTGGTATATTGTTCACCGATAGGTTATATTGTTCACTAGCACTAAGGATGACTTGTTATCATCTGGAGATCACTTGGTTATGTAGAAGACATGGTTTGGATACTTGGTTTTGTTATTTTGGTTATTGATCTAATCGGGTTGACATATTTGTTGTTACTGGCAAATTGGTCTAGGTTATGGACCGGCATGCATTATCTATTCCAGATCAGCACGACACATTATGGAGATGATTTATTAATTGGATATTGTTGTAAATGTATTGAGCCGACATGATGCATCACATCTTGACTTGTTTGTAATTGATTTTATTGTAATATTCTTAGTAAGTCAACCTACACATTTGGTCCTAGGTTTTTGTATATATGCAAGATCTCATTTTTGAGATGATGTAATAGGAAGGTAACGGTATATGGTATATGGTTTTTTAACATGGTATGTGCGAATATTGAAGATCATATGAGAATACCATAGAGAAGGTTCAAGGAAGATTTGAAGGTGATTATCAAAGCTTAACCGGTACTGAATCCAACATCAGAGATGTTATTTTGAGTAGTACATTATCATTGGATTTAACCATCCAACTGTAGTCAATGTGAATCCTATTTTGTGATTGAGCAGTGAGCTCTAGGTGGTTGGCCTCTCTGCATGTGTAGACCCCATTTGTATACACATACTATCTGCAGTAGTATCATCTGATTGTGGGTAAGGTTTCCCACCATGGTTTTTCCCCTTACAAGGTTTCCACATACAAATCTCTGTGTTATGTGTTGTGGATGTTGTTTCTCTTTCTGTTTTATGCATTGAGTTTCACTGGTATTAATATTAACTGCTAATCTGTCAACCAACATTAAGTTTGGTTTACCGATATTAAGTATCAAGTTTGATTAAGCTATATCTGGGTTGAAATTAATTGACAATTGATTCACCCCCCCCCCATCTCAGTTGCCTCTAGGTCCTAACAGTGATAACACTGACACTCAATCAGATGTGGAGATTAAAGAGGTCAGAAGAAGTGGAAGAAACATAGCTCCAATAGTTGATGAATTGGTTGATGGGATTAAAGAATTTGGAGGTCTGTCTAGTGTTGGGAAAACATATTCGCTCTGTAATGAAGAAGACAAAAGGAAAATTGAATAAGCTCTGATCTGGAACTTGCACAAGTTTTGTAGAACTCTCAGTGAAATATATGGAATAATTCCTTTAGTTTTGCATGATCAAATTGAAGGGAGATGGAAAACTGCTCTAGCTATTGAGAAAGAGCATAGGATAAAAGCACTCATGGAAGTGCCACATGATCTAGATCTTGATCAAGCTTCATTAGTAGCTGAAGCATGCATTCAATATTTTAAGATAAGAAATATAATAGGGAGAGTGTTTGTAGGTGAAGTTGAAGTAATACATGAAGAAAGTGTTGCTTTGTGGAAAACAATCATGAATCAACAAAAGAAAGATGAAGAAGAAACAACAAAGGTAAACAAACAAGATCAGAGTGCAGCTACCCTTGACAAAGGGAAAGGTAAAGAAAAATGCTCTACTGAAGGTTTTGATGTTTTCTCAGTTGATGAGATCATAGGAAATGTTGTGTCATACATTCCCAATTTGACAAAGGATGTCGAGAAACTAGTTCAAACTACACCAATGAAGGGAGTTGATCAAACTAAGCCTCCTGGTCAAGATGAAGTGACAATTGAAGACATTCGCTATGAAGATACACCTCACAGAACTTCATTGACACCAAATCCTATTCTGTCATAAAAAGCCAAAGAGGAAGAGGAGAAATCAGAGGATAAGAAAGCAATGATGGATACTCCTCCAGCAAAGAGGAAGTTAGACTTAGCAGAGGAAAGTGAAAAGAAGAAAATAAAACTCACCACTGCAACTAACTCTGAGGTTGAGACTATTGAAAAGGAAGATGAAATAGAGGAGGAAGAAGAGGAAGAATAGTTCATTAATATAAAGAAAATGATTCCCAAGCAATTAATGAAAGTCTCAGAAAAACTGAAAAATTCAAGATGAAAAGGCTAAATTGAGAGCAAAGAAAAAGAAGGCAAGAATTGTCAATTTTGCCAAGACAATTCTATTAGACCTAATTCCTAACATTGTTGTTGATGATAATGCACCCATCATTGATTAGTTGGGTACTCTTGTAACAGTAATCGGTTCAGAGGAAACTAATTTGGAGAAGGTTGTAGTAAGGCAGAAGGAATCAAAGAGAGGAGCAAATCTAATGGCACAAATATCAGCTGGAAAAGTTGCCCTCTCCACCCGAACAAAAGAGGTTAAAAGTATACTATAGGAAGTTGGCCAATTATTGGTCAAATCTTCAAGATTTACTAATTTCATCAAAGATCTAGAAGATAAAAGAAATCATACTCAAAGAGAAATTCAAGATCTAATAGTTATTTGATCCTCTTACTAGCTCAACATCAACTTTTAGTGGCAAGGTCAAACTGCTCAATCATGAAATCAAAAGGTTGAAAGAAGAAGAGGACAAATGAGGTCTTAGTTTGTTAGAGCTACAGTTCTATTGAGCACCAATTGTTGATTTCATGAAAATGAATATTAAAGAAGCAAAATGGCTCATAAGTGAACCTGACTGCAAATCAGTTGATGATATGGAGAATTTTGTTGCAGTTTTGCATGGACACTTCACCACCATGAAATAGGTAAAGCCTTCATGGGAATCCTCTTTGACAACAGCTCAAGAAAATTTGAAAGAAATTTTTGCTTTACTTTGATAAATTATTTTGTATAATCTTTTCCATTGATGGCAAAAGGGGGAGTTTTGGAGATTTGTACATTGTGAGTAATAGGCAAAAATAGGGGCTAGAACCAACACATTTTTGTAGTGTTTGCCACCAATGACAAAGGGGGAGTTTATTGGCATTTTGGTGCATTTTGTATGACTGGTGAATGAAATGGTTGTCATTGTTGGCAACATCATCTTCTAAGTCTTCACAGTCCATCGAAAAAGAAGTAAAGGATAACCGGTAAAGAACAAGAGTTCTTATTCCTATCGGCAGTGAGTAGACTGGTATATAGAGGTTAACTGGCTAAAAAGAAGGTCAGCCAGCTAAGAAATGAACAAATCAACACAAAGGAGGTCAACCAGCTAAGAAATGAATAGATCAATACATAGGAGGTTAATCAGCTAAGTAGATAAGAGACCAGTATATAGGAGGTAACCGGTTATGAAGAATTTGATTGGTACTCCAACATAATAGGAGTCCCAACTGATAGATTAGGAAATGTCCAGTTGACATCCAATTAAACTAGTAGTCTTCTCCAGTCAACCGACGGACTTATCGGCATGAACGACTGTCTTGATCGATATTCCTGGAATGATTTCTGCAAAGTAATTTAAGGCGCAGTAACAAAATTTTGAATTTGATGTTTTGGAGGGAAAGTTAGCGCCAAAACCAAAGGAAAATATATTCACACAATTCATTCTGATTGTGTTGTTGTTCATGTGAAAAAATGTTTACTGTAAGTGAACAAAGGGGAAGCAAAAGAGAGTATAGCAGATACAGGTATGAATCGATGAAGCTGACACTGATCAATTGAATAGAGAATGCAAAGTGGATCTATGAGACAGAGGTAGTGTCATTAGAGAGATCATTCATCTTTGTTTCCTTCTAACAATTGCAGCATTGTGAATCCCTTAATAGGGTGAACCTTAATTGGGTCTTCATGTATAATCTCTTAACATAGTCACTTCAATATGAAGCAGTAAAATCCTCTAGCAAGGTGAACTTTAACAGGTTCTAGGGTATTCTTAACCGGATACTAGTCACTCCTAATAGGATGATGTTCTTAGAACGAACATATTGTAAGCTCTTAACAGGGCATCTTTCTTCACTGCAGTAAGAGAGAATGTGGGTTATCCCTACTGTGGTTTTCTCCCTCTAACTGAGGGTTTCCACATATAATTACCTGTGCTATGTGATAATTATGTGTGCATGCAAATCTCTTTTCTATGATGTTATTTTCTTTCATGATTTACACAATGTTTAAGACTATGCAAAGGATAGTTGCAGATCGGTTATTTTGATTGGTTGAATTATACAAAGAAATTACTTTAACTAATTCACCCCCCCTCTCAGTCACCGGTTAAATACTAACAAATCCTAAGATGGATGGTGTAGACACCTAAAAATGTCTCATTGATCATGTACTAATTATTCCTCTAATTGATTAAATAATTCTTTAATTATTTAATTAAGTTAATTAATCTTATTCTTCTAATTCTTCTATTTCTTCTATTTTCTTCTAATTTCATATTTACTCATCATCTTACTAATTATTCTCTTTCTTATTCTATCATCATTTAATCATTTTAACCATTTTCTAAATATTAATTAAGTATTTATTATTTAATTAATTCTGATTAATTCCCCAATTTAAATAATCTTTATTATTTAAATAAACTAATTATTCTATTTCTTATTCTTTCATCATTTAATCATTTTAATCATTTTCTAAATATTAATTAAATATTAATTATTTAATTAATTATAGTTAATTCCCCAATTTAAATAATCTTTATTATTTAAATAAGTTAATTCTCAATTTCTATTTTCTATTTCTATCATCATTTAATCATTTTAATCATTTTATCAATATTAATTAAATATTTATTATTTAATTAATTATGGTTAATTCCTCAATTTAAATAATCTTTATTATTTAAATAAATAAATTAATTCTCAATTTCTATCTCTAATCATCTAATCATTCAACCCTCTTCTAAATATTAATTAAATATTTATTATTTAATTAATTATGATTTTAATCCTTTAAATTAAATAATCTTTATTATTTAATTAAAGCCCATTTCTAGCATAATTAAATAGTTTCCTTAAATTATTTAATTAACTAATTAATTCTTCTAGTTCTTCAAATACTAATTTCATTTAATTTCATATTCTTCTAATTTCTTCCAAATTCAAATACATGTGCATGATTTCAAAAACCAAATTGAAAATCAAAGTCAAGTTCTAAATATATTAAAATGCTAAATTGAATTAATAAATTCAATTATTTGAATAAAATCTCATGCAAAGATTAAATTAATAATCTAAGTCTAATAATCAAGTAAAATAGGAATTATAAATCAATTCAAATAAAACTCCCTATTCCAAGATTTGCATATTGCTTCCATTGCTCTTCTCCTCTTCGTGGTATGATGGCTCTCAGATATTGTACTGGTAACCTGCAAGTGACACAAAGATTCAAAGTTCGTGATCCTAATAATTATCCAGGATTGAGGAGGATTGAAAATGGAGATTTGATGCTCAATTTATAGATAATTGGTGAATATTGATTGAAAGGTGGAACAAAATGATCAAGAGGTGTGAACTCAAGTGAGCTCAAATGCAAGTTGATAGTTGAATTGCTGATTGTAGGAGTGAAACTCAATAGATTGAATAGATTAATTGAGTCAACTGATTGAGAAAAAGCTGACTGAAGGAAGAAAAAGAATGATTGGAGGAAATAAAGAAGATGACACAGAGAGCTTAATTTAGAAAAAGCTAACTGAAAGATGGAAATAGAAGTTGGAGAGATTAATGATTTAATTAATTAATTTAGCATGTGCTTGCATTTAGACTTAGATTATTAATTTAATCTTTGCATGAGATTTTATTCAAATAATTGAATTTATTAATTCAATTTAGCATTTGAATATATTTAGAACTTGACTTTGATTTTCAATTTGGTTTTTGAAATCATGCACATGTATTTGAATTTGGAAGAAATTAGAAAAATATGAAATTAAATGAAATTAGTATTTGAAAAACTAGAAGAATTAATTAGTTAATTAAATAATTTAAGGAAACTATTTAATTATGCTAGAAATGGGCTTTAATTAAATTGTATTTTTACCCTTTTTTTGGGCAAATTTTTCATTTTCACTGTGACAGTGAATTGAAAAGAGGAGATAAAAAATGGGCCCCCGTGCTGTGGTTTCCATTTCAAGCCTCCACCACTATCCCAGGTACACATTCAGTCATCTATTTTCACATTTCATAATTTTCTTGTATATTTTTCTTGTTTTTTTGTGTATTATTTAGTTTTTTTTTGTATTATTTTAGTTTTTTTTTAAAGTAGCCTATAAATAAATTATTTTTTATATTTGTAAATTCTTGATTTTGATCTAAAATATTCTTCAACAGTTAACCCTAAACCCTAATCAACAAATTTAGAAATCAAAACCAAACCTAGATAATTAACAAGACTAAATATCAAATTAGATATCTCAGAAACATCATAACGAAAATGAAATCGAAACAAAAAGGAAAATGAAATCGAAACAAAAATGAAAATGAAAACGAAATCAAAATAAAAACAAAATTGAAAACGAAATCGAAACAAAAACAAAAATGAAAACGAAATCGAAACAAAAACAAAAATGAAAACAAAATCGAAACAAAAAAAAAATGAAAATGAAATGGAAATAAAAACAAAAATGTTTGAAAAGGAAATCAAAATAAAACCGAACATATGTACCTAAATTGTTCTTAATCCTCATTAGGCAATAGAAAAGTTACCACTAAATTAGTATAACCTTAAAAGTAATTAGCATTACTCTTCAAATTTTAGATATCAAGGTTTAGGCTTAGGTTTATGCCATGTCATGGCATAAAGGTCCTATTATGGTCCTATAATGTCATGTGATGGTATAAAAGGATCAATTATGGACACATTATGCCATGATGGCATAATAGGACACATTATGCCATGATGACATAATATGTCCTATTATGCCATGACATTGCATAATGGGCTCATAGTTGGTCCTATTATATCATGTCATGGCATAATAGGACCTATTATGCCATCATGGCATAATAGGTCCTATTATGTCATGACATTGCATAATAGTCCACCTATTATGCCATCATGGCATAACAGGTCCATAATAGGACCTATTAAGCCACAACATGACATGATTTTCTCAAAAAATGCCAACTTCATCATCTAATTCATCTCCAACACTGAAACTATGCTAATTCGACATGTTTACTTAGTATGATAGGACCAATTATGGACCTATTATGCCATGATGGCATAATATGTCCTATTATTCCATGACATTGCATAATGGATTCATAGTTGGTCCTATTATGTCATGTCATGGCATAATCGAACCTATTATGCCATCATGACATAATAGGTCCTATTATGCCATGACATTGCATAATAGTCCACCTATTATGCCATAATAGGACCTACTAAGCCACAACATGACATGATTTTCTCAAAAATTGCCAACTTCATTATCTAATTCATCTCCAACATTGAAACGATGCTAATTCGACATGCTTACTTAGTATGATAGGACCAATTATGGACCTATTATGCCATGACGGCATAATAGGTCCTATTATGCCATGACATTGCATAATAGGTCCATAGTTGGTCCTATTATTAGATTTTTAAAAACTTATAAATCTCCTGTGTATCATTTAACATATCCACACCTAAAGTATTTGGTTTTGCATAAAAATTAAAAAAGAGAGAAAAGTAAACATAATTTTTTTATTCATGGGTGAAAACCATTCTTATGACACCTTGGACAAGTACCTTGGCATCATGTATAATTTTTTTTAAAAGTACCCTACACTTGGAGTATACCATAATCCATTCAAATTCTCTTTATTCTCAACCATCCTTGTCATCATCCATATCATGTATCTCGCATTCCTAGTTTTTGACCTTGATTCAAGTGTTTTAATAATTTTGAGACATGTTTTAGGAAAATTATAATATATAAAATCCTATTTACAGAGAACAGTTACAAAAAAATTGAGAAATGAGTAACATATATCCACATCTCTACCAAAGTAGGGAGTATGAGTTGAACATGTGATGCCTACCTAGGTAGATATCTACCCAAGTAATCTTATCCTATCCTCTAGGTGCAAATATGCAATACAATAGTTAGGTAAATGCAAGAAAATAATGATGCACCAACAAAGTGAATGTACACATTGAGGTGACACATAACATAAAAGAGAAACTACTAGATATCATATGATTTAATATTTTATGTTTACTTCATATTCTATTACTTCATGTGTTTTATCTCCTGTTTTTACATTAAATCTAATCTTTATTAGTAACTACTAATTTCCCATAATGATTGATGTCTTATACTTTAATCTTTGTTCTAGCTTATTATCTTCAAGACTATTTGCTTCACATGTATGTTCATATAGTGTTTTTTTTATCTTATTAAAACATTATCTTATGTTTGTATATTGGTTAATCTATCTTCTTAAAGTATTATCTTATGTTCATACATTGGCCTATTATTATAGAGAATATAATAGGTTATCACTATTTGATCACGCATTTTTGCTTCTTAATATCATATGATTGTGCCTCACATGATGATCTTATGATCATATCTTGGTTTATAGAGCGTAATGATCTTACATTTCAATATCTTATTTTAAGCACTTACCATCAATCCTTATATATTCTTACACTAGAAGGAGGATCATCTTATTTCTCACTTCTTTATTGATCTTATGTATGAAATATTTTATATTGATTTTAATAGTTGATGCATTTTACAAGAAATGAATTTATTTAATTGAATATATAATAGATTTATGATGTTTCATTGAAAGTTTTTATTAAGTTTTGTGTGCAAATTTTATATTTAAAGATTCAATAGTATGTACATGTATATTTTTTTAAGTTCAATATTATATTATACATTTCATGTGTATCTCATTCAACAACATAGAAATGTTACTATTTATAAATGTTTTTTTTAATTTAGTAAAATAGATTCTTCTTTGACATAGAGTTGTATATAATTCATGTATATCTTTATATATGCAAGAGCTCTTTGTTAACATGGATGTCTTTGACATAGATGAACTATTAGGTGAAAATCCCCCACCACAACCCCCTCCTCCTCCTCCTCCACCTCCACCCCCTAGATTGGATGAAATTCGTTTAAGAGAATGAATTAATGAAAACCTACAAGTGATTGAACAAAACATTGCTGCTATCCAAAATGAGCCAATCACACCACCCCATCTTGTAGAGTTTGCAAAATCAATGCAAACTGTTGTCAAGTTAGTTAGATCTGTTGAATCTCAATTAGATCAATTTCATAGATGGTGACAAGAGTTGCGTGATTTTTATGCCGATGGTTTAACTTATAGGCAAATCACTGATTTGAAAATAACCAAAACTCATTTATGTCCATATTTTACTAACCCAAAAACCAGATAACCAATGCAACCTAACTAGAAAAGAATTTCACTTAGGTGGTGTGTGCATCCAGAAATGGCTAGATACTTTTGGGATAGATGGTGGATGGTTTTTGATTATCCACCACATCATAATTATGAGGTCCCTTTTTATTTTTTGAAGAAATTATACTATGAGTTTGTAATGAACCAAAAACCAAATTATTTTGACATTAAGTCATTCCAGGGTGTTGGTCGTGGAATTCCACAGCATAGTTTAGGGGCATGGAGTAATAATCCTCTACCAGATCCGCCCATAGTTCCACTTGTTTCTCCATGAATTCCTACGGATGTCCAAAATACATCATTCATTTCGACATTAGATGCTTTGACTTCCCTAATTGGTAGCCTAAGTGAGCAAGCTAATCACATGGAATCTGCTCCTCGATGGATGCCACATATGTGTTCAAGTTGTCATGAGACGTGTGTAGGTCCTACTACTGCTACAGGATCTACTTCAGTTCTAGCTAAGCAGGATGCAGCAGATGATAGTATGATGACATCTTATATGGATTTTCTTTGCTCGGATGTTCATCTTGACCAGGTATAGATATATATACATGTACATGTCAATCTTTTAATACTTCATTAAATAAAAGTATAAACTAAGTGCATCTCTTTTTTTTATACAATCTAATACTTCATTAAATAAATTTTGTTTATGTAGATAAGGACTACACCTAAATTAGAGTCAATATTGCATCTACTGGAACACAACTCGGCACACCTTATGGGGTATAGTATAAATTTCTATCTAGACATTGTACTATCTTTTTAAGTTAATATGTTATCATCATATACTATATAAATTTTCATGTTGATACATTGAATGCTTCTTTCTCCAAGATTCAGGTCATGAGGGACCCTCTACATCATAGCGAGAAGAGGGTTTGACTACTGTGACACAATCTATGATATGTATCTTATAATTCTTAAATTAAATATGAACTCTTATAACATTGTAACTTAACTTGAAATTATTTAGTACACACATATATGTTCACTAAATATGATTTCATTAAATGCATGTATGCAAGTGGACACTACCATTAGGATAGGTTATCCTCATAATTTTGATTAGAGCCAATTTGAATGCACATCGACATCCTTTGAGGTATTAATATGTAATACTTAATTTGATCTTATTTTGACTCTTAATTTAAGATTTAATTGGACACTTTGAATTTGACCTTGTACAAGAGTTAGCTAGCACTACATTTGGTGTTGATACTGCACAAGATACTACTAGAGGAGATACTGCTAGAGGATCTGATGAGCATATGGTAAGTTTGTAACTTAATTTATGAATTCTACTATATTTGATAAATGATTCTTTTAATAGTTAATTTCAAGTAATATTTTAATATTATTTTTTTATTGTACAACATGAGACAGGTGGATCTAGACCACGTCCCGGGGACAAGAGAGATACTGCTAGAGGATCTGATGAGCATATGGTAAGTTTGTAACTTAATTTACGAATTCTACTATATTTGATAAATGATTCTTTTAATAGTTAATTTCAAGTAATATTTTGATATTATTTTTTTCTTGTACAACATGAGACAGGTGGATCTGGACCACGTCCTGGGGACAAGAGACCATGGGATGTTATTGATGATAGCACTTAGATTTTACTATTTATTTGTCTTTGATATGTACTTTTTTATGGACTTTACACATTTGTTTACATGTGCACATACTTTATATATATGGATAGTTGCATAATAGGATTAGATCATATATATTTTGTGCATACTTTATATATTTTGTGCACATTAGATATTATGTGGAGTGAATATCATGTTACCATCTAGATATATATATGGATTAGATATTATATGGATTATATGGACTTGAAATTTTACTGTTTATTTGGCTCTGATATGTACTATTTTATGGACTTTACATATTTGTTTACGCGTGCACACATACTTTATATATATGGATAGTTGCATAATAGGATTAGATCATATATATTATGTGCATTGTGCCTATTAGATATTATGTGGACTTGAAATTATGTGAAATTATATTTTGTGCACATTAGATCATATATATTTTGTGCATACTTTATATATTATGTGGACTTGAAATTTTATTCATGGAAGTTGTGCTTAAACAACTTTATAGGGATTATGTGGACTTGTAATTTTATTTTTGGAATTTCATTTAAATATTTCTTGTGATTAGATAAACTGAAGGTACATACATCATGAACTAAGTATCAAAAACATATCTTATAATTATAACATATTCTAAATTAAAAAGTATCAAAACAAATATAATGAATAAAACTTGATTAAAACATAATTATCTCATTCATAAATTTGACCAATAGTCTCTCATTTATGTATATTGTACACAAAATGTAATCAAGAAGACATATCTAAAATAAAATAAACAATCTATTTAAATTATAATAATAAGTATTTATATCTCTCAAAATACAACATAAAGTATGCACAAACAATAGTAGTCATTGAGGCCAAGTCTACTCTGAGAGACCTGGAAAAAATAAATACATATGATTAATTTTTATAATCAGGATGCATTGAATTTAAAATACAAAGGGATTTGCCTTAAGGGTACAAAAATTTAACTTACTTGTAATTATTCAAAATGAAACATAAAGTATGCATAAATAACTTTGTTTTCATTGATTCCTTCTACTTGTGGTAGACCTGAAACAAAATTTTACTAGATTAGATTTTATAATTATGATGCACGATTTAAAATTCTATATATAATATGCATCATGACTTTTAAAAGGGAGGTGGATTAAGGGTTTAAATTATAACTTACTTGATATTCATTTCATTATACCATCTGCATCCTCTCTCTTTTGCAAAGCATCTATAATTGTCTCGTGCTCTTCCATAGAGAGAGTCCATAATTGTTTATTAGCAGGCCTGCCACGATATCTATCCAATTTTATATTAGTTACCACTACCAAATGCGAGTAATGTATAATCTTCTTCTCTAATTCATTATCTTCAAATGCAGGCAATCCATTCTTTCTTGTTAGATATTTGCATAGCCAATTGCCAACAACAACCACAGATCATGTTGGATAGTCATAACCATCATCATCTACTCGAGGAGTGGTTAGCTTATGTTTTGGCTCTACACATCGAGCCAACCAATACTCTGTCCCCTCTTCATTGTCCTCTAGTGCAACAACATCATAGACATGTCCTGTGCACAAAATAATTTAATTTTAATATTTAATGAGAAATTAAAAAAAAAATATACATTGTAAGATTTCATAAATATGTACTATTTAATAAATCAAAACAAATTTCAAAAATAATTTTACCTTGTTGTATAAGATCTGAAATGCGATCATAGTCATTTGATGCAAACATTTGATCCATATCTTCATCAGTTCTTTCATGCAGATCATTTGTATCTATGGGTGTCAATGATCTTTGTTGCCATTCTTTAGCCCATTCTTTATTCTCACAAAATTCCCAATCTCCGAAAACACAAAACTGACAAAAGCAAGCAAGTTGCCTTGTGAATATAGTCCATGTGTTTGAATTAGAACTCTTAAACGAATGCCATTTAGCTGATCCAATGATGGTATTTCAATCATGCCGAATAGGAATACTATCTTCCTCTATCAACCAGAAGAAACATCAAATTGCAGAGTTTTCAGTTGATCCTTTTGACAACTTTGAATTACACCAATCTACAACTACACGAGCATCTCTAAATTTCACTGCATCCTCAAATTTCAATTGTTCTCTAGCAAGAGCTCTTTTTATACAGGCACCGGCTCCACCGTGTTCCCCCTTACCATGTCCCGCTTCAAAAAAACTCCATAAATGTTGGACATTGGTTATCTTGTGAACTTTGCATAGCCAATAAAACATTCTTGCATTTTTGAACTGTCTAGTGCAGTTATCTGACCATATCATATGTTGTTTTATGTCAATTTCTCTTTCCTTAAGATTATCATAAAACACCTCGAAGCAATGTTGAACAAACTCTAAAGAGTGTAATCGATTATCACTAACATAGAAATGATACTCCCTCAAAAAATTTCTGTTATCTTCTATACTGTCATGGTCATGTCTATATATAATGTGCACAAATATGGCCACTTGCATTGAGTTGTAGTATTGTGATTGAGTTTCCTCTTATGGTTTTAGAGTATAATTTTCTGCAAAATCCACAACTGATAGTTTTGTTCCAACTGGAAATGTGTTCTTGCATATGCGAAACTGTCCATCAAGCCATTGGGCATGTTGGGAATGTTTCACATATTCTGGAACAATATGAGTTTTAAACTCACTAATAAATGCATTCACACTATTTTGTTCTGTAATCAATTCTAAATGTTTCCCCATCTTTCCATCCTTTAGAGGGTATTCTATATTTTTAAATCTCCTAACATCAACCATTTTTTGTCCAAACTCAAATGAAACATGTTCATGCAAACATTCACCTATCGAAGAATAGTTCCCACATAAATTAGAAAGGCCATAAATGCATGAACTGGAAAGAAATAATTGTTCATTAGGTGGTTTACAAAATAAACTTCCAATAAAATCTTTTATAGTTTCAGGTGGAACATAAACACCACAATACTGCACAAGATCATTACCATGCAACATACAACGTATATATATCGAAAAACATCATAATAGTAACGAAACTGAACATGACTTTTACAACAACAAGATATTCTTTGTTTATTGATTTTAACATACCAGGGTTTGCATTTTTCAAATGATCTTTGACTAATTCATAAATTCATTAACACAGATTCATCACTAAATTTTTTTAAGAATTTAGTTTGAGTCATGTCAAGAAGATGTTTTGGATGAGGATCACGAATTTTTGATCCCACCCTTAACTTTAAAACATCTCTAGCATTTGATGAAACTCTAGTGTTATCATGCCAAAATTTTGCAATTAATTGTTTAGTTTCATCATTTAATTTCATGTCCGACCTTTGAAGTCTACCACTAAAACTCCAACAATGGTTTAGTGGATCAATTTCAATTGTGTCTCTTCTTTTGGCCGCTCTTGACAAGATTCTATGATGTAAGTTCAAATAGCCACTCATATCACTTAACATTCTTTTACTAACAATCATTTTGTCAACTATAGCAGTCGTTATAACTCTATGTGCTGCATTCTTATCTTTAGATCGACTTGTTTTTCCGATAGAATTGATGGCACTGGCAATAGTAGATACAACTTGCTTATATGATTCATCTTTTCTTTTTGGTTTTGCATAAATACCTATTTTTTTCATGACTTTACGCATTTTTAATATTTTTATTAATTGTAGCATTAATTGACATTGGAATCCTAACTTTTTATTATAGAAAAATTGTTTATATAATCTGTTCGCATGTGTTATGATTTGTCTCCAATAAACTAACCCATTAAGATTATCTAGCACATTGCTATCAATAGTAAACAAATTTCATTCATTTTCTTTCAGAGAGGGTGGTGTAATATTTTCAATTTTTATTTCTTTTCGTATTGGTCTATGAAATTTATATCTAGGTTCATTTAAATCAGCAATTTGATTGGCATCATAGTCCTCAGGGATTTAAAAACATACTAGGATTCACATCCACATGAACATTTGCATCAACAGTCATACTCGTGTGTGGTTCTACATTTCTTGCATCCATCATGATGTCTTCAATGGTCTAATCTACAATGGGCACTGAACTAGATGCTTCAGAAGTGTTATTCAATTGTCGTTGTTGTGATCTTTGATCTTTTTGGCATTTTGCCTCCTCTCTTTGTGCTTGAATTTCGTCCATTGTCATTGTCCTCTTTTTTTTCTTTTGATGTTGCTTAGAACCCATCTTTACAAACTCTTTTCAAAAAATAATATCTTTTTACTGAGTTCTTCAAAAAATCGTGTAAAAAATATTAAAAAGTATTGTCAAATGATGTAAAAAATCTTTGTCAGTATGGATTTCAATGATAGTGTGGTAAATCGATGCAATCTATCTTTTTTTTTACAGTAACGGTTATTTAGAAACGGGGGCCCGTTATTAAATCCAACAGGCAAAAAATGGAATGGGGGCCTATTCTATAAAATTTGAATCCACAACCCACCACTTGGCTCGGGATTAGGCCCGGGATAGGCCTAGGATGGCCACACCTGAGACATGAACTTGCAAATTCAAAGCTCCATGAATGAAAGCACAAATATGAACTTCTGAAATAGTTTACGTGCCTCTAATCAGAGAATTTTTATACGAAATTAAAACCCATTTCAGATTATACTGTCTAGATTCTAAACATGTAAATTTATTTAAAAATTGATTACTTTAACTATTTTTCATTTAATTTATACTAAATTAGGTCCATAAATTTGAAATATTAACTAATTTTCTTAATTTAATAACTTTTTTTATTTTAATGAATTTTGAAAAAAAAATTATATGTCATCAATCTACACAAAATTCTTTTCTATTTAAAAAAAAAAATCAAAAAATGCTAAGTTTATGTCAAATTATGTGGGTCGTACACGTCAAGTTTTTAAAAAGATAATTACGGCCATTAAAAAATTAATTAATAAAAATATATTTAAAAAAAAAATACAAAAAAATATGCTCATTAATCTTCAGTGTGTTACAAACCATTTCCCAAAATGGTTTGAGAAAATAATTTTAATTGTGTCAAAAAGTGTGGGTCGTACACATGCATGGTATGGTCCTAAAACATGCATTTTTAAAACATAGTTTTTAGAACTCCATTCAAAAAGTTATTTTCTATTATGTGGGTATTGAAATAAATTACATATTTGAAAAGTACACTTAGAGGGTTATCTTTTATATTATTGACTTTTTCCAAGATTCAATCTCTAAGTGTTTCAAAATTTAAGCTCAAATGAGACAAAATCTGAAAAACAGGGAAAACACTTCCAATTTTTTGCCAAAAAGTGGAACCATCTTCTTGCACAGACCCAAGAAATAGAATAATTAGTTTATTTAAATAATAAAGATTATTTAAATTGGGGAATTAATCAGAATTAATTAAATAATAAATACTTTATTAATATTTAGAAAATGGTTAAAATGATTAAATGATGATAGAATAAGAAATAGAATAATTAGTAAGATGATGAGGAAATATGAAATTAGAAGAAAATAGAAGAAATAGAAGAATTAGAAGAATAAGATTAATTAACTTAATTAAATAATTAAATAATTATTTAATCAATTAGAGGAATAATTAGTACATGATCAATGAGACATTTTTAGGTGTCTGCATTTGCCACTCTTTGAGACAAAGTCAGAACGACATTGTTTCAAAGAAAATGAAAAATTCTACCCCAGTATGCCCCGGTGATACTTAGGGTGTAATGCCCCCTTGAGAGATTGTTTGTGCATTAAAGACATGAATGATCTCTTGAAAAAAAGAAGAATGTTAGATAGAAGAATAGTTAGCTGATTAGAGATATAGATAGGTGATGTGAAGATGATATTGAGATAGAATATGAGAGAGTGAACTTTAGAATGAAATAGAATAATGTTAAATGATAGAAAATTATTTAGAAAGAAACGATGAGAGAAGAATCAACAAACTAGAAATAAGCAAATGAGATGAAGATGAGAATGAAATTGAATGAATCATGAACCTGTGTCACATATTTTATTGCGTCAATATATATTCATCACTGAGCCTTATTATTGAACAATGAAGCTTAGCACATCAGGGTATAAGGAACCAAGATGCAAAGATATCTCAATGTAGAAACAAACATGTAGCAGACAAGGAGTGAACCCTCCATTCTGGGAATTGCATTAGGGGTCGAGGTATGTGTGGTGATTTCACCTTGATGTGAAGGCTCTTATCACAGACAACCACTTGAGAAATTTCCCTAGAATTTCATCGGTTCACACCACAAACAACAAACAAAGAAAAAGATAATGCTCATCATAGCTCCTCTAGTCACTTGTGGACATCCTTGAGTAGCATAGAAACAATATCTGTCACCAAATGATAAAAAGATAAAGACTAACCTGAACAAAATTCAGTAGCTATACTGACCTTGTGCCTTCCTTCTCAGTTGTTTGATGTGATGGATGATAATGTCTGATCTCAAAAAGTTGCAGACCCCGTTTAAGACTGACCTGTCTGATTTCGAGTGTATCCTCTTCTGTTTAAGACAATATAATGATCACGTTGATATGGATATGATACGATTGATAAGACAGTTTGATCAGTTGATTGCAAATGTTTGACTGGATAGTCATATCATTTGTTAACTTTGTGTGAAGTGTTTGCTGGATATCTACTAGGGTATTTGTTTCTCACAAGACATTTTATTGCAAGTTTTTTGATTGATTGATTTTCGATTTTTAGTTCTTTTCCAAGAGCTTTTTTTGGATGTTTTTGGATTATGTGGATCGATATTTGAATGTTTTTGTTTGATTTTTTTATGATCGTATATGGATGTTTTTGGTTGATTTTTTTAGAAAATTATATGGATGTTTTTGAATTTTGATTTTTTCATTGTTTTTGGATTTTGAGTTTTTCAATGTTTTTTGGATTTTTTCAGGACTTTATCTGATTTTTTGGATTTTTTCAGGACTTTATCTGATTTTTGGATTTTTTCAGTTATGCCCCCAGTGTGCAAACCTGTATGACATGATGATTTGCAGGATGCATGTGGAGACAAATAATTTTTGACATGACCTATGTGAATGCAATATGCAGGATGAAGATGCACTTCCTATTCGAACAAGGTTGATTGTCTTTGTATTTAGCATTTGTAATACACCGATTGAAAATGAAGGTGCAAAACATTTCGTATATAAGTGGACAATCGATCTCTAAGGCCCTTCAGAACATTTATCTCAACACACTTAGTGACTAGGATTTACAAATGGATACGCGAAAAACTTCCCCATTGGTTCTTGAAACTTTGATCTTCTTTTGCCCATGTGTGTGCAAAAGAGTTAATTCCCGCTCTTGTGTTCACTAAAGATCCTTAGCATCCTATACGACTAGCTACATGGATTATTCTAAATTCAAAAGAATCCCGAATAGAGCCTCACTCTCAGCAAGCCTTGAGAGCTTCGATGAGGTTATAGACTATAATTTCTCAAATATTGCTCCATTGCAAGTAGGCATTCATAGCCCTGATGGAGTTACTTGCATGTTCCCATAGTCAAGCTTTTTTATGGCATTTGTATACATGATATTTCAGTTATATATCATTGCTCTTTTTTCCTTTAGATGGATATTTGGCATAGCTCTTTTCTCTTTTTTTCTTTTCTTGCCTTGACTTGTAAGTAATGAAACCTACTTGGGTGTGACAATTACAACGACATTGAAGTAGAATTTTAGATTTTTCACTAGTCATATGATCAACTAGGTGTCTCGAGTAAATTAGAGATTTATTGTGTTTGAGATATAGCAATTGAGAGATTTTAGGTTAACAAGTCTCAAATAGTGAAATCACTACCCAACCATAAGTAAAGCATTGTCACAAGGTAATGTTGTAAATGAATGACCTTAGGACCTCAAAAACTTCATGTCCGAATATCTAAGAAAGGAGATGACCCTTGTTTTCCTTAGATGCAAACAAATGATAAACTTGAACAGTTGCCTTGTTTTATTGATGCTGCTATATGAAAATGCAGAAACTTTTGAGAATGCTATGCATTTGAAAAAGAAACTATATGCAATGCAGTGTTTTGAATAATATGATATGCAATGCAAAAAGTAAAACCTAAACTACATAGCCCTTAGGTATAATATTTGTGTAGGTAGTTCATTGGTCTTTGTTTAAAGAGTCAGATAAAGATGTGTTTTCCAATAGGATATAAGGACTCAGCTAAGTGTATATGTTCAGCATCTCCAATGTTGATTTTCTTATTTTTTGGATTCTATGGATCATCATAAGGAAATCTAGCTCTAGAAGCCATGAATTCAGCTATAGCATTATCATTTTCAAAGAAATCCAATTGTGGTAGGTTCTCTTGCCCCCGGTCTTTCAAGTGCAGGTGTATGAGACAAATTGGTTTCGAAGTTATGACATGAGTGAGTGTTATGTTTGTTTTTATTGATGCACTTGAAGAGGATGATGAAACAACTATTCACAAGTTGTTCTGTGTAGTATGATCTGGATTGGTGATTTGATTTATAAGGGGTTCATGAACAATTTGTGTATAGGGATTGGGATCATGAGGATAAATGACAAGTTTATTTGAGAGGGAATCTTGTGAAGAACATGAGGGATTATGACATGGAGATGAAGGGATGGAGAGATCTTGATCAGGATTTGGAGAAATAATGGGATTTTGTTTAGGACATGAAGGTAAAGGTATGCTTTGATCTTGTCTTGGAAAAGGATTATTATGAAGGATGGAAGAGATGTCCTGATCTTGTTTAGGAGGTGGATGTTTGATGGGACTTAAAATGGCACTTTGTTCTTGAGATGGAAGGGTTTGATTATGAATGGAATAGAAAAGAGAGAGGGGATCATCATAAGATTCTTGGTCGGTGGGATCTTGATATAAAATTGGGTAGGATGGAAGTGGTTGTTCTTGATCTTTATTTGTGTCAGGACTCATTTCTTCTGATTTTGTATCATCCTCTTGACACTAGGAAGGAGTTTGGAAATGCATGGGAGATTCTTGGAATGTTTCAACATTTTGGCCTGATGAAGAAGGATTTTGAATGAGATTCTCTGAATCATGACTTGGATTAGATTGGTTTTGTATGATGGATAGCCCTTGGGAGGTTCTGTTATTAGATAGAGATGGCATGGATTGGCTTTGTGTGATTTCAGGGGATGATGAAATGGTGGATATATATAATTGACTTGGGATTTATTTGAAAGGAATTTGATTTTGGTTGAAAGAAGTATGATTTTGGGTGAAAGAGGTTTGATTTTGGTTGAAAAAGGTTTGATTTTGGTTGAATGAATTTTGATTTGGACTTTGGTTGAAAAGGGTGTGATTTTGGTTGAACGAGGTTTGAATGTTGGGTTGATATGAATTTTGTTGGGTTTGATTTTTCTTGAAAGAGGTTTGAATGTTGGGTTGGTGTGAATTTTGATTTGGACTTTGGTTGAAATGGGTTTGATTTTGGTTGAACGAGGTTTGAATGTTGGGTTGATATGAATTTTGATTTGGAATTTGGTTGAATGGGGTTTGATTTTGGTTGAAAGAGGTACTTTGAATGTTGGGTTGATGTGATTGGTATGATTGATGTAGTGGTTTGAAAGAAAAAGAAGGTTTACATGACTCTAATGTTGGTTGAACTGAGGTAGGAACAATTTTGTTGAAGAATGAAGGTTGCCATGTTTGAATGGTCTCACCAAAAGAAGAAGGTTGGCCTGATACTAATCCCCTCATGGTCATCACTTCTCTCATTGTGTTTTCTAACCAGCCCCTATGGTTGTCAGGACTAGCCATGTCTGCCACTTATTGTTGCAAATTTTTGATTTGTTGAGCTAATATTTCTATGGATGGTGATGGAATAGGAATGGTAGGGATGAATCCTCCACCTTCCCTACGAAATGTATAATTCCAATCCATGATGTTTTCTTGTTTGGTTTGGACCTAGGATCACAACATGTAAGATATTTTCTCCATTTCTTTGAATGTGACAATGATTGATTGAACTTGACCAGCTTGTTTGAGTTGAGGTTGAGTTTGACTGATCCTCTGATTGTGTTTTGGACGTTTGGGGTATGACTTTCTAAGATTATTATGCAAATTATGATGAACTAAGACAAACGTATATGAGGTCTAGATGAGGACGTATATGATAATGATAATGAGGACTATATAAGGACTATGCAAGGACTATGGACGATAATGAGGATGTAAATGAAGACCTATGCAAAAGACGTAGGACGATAATGAGGACATAAGTGGGACTATGCAAAAGACATAGGACGATAATGAGGATGTAAGTGGGACCATGCAAAAAACATAGGATGATAATGAGGATGTAAGTGGGACTATGCAAAAGACGTAGGACGATAATGAGGACGTGATTGGGACAATGCAAAAAGACTATGGACGATAATGAGGACAAAAATGGGACTATGCAAAAGACTATGGATGATAATGAGGACATAAATAGGACAATGCAAAAAGACTATGGATGATAATGAGGACAAAAATGGGACTACCTATGGTCACAAGTATGTAAGGACGTTTTGAAAATCAGTTTCAAAATGGACTTTATTTTTTGTAACTTCATGTGTAGGACAATGTTTTGTAGTTTTCCAAGTCTGAGAATAATGGCTGGTAGGTATGTATAGCTGACTGACTCAATTTTTATACAATCTTGAAAAATTTGGAGATACATGGGATAGGGCCTGAAATAGCCTAAGGGACTGACTCAATACTGGTCTATCACAACGATATATAAGAAAAGCATGGATTAAAATCTTAGGCTAGATAGTGGACACCATTTAGTGAGGCCCTTACGAAATACTGAGACAAAATGAACAGATAGAGAGTTTGGCAGCACTAGCTCCACTCCATGGCACACACTTCTCAGGAATGCCAGTCTCTCTTACCCTGAAGATCTGAGGATCTTATAGCTGAGGGATTCCTGTATCATAGTGTAAGGTACATGAAGGGTATCTATGGGGTATGATCTGCACTCCCGGAACCATTGAATGTAGGATTTTTGGCAACTAAATTGGTTCTTAGTATTAGGTTTTGAGGGGTCCCGATCCAATGGTGGATTCTCAGAGCAAGCCACTTAAGGCTTTAGTTGAGCTTATCGGTGCAGGGAAGGCCCCCACATACATTGAATTCACTCAACACTCTAGCCGCCTGACCAGTATATTTATATAGTGGCTTGAAAAACCCAATCGAGAGTACGCTGGGAGAGATGATATCCCCAATGCATCCCAATTCAAAGTACCTCTGAGGGGTGATGAAATCCCTAGTCAAAGATACCCCTCACTATGTAGAACAAAAAGAAAATTTGGATGTTGTTGTCACCTTCCTTCTTTCTCCCATGGGCCCAATGGCGGGTAGAAAGTCAGTTAGTGCAATAGTAGGTCCACCCCAGACACAATGAAAAGTTCTTTTCCCTTAAGAAAATGAAAAAATGAATTAATTTAATGCACCCTGATTCACGTTCGTTTTATAGCACAAATTTAGGTGTTAGATCTGCATGTGCATGTCAATTTTAAACACCAAATCCAATAATGAAGGCATGCATGTCAATTTTAACCATTTGTTGATTCTTAAGCACTAAAAACCAAGTGTGAGATACACGCATGTCAATTTTAGCCCATGTTCATTTTAAGCACCAACAACAAAGTGTGAGATTATCCATGCATGTCAATTTTAACTGTTGTTGATTTTAAGCACTAAAAAATTGAAGTGTGAGATTATCCATGCATGTCAATTTTAACTATTGTTGATTTTAAGCACTAAAATTTGAAGTGTGAGATTATCCATGCATGTCCATTTTAGCTGTTGTTGATTTTAAGCACTAAAAATTGAAGTGTGAGATTATCCATGCATGTCCATTTTAACTGTTGTGAGATGTGCATGCAAAATTACTAATCTAATCCTCTCTGTGAATCTACCATAGGCTTTAAACAAAAGATTAGTAGAAAAATAAACCAACAGAAAATAGAAACTGAGAACTAGACAGAGGCGATTGTGTAATAATACCTAAGTGATTGTTTGATACTTACTGAGCGAATGCGTGAATCTGACAGAGCTAATGCATGACATTATTTGCTCGATTGCATAACACTAACAAGTTGATTGCATGACAGAATGTAGACAACAAAAAAAATTTAGAAAAATAAAAGAAAACTAAACCAGATCAGGAACCTATGAAACTAATTGTGAAGCCTTGGCCAAATCCCTAATCATCCATTCAATATTGATTAGATCATATTTAACTGTATAAGAAAGAACTAGGCTATTATATCTATCTAAGGCCAGTTGTTCTTCCAAATCCTGTATCAATTTTTTTGCCTGGAGAACTTTTTGATATTGTTTGGCTTCTCTCCTTTGTTGTTTCATCCTTCTTGCACCTGAAATCTTGAACTGAACTTTTCTTGCCATAAACTATGTTAATCAAATCCTGAAATAAAAAAGTAATTTTGATCCCAGATTAACCAAATTTAAGACAAAATTATATAGAAGTAATAACAAACAGAAGAAAAATAAAACAACAATTAACTCTGCAGATGCGTGACCCAGACAGGGCGATTGCGTGATCTGGACAGGGCGATTGCATGACCCTGTCAGAGTGAATGCGTGACCCCAAAGAGTCGAATGCGTAATTATGTCTATGCGATTGCATGACGAAGTAAGCTCAATTGCATGATGAAAAATCTTTTCTCGAAATTCGTGCAACCTAGAAAAAAAATGAACAAACCGTACAATTTGCAAAAATCACATAGAACACAGAAAAAGGTTAAATTGTTGTTAGTTCATGTCGGGTTCACCAAAATGTAATGCATGCTAGAATTCATCTTCAAATAAATAAAGTAATCAATTAGAAGCACAAGGGAAATCATGAATCCCTATCTAATCAACAAATCTAACAAACCAGACAATGAAATGATACAATCAAGCAAAATAGGAATTATAATTTCAATCTATAAAAACTTCCTATTTTGTGACTACGTATTGCTTCCATTTCTCTTCTCCTCTTCATGGTATGATGGCTCTCAGATATTGCGCTAGTAACCTGCAAGTGACACAAAGATTCAAAGTTCATGATTCTCAAAAATTGTGAGGATTGAATGCTCAATTTATAGAAAATTGGATGAGAGTAGTGATGGCCACGAGGGAATCAGTATCAGACAAACATTATTATTCTTGTGAGACCATTCAAACATGCCAACCTTCATTCTTCAACAAAATTGTTCCTACCTCAGTTCAACCAACATTAGAGTCATGTAAACCTTCTTTTTGTTTCAAGCCACTACATCAATGATACCAATCACATCAACCCAACATTCAAACCTCTTTCAACCAAAATCAAACCCCTTTCAGCCAAAGTCCAAATCAAAATTCACATCAACCTAACATTCAAACCTATTTCAACCAAAATCAAACCCCATTCAACCAGATTCCAAATCACAATTCATACCAACCTAACATTCAAACCCCTTTCAACCAAAATCAAACCTCATTCAACCAAAGTCCAAATCACAATTCATACCAGCCTAACATTCAAACCCCTTTCAACCATAATCAAACCCTATTCAACCAAAGTCCAAATAAAAATTCACACCAACCCAACATTCAAACATCTTTCAACCAAAATCAAACCCCATAAAACCAGATTCCAAATCACAATTCATTCAACCAAAGTCCAAATCAAAATTCATTCAACCAAAATCAAACATCTTTCACCCAAAATCATACTGCTTTCAACCAAAGCCTAAATCAACCATATCTATCCACCATTTCATCATCCCCTAAAGTCACGCAAGACCAATCCACACCATCTTTATCTAATAACACAACCTCCCAAGGGGTATCCATAGCACAAAACCAATCCAATCCAAGTCATGATTTAGAGAGTCTCATTCAAAATCCTTTCTCATCAAGTCAAAAGGTTGAAACATTCCAACAATCTCCCATGAATATCCAAACTCCTTCCTCGTGTCAAGATGATGATCCAAAATTAGAAGAAATGAACCCTAAAACAAATAAAGATCAAGAACAACCACTTCCATCCTACCTAATTTTTGATCAAGATCCCACCTACCAAGAATCTTATGATGATTCCCTTGCTCTTTTCTATTCCATTCATAATGACACCCTTCCATCTCAAGAACAAAGTGTCCTTTCAAGTCACATTCAACATCCACCTCCTAAACAAGATCAAGACATCTCTTCCATCCTTCATAATAATCACTTTACAAACCAAGATCAAAGCATACCTTTACCTTCATGTCTTAAACAAGAGCCCATTGTTTCTCCAAATGTTGATCAAGGTCCCTCCATCCCTTCATCTCCATGTCATAATCCTCCATGTTCTTCACAAGATTCCCTCTCAAACAAACTTGTCATTTCTCCTAGTTTCTCTCATGATTCCTCTACACAAGTTGTTCATGAACCCCTTATCAATGAAATCACCAATCCAGGCTATACTACACAGAGCATCTTGTCAACAATTGTATGTGATATATCATCAAATGCCAAGGTCATGAAAAAAAGGAGCATAAAACCAACTAATGAGATCGACGTTTGGTTGACTTCATCATCCTCTTCAAGTGCATCAATAAAAATCGACATAACACCCACTCATGTCATAACTTCGAAACCAATTTTCCTCATACACCTGCACTTGATAGACTGGGGGCAAGAGAACCTACCACAATTGGATTTCTTTGAAAATGATAACACTATAACTGAATTCATGGGTTCCAGAGATGGATTTCCCTCCGATGATCCAAAAAACCCAAAAACTAATAAAATCAACATTGGAGATGATGAACATGTACACCCAGTTGAGTCCTTATACCCTATTGGAAAAGACATCTTTATCCAAATTTTCAAACAAAGGCCAATGAACTACCTACACAAATATTATACCTAAGGGCTAGGTTAGTTTAGGTTTTACTTTCTGCATTGCATATCATATTATTCAAAACACTGCATTGCATATAGTTTTTTTTTCAAATGCATAGCATTCTCAAAAGTTTCTGCATTTTCATATAGCAACATCAATAAAACAAGGCAATTGTTCGAGTTTATCATTTGTTTGCATCTAAGGAAAACAAGGGTCATCTCCTTTCTTAGATATTCGGACATGAAGTCTTTGACGTCCTAATATCATTCATTTACAACATTACCCTGTGACGACGCTTTACTTATGGTTGGGTAGTGATTTCATTATTTGAGACTTGTTAACCTAAAATCTCTTAATTGCTATATCTCAAACACAATAAATCTCTAATTTACTCGAGACACCTAGTTGATCATATGACTAGTGAAAAATCTAAAATTCTACTTCAGTGCCACTTTAATTGTCACACCCAAGTAGGTTTCATTACTTACAATTCAAGGCAAGAAAAAAAAAAGAGAAAAGAGCTATGCCAAATATCCATCTAAAGGCAAAAAGAGCAATGATATATAACTGAAATATCATGTATACAAATGCCATAAAAAAGCTTGACTATGGGAACATGCAAGTAACTCCATCAGGGCTATGAACGCCTACTTGCAATGGAGCAATATTTGAGAAATTACAGTCTATAACCTCGTTGGAGCTCTCAAGGCTTACTGGCAGTGAGGCTCTATTCAGGATGCTTTTGAAGTTAGAATAATCCATGTAGCTAGTCGTATAGGATGCTAAGGATCTTTAGTGAACACAAGAGCGGTAATTAACTCATTTGCACACAAATGGGCAAAAGAAGATCAAAGTTTCAAGAACTAATGGGGAAGTTTTCTGTGTCTCCATTTGTAAATCCTAGTCACTAAGTGTGTTGAGATAAATGTTCCGAAGGGCCTTAGAGATCGAGTGACCACTTATCTACGAAATGTTTTGTACCTTCATTTTCAATCGGTGTATTACAAATGCTAAATACAAAGACAGTCAACCTTGTTCAAATAGGAAATGCATCTTCATCCTGCATATTGCATTCACATAGGTCATGTCAAAAATTATTTGTCTCCACACGCATTTTGTAGATCATCATGTCATACAGGTCTGCACACTAGGGGCATAACTGAAAAAATCCAAAAATTTAGATAAAGTCGTGAAAAAATCGAAAAAATTAGATAAAGTCCTTAAAAAATCCAAAAAATTAGATAAAGTCCTAAAAAAATCCAAAAAACATTGAAAAACTCAAAATCCAAAAATAATGAAAAACTCAAAATTCAAAAACATCCATATAATTTCCTAAAAAAATCAACCAAAAACATCCATATACGAACATAAGAAAATCAAAGAAAAACATTCGAATATCGATCCACATAATCCAAAAACATTGAAAAAAGCTCTTGGAAAAGAACTAAAAATAAAAAATCAATCAATCAAAAAACTTGCATTAAAAGGTCTTGTGAGAAACAAATACCCTAGCAGATATCCAGAAAACACTTCGCACAAAGTTAACAAAGGATACGACTATCCAATCAAACATCTGCAATCAACTGATCAAACTGTCTTATCAATCGTATCATATCCATATCAACATGATCATTATCTTGTCTTAAACAGAAGAGGATACACTCGAAATCAGATAGGTCAGTCTTAAACGGGGTTCCAAATTTTCTGAGATCAGACATTATCAACCATCACATTAAACAACTGAGAACGAAGGCACAAGGTCAGTATAGCTGCTGAATGATGAGAATTATCTTTTTCTTTCTTTGCTGTTTGTGGTGTGAACTGATGAAATTCTAGGGAAATTTCTCTAGTGGGTGTCTGTGATAAGAGCCTTCACATCAAGGTGAAATCACCACACATACCTCGACCCCTAACGCAATTCCCAAAATGGAGGGTTCACTCCTTGTCTGCTACGTGTTTGTTTCTACAATGAGATATCTTTGCATCTTGGTTCCTTATACCCTGATGTACTAAGCTTCATTGTTCAATAATAAGGCTCAGTGATGAATATATATTGATGCAATAAAATATGTGACACAGGTTCATGATTCATTCAATTTCATTCTCATCTTCATCTCATTTGCTTATTGCTAGTTTGTTGATTCTTCTCTTGTCGTTTCTTTCTAAATAATTTTCTATCATTTAACATTATTCTATTTCATTCTAAAGTTCACTCTGTCATATTATATCTCAATATCATCTTCACATCACCTATCTATATCTCTAATTAGCTAACTATTCTTCTATCTAACATTCTTCTTTTTTTCAAGAGATCATTCATGTCTTTAATGCACAAACAATCTCTTGAGGGGGCATTACACCCTAAATATCACCGGGGCATACTGGGGTAGAATTTTTTCATTTTCTTTGAAACAATGTCATTCCGACTTTGTCTCAAAGAGGGGCAAATGTAGACACCTAAAAATGTCTCATTGATCATGTACTAATTATTTTTCTAATTGATTAAATAATTCTTTAATTATTTAATTAAGTTAATTAATCTTATTCTTCCAAGTCTTCTATTTCTTCTGTTTTCTTCTAATTTCATATTTCCTCATCATCTTACTAATTATTCTATTTCTTATTCTATCATCATTTAATCATTTTAACCATTTTCTAAATATTAATTATGTATTTATTATTTAATTAATTTTGATTCATTCCCCAATTTAAATAATCTTTATTATTTAAATAAACTAATTATTCTATTTCTTATTCTTTCATCATTTAATCATTTTAATCATTTTCTAAATATTAATTAAATATTAATTAAATATTAATTATTTAATTAATTATGGTTAATTCCCCAATTTAAATAATCTTTATTATTTAAATAATTTAATTCTTAATTTCTATTTTCTATTTCTATCATCATTTAATCATTTTTATTATTTTCTCAATATTAATTAAATATTTATTATTTAATTAATTATGGTTAATTCCTCAATTTAAATAATCTTTATTATTTAAATAAATAAATTAATTCTCAATTTCTATCTCTAATCATCTAATCATTCAACCCTCTTCTAAATATTAATTATTTAATTAATTGTGATTTTAATCCTTTAAATTAAATAATCTTTATTATTTAATTAAAGCCCATTTCTAGCATAATTAAATAGTTTCCTTAAATTATTTAATTAACTAATTAATTTTTCTAGTTCTTCAAATACTAATTTCATTTAATTTCATATTCTTCTAATTTCTTCCAAATTCAAATACATGTGCATGATTTCAAAAACCAAATTGAAAATCAAAGTCAAGTTCTAAATATATTCAAATGCTAAATTGAATTAATAAATTCAATTATTTGAATAAAATCTCATGCAAAGATTAAATTAATAATCTAAGTCTAAATGCAAGTACATGCTAAATTAATTAATTAAATCATTAATCTCTCTAACTTCTATTTCCATCTTTCAGTTAGCTTTTTCTAAATTAAGCTCTCTGTGTCATCTTCTTTATTTCCTCCAATCATTCTTTTTCTTCCTTCAGTCAGCTTTTTCTCAATCAGTTGACTCAATTAATCTATTCAATCTATTGAGTTTCACTCCTACAACTAGTAGTTCAACTATCAACTTGCATTTGAGCTCACCTGAGTTCACACCTCTTGACCATTATGTTCCACCTTTGAATCAATCTTCACCAATTATCTATAAATTGAGCATCAAATCTCCATTTTCAATCCTCGTCAATCTTGAACAATTATTAGGATCACAAACTTTGAATCTTTGTGTCACTTGTAGGTTACCAGCGCAATATCTGAGAGCCATCATACCACGAAGAGGAGAAGAGAAATGGAAGCAATATGCAAATCTTGGAATAGGGAGTTTTATTTGAATTGATTTATAATTCCTATTTTATTTGATCTTGCATTATTTCATTTTATTGTTTGTTAAATTCTGATTAGGAAAGGGATTCATGATTTCCCTTGTGCTTCTAATTGATTACTTTATTTATTTGAAGATGAATTCTAGCATGCATTATAGATGGAAGTAAGGAAGGCTTTGATTTTGGAATAAAAGGACCCAAAATGGATTTGAATTGTGAAGGGGGAGGTTTATGTTGGGATTTAGAAGAAGGGTCACTTTAATTTTGAGATGGAAGAGGATCATGAAGAAGACTTGCTCATATGAAAGTTGAGGAACCCATTTGATAATTAAGTGATTTGCAAACAACTTGGGTAGATGCAAAGAGATCTAGTGGAATATTAGGAGGATTATCACATGGAGGTGAAGAGAATATTTGATCTTGACTTGGAATACTATCAATGGAGTCTATTCTTGGCTCTTGATTTTCAATTGGATCATTGGAAGGTATGGAAGGGATATCATGATCTTTATTAGGAGGTGGGTGTTGAAGGGTACTTGGAAGGTGATGTAGGAGCGTCCCTGGTTCCTGGCAATCTTGCATCAATGAAAAAAAACATCTTTTTCAGTTTGTTTTTAGTTTTGTAGTTTAGCATTTCTTGCTGCATTTTCTTGCATTTTCTCATCAGAACTGCATAGCTAGATTTTTCTTGTGACATTGATTATCTTCCTTTCCCGAAATCCATGACATGTTTGGATCTTTTTCCTACAAGTTATTGATTCTAGTATCTAGGATAGTTTTCACCTTAGAACACCGGCATCGCTTGGATCTATTTTGGCTTTGGCGAATCTTGTGGATAATTTTCATAGCTTCACTTCATTGTTTTCAATGTTCCTTGGCATGCGGTCAACCTTCCCCTTTGGTCCGCACTTCATCCTTTGGATTTTATGGAGGATTTTCTTTGCTAGAGGTCGACCTGGTGGTTTTACACATTTCATTTTAAATTCATCGGTGTTTGTTCATCCTAGAGTATATAAATCAATTTATTCTAGCATGCAATAGGTAGTTTTTAGAACTAGGAAGATGTATCTTGATATTAAGAGGTCTGGAGTTGAGCAAGGCTATAATTGAGCATGTTTGTATCAGGCTAGTGAGCTGAATCTTCTACCCTGCATGTTGTTGAAAAATTGTAAACAATTTTCATGATATAATCAATCTGCTTTGCATTGCCTCCATCATCTTGTCTTTCTTTCTTTGTGGTTTACTCTTGTTGTACAGTTTGGATAAATCTCATTGAGGTCACTCCTAACCATGACTACACCAAGTGGTATCAGAGGAAGATTTCATTCTGGAGATTCGTTGTCCTGAAGATTTGGTTGTAGGGTGGGGGATTGAGGATCTAACTTGCATATGAAAAGGACTAGCATGAAGATGGTGCCAAGAGGAAATAGGAATGATGGAGCATGTGGGAATGTAGACCCTATTGTGATGGAAATGTTGAGAGGAATTGCAGCCTAGTTAGAAGTATACTGAAGCATTCTACAAGTTGAATATCAGATCCAGACATATTGATGATTAGGTTGAACAAGTTGTGAGATATTTGAATGGGTTGCGAATGTCTATACAAGATGAACTCAGTTTGATCAAGTTGCAGAGTGTTGAGGAAGCTTATCAATATGCCCTAAAAGTAGAAGAGAAGTCAAACAAAAGAGATGAGAAGAGACAAAGAAGTAGAGGTGGAAGGTTTTGCGGAGGAAGAGAAAATTTTGGAGGAAGAGGAACCTATGTAGATAAAAACAAGTATAAGGAAGTAAGCAAATATGGTAGTTCATACTAGGAGGATGATAGAAATTTTTATTGGAGGAGAGAACCTGATATTTACTAGAATGAGGGTTATGGAAAAGATGACAGAAGATAAGATAAGAGAGTGTTTAGAGGAACTTTCTTTAAGTGTGGAGGAGAAGGACATCATTCTTTTTAATGTAAGAAGGTAGAAAACACTGGAAGAAAAAAATTGGTAGAAGAATATCCTGTTGGATGAGCTAACAAACCGGAAGTTGGGGAGCTATTGATGATGAGGAGATCTTTGTGCCATACGAGAGATGAAGAGGATCCCTTGCAGAGAAGTAATTTGATCAAGACCAAATATAAGGTATCTGGTAAGTGTTGTAAGGTCATTATTGATAGTGGTAGTTTAGACAATCTTGTTTCAGAGGAGATGGTGACTAAGTTTAGGTTGGAAAAATTCAAACACCCTAAGCCTTACCAAATAGCATGGATTTAGGATGATCATAAGTTATTAGTAAGTGAGCAATGTTTGGTGAAATTCAAAATTCAAAATTATCATGATGAAGTTTTGTGTGATATTATGCCTATGGATATTTGTCACATATTGTTGGGTAGACCTTGGCAGTATGATAGATAGGCAATACATGATGGGAGAAAGAACATATACACTATTATTGCAAATAGGATGAAACAAACCTTGTTACCCTTGGGAGAGCCCCTAAAGAGTAAAGTATGTACAACAAATGCTAGAATATGTTTGGTTGATGGAAGGAGATTCCTGGATTGAATGAGACATGAGACCATTTGGTTTGCCTCGGTTCCTAGGAAGACCGAGAATCTAGAGGATGAGGGAGAACAATTGGAGGAGATAAAGGAGTTACTAACATAGTATGCAGACATCATTTCAGATAATATGCCTGATGGATTACCACCTGTAAGTAGTATCAGTCATTGCATGGACCTAATTCTCAGAGATAGTTTTCCTAACAAAGTTGCACACTCAATGACACTGACAGAGAATAAGGATCTGAATAGATGAGTACAAGAGTTTTTGAAGAAAGGCTTGATTAGAGAAAGTTTGAGTCCTTGCACAGTACCAACCATGTTAGCACCTAAGAAGAATAGAGAATGGAGGATGTGTACCAATTCCAGAGCAATAAATAAGATCACAATGAAGTACCAGTTTCCTTTACATAGGATGGATGACATAATGGATTGTTTGAGTGGAGCCAAATACTACACAAATATAAAATTGAAGAGTGGATATCATTAGATCAAAATGAGAGAAGAAGATGAATCGAAGACAAGATTCAAGATAAATGAAGGATTTTATGAATGCTTGGTGATGCCTTTTGGGTTGACTAATGTACCGAGTAATTTCATGAGATTGATGAATGAGGTGTTGAAGAATTTCTTGGGTAACTTTGTTTTTGATTAATGAAAAATAGGTTTTAAGGGATCTGAAACCCACTTAGATATCAAAAATAAAAGCATTAGAGAAGAAAGAGAGGACAGAATGAAGAAAGAAAGGCTGCAAAAGAACAACACAAAATACAACAGGCAGAGAAAAGAACAACAAAAGACCAGTGAGAAACTGACACACCTAAAAAAAAACTAGAACATCTAGGTGAAAATATTTATGGTCTCCTCAACATTCCTTACAAGTATCATCATCGCATTTTCTGCCTCTTTAAGGTCTTTTCTTTCCTGCACTTGTTGATTACCTTTAGTCTTCAACTCCAACTCTTTCACATTTTGCCTAGTTCTGCGTCTAGAAGAATGCTGGACAGAGCTAGAACCTGGCTCATCATCAACAATCATAGTGTCTTTTTTCTTCTTATCATTCTCTAGGCATGCAACCAACGCATTCATATTTTGGGAAGACTGGTGCAGGAGCACCTAAGCACCTGAATGCTCAAATCCTAGCAGGTATAAGATTTTACTGCAAATTAAGCATGTGTGTTTATTTTATGCTTCTAGTAGGTTTAATAGGTTTGTTTTGTGGTGTAATAAGGCTTGGAACTCATTTGTGTTTAAGAGTTTCCAAGATTTTTGTTTTTTTGCTCAGTAGGCCAAAAATTGTCAATTTTGGGTCCAAATGAGCATTTTTAAATTTTTGATGTTGTAAAGCCTTGAAAGGAATTGGAGAATATTTATTTAGTGTTTCTAAATGATGTTGAGTCATTGGTTTGAGTGCCAAGTCACCGGAAGTCAAAATGCAATTTTTGAGCAACAAAAGTTGTCAAAAAGTTGTCAAAAGTTGTCAAAAAAGTGGTTTTTGGTGGTTTTGGTTAGTTCCAACCTGTACCTGTCCATACAAGAACTTCAACAAGTTGGCACATGTATATAAACCATGTTCCAATCATTGTATGGGTTGTTCATTTTGGAAAATTAAGAAAAATACATGTTTACTCTTGTTTTCTGTGAGTTTTTAACTAGTTTTATGCACTTTTTGGGGTACAGTCCGTACCATGGCTCCATGAGTCTGTACTGAACCTATTTTTGAGTGATGTGATCTCCTTTGATGTTTTAGTAGTGATCTCTGATCTTTTTTTGGGGTTTGGAACAAGTTTTGTTTGAAGTGCTCTTGAGAAAGGCATTGTTTTGTGGTTCCAATGGAAGACCATTCATGATCCAACTAATTTCTTCAAAGACTCTTCATCCATGGCTTTGAGGGAATTTTTTGGATTTGTACATACTATACCATACATCCATTTTTCTTTTCTAGCAATGCACAAGTGTTTGTAAGCCCATGGCAAGTGTGTGAAGCGAGCAACTTGGCTTGGGTATTCTCAAATTTGTTTGAATGGTACTTTGCTGTTCATAGCACTGTACCTTTGAAATGTTGAAGGAGAATCAAGTTGGCAAGAGTCAGAATTATACTTTACCATCCTTGTCTCTCTCATGACTTGGTTGGGTGCAAGAAGCAAAAGTGTAATCAGACTGTAGAACTGTGAGTCACTGTTTTCATTATTAAAACCTCATTTGCCAATCTTCCAAGATAGTATGGAATGATGGATTCTTGTTTTTATGCATCATGGAATGTATTTGTAAATGTATTCAATGCTAAGAAGACAAGGTACACTATTTGGTTGTAAAGGACCTAAATAAGGATCCTAGAAAGGTGTATTTTCTGTCATAGTCTCATAAGGCTGTCATGTTTTGTGGCATCCCTTGAGTGTTCAAATTTTAAGATCTTTAAGAGGCTATATGTATTTTTTTTCCTTTCCATTAACACCCCTTTGTAGGCCAGGGACAGATTGAAGAAATAAATTAAAACGAAGAAAGAAAGTGTAAACAGTTTTAAGACTGTTAAAAGTGCAGTGATGGCGGTGTATGAACAACAGTCATAAAAACTTGTAAATTGCAAACCCTCACTAAAACTTTCAAAAACCCTTGAAAAGTGCCTATTTTGTGGGACAGCACTAAAACAGTCCATATAGTACTTGCCATAGAAAAAATCCTTGAGCTTTCAACATCAAATGACCACATCTCCAAGGGTTTGTCATGAAGTTTAGCAGGTTGAGCAGGGTGAACAAATTTCATTAAAAAGTAGGGCTAATTCTAGTAGCCTTTTTGGAGCAAATTTGACCAATTCATGAAATCAGTAAGGAAGGGGAATCAATTGGTTGTTTCAAATCATCAAAATTGATGAGTAGAGACTTGAGACACCCTACTACAATATCCAAAGAATTGTATTGAGCCATTTGATCAAATTGACCTTTTGCACCTAGAAAGTTACTTTGAGTAACCCTACGTTCTTTGCATCCAATTGAGAAATTTCCATTCTTGAGAAGTGAAGGACAATCATCATACCTTGTAGACCTGTCCAGATGCTCAATCAATAGATTAATATGATTGAAATCCTTAAGGGAGCAAATAATATTAGGTAAACCATGGTTCTCCAACAGTTGCCCTTTCCGGGAAGAGAGGAGATTCAGCCAGTTGGACAACCAAACTTGTTCATTTTTGGTGACACTCAAGAGGACATCATTTCAGACTTGAATGCCTTAGCATGGAAGGTAAGGAGGAGTGATTTCCAATACAATAGGGTGCAAGTAGTTTTGAATAAAGAGGAGGAGATAGGAGAAAGGTTTAGAAGAATCCCATTTGTGCCTAGGGATTGACTTGGGAAGAACATTGAGAACAAAAGCCCACCAACCTCAAAGAAGACTAACCTTCTATCATCCCTCCTCATCAAAGACACCTTCAACACAACCAAACTATGGTCCATGAATTTCCTTAGAGCACTCTCAGTTTCTTGAATCTTGTTGTTTATCAGTTCATAATTGGACTCACCCTTTTCTTTGAGATTCCTCACCACATCCTCTAGGTGCTTCAAATATCCCTTTATGATCTCAGCTTCTGACCAGTTAGGAATTTTTTTTTCATCCTCTGCTTCACTATTATCCTCAAAATTTTCCTCTTTTCCTTTATCATTAATATCCTTAACCATGTTATTAATTTTGAGCTCGAGCTCTCTCTGTTTTTCCTAAGTGTTGGTAATATTATCAACCACCCACTTCTGGAAATTAAACATTTCCAAAGAGTTGTTTCTAGCAGCATTCAAAATAGTATCTGCATCCTCCATGTCCTGGGAATAATCCTTAGACCTAGGGTTGCCCTCCTCCACATTATTTTGCACCTCATCCCTGTTGTCTGTATCATAGGGACTCTCCTTCTCCTTTGACTCATCAAAATCCTCTTTACCCTGCTCATTATCCTTGTCTCCTTTCTCACCCTCCACCTCCTTCTCTTGCTCATGCTTCACCTCCTTTTCCACCTCCTCCTCCTACTCCTACTTAGGATCAGCTGTCTCTTCAGCATCTTCTTCAGCTTTCTTACTAACCCTTGATTTCTTTTTAGGGAGAGGATTGGTATAATCCTCATCAGACTCAGAACTGTCATAATCCTTAGAGATATGGGCATTCTCCACAAAGGGATCATCCTTATTAGCCTTAATTTTATCCCTAAGATACTCATAAATTAATAGAATAAGACCTTGGTGGGAAATGGGGTAGGAATTAGGTTTCTTAGCATGGTCAGCCAGACTGTCATTAAGGGAGGAGGCCAGATAAAAGGGCAGAGATATCTTAGAGCCATGGAAAAAGTGATTAAGGATAACAAAGTGATAATTATAGACTTTTGAAAACCTACCATCAACAGTAAGATACTCCATTAACACTTTCAATATTTTATGCCAAAAGGAGTTTACCTAGTTAGTGAGTTAATAGGAAATATTATCCTTTTTGGCAAGGCAGGCCCTTTCTTCTTCGTTCTTGGGGAAATTTTTGATGGCTTCCACCAAGAACTTACGATCTCTATAAAAGTTGATGTCATCCTTCTGCAAACCAGTCACCACAGCCACCAAATCTTCATCCACTCTCTATTTTTGACCAAACAGAGTAACTCTGTTATTTTTCCAACCCTTGGCGAAACCACGGGAAACAGACTTCTTACTCCCATGCAATTTCTCCATATAATCAGTGAAGTCATTTTTATGCAGCCTTCTCCAAATTTTCCTTTCACCCTTACAACTATCACAGCTGGTGGGCTCATTACGGTTGATATTTCCACCCATAATGTGGAACTTGTTCAAATTGAAACCCTCATGGGAGCACAAACTAACCAGATGCTAAAGAACAGAGAAGTTGGAATCCAAAACCAAGGTAATTTTCTTGTTTTTCAAGTAGCTCTTTAAAACATGCAAATTAACCCAGTACTTAATATGATAAGGCCCTTCACACCTATACTCATTAGCATGACGCTTGAGACAGGTCATCATCTGACAATCTGCCTCACTCCAAACTCTATCATTGAAGTCCGAACCAAAAAGGGTAATAATGAGATTAATATGTACCATTGATCCTGTCATAAAATAATTTCTCTTGGACTTTGTTCTTAAATGATGACTCTCTGATAAAATTAGCATCTTCCGCTAAAATGACCCCCTCATTGGCTAACAACCTGGCTACCCTATTACCTTCCCGAAAGGTATGGGTAATAACCACACTATCACAAGAATCTAACATTTTTTTTTCCTTTTTGATGATATTTTGGATATTCCAAGAAGAGGAACTAATACCTTTAATAGCCTGAATTATATTAAGGGAATCCCCTTCCAACCAATTTTTTAAAAAATTGAAACCCTGAGCAAGCTGAAGACATTTTAACATTGCCAGAGCTTCTACGACATAGTTGTTTTTGTAAGGCCGACCCCAACCAAGCTTTGATTAACTTAGTTGACCATGTTTGACCCTACTAATAAGTGCTATAATTCAATAGGATGGGCTATGTTAGACAGATAGATTTGGTGAGAAAACTAATTGTACCAGGTTACGAAATCATTTCACCTTGAGGTGTACATTTTTATGCATTATGGATTTAGAACTTATAGGATTCCAGGATTTGGATAACATTGACGTATGTTGATGATTCATTTATATGCGTTATGACATAGAACTCTATATGATTATAGAATAGGATAAATTTGAGATGATATATGTCATTATTAGATTTGCAGGACTTCACTATGATGATAGAAATAGGATGTATGTTTTATGTATGGATTAAAATTATGAGGATTATGACAACTGTGTATGTGGATTTATTTGGATGTAAGATGTATTGATTTGTTTAAATGTATATGGTATGCAGAGTGTTTGACGTGTATTCTTATTCATGTGTTTAAATGTTATATGAGGTTATTTGGAAGTACTAATGTGTAATTGAGATGCACAGGAAAATTATCCATGTGACCATGGAAATATTATGGAGAACCAAACCTAGACCTATGTACGTTCGTAAAACCAGGGTTTGTCTATTTGGAGAGACAACACCCTATTTGTATAGTATTTTATTTGTGAAAGTGGATGTTGCATGTGTGTTAGATTTAATTTATGTATTTGTATAAATCCAACAAGAGACAAAAATTTCATGTATAATTTCGTAAAAGTATTTTTATTGTGTCACTTGACACACATGTTGATTTATATTTTGATTTTGAATTGTCTCTTGGAGGGAGTTGTTTAACCATAGCTTTTTCAATTAATATAATATGGTTCTATATTTTTCTAGGGTAGAAAATCTTTGGGGTGGTCAACTTAGGTTTGACCCGAAAATTAACTTCAGATGGGTTTAAAAGGGGTTAAATGGACACCTAGGGGTAGTTTAAGAGTGTTTCCTAAAGCCCATAAGGTATACCTAAGGGTTAGGAGTAATTTTAGGCATGTTTCAACTCCCATGTAACCATTTACACCCTAAAAAGGTTTCCTAGGTTGAGCGAAAATTGAAAATTAGAAGGCATCACCTAAGTTGTTAACTTTCCTTTTTGATGAGAGATCCCTTTTGATCTTGTTTCTGATTTTTCCTTTTTCAATTTTAGAAACCTATGAGAACTCTCACTGAGGTCTTCTTAGGCAAGAATGGGAGATTTTGTGGGAAATCACCCACTCTCCATTTTTGGAGACAAAAATTTTTGAAAGAAAAGATAGATTTGGTTTTAGGAATTTGGCTAAGTGTAGAGAAGCAAGGGATTGTAGATTTGGGCTGCTCATCCTCAACTAATCTAGCATACCTTTTGGCAGTTTGAAGGTTGATTTAACTTTCTTGTAATGTTTTTTTCATATTGCATGTTATGTAGAAAAGAATTGCTTGTGTTAAAAGACTAGTTTCTTGTATGTTTTCCTTGGAAAATTATTTGTGTTGTTTGTTTTACTTATTATATGCATTTTATGTGCTTTGGGAGTAACCAAGGCCTCCTACTCTTGGGAGAGAGGATGGTCTTGTGGGTGGTAGAAGTTTGACAGCCCTCAAGTGAGAGGCTCTGATTATGGGAGTGATCACAAGGGATATTTATGTGACCCTTGCTGCATGGCTTGTTTATGCATTTGGGGGTCATAAGGAGGGAAATAAGGCATGAATGCCTTGGGGGGCATAAGGATGTAGGGTTGTTATAAATATGATGTATTTGGTTTGCCATGAGGTGGCTTATGTTTTACCATACTTGCAGTCTCCTCAGGGTACTTGGTCCACTACCACCCTTGAAAAGACATCACAATGTGTGGTGCAGTGTAGTTGTGGGTTGGGAACGTGTTTGTGATTTGTTTTCCCTTGGTTGTTGTGTTTGCATGTGTGTAACTTGTCTAGGGCTTGGTTCTCCAAGCTCGGGGATGGCTACTAGTTAGGCTAGGCTGGGAGGTGAGCACTCCATGGTCATAACTTTGATTAAAATGTAGGTTGTCGGAAGAAAAGAATAGGACAAGTGGAAGTTTGTTGGAGTTATTTGTTGCAGAAAAATATTTGTAAATATAACTATTATTTTGAAAAGTCCTCATTTATTAGAAATGAGAAACCCATTTGTAAAGTGACGATAGTGTCTTTGAAATACGTTTTAAAGAGTTGTAATATTTTAGTATGCTATGTTGCAGAAAAGAAATGAGAGATCCCATTTGTATTGATGGCTATAATGTATTTTAAACGTACTTTAAATAAATGAAATTATTTTGTTAGATAATGTTTTGTTGCAAAAGAAATACATTTATCTTGGATTAAGTTCGTTGTAGTTGCTCTTAGTAGTATGCAAGTTAGTTTGGAAATGAAAGTCTATTTTGCATGTGAATTCTAGAAATAAAAAGAATTAGTTATTTCCTATGCATACCTCTAAGATTTAATTTAAATATCAACTCATTTATCTAGTTGTTGTTAAATTTATTAAATTATGTCATTTATATAGTAGCTGTAAGAATTATTAAATTCTGTCATTTGTTTATGAGTAGAAAATAACATCTATAGTTAAACAGATAAATAGAAATAAATAATTTCTAGAGTTGTTGTTCTAAGTATATTTAATTCTATTATTTAATTTTTGTTTGCAGAAAGTAAATCTCTATTTAAATAATCTATCTATTTTTTTTAGTAGCCAGGATTTTGATAAAAGGAAATAAATACAATGATTTTAATTTGATGAATTTATCTATTCTGTTAAAAATGTTTCAAAATAATAACCGCAACATATGTTTTCAAAATTTGCCTTGATGCAATATTGTAGATTAGGAAATTGAAAATCGTCAAAACAATAGCAATTAGGACAACCACAAAACCTAAAGTTGCTATGAAAGCAATCCCAATCCAATCAATGAAGACATGAAGACAAGATATTCAAATCAAATGAAATCGAAACAAACCGATGCAGATATCTCCTTCATGTGGCTCCATTGTTCTTCTTTCACCTTCAAATTTGATGGTGATCTCACCTACAAGTGCAAAATGCAAGTGAAAAGCAAGTTGTTGAGAGATGAAATTTGTAGTATAATGTTACTCGAAAATGTGATTGATCTCCTTTCATTGAAGAAAATCATCCAATTTATAGACAAATTGGAGAGAGGACAAGATTAGCATGAAGAGATTTGAAAGGAAATTCAAATCAAGAATGGGAAAATTATGACAAATGTATGACAATTTCTATGCAAGGTGTATGACAAATTATGACAAATTATGACAAGATTGAAATGCCATTCCCATGACAAAAGGGAAGAGAGAAAATAGCCTCCATGATTGCAACAAATGGAAGCATAAACATAGGAAAAAATGAGGGAATGAAATTAGGGGAAATATTAGAAAAATTAAAGAAAATAGGAGAAATAGAAATTAGGTGAATTAATTAATAGGTTTTCATCCATTAATTAATTCATGAAAGAGACCTAAGACTAAATAAATAGATTTATTTAACCCACAAAGAAGAAGAAAATGATTAAATGAACAAATCATAAAACCCTATAAATAAGAGGACAAGGAATTAGGTCAAGACAATAAGAAATTAATGTAGGATTGATCATGATTCTAATTGACAAAGGACCAATGTTGAAAAATGATTGAGATTGGTTGACAAAAATCAATGACAAATTGACCAAGATTGACAAGGAGATCAAATTGATATGCGCCAATTGACGAGGAACAATGACTAATCAATCCAAATTGACATGATTGAAAAGGACAAGGATTGATGACGAATTGATCGCAAAATGACAAGATTGACAAGGACAAAGATCGATGATGAATCGATCACAAAATGACGAGATTGACAAGTTGATAATCGCAAATGATTACTAACAAGCTAAAGATGATTGAAAGATTGACAAGAGGACAAAAACCTAATTCTATCATCGATTAGGATTGACAATGTCTAAAATGATGATAAATGAGCAAGCACCATGATGCGACAGGATAAGATCGACCAAAATCATGACTGAAGATTTCTATTGACAAGACCTAATTCAAAAGCTAGAAAAATGAGGAATGCAGAAGAAGGACTCAATGCTCGCAAATGATAAAGACCAAATGCGCAACATAGAAGAAATGTTAATGCGATGCAAGAACCCTAAAATAAGGCAATGCACAAATGTTAAAGTATGACTCCACAAGCGTTGACCATTTTTAGATGTCTACAAATATATATATATATATATATATATATATATATATATATATATATATATATATATATATATACATATATATATATATATAGATAAATTTATATGCAAATATATATGATTAAATGAACTCTTTTAAAAAAAAAAACATATATACTTATTTGTATAATATATACACACACACACACACACACACACATATATATATATTTTAATACATTTTAAATAAACAAAAAAAAAAAACTTTTAAAACCTCTAAAAAAAAAATGGCAAATAAAGGGTTTTCGGTAGAACCAGGGTCGAGAAACCACTGTGTTTAACACAGTGGTCGGTGTGGCCGACCCCCAATGTAGGCGACCACAGTGGACAGCCCGAGGGCCGCCACTGCGGGCAACTACAGTGGTCACCACCACTGTGGGCATCCACAGTGGATGGCCCGAGGGCCACCACTGTGGGCGACCACAGTGGTCGCCGCCATTGTGGTTTCCACAGTAAGTAGTGCCCACTGCCACCAACCTCCCAACCACCACCTCTCCTCCCCTTCGCCGAGTTCGGCCATGGCCGCCGCCCAATAGTATTCAGCCCTGCACAAACAAAAAAAAAAAAAATAGAACCCTAGCCCGGTTAGGGCTAGGGTAAATTGTGGAAAGATAATAAAGAATGAAAAAAAAGAAATGAGGGGCATATTTTATATTAAATAAAGGTTTAGGGTTTGCATGGTTAAAACACTTTTATTTTTCTATATATAAATAAATAAATATATATATATATATATATATAGGGTTATGAATATAAAGTTGGTAAAATTTGTAGAAGTTTACTTTTATTTATGAGTATGGTTATACGTACATATATATATATATATATATATATAGAGAGAGAGAGAGAGAGAGAGAGAGAGAGAGAGAGAGAGATGTTTTAAATTAAATATTTATGGAGTTTCAACTATTATAAACTTTATAATAAAGTGAGTAAGACTATTTTGGTTATGAGAAATATTTAAACTTTATAGGACAATATTCATTATGAAAATTAAATGACATTTTTTTTTTAATTTAAACACATTTCAATTAATGATTAAAATGAAAATATAGACATTTATAAATAAAGTGCTAGGACTAATTTAATCAGTCCCTTAAAGCATTTATTGATTATTGAAGATTAATAATACCTTCGCCAAACATTTGTAGAGAATTTTAATTAAGTGATTAAAATCGTTGAGACAATAATAATTTCTTTGGAGAATTAATATTCCGCATTTAATTAAATTTATTTTTCGCTTACTTAAGTTAGTGACTAGAGTTAACTCTAAACGTAGTTAAGATGAAAACTTGTTAGTGCATTTAATATTAGCATTTTAATGTTATATAGTTGTGATTTTAAAAAAAAAATGTATCCCGCTCGTGCCCAAAAGTTTGGGTATGACATTTTGGTATCAGAACCCTAGGTTCAAACACTGGTGAATATGGGCTACATTCATAACTTAGTTGAAACCAAACTATGGCTTGAAGTATAACACCTAGGTGAAAACTTGTGAAATAACAAAGTGAAACATAAGTGAAAATTCTTTAAAATCAACAAACCAACATATATCAATTCAAGGGGATTCCAAGGATCACTGTAAGCCCTGAAATTGAAACTTATTAGTCATAACATTTATGGCTTAAATAAAAACCCAAAGGCTACGAAATTTTCAATTATTTATTTATATGAAGTATTTTCGGTGTTTAATCACAAAATTTAGCTCTTTAGTACTTATGGGGTACCATTCAATTGGAACCTAAATGCAATAATTGCCCTAATCAAGTAAAGTAGAAGGAGTTAATTCTTCAATAAGATACATCTGATGGTAACTAAAAGAATGTCATCCATCGAGATATGTTCATGAAAATGGCAAGTCAAACAAGATAGTTAGACCTAAGATAAAGGCAATAAACAAGATAAATAGGAATCGAGACAATTCTAGTTAAGTTTTTAAGCTATGTGAAATTATGATGGTTAAAAAGATCAAGGCTGCCATTGGAGACATAAAGGAAAAAGAGTTAAAAAGGAACTCTTGCAAATCTTAGATAGAAGCATTAACCTATCCTAATGACTAGGTACCTTAAAGAATGTGGTTATGCTAGATTTCTTATTAAGAGCATTTGTTAGACAATGTTTGTAGCAATACAGTGAAGCTAGAGTTGGATAACCCTGAAGATTAGAACTAAAATGATGAATGGAAAACTCCGTGATTAGAAAACCCTAGTAATGCTATAGATGAGTTAAATAAGGAGAAAGGAGGCATGAACTTCTTGGGCTAAACCACGTGATTACAATAAACCCTAAGTTCATCTATGGTTATACAATTGGGGAAACAAGCAAGTAAAACCTCAACTAGTTCATTTACGGGAAGATAATCTTGGAGAAATTAAATAATGGAAGAGAGAGTAGAGTTGATTTAGGAATTGTGCAAAAATCCCCATTGAAGTGCAAGGAGTGTAAAAGTATTAGGATCCTATAATCTAGGAATCTGTAACTAATATTTGTTCAGAAAACTAAGGAGAAAAGTGCAACCCAATCATGGTTAGTCGCTAGGTACAAGACAATATGTAACATAATTTAACTACTAGGCATAATCGAAGAAGTTTTGCATTATGGTACTCAAATGTAGAAGTATGCGAAAACATTAAGTATGGATGAAGCAACAGGCAGATGGAAATGGCTTATGGAAAGATAGTATGACAACAATATAATACCAAAGTTTTAATGTGAATTAGTTGGCAGATAAAAGATTTTATGAGAACATTGATAAGGAGCCGAATTTTGTGGTTAGCCAAGGGAGAACTTGGAAAATTTTGGATCTTAAGACATTGGTAATTATTGGACACTTTTAAGTTATACTGTAATTAGGTAACAAAATATTATGAAGATAAGGTGGTTTTTTTTTGTGGATTGAAGAAAATCAAAGGTTGTGATATGCCAGAAATGGGCTAGTAAGTAAATATAAATAAGTAATATGGAACGAGATAACTTCCCTTTTACTAAATTTTTAAATTAAAAAGGATGGGTGTTCGTCACTTTTCGAGTGCACACCCCCTTGACTTCATAGTTGCATAAGTGAAGTAGAAGAGAATAAGTCCCCTCTCCGAGTTGTTTGAAATATGTCTTTAAATTTGTGGGCAGAAATTGTTGTCAACCATTATCGATCTTAATTGACAATAATTCCACCCCAAATGGCTCTTAACCTTGAGTGTTAGTAATGTGGCAACAAGCTCCTACCTAATGAAGGCAAGTGAATGTTAGGGGTGAAAATATAAGGAGCTAGCATAAGGTGCTAAGTAAACAAACGATGTCCCTATTAAAATTATATGATTACATTGTGCAAATCCTAAGTGGTTCTAAGTAAACAAGTGTCAATTTTGTACTGAACTATCAACCGTGTGTGTAAGACATGGAAGTGTCGATTCTTGAGCTACCACGTAACATTGAATCAAGGGTTAGCATATTAAGATAATTAATAGAAGCCATATTAAATTAAGTTATTAAGGAGGGATGTATTCACAGGACAGAGGAAACTGGATTTTATTAAATAATTGATATTGAACCAAGTAACTATATAAATGTCTATTTAGTAGACAATGATCTAATTAAGTACTACTAAATGCAACTAAAATGAAAGGGACTTTTGAGTGAAATTATTATTGCCCTTATAAAATTTATTCGATCCGCTTGATAATAGGAGTTATCGTAATTGTTATGTTAGTAATTTTTTTAATCATATCGCCTAGGAGTTTTATCAAGACCTAAGGTTTCGTTGGATCAGCCTGTTAAGCTTTAACCTCTAATTAAGCATAGGTTGCGTATAATTAAGTGTTCAACAAAAAATTTAGTGCAAGAGGAATGGACGGAGAATGGTGGAGTTAGTGCAATCACCTATTAGAATATAATTAAGGATGTTAATAACCCTAAATAGATAGTGGATTATATTGGAAAGTGTTGCTTGGAATAGTAGGCACGCGAAGGTTAAAATAGAACATGTTTTATAAAAAATGAATGTGAGCTCTTGCATATAAGAATTTATTTCATAAAGGTTTATAAAGAATCTACGAATCTAAAGAGTCTAACAATCACTTCCTAACACACTCGGGACATGTGATCTTGGGTGATGTGTTGCGGTTACTCCCCAGGGTATGACCAATATGATCATCTTGTTTCGAGTTTTGATTCATCAATATTTTCAACTTTCTTTGAAAAGTATATTGTGACCTAGGGGCTAGTACTTTCTTTTATTTATTTTATTTATTTTTATTTATGAAGAGAGGACCACTAAATTTATGTTTCTTTTTATTGGAACTATGGCACTGGCCATGTTTCTAGTTTTAATATCTTTCAATTGCCGACATTTTTCTTCTTTTGAAGGGACTTGGTAAAACTAAATTTTATTTTGACCTTTTTAGGTGTCAAGTGGTCATTTTGATGGTTGATATAGCTAGCCCTAGTGATGTGATTTGTGTAATGTCTATCATGTTCGTTGAACCACTGATAGTGTGTCAAGGGAGAATACTGCAAGGACTGAAATTAGGCACAAAGAATTAACAAAGAATATATTTTATCAAATTAAGAAAAAGGAAGGAATATCCTCCTAAGTAAAATTAATTGCGAGTAATCTGGAAGAGAAAGATTTATAACAATAGTGTGACCTAGACCTAATGAATTGCGAAAATGATGATTGTCAACTGGTAAATTTGGCATGTGTATGGAGATGATTGCATGGATGATGTCTAAAATAAGTATTAATAATTTCCATCACTCCCTTGGAATGGGATTGTTATGTACCTTAATGTTTGGAAATTGTGAATAATGTACCCTATGAAACTTAAACCTTGGAGCCTAGAAATATAAAAACATTTTAATCCCTAGCGATAGAAAACTACCCTATGTAGGGGTGGATTTGAAGAACCTAAATTTGATTATGCCTTATTACCTAAGAAAGTTGGAAGAAATTATGCACCTAGGATGGTTTAGCAAATATTTTATTAACACCCTAATGAGGTGCCTTGATGTAGAATAAGTAGATTCATTTTGGTAAACTATGATGTCAATCCTCATAGAGGCAAGCATGGATGACAATTGTAGTGGGATGAACATGTTTTACACGAACCCTTAATAAGTATGACTCCTAATAATTAATAAGTAAACTATCATGTGTAACCTTGATTGTGGGAGTTGATGTGTGTTATTGATATGATTTGGATCACGCATTAATGAAAGTTGTTGAAAGATAGTACTAGTAAACTTCTACCTGAGATCGAAGGGAAATGTAATAAAAATACTAAGAATTTAACCTTGTGAAGATAGTAAGTTAATTACAATAATAAGTTGATTTGGGTATTTCACCTTTCTAGTAGGCAAGATAAGATTTTGAGTAACTTATTGAAATTGTGGGAAATGTTATGTCCCTACTTTGTAAATCTACTCATGCGACTTCCAAGAGTATGTCAAACTCTAGGGGAGGAGGATGTAAGGCCCACCCCAACCAAGCTTTGATAAACTTAGTTGACCATGTTTGACCCTACTAATAAGTGCTATAATTCAATAGGATGGGCTATGTTAGACAGATAGATTTGGTGAGAAAAGTAATTGCACCAAGTTACAGAATCATTTCACCTTGAGGTGTACATTTTTATGCATTATGGATTTAGAACTTATAGGATTCCAGCATTTGGATAACATTGACATATGTTGATGCTTCATTTATATGCGTTATGATATAGAACTCTATATGATTCCATAATAGGATAAATTTGAGATGATGTATGTCATTATTGGATTTGTAGGACTTCACTATGATGATAGAAATAGGATGTATGTTTTATGTATGGATTAAAATTATGAGGATTATGACAACTGCGTATCTAGATTTATTTGGATGTAAGATGTATTGATTTGTTTAAATGTATATGGTATGCAGAGTTTTTGACATGTATTCTTATTCATGTGTTTAAATGTTATATGAGGTTATTTGGAAGTACTAATGTGTAATTGAGATGCACAGGAAAATTATCCAAGTGACCATGGAAATATTATGGAGAACCAAACCTAGACCTATGTACATTCGTAAAACCAGGGTTTGTCTATTTGGAGAGACAACACCCCGTTTGTATAGTATTTTATTTATGAAAGTGGATGTTGCATGTGTGTTAGATTTAATTTATGTATTTGTATAAATCCAACAAGAGACAAAAATTTCATGTATAATTTCGTAAAAGTATTTTTATTGTGTCACTTGACACGTGTTGATTTATGTTTTGATTTTGAATTGTCTCTTGGAGGGAGTTGTTTAACCCATAGCTTTTTCAATTAATATAATGTGGTTCTATATTTTTCTAGGGTAGAAAATCTTTGGGGTGGTCAACTTAGGTTTGACCCGAAAATTAACTTCAGAGGGGTTTAAAAGGGGTTAAATGGACACCTAGGGGTAGTTTAAGAGTGTTTCCTAAAGCCCATAAGGTATACCTAAGGGTTAGGAGTAATTTTAGGCATGTTTCAACTCCCATTTGACCATTTAGACACCCTAAAAAGTGGGTTTCCTAAGCTGAGCGAAAATTGAAAATTAGAAGGCATCACCTAAGTTGTTAACTTTCATTTTTGACGAGAGATCCCTTTTGATCTTGTTTCTGATTTTTCCTTTTTCAATTTTAGAAACCTATGAGAACTCTCACTGAGGTCTTCTTAGGAAAGAATGGGAGATTTTGCGAGAAATCACCCACTCTCCATTTTTGGAGACAAGAATTTTTGAAAGAAAAGATAGATTTGGTTTTAGGAATTTGGCTAAGTGTAAAGAAGCAAGGGATTGTGGATTTCGACTGCCCATCCTCAACTAATCTAGCATACCTCTGGGTAGTTTGAAGGTTTGTTTAACTTTCTTGTAATGTTTTTTCATATTGCATGTTATGTAGAAAAGAATTGCTTGTGTTAAAAGGCTAGTTTCTTGTATGTTTTCCTTGGATAATTATTTGTGTTGTTTGTTTTACTTATTGTATGCATTTTATGTGCTTTGGGAGTAACCAAGGCCTCCTACTCTTGGGAGAGAGGATGGTCTTGTGGGTGGTAGAAGTTTGACAGCCCTCAAGTGAGAGGCTCTGATTATGGGAGTGATCACAAGGGATATTTATGTGACCCTTGTTGCATGGCTTGTTTATGCATTTTTGGGTCATAAGGAGGGAAATAAGGCATGAATGCCTTGGGGGGCATAAGGATGTGGGGTTGTTATACATATGATGTATTTGGTTTTCCATGAGGTGGCTTGTGTTTTACCATACTTGCAGTCTCCTCAGGGTACTTCGTCCACTACCACCCTTGGAAAGACATCACAATGTGTGGTACAGTGTAATCCTGGGTTGGGAACATGTTTGTGATTTGTTTTCCCTTGGTTGTTGTGTTTTCATGTGTATAACCTATCTAGGGCTTGGTTCTCCAAGGTCGGGGGTGGCTACTAGTTAGCCTAGGCTAGGAGATGAGCACTCCATGGTCATAGCTTTGATTAAAATGCAAGTTGTCAGAAGAAAAGAATAGGACAAGTGGAAGTTTGTTGGAGTTATTTGTTGCAAAAAAATATTTGTAAATATAATTATTATTTTGAAAAGTCCTCATTTATTAGAAATGAGAAACCCATTTGTAAAGTGACGATAGTGTCTTTGAAATACGTTTTAAAGAGTTGTAATATTTTAGTATGCTATGTTGCAGAAAAGAAATGAGAGATCCCATTTGTATTGATGGCTATAATGTATTTTAAACGTACTCTAAATAAATGAAATTATTTTGTTAGATAATATTTTATTGCAAAAGAAATACATTTATCTTGGATTAAGTTCCCTGTAGTTGTCGTTAGTAGTATGCAAGTTAGTTTGGAAATGAAAGTCTATTTTGCATGTGAATTCTGAAACTAAAAAGAATTAGTTATTTCCTATGCATACCTCTAAGATTTAATTTATATATCAACTAATTTATCTAGTTGTTGTTAAATTTATTAAATTATGTCATTTATATAGTAGCTGTAAGAATTATTAAATTTTGTCATTTGTTTATGAGCAGAAAATAGAATCTATAGTTAAACAGATAAATAGAAATAAATAATTTCTAGAGTTGTTGTTCTAAGTATATTTAATTCCGTTATTTACTTTATTTTTGCAGAAAGTAAATCTCTATTTAAATAATCTATCTATTTTTTTTAGCAACCAAGTTTTTGATAAAAGGAAATAAATACAATGATTTTAATTTGATGAATTTATCTATTTTGTTAAAAATGTTTCAAAATAATAACCTCAACATATGTTTTCAGAATTTTCCTTGATTGAATATATATATATATATATATATATATATATATATGCAAATATATATGATTAAATGAACTCTTTTATAAAAAAAAACATATATACTTATTTGTATAATACACACACACACACACACACACATATATATATTTATATATTAATACATTTTAAATAAACAAAAAATAATAATTTTAAAACTTCTAAAAAAAAAATAGCAAATAAAGGGTTTTCGGCAGAACCAGGGCCAAGCAATCACTGTGTTTAACACAGTGGTCAGCGTGGTCGGACCCCACTATGGGCAACCACAGTGGTCGGTGCCACTGTGGTTTCCACAGTAAGTGGTGCCCACCGCTGCCGACCTCCCAACCATGACCTCTCCTTCCCTTCGCCAAGTTTGGCCATGGCCGCCGCCCAACAGCATTCGACCCTGCACAAACAAAAAAAAAAAAAGAACCCTAGCTCGGTTAGGGCTAGGGTAAATTGTGGAAAGATAATAAAGAATGAAAAAAAAAGAAATGAGGGGCATATTTTTATATTAAATAAAGGTTTAAGGTTTGCATTGTTAAAACACTTTTACACACACACACACACACACATATGTATGTATGTATATTATATATATAGGGTTATGAATATAAAGTTGGTAAAATTTGTAGAAGTTTACTTTTATTTATGAGTATGGTCATGCGTATATATATATATATATATATATATATATATATATATATATATATATATATATATATATATATATATATATATATATATATATATATATATATATATATATATATATATATATATTGAGATGTTTTAAATTAAATATTTATGGATTTTAAACTATTATAAACTTTATAATAAAGTGGGTAAGACTATTTTAGTTATGAGAAATATTTATACTTTATAGGACAATATTCATTATAAAAATTAAATGACGTTTTTTTTTAATTTAAACACATTTCAATTAATGATTAAAACAAAAATATAGACATTTATAAACAAAGTGCCGGGACTAATTTAATCAGTCCCTTAAAGCATTTATTGATTACTAAAGATTAATAATACCTTCGCCAAACATTTGTATAGAATTTTAATTAAGTGATTAAAATCGTTGAGACAATAATAATTTCTTTGGAGAATTAATATTCCGCATTTAATTAAATTTATTTTTCGCTTACTTAAGTTGGTGACTAGAGTTAACTCTAAATGTAGTTAAGATGAAAACTTGTTAGTGCATTTAATATTAGCATTTTAATGTTATATAGTTGTGATTTATAAAAAAAAAAGTTATCTCGCTCATGCCCAAAAGTTTGGGCATGATAGTTTTGAATTCCAAAGGGAGAAGCAATCGCAACAACACAAAAGCCATAAGAGTTTCTAATAAAGCATCCCCCACCAGCATTACCAGATGATTAAGATATGGTTTGTAGATTGAAGAAAGCTTTATATGGTTTGAAACAGGCTCCTAGAGCTTGGTATGGAAGGTTGGATAAATATCTTTTGAAGCTTGGTTTTACTAAAGGCAGTGCTGATAGTAATCTATATTATAATATCACTGATAATGATATTTTGATTATTGATGTTTTTGTTGATGATATTATTTTTGGAGGAGAAGATAAACCGTGCATTGAATTTGCTAACAACATGAAAAATGAATTTGAAATGTCCATGATTGGTGAGATAAAAAATTTCTTAGGTTTGCAGATTACTCAAATTGACATAGGGATTTTTATTTGTCAAACTAAGTATCTGAGGGAATTGTTGAAGAAGTTTGGTATGGAGAATTCCAAACTGGTAAGTACTCCTATGGCTACAAGTGAGAAATTATCTATCAAGGATATTTCTACATGGGTAAATCTGACAAGGTATAAGTATATGATTGGTGGTCTGTTATATCTAACTCAGACTAGATCTGATATTATGAATGCAGTAAGTATTGTTTCAAGATATCAAAGTAATTCTAAAGAAAATCATGAATGTGCAGTAAAGAGGATATTTCGGTATTTGCAAGGAACAACAAAATATGGTTTATGAAATTCTAAAAATGATGACTTCACTTTATGTGCATATATTGACTCAGATTATGTAGGAGATACTGATGATAGGAAGAGCACTTCTGGTGGACATTTCTTTCTTGGAAATAATCTGGTTTCATGGATCAACAAAAAATGGTCATGCATTTCTTTATCTACTGCAGAAGCTGAGTATGTTGTAGCAACAACTAATTGCACTCAAGTCTTATGGATGAAGAAAATGTTAAAGGATATTAGGGTAAATTGTATTGAACTGGTAGTTATCTACTATGATAACTCTATAGCTATTGACATGTCTAAGAATCTGATATTTCACTCTAAGACTAAGCATATTTCAATAAAGTATAACTTTCTGAAGGACAAGGTAGAAGCAAAGAGGTTTACGAGAACACAAAAGAACAGATTGCAGACATATTCACTAAACCCCTGTCTAACGAATTATTTGAGTATTTGAGAGATAGGTTAGGGGTTTCTGCCCTTGATGGGATGGGGTTTGGGATAGACTAGCCTAGTCTATGCTCCTGGATCCTTTCCTTGGATCACCTGGTGTTCTCCTCACACCCTAGGGTCTCTAGGACTCCCTTTGCTTGAGGAATCCCCTGACCTTGCCCAATCCACCCACCAATGAGTTGCTATGCTACTACTAAGGTCTCACTTACTCATGAGACTCAAAACCCCTTACTATGGCTAATAAGGGCTAAGGCTTGTTGCTACCTTCATCCTTTCTACCGATTTCACTGTTTTGTGTTTTTGCTTACAAAATAGGGCTACAAGGATTAGGATCAATTAGGCCTCCTAATCGGTCTTCTAGGGCTCCCTCTCACAAACAATGCATAACCAACCCTAACTCCAAAAATGGACTACCATTCAATTGGCAAGGGCTCAAGGATTTTCTATGTTTTGGGCCTCCAAGTGGCCGTATAGTGCCTAGGGTGAATTTTGGGCTTTTTAAGGATTTTGTGGTCTGCCTGGGACACAGTGAGTACTTTGAGTTTTAGCCACCTTGTTTGGATTGGTGGAAGCTCCTCCTTCACACCAATGATGCTTCAAAAACTCCTCTACACCTCCTCCAAAGGATGCACTCTCCACTATTCAACCTGCTCTCCAAGACCTCTGCACCAACAACCAATCCTAACCAGGCATTGACCAGTCTCGCTTAGGAATGCGCCTTGTCTTGGCCTCCTTGCATTTCTAAGGGCCTTGCTTGCTTGGTACTATAGTATAGGGTCTTCACATCCATTCCCCATGGTTTCATGGTGGTTCCACAATGGGGTATGGAGTTAAGACTTCATTTACACAATCCTGTCCAAAACTGGACAGTAAGAAGACAATTTACAGACTATTTACACATACAGTCAATCTGCAAGTAAGAACCTAAAATAATTGCTTGAAATGAAAGTATTTACACCATGAATGACAAACCACATAGTTTTGGACGTATCTCAATCCATTAACTTGCTTGTTTCCTTCATTCAAACTGACTGGTAATAGTTTTACAGTCTTAGTCTGATATTTTTGCTAGGGCCATATAATGTCTAACATCCAACCCTTTCATTTAGGGTTTGCAAGTACTTATACTACCTATACCTTGGTCTATGTGCCCAAACTAGGGTTTTCCATGCTAACCTAAAGAACTTGACATCATGGTGGAAAAGTTGCTTGACAACTTTTAAAAGTTGTCATGCAACTTTTTGCAACTTTTGAGCAACTTTCCCAATGTTGCTTTTTATGACTCCTAGACCCACATTGGGCCAACCTAAGGACATCACCATGTTATAAAGGACCCCTAAACACTTCAAGGACACACATACCCTCCATTTTCATGAAAATCACAATCTTGACTCATGACCCCTAAGATCTCCACCTATGAGCACATGGCTCATTATTTTATGTACAATCACTTCTAAAGAAGCATATCACCAGCAAAACAAAGAAAGAGAAAGATTTTGGAAGGGTGCTCCTACACCATACTCCCCCTCTACACACAACTTAAGAAATAGAAGAAGAGATGAGAGTCGGGTTTACTCCAAGTGCCTTGAACCTGCTCTCCTCCACTCAAGTAGCTTCAGATGCTGGTTGATCTACCCATTTCACTAAGTGCTCCATGTAGACCTGGTGTCTAGTGGACTTCTTCACTTTTGATTCCAAGATCTCCTTTTCTATAGGCTTCTTCACCTATGGTAAGACATTAACATCAAGGTCATGTAGTACCTTGGCTTGGTTCTCAGTCTGCCCTGCTATCTCACCCTTGTACATGATCAGGTCAGCTACATTAAAGACTAGTGATATAGCTAAATCTGAAGGCAAGTCAACTTTGTAGGCATTCTTACCATATTGCGATAGGATTCTACAAGGTCCCACCCTTCTCATCTATAGTTTGGTAGGCTTGCCACCTTGCATCCTAGCTTTGCTCAAATGTATCATCACATAGTCACCCACCTTGAACTGAACTTCTCTCCTTTTCTCACCCACTTTAGCTTTCAGTTTTTGAGTGGACTCAAGGATGGCCTTCTTAACCTGCTCTTGAACTTCCTTGATGGTTTGAGTGAAGTCTTCTTCTTGCCCACTCTTCATTTCCAAACTACCAAGGTCTCTCAACTCACATACTCCTCTTGGATGTCTACCATAGACAACCTCAAAAGGACTTCTACCAGTGGTTCTATTCACACTGTCGTTATATGCATACTTTTCTTGAGAAATGATTAGGTCCCATGTCTGGCCATATTCCTTAGTTAAACACCTCAACAAGTTACCTAACACCCTATTGATGACTTCAGTCTGACCATCTATTTGTGGATGGTAAGCTAAGCTAAATGACAAGTTAGTTCCTAGTCTACTCCATAATATTTGCCAAAAATGACCCATGAACTTGTTGTCCCTATCTGAAACAATGCTTAAACAGAGTCCATGAATCCTAACAATCTCTTTGAAGAAGAGATGTGCAACATAGCTTGCATCATGTGTAGTCTTACATGGGATAAAATGACTCATCTTGGAAAATATATCTACTACCACATAGATGTCCATACTTGTTTTTGTCTTGGGAAATCCTACTACAAATCCCATGCTTATACATTCCCAAGGTCTATTAGGGATCGGTAATGGTTGATATAAACCGACATTGCTTGATCCACCTTTGGGTCTTTGGCATACACCACACTGTTCTACATATCTTTTCATATCCCTTGGCAACTTTGGCCAATAGTAGTACCTCTGTACTAAATCCAAGGTCTTGTTGACTCCAAAGTTTCCACTTAAACTACCATTATGTTTCTCTTGGATGAGGTTCTCCCTCATGGATCCTCTTGGTACACACAACTGGTTACCCTTGAACAAGAGACCATTTTGGAGAGTGTAATCTACATACTCACCATGGAAATGGTTCTCAAACTCTTTGCAAACCTTGTAAGCTATTGAAAAGTATTCATCTCCTTCATAGAGGTCTTTGAAACCTTCTATTCCTATGCTCTGTAACTGTAACTCTTGAACTGTCAACAACTTCTTGCTTAATGCATCCACCACCCTGTTAAGCTACCCCTTCTTATGCTTGATGGTGAAGGTGGAGGATTGGAGGTATTCCATCCATTTTAGATGCCTATTGCTTAGCTTCTCTTGAGTGTTTATGTAACTCAATGCCTGGTTGTCTGTGAACACTACAAATTCTTTTGGAAGTAGGTAATGCCTCCATTTCTTTAGAGACTGCACTAATGCATACAACTGTAGGTCATAGGCTGAGTACTTCTTGTTTGCTTCATTAAGCTTCTCACTAAAAAATGCCACAGGTCTTCCCTCTTGACTCAATACACCGCCTACTGCAATTCCACTTGCATCACACTCCAAAGTGAATAGCTTATCAAACGTAGGTAGGAGAAGGATAGGTTTTGTGGCTACCTCTTGCTTCAATAATTGAAATGCTTTGTCAGCCTACTCAGTCCATTCAAACTTAGTTTTAAGGCCTCCTTTTATGGTGTCAAGGACTAGTGCACATATGCCACTGAAATTCCTCACAAATTTCCTATAGAATTGAGCTAATCCATGGAAACTTCTAGCTTCAGTCCCTGTTTTAGGTGCAGGCCAATTCAAGATTGCCTCCACTTTGCTTGGATCCATCTTCAAGGTTCCTTTAGACACCACAAATCCTAAGTAAACCAGCTCTTGCTTTAAGAAGTCACACTTCTCAAGGTTGATGGATAGTTTCTCCTCATGCAACCTTTCTAAAACTAACCTCAAATGCTCAAGGTGCTCTTCTTTGGTTCTGCTATAGATGAGAATGTCATATAAATACACCACCACAAATCTACCTATGAAATCCTTCAACACTTCATTCATCAACCTTATGAAGGTGCTTGGAGCATTAGTAAGCCCAAATGGCATCACAAGCCATTCATACAATCCATCAGTGGTTTTAAAAGAAGTCTTCCACTCGTCACCCTCCTTAATTCTTATCTAGTGATAACCACTTTTAAGGTCTAGCTTGGTGAAATACATAGCCCCTCCTAAACAATCCATTAGATCCTCTATTCTAGGAATAGGAAACCTATACCTTATGGTAATCCTATTGATTGCTCTTGAGTCAGTGTAAAGTCTCCACTTACCTCCTTTTTTTGATGCTAGCACTACCGTGACTGGACATGGGCTGATGCTCTTCTTAATCAATCGTTGTTCCAATAACTCCTGCACTTTCCTTGCTACCTCCTTATTCTGATTAGGTGTGAGCTTATATTCAGCCTTGTTAGGTAAGGATGCACCAAGAACAAAGTCTATTTGTTGACTTATAGACCTTCTTGGTGGGAGTGTTGAAGGTGCTCCATCACTCACTATATCCTTATACTCTTGCAACATTTTCTTCACCTCCCTGGGTATTTATGCCTGCAACTTGTTTGCTTTCTCCTTTGGCTTCACAAAGATTGCACACTTCACTATCTCCTCCTCATGTAGCAAATTTAGGAACTCTTTACTAGTAGCCATTAAAACACTAGGTGTTTTTGAAGTGCCCTCTTCATCCTCTATCAAAGACTGAATCTTGAAGGTCTTGCTATCCTTCTTAAATGATATGGAGTTCTCCTCTCCATCATATATCACCTTCCTATCAAATTTCTAGGGTCTTCCTAGCAACAAGTGACATGCATTCATAGGCAACACATCACAAAGGATCTTGTCCTTGTATCCTCCAATAGAAAACTCTACCCAAGTTTGCTCATTGACTAGCACACTTTGTCCTTTGTTCAACCAAGTCACTTTGTAAGGATTGGTGTGGGGTATTCTTGTGAGTTTTAACTTCCTAACTGCCTCTTCTAAGATGATGTTGTCAGTTGAGCCTATATCAACTATCACCTTGCACACTTTACCAATAACTTTGAACCTCACCCTAAACAATGCTCTCCTATGTTTGGGTTCCTCCTTAATCGACTGTCTAATCAAAATCCTATTGAACATCAGATTCTCACCAACTTCTGACTCAATCTAGTCCACATCCAGTGTCTTGCTACTTGAAGAGTCTTCTTGTGCATAAACAACCCTCTTTCCACTGTCTAATGATGTAGGTTTGTCAGGGCATCTATATGTCAAGTGTCCCAATTGTCCACAATTGTAACACTTCATAGTTGCAAAATAGGAGTTACCTCTGCCAGTACCTCTACCCCTATTTGGACCACCTTGTGCACCTCTTCCTCTGCAATGTCCTCCTCTGAGATTGGTTTCACTACCATGCTCAGTCAACTTGGCTTCTCCTTGGTTCCTCTGCTCATTTGCCTTGCTTTGGTAACCACCTCGGTGATTCACTTGGTCTCTACCTCTGCCTCTACCCCTGTTATTGGAGTCTCCTTTCCTTTTGTTCCTCTCTTCTACCTTGACAGCAAGCTGATGACATTTCTGAATAGTAGTAGGAGTCCATAGGCTTATCTCCTCTTGTATGTTCCACTTTAGGCTGTTTAGATACCTAGCCACCTTAATAGATTCATCTTCTTGAACCTTTGATCTAAGTGTAAAGCGGAAAATTGAACCCCAGGTGTTCCCCCCACTCCAAGGAGAAAGGAGGTCACTAGGATTGATGGTTTTCACTTAGGAGAGACTTTACATTCAAAAGAGGGGTTGAAACCCACAAGATCCAATCCCACACAATGCAAGATTGGATTCTGAATGAGTTTCAAGGGTTAAGACATCAAGGCTACCCACCTTTGTAAATAATGTAGATAGAAGTATTGAACTAGGAATGCATGTAAAGTAAGAAAGATTCGCTTATAAATAGAGATAGGAATACGAGGTGAAGCTACGGACCTGGAATTAGTAGTAAAATGTCGAGACGATGCTGTCCTACAAATTTGAGCGAAAGTTGATGGGATGATGGCGCCCGGCATGCACACGGTCCTCCGAAAAATCCGCGAAACGAAGGGGGATCTGTTCATCTCTGCACAAGGATTCCAGATCTTCAATTGTAGCTGCGTACCTACAACCTACACATAGAAAAGAGAGGATGATTGGGGGGTTAGGGATTAGGGGTTTGCCTTTAGGTCAAACCCCAGTTTTGGAATTAACCAAGAAATGAGAATGTTGTAAATGTAAATGTTTGTAATGTAAACAAGTACTGATACCTTGTTGTAAGAATGTTTGTATTCTTACATGCGAAGGTGTAAATGTTGTTGTATGTTGTATGTTGTAAGTGATCTCCTCTTCAATGGTTGAATCCTTGTCTTGAATGCAACACTTAGCCTTGAATGGAGACTTAGAATGAAGGAATGCTTGAATGCTTGAATGCTTGAATGTTTGAATGTTTGCCTAGCGCTTCCACCTCTTGTACGCATATGTCCTTCCTCCTCAAATGGGAGAGGAAATGTAGTTTATATACTTGTCAACTAGGGTTAAAAAGATTGATTTTTTCGACCTTGGGCCGACCTAGAAAGATTATTTTCCGAATTGCAAACTTAAAGACCCGCTGCCCCATAAGAGACCGGGCCCAAAATAGGGCCAGGGACCAGGGCACTGGGCACCATGGTCCTGGGGGACCAGGGCGCTGGGCGCCATGGTCCTGGGGGACCAAGGTGCTGGGCGCCATGGTCCCACCTCCCGAGACAGTAGGGTGCAAGGAGGATCAGGCCAGGGTGCTGAAAAATACAGTTTTTGATGTCATAAATAGATTTCGGGGTCTCCATTCAGGTTCAGTGTTGCGTCGCCATCATGAAGACCCAAATGCAGTCAAAATTGCAAGTGTCACAATTTTAGGATGCTACATTTAGCCCCCACTTTAGCGGGAGTATAAGCATATGCCCATACTTCCAGTAAAGTACAAAGAAACAACATTGAAAGACTTTCACCATGTCAAGGAGGCAAGATACACCAAGCCCCCAGTGGACTAAGGATCTTACGACTTCGATTGACAAAGTAAAAGGGAAGATCACAAGGGAGAACCATGACTATCAGTAGTAAGGTACCCTCACTATGAGTCATGCAAAAAAAATACCAAAAATTTTCAAGCCAACGCTAAGTTCGCCAAGAAGTTTTCAAGTATCTTGAAGAGATATGGACGGAGTGTATGCCCCCTACGTTAAAGCAATCACACACACCTCAACGGGGGTGATTGCTTTAAGGTAGTGATACATATAAGACATGAGAAGGGAAAGGAGCACGTTATCACAAAGATTTAGCCGCCAAGTGTGAGATAAACCCAAGGATAATAGACACAAAACATGAATCACGAGGTGACTTCGCTTTCCTCGGGGTCAGTATGCTGTATGATAATTCATGTATATCATATGTATGTATGCATAATTGTTCTTCATTCCCCAATCAAGGAAGGTCACCTAGAAGAAGGGAACACATGTGTCTTTTGAGTCAACATGAGAGAGACCAAAAGATATCTCAATGCTTTGCATTGTCCTCAAGTAGACAACACTAAGGACAACAAATAGAAGAATGAGAATAACACATAGAAGAAGTAACAAAAGAAAGGAGGAGAGAGTCTGCTGTGCTAATGAAACTAGTCTAGCACGTCATCTACCCCCCGATCTTGCTGATCAATATTTTGGGAAGATAGGAAACACGCCAGAGGAGCAACATCCAACACAGCAGATGGAGCTATCACAAGATCCAAACAAGGGCTATGTTCATGTTCCAAGCCACGTTGTTCTTGTCTAGGAGCTAGGATAAGTGCTTTAGAAAATTCGTTAGATAAATGGTTATCAATATCAACAAATTCATATTCACTATCAGAAGAAAAAGGAGTAGCACTTTCATCATGAATAACATTTTCATCTATATCATCATCAAGATTTATAAAAATAGGATCTTTAACTCGCACAGGATCAAAACCATCATGCATCTTATGTTTAGGAGATTTTGTCTCAATTTTTGGCTGAGGAGAAAATGGAATAATACTAGCTGAAGGTGTTTTTGGAGATTGCAAAGTTTGAGAAGCAGCTACACAAGCTCTAAGACGACGCCTTCGTCGGCGTTCGCACGCAGAACGATTTCGTCTAGTCTTAGTAGGAAGTTGAGGAGATTGAGGAGGAGGAATGTTCTCATCCTTATCACTTGAGTGTTTAGGTTGTGGTCTCTTAGGTTGGATGATAGGAGAAGAGGAAGGTCTCTTCTCTTTATAAAAGGAAGCAGGAGGAACTGCTCCATATAAAGGAGGAATATTTGGTTTAGGAAGGAGACCAAGTCCATCATGATGAGGAGGTATAGGTTTACTTTTAGAAAGTTTATTAGACATAGACATAGTCACATCCATAGGAATGGGTTGGGAATCTTCTTGAGGAAAGACATTAGTTTTATCTTTCAAAGAAAGAACTTCCTTCTCAAGAACGATAGGAATATCAAGTTTGGGTGTTCGAGGTTCACTTAGAGATAGGATCATATCTTTTTTCCACTTTTGATAAGATTTGAAAAGATGATCACTTCGCAGTGGAAGAGATTGGAATTGTTTAGGCCAAAAATAATCAATAGGAATGCTAGAAGTTCTTTCAGCTGGTTTAAAGAGACTATGATTGACAGTAACAACTTCACCGTTATGAGGAAATTTCAAACACTTGTGAATAGGAGAAGCAATAGATTTCATGGAAGATAGCCAAGGATAGCCTAGCTTCACATGAAATTGTTCAGATGATGGAACAATAGAAAAGCTCACATCAAGGGATTTGTTATGGACCTCAATAGGTAATGTAATAGAACCAATTGCAAGAGAAGAAAATGCATCAAATAATTTCACAACCACATTTGTTTTGTCATAGATCACTTGATTCAACTGCAAAGTAAAAAGGAATTCTTCAGTAATAAGATTAACCATGCAAGAAGGATCAATAAGCACTCCACAGCAAGGTGTATTCTTGAATTTTGCAACTATATATAAAGGACCATCAGGTGCCCTGATAGTTTCACTGGAATCAAATGTGATGGAAGGTTCTTTAGGGATTTTGTGCTGCTCTACAAAGTTAATCGCATTCGGAGTCATGGACACCAGACCATCAAGTGAGAAAGAGGAATCATTAGTCTCAATCACATTAGAGGTATGAGAAGGTAATGGATCAGTAAAAATCTTAAGATTTTGGTTAGGAGGAGCTACAGATGTGTTGCCTTTATCATTCACTCCTGAAACAGAGATAGTATTATTATCAATCAAATCTTGAATTTTACCCTTTAAAGAAAAACATTTTTCAATATCATGCCCAGGTTGACGATGAAATTGACAAAAAGATTTGCTATCAAAATAGGGTGAATTAATCTTTGCAGGATCTATTTGCTTTACAGGAGGGAGAGTAAGCACATTTTGTTCCAATAACTTATTCATAATACTATGCAATGATTCATTCAAAGGAGTAAACTTTCTTTCTTTCTTGAAAAACTTAGAAATAGGAGGCACACCTGATGCTGCATTCACATTGTTGTTGGTGATGTTTTCATTGAACTTAATGGACTCTCTGTTTAGTTTAAACTTCCCAAATGGTTGTTGACTACTATCACCCTTATCACTCGGAGCCAAAGGATTTGCTTGTTCCATTTGACTCACAGTCAGTTGATAATTGTGAAGAGTTGCACACAACTGTTGGAAAGAAGTAAACTCAGAAAACAAAAGTTTTTCTCTAATATCTTTTTGTAAATTAGAAGTAAAGATTCTTTGAATATCATTGTCAAGTACTGGAAAAGAAATTTGAGCACACAAATGCTTATATCTACCAATGAAATCAGTCACTTTTTCCTTAACACCTTGTTTGCAATGCATTAAATCAATCAAAGTAACTTTAGGACTTATATTATTTTGAAATTGTTGAATAAAAGCATTTGCAAGTTGTTGGAAAGAAGTAATAGAATAGGAAGGCAACGAGCAATACCATTGTAGGGTCTTATCTCTTAATGTCCTAGTAAACAGTTTTGCAAGCAACCTTTGGTCATGAGCAAAATCGGTACATACTGTTTGAAAGGTCTTAACATGTGTTAGAGGATCACCTTTACCATTATAAAGCTCCAACTGTGGGATTTCAACATGTTTAGGTGGGATAGCTCGAACAATGTCAAGAGAAAGTGGGCTCGCAACATCAAATGTGGGCACACTAAACTTAGATTGATTCATAGAGGCAATTTGTTGCTGTAAAGAAGAGACAGTTTGCGCAAGATTGTTAATGGTCGCTTTAGTCGAAGAGTTCATATTAGACATGTTATATTGTGATGGAGGTATTATGTTATTGAAAGAAGGTATTGATTGAGAGTAAGGTGGCGGGACACTATGATGGTTAGTCATAGGAGATGATTGGAAACAAGGAACACTACCAAGAGGAGTGGAATGGTTGAATGAATTGCCCCCTTGCGTCATGTTCATTTGTGGAGATGTAATAGGGACACTCATTGAAGGAATGAATGAAGAAGTCGGACTGAATGAAGGAAGAGGGTTGATTGAAGAGGATGGATTGCCCCCATGACTGGTGATCATAGGCGGAATGTATTGTATTGAAGTAGTCATTATGTTTGATGTAAAAGTAGGTATACTAGCAATAGAAGTTGTTAAAGGAATAGAATGATTGACTTGAGTAGGAGGTTGTGTATAACCTAAAGTTTCGGCACAACTCTTCATAGGCATCACATTCGAATCCACAATGTGTGCAATACCACGCAAGATATCAATTCCATTCTTATCACTTTGAACCATGCATTTTAGACCCTCAATTAATGAAAGAGCTTGACTATCGAGATACTCATGAGACATCCATTGCTGAAAATCATCAAATTGGTTATCCAATTTCGAAAGTTGTTCTACAGAAACCTCATGGAGAGCTTCTTCATCATTAAGAGGATTAGAGGAATTACTTGTGTCCTCGTTAAAAAGGCCATTCAAATTAGGTTCCATCTCCTTGGTAATTAAACCTTGGAAAGACTTAATTCTAAGGCTTCGTCTAACAGGAATAGTGTAAGTAGGGCTTATTGTTGTGAAACTCATGGACTAGAGAGAAGATTTTGAATTTTAGAGGTAGCAAATTTCAATGAAATCAGCCAATCTCCTAGATTTAGGCTGTTAAATGCAATCACGACAATCTCCCGAAATTTCGGAAAAAATGTCAAGGATCGTGGCGAATGGAGTGCACACGGTCCTCGCAACTTTTTTTGAAATTTTCAGTGATGAAAGTTATGATGATTTTAAAGCTAATCTGAAAAAATTGAGTGATTTTACGATCTGTAGATAGGCCAAATTAAAGTTGCAATCTCAAAATTGAACCCTACCAAGATTGTTGAAAAATGCAAAATTTGAATTTTGAAAAAGAGAGGGAAATTGAAATTTTGAATTTTATGATTTTAGAGGGAATACTAAAAGCAATGCAAGCTTTGAAATTTAAAAATTGACTCAATTTCATGCAAAATTCAATTTTGAAAGTGGAAATCAAAGTTGTTGCAATTAAACTTTTAATTTCAAATGTCACAAATTGCAAAAATTTGAATAAAGCACTGAAACTTCGAATGAATGCCAACACACTTTTCAGATTTAGGACAGTAAGAAACACAATTTTGACACAAAATTTCAGTTTCAACAATTTTTGAACGATTAGAAGCCTTAATCCAAGCAATCGCTAGACCAATTTTGACTTTAATTTTGAAAGTGTTAGAATTGATGAAATCAGCCAAGATTCTGGATTTTAGCAGAAAAATACAGTAAGATCTAGCTCCTGAAATTTTGAAAAAAATGTCGGGGACAATGGCGCTCGGGGTGCACACGGTCCTCGCAACTTTTTTCAAAATTTTCAGGGATGAGAGATATTATGATTTTATTGCGGAATCCAAAGTTACAGCCGATTTGGAGGTGTTTTGATCAGTGAAATTATCGGTCAAAGGTTGAATCAAGAGGGTTTTAAAAATTAGGGTTTTGACACTTAACCACTTAATTTTCAGAATTAAGGCACAAATATGAATTGACAATTTGCAATAGAAGGGTAGATCTGAAACAAGCATTAACAATTAGACATTTCACAAGCTCAATTACTAAAAAGAAAATTTAGGGTTTTTATGCAATTAACCTCTAAAATTTGCAAAAGATCAAACATGGAAATGTAATTAAGGAAGCAAATTTTTCAGATCTAACCATAAATAATCAGAATTATGATGTTCACGTTGGGTTCACCAAAATGTAAAGCGGAAAATCGAACCCCAGGTGTTCCCCCCACTCCAAGGAGAAAGGAGGTCACTAGGATTGACGGTTTTCACTTAGGAGAGACTTTACATTCAAAAGAGGGGTTGAAACCCACAAGATCCAATCCCACACAATGCAAGATTGGATTTTGAATGAGTTTCAAGGGTTAAGACAGCAAGGCCACCCTCTTTTGTAAAGAATGTAGATAGAAGTATTGAACTAGGAATGCATGTAAAGTAAGAAAGATTCGCTTATAAATAGAGATAGGAATACGGGGTGAAGCTGTGGACCTGGAATTAGCAGTAAAATGTTGAGATGATGCTGTCCTACAAATTTGAGCGAAAGTTGATGGGATGATGGCGCCCGGCGTGCACACGGTCCTCCGAAAAATCCACGAAACGAAGGGGGATCTATTCATCTCTGCACAAGGATTCCAGATCTTCAATTGTAGTCGCGTACCTGCAACCTACACACATAAAAGAGAGGACGATTGGGGGGTTAGGGATTAGGGGTTTGCCTTTAGGTCAAACCCCAGTTTTGGAATTAATCAAGAAATGAGAATGCTATAAATGTAAATGTTTGTAATGTAAACAAGTACTGATACCTTGTTGTAAGAATGTTTGTATTCTTACATGCGAAGGTGTAAATGTTGTTGTATGTTGTAAGTGATCTCCTCTTCAATGGTTGAATCCTTGTCTTGAATGCAACACTTAGCCTTGAATGGAGACTTAGAATGAAGGAATGCTTGAATGCTTGAATGTTTGAATGTTTGCCTAGCGCTTCCACCTCTTGTATGCATATGTCCTTCCTCCTCAAATGGGAGAGGAAATGTAGTTTATATACTTGTCAACTAGGGTTAAAAAGACTGATTTTTTTGACCTTGGGCCGACCTAGAAAGATTATTTTCTGAATTGCAAACTTAAAGACCCACTGCCCCATAAGAGACTGGGCCCAAAATAGGGCCAGGGACCAGGGTTCTGGGCGCCATGGTCCTGGGGGACCAGGGCACTTGGCACCATGTCCCACCTCCCGGGACAACAGGGTGCAAGTAGGATCAGGCCAGGGTGCTGAAAAATGCAGTTTTTGATGTCATAAACAGATTTCGGGGTCTCCATTCAGGTTCAATGTTGCGTCGCCATCATGAAGACCCAAATGCAATCAAAATTGGAAGTGTCGCAATTTTAGGACGCTACACTAAGACATAGCTTTTGAAACTCTTCGGTGTAGGAAGTCACATCAAGATCTTTTTGCTTCAATCCTTGTCTCTTCTTATGAAGTTGGACTTCATAATCCTCTGGTAAGTAGTTCTGCTTAATCTTACTCACCATAGCTTTCCAATTTGCAATAGGTAGCTTCCCCATGCTAACCCTTTCTTCTTGCAGGTACTTCCACCATGTCAAAGTTGCTCCCCTTAATCTTGATTTGGCAACTTTAACCTTCTAAGCCTCTATCACTCCTTCACACTCAAAGTGGTTTTCCATGCCCTCAATCCATTCCATAACAATGTCTATGTCCATTCTTCCACTGAAATGTGGCAATCCTTCAAAAGCTTTGGTGCTCAAATCCTTAATAGCCTTCACAAAAGGTTCTTCATTGAATAAGGCATCTGGTTCAGGAATTATGTCATCTATGTCTATAGTTCTTTTGCCTTTACCCTTGGTGTCTTCATCCCAAGGTTCATATGTCCTCTGATCCACCACTTCCTGCAGTTTATCCCTTATCTCACTCATACTTGCTTCAAGGAGTCTATTCTTCTCCTTCTGCTCTTCCACATCTCTAGCCAGCTCTGCATTAGTAACCATTCTGCTCTCCCCTACTGATTCACTAGTATATAGAGACATACACAGTCCAACAAGTCTTTTACTAGGCTCTAATACCAATCTAATGGGATGGGGTTTGGGATAGACTAGCCTAGTCTATGCTCCTGGATCCTTTCCTTGGATCACCTAGTGTTCTCCTCACACCCTAGGGTCTTTAGGACTCCCTTTTCTTGAGGAATCCCTTGACCTTTCCCAATCCACCCACTAATGAGTTGCTATGCTGCTGCTAAGGTCTCACCTACTCATGAGACTCAAAACCCCTTACTATGGCTAATAAGGGCTAAGGCTTATTCCACACTTTCCAAGGTCTTAGCAAGGTTAAATCAGGTCTTAAACCATGTCTTACATCCCTCCATGTGCACCCAAGAAGTTTCTACCTTCATCCTTTCTACCAATTTCACTGTTTTGTGTTTTTGCTTACAAAATAGGGCTACAAGGATTAGGACCAATTAGGCCTCCTAACCGGTCTTCTAGGGTTCCCTCTCACAAATATTGCAGAACCAACCCTAACTCCCAAAATGGGCTACCATTCAATTGGAAAGGGCTCAAGGATTTTCTATGTTTTGGGCCTCCAAGTGGCCATACAGTGCCTAGGGCGAATTTTGGGCTTTTTAAGGGTTTTGTGAGGGTTTTGTGGTCTTCCTAGGACAAAGTGAGTACTTTGAGTTTTAGCCACCTTGTCTAGATTGGTGGAAGCTCCTCCTTCACACCAATGATGCTCCAAACACTCCTCTACACCTCCTCCAAAGGATTCACTCTCCACTATTCAACCTTGCTCTCCAAGACCTTTGCACCAACAACCATTCCCAACCGGGCACTAACCAGTCTCACCTAGGAATGGGCCTTTGCTCGGCCTCCTTGCATTTTCAAGGGCCCTTCTTTCTTGGGACTATAGTAAAAGGTCTTCACATCCATTCCCCATGTTTTCATGGTGGTTCCATGATGGGGAATGGAGTTAAGACTTCATTTACACAATCCTGTCCAAAACTGGACAGTAAGAAGACAATTTACAGACTATTTACACACACACTCAATCTGAAAGTAAGAACCTAAACTAATTGCTTGAAATGAAATTATTTACACCATGAATGACAAACTACATAATTTTGGATGTATCTCAATCCATTAACTTGCTTGTTTCCTTCATTCAAACTGACTGGTAACAGTTTTACAGTCTTAGTCTGATATTTTTGCTAGGGTTGTACAATGTTTGACATCCAATGCTTTCATTTAGGGTTTGCAAGTACTTATACTACATATACCTCAGTCTGTGTGCCCAAACTAGGGTTTTCCATGCTAACCTAAAGAAATTGACATCATGATGGAAAAGTTGCTTGACAACTTTTAAAAGTTGTCATGCAACTTTTTGCAACTTTTGAGCAACTTTCCCAATGTTGCTTTTTATGACTCCTAGACCCACATTGGGGAAACCTAAGGACACCACCATGTTATAAAGTACCCCTAAACACTTCAAGGACACACATACCCTCCATTTTCATGAAAATCACAATCTTGACTCATGACCCCTAAGATCTCCACTAGGACCCTAACTAAGACCTATGAGCACATGGCTCATTATTTTATGTACAATGGCTTCTAAAGAAGCATATCACCAACAAAACAAAGAAAGAGAAAGAGTTTGGAAGGATGCTCCTGCACCAGTCCTTTCGGCAAAGACTTGATTGATGAAGTTTTTCATCAGTCCAACAAGCATTATCAGAGACATTATTCATTATGGCACTGATGAGTGGTGCTACTACTCAGTGGGAGTAGTCAGCTTTGAGATTCAGAGGTTTATAGCATTTCTTTGATATTTTTGTTAGATTTATGGCATTTATGTCAAAGGGGGAGTGATAGTAATGTGAAAAATCATTCAGAACCTTACAAATATATCATTCACAGGAGGAGAGCTATTGATATTTAGGAGATTGTTGGTTGTCTTCCATAGGGGGAGACTTGTTTGGCACTTCTTGGTAATTAGATGTTTTTCACATCTAGTGTTGCCATCAGTGCCAAAGGGGGCGATTGTTTTCATTATGGATGAATTGATTATGTGTTTCATTGATGTTTTGTCATTTATGTCAACACTAGCTATTATGATTAGTTACTAGCAAAAAAGTTTTGGTTATCGGTAGAAGATCTAGTGTTACCGGTAGAAGAGATTATCTATTGGACACTTTCGACATGTTTGGATTAGTGAAGTATGTTTGATTTCATGTGTTATATGATCCATGAGCATGTTTTGGTCAACTAGTATTGGATTATTAATTGGATGCTATCATACACTCTGGTAAACCCTTACCGACACTAGTTTAAGGCTTTACCGAGAGAGCTTTCACTGAGGAATCATGATAGGATGCATAATTGGTGTTGATACAACTTCTTCATGGATTTCGAGATGCTGAAGATATTCTTTGATCGTACTTCAACTACTTGAAGACATTTTCTTTGGTGTGGTGAACCTAGAATAGGTTTGGTACCTATCTAGGTTATGGATCAGTATCATGCTAACATGTACTCTACATGTTACTGGGATGTCTCAAGATTATTTATGGATTTGTTATTATTGTTTTGGTCTTAAGCCGACATGGCATATCATTGTAATAAGGAATTATGTAATGATCTTATTGTAATATCTTTAGGTAGCCAGCCTAATTGGTTTTAGGCCTTAGGGTTTGTATAAATAAGAGGTAGAAATTCTTTGTAGTGTATCATGGTTATTGAAAAGGTCATGGTCTAGGAATGTAATGTGTGAATATTGTAATATCATTCAGGCAGAGGATTTGGTCGATCAATTGTGATCGAATTCGATTCAAAAGAGGATTTAGTCCTCTAACATTGACCTTAACCGGGACTGTAATCAAGCATGGTAGATGCTATTTCTACTAGTTCACTCTATTGGATTGTTTTCCATTTATCTTGAGAGGGTTGTAGCCTCTCTATAGTTAGTGAGACTCTTTTGTAATTATCAGTAAACTCTAGGCAGTGTGCCTTCCTGCAAGTGCAGACCCCTCATTGTAACACATACTTTCTGCAGAAATATCATCTGACTATGGGTAGGCTTCCTCCCATGGTTTTTCCCTTTCTAGGTTTTCCACGTACAAATCGTGGTGTTATGTGGTATGGTTGTTAATTGCTAAGTTGTACTATTTACCGGTATCTATTCCTACCGGCATCTATATGTGCTTTATTGGTACTTGATTTGTTTAACGTTGTATTGTGGATTAAAAGTTATAATCTATTAACAAATGATTCACCCCCCCTCTCAGTTGTTCACTAGTTATCCTAACAAGAATACTAGTTCCAATTTTTCTAGTTAATATGCCTGTTGGTTCCCTGAATGTCGGTGATATGAATGTCGGTTACTTGATTACCGAATCTTCCTTGAAGTGTGTTTCCATCAATGACAACACCTAGAACCCATATGAGCATCAATTACCAACAATTAGACCCCTCCAAAATTGCAAATTTAATATCCTGAAAAATGAGTTGTGATCTTGCGACATAACTTTACTAGTATACTTATCTAGCCAACCAAAAGCTTCAATGATAATTTTGCACTATTTCCTACTCAAATAAAAAATTACTATAAATAGTAACCTCATGTGAATGCAAGGTTGAGACACCATTTCCCAACAAATATTTGCTTTCATTTTCCAAGCCTCAACTTGGGATTGATCAAGATAGTCAAGTGCCACAATATGTTGATGTTGAAGACTATCGAAATCCATTGATTCACCTTCTCAGATCCTCCTCAAGTTGTTAGGGTTCTTTCAAGGGACTAGGCTTTGATACCAATTGTTGGAATCAAAGAGCACTGAGAGGGGGATGGGGGGGTGAATTAGTGTTTTGCAATTTTTAATATTATTAACTTGTTCTTTCAACCACTTAATGCAAATGAACAAAGGAAAGATACAAAAGCACAAAGCAATCAACAACAACACCATCTCACCAATATTTCATATGTGGAAAACCCATTCAAGGGAAAAACCATGATGGGGTTGAGACCCACAATATAAAAATACTCTACAGAAGTATAAAAATATTACATTAGGAATGTGCATGCATTCAGGCACACTACCTAGAGCTCACTACTCAAAATATCAAGTGCTACAACCCTACGAAGACTCACTATCTTACAATATCTTTTACAAAAGATAATTAGAATGTTTGGATTGAGAAATAGCATCTACAAATGCCAAAAAATAGTTCTAGTTAAACACAAAATGCTTAATCTCACACTACTTTGCTACACTACTCTGGTCTACTATTCTTCAATATTCTAGAGCATAAATCCTTCACTTGTGCACGTGAAACTACAAATAATCAATCAAAACCACTTTCTACACAACCATCGATATCCAAAATGTTCATATTCATCGGTCTTATATATCTGCAACATGAAATTAGGTCTTCTACATGTCAGCTTCAAGAACATATAACATATAATGAAACGTACATACATAGTCAGCTCAATCTGAATACCAATGCATATGTGGACAAAAAATAATTGTCAACATTCTTCACACATGTTTGCTAAACATCCTCGATCACAAGAAAAATCACCAAAATTACTCCATCAATTTTGTACAATGATCAACTATCCAAGATAGTCATTCCACACTATTCAACCCTTAAACCTGTACATCAGATCTTCTAACTCACATGAAAATCATCACTAGAGGCTAAGATTCAGGAATAAGGTTCTTGAGGCATCTAACTATCTTCCTCTAGCTCCCCAAAATAAAATATTCAACTAAAATGAAATGCCAATTAAAATACTACATTTTTCTAGATGCATTGTGTTAGAATCAATGACAATCCCAAAGACACTGAGATGGGGCTGAATAAGTGTCTAACCGGTTAGCAGAATATTTAAACTTATTAAGAACTTTGTATCCCAAACTAGTGTATTGCTAAATAAGAATTAATGTTGCAAATAAGAATAATAGAGACAACATAGAGAACACACCATAACACAAGATATTTAACGAGGAAACCCAGTGTGGGAAAAACCTCAGTGGGATTTGTAACACACAATATTCACTCATTGGCCAATGAATAAATATTACTTACAATGAGGGGCCTGCACATGCAGGAAGGCTAGTAGCCTAAAGCTCACTGCTCAACTACAAAATAGAAGTCTCGCTGACTTACAAAATGGATTATCAAAATCCAATACAATGTACTACTTCAGATCAACATCAACTATTCCAAGTTCAGTACTGGTTTAAGCTCAGTCTATAACCAAAACCTTTGTTGTCAACTATATCACCTTATACAAAATATCATATATATTCCTCTCTCTCTCATCTCATCACATTACAAAATGACCTATAAGATATCATACATATATGAGTCTTTTAAAATATACCATGTCGGCTTTTACAAGAGATAATTACATTATAAAACAATAAGCAAAAGTTTATTCCATGTTGGCTTGAGTGTCGCTATGCATTATTGCCACTATCGGTGAAGTGTATGTCGGTGTATGTAGAAGTGTATTTTTGGTGCCGGTAACTACCAGTGGCTTGCTAGATGAATGCCAATTGGTTGCCATCAATGACAACATCAACTATTCTCATAAGAGTGTAGAATGCAAAAAATCTCCCCCTTTGGCATTGATGGCAACACTCATGAGAAAAATCCAAAAACTGTTCCAAAAATTGAAGTCCAAAAAGTTTCCAAAAAGATGTGCTCCCCTTGAGAAAATGATCTCTTCTGAATAAGCATTTTTCTCTCCACTAATCCCACTTTGACATCAATGAAAAAGGTTGTCAAAAATAGTCAAATGAGTGCAAAAATTTCACCTCAAAGTCTATAACCGGTTGGTTACAATCTTAAAAATATCTGCCAAAACCAAGTTTAGACTTTGTATAAACCTTTTGATGTTGTTCAAGGTTGCCTCATTCTGTTAGATTGGGCCAGTGAGATAGTGCATGTGATCTTCCAGTGATCAGTCTCCTTGAAGTAATGCTTTAGAGATTTCAATTATTTGAGAGATAAGATTGTCCAACTTGGGACCAAGATTATTCTTAAGTTCTCGGGCATTAGACCTTATCCTTACCTTTTCTTTCTCAAGTTTCTCTAATTTCTCCTCAAAACCTGCTATTTCCTTCTCAATAACTAAAATAAGCCTAGAGATTCTGAGCCTGGTCAAGATAGCCCTATTCCAAGTGATCACCCTGGTAAGGACAATAGCCATCTGATGGAGGAGACAGCTCCTAAGGATAATGAGGAAACCAAAGTTAATTCTGAGAAGGAAACAAACAAAGGCTCTAAGAAGAACCTGACTGAGGAAAGGGATAGCAAGGCCAAGGATAGTGCTGGTGAGGGGCTTATCCTAGATAATCTTAAGAAGCTCTCAGAGGCCAGAATGAATTTTGACAGACGGACTTACGAAACCCTAAAAAACCTGGAGAAGCAAGGGATAAATCAGATAAAAAGAGGGAGAATGAAAACAGAGAGCATATTAATTGGAAGCAGAAAATGGAGAATAAGGTAAAATCGCTCGAAGAGGGAAAAAAAGTGATGAAAAATATGATGGGAATTATCCCAAGTATCCTCTCTACTGTCACCAAAAACCCATTGCCAAGGTCTTTGACCATACTCCTAAACCAATTGTGGATCTTGACCTGGAGGAGGAGACCATCTAGACTGGAAGTGGTGGTGATACTACCCCGGCGGGCGGAACTACGAAGAGAACCAGGGCCAGTATCAAGAAAGTTGTGGCTGCTGTGGCCAAGGACCCTCCCAACCTCAAAGACAACATCAAAGAGCTGCAAGAAATTAGCAGCACCCTGGATAAAATCTGATTCTTGGATGGCCTGCTGGCTTTTAGGGGCTTTTGTGGGTTTTCATCAAATTTTTGCTGGCTTTTTCCTTTTGTTTTGTTTCTCTCTGTTTCTCATGGCTTTGTTGTTTTAGTCTTGCTTGTAAAGGGTTTTGGGGCCCCTTCAAAACCTATTTTTTCATTAATCAAAAACTGAAATAAGTTTGGATAAACCAATTATATTATTAGCTATGCCATCGATTTATCTGTGTTCTATTGATCTCCTTATCTATGTCCTCAGTCAGAAGGTGGGGTTTGCATGTTTCCCTATATAGCTCCTTCTACTCCAAAATCATAGAATTAAGTGTCGGTAATAATGTATTCAAGTGTTCTGTGCACTTCTTTATGGTGTCTTCAAAGAATTTGTCCTTCTCTTTTTCAACTCTCTCCTTTATTATGTCCTCATTCACTTTATCAATGGTTATTACATTGTCAGCAATAAATTTGGACAATGTGTCCAATTTACCTAAAGAATCCTTAATATTATCTATGTTATAATTTGGTGCAATCATTTTATGAATAGGTACAGCGTTATCAATTGCCTTGTAAGACAATGCATTGAAATCCATTATCTTTTTGATTGAATCCAAAAGTACCTCTGTAACATTGGTAGGTCTAAATTCACTTGTAGATGTCCCAGATCTCTAACCAATTATCTTTATTACCTCTATGCTTCAATCAGTTATAACCACTTTACTTGCATTTTCGGCCAGAGGATCAGTCTGGGTTTGCATCTTAACCTACAAAGGTTTCTCAAACTGTTCTTATGTCTTAGTGATTACTGGTTTCTCTAATTCAGTGTGTACCTCCACTTCAGTAGGTTTCACAGTAAGCTCAGTTGCCAATATCTTTGTCTTCGATGGCCTTGTGCCAAATCTATACCTTTAGTAGGTTTCTCAGTTTCTAATGGTTGCTCAGGTTGAGTTGAGATCTCAACTTCAACAGTCTCTATCGGTTTCTCTGCCTAATTGCCACTATCAACATTGTCTACCTTAATCTCTACATTATCTTTATCCACAATAATATTTACTTCCTAAGTATCCACATTCATGGTGAAGAGTATCTCAGATTCAGGATTTGTGTCATTGTGTGCAACACCTTCAGTGTCAATAATCGGTGGATCATCTATGTGTATCGGTGCAGTATCCAAATGTGGCGGTAGATTGTTAGTAATCTTAATGTTTGGAATGCCACCAATTTTTCCTTTGCCCTTGTCCTTGTCCTTCTAATACACTTTAAATGTCTTTTTCAGTCGGTTCATTTCCTCTTATTTTTCCTTCTCCACAAAAAATATGTCCCAATTATCTGCAGTCTCATCTGCAATCTCTTTTACTCTTCCTGCCATTAAACTTACTTGTCGGTGCCCACTGCCAAAAATAGATCAGATAGCCTCAGAAATTAATTCATCAATTTCCTCTTTTGAATTTATAGGATGTACAGTTAGTAGTTTTTCAACTTTTAGTTTCTTGTCCAGCTCCATCACTGCTATCCTTTTTGCTTCCAATCTTCTATAGAGTTCATTTGGTAAGTCATCCACAACTTAATTAGAACTTTCTTATATATGTCCAAATGTAAAATAATTCTGTTCTCAATGCTTTCTCTATCAGAGTCATTAAATGTATTATAAATTTTGTGCACATTAGCCAAATTTCTATCATTAGTTATCTCATTCAATAAATCATTCAAAGAAGGGGTAACAAGTTGTTGTTTCTTCTTTGGTGTTAGTTTCTTTGGTGGTCCCCTTACTGTCTATTGTTTCTTTCTCGGAGTCCTTGCTCTCTTAGGTGAAGGAGAGGGTACCGGTGAAGGTTTTCTCTTCCTCCTTTCAACTCTTTTAAACTCTTCTGGTTTCTCACTGTCGGTTCAAGAAGATGTGTCAACCGGTGAAATATGTGCCTCCGGTTGAAGTCTTCCAAGCTCACTAGCCGATATGCCACTAATGTTCATGACATTTTCCTTGATTTCCTTTACCTTCTTAGAAGCCTCTCTAATGTATTTGTCTCTTTTCTTCCTTTGCTTCAACATATTCACATTATTCTCAATAGTCTCAACACTACCAAAAACTTATTCTAATGGTTCTCTCAGTGCATCCAACAAAGCTTTTGCATATGTCTCCAAAATCTTAAGATCTACCTCATATCCCATTTCAGTCACCCAGATAGTCCTAGGGAGTACTACCTCCATCCATGTCTCATCTCTTTTGATAACAAAACAAATCTCTTTATCATATTTGTCTACTACACTCTGTGCTAAGCTTTCTCTATTTTTGATCTTAGCTTGGAAGGTTTTGAAGTAATCTATTATGCTGTTGTCTCTAGCATTTCCCATGCTGGTAAAAGCTTCCTGAAGTTTTTTTCCTACTGGTATATCATATCCAAAGTCTTTGGGTCCTGTACCGAGGATCTCTTTAGCAAAGTACAACATCAAACATACCAAAAGATTTCCAAAGAGGAATTTACCTTTCTTATCTCCTTTAATCTTTTTCAAATTGTCAATAAGCTCATGTTTTAGCCATTCACACACATCAATAATTGCATTGTTGTTTACCATCTCATAAGCACTATGTATACAAAGACTAGAAACTGAATTTAGCCTATTAGCATGTGTGGTCTTGTATCCTAGCACCATACTTACAAATCTCACATTGATGTCCTTAATATCATTCACTCTCAGTGATCTATTGTCAGATGTTGCTCCAGTTAGGGTCATCACTTTGTTGTTAGGAATATTCTTTGTTTTATTAGGTCTACTGTCGGTTGAGGGTAAACCAGTTACTGCCCTAATTGCTTGTCGGGTTATTTTGCAGATAGAATCCAACCATAAGAATTCTCCATGTTCTCTACTCAGTACAATTCTTACTAGTTCCTCTGAAAATTGAGGGATGTTTAGTATCTCCACAAAACCTAGAGTTTCTATAATCTTGTGTTTGGGTTTAACAACACCATGTTCGTAACAAATTACCTTAGTAAACATTTTCATCAATTCTTCAGAACCTAATTCTTCTATTTTGCAATGTATATAAATCTTAGGGTCTTCTGGAAATGCTACACCTTTAGGAATTTTTAAAATGCCCCTATAGAGTCATCTTGCTAAGCAATTTCAAGAATTATCTTAAACATAGGCCTAGGGTGTTTCACATTTTCCACAATGGTAGGGTTTGGAATAAATTCAGGAGCAGAAGAAGAAGCCATTGAAAAATAACTTTAGCTACCTGAAAATATTCTGAATGTCTAAAGAAATCACTTTGTGCCTTCACCTTGAATGCCTTCACTCGGTTTTTGCACTCTCTGATAGTTTGAATGCTCGGTGAGTCAAAAATGAGGGAAATCAGCTAATTTATAATGACATTTCTCTCACCAACCGCATTAAATGCTCATCGGTTAAGTGAAAACTTAACTCATTTGTCGGTAGAGAAGAAGTCTATCTTCTCACCATCAATCGAGGGTAATTTGCATGATTTTCAACTTGCTGCAATACCCCCAAAGGGTTACTTCTCACTTGGATGAAGAGTTTCCTTCCGGTGGAGGATTACTCTGCTCTACCAATATGGAGACAGTTTCATCAACTTTTAGATCTCTCTTTTTAATCCATTTCTTTGAAAATTCTTGCTTTACCTCATCTACCTTTTCTTTGCCTTTCAAACTGGATCCCAATGGTTCTCTTGGTGCATCCAGTAAAGCTTTTGCATATGTCTCCAGAATGTTAAGATCTACCTCATATCCCATTTCAGTCACCTAGATAGTCCTAGGGTGTACTGCCTCCATCCATGTCTCATGTATTTTGATAACAAAACAAATCTCTTTATCATATTTGTCTACTACACTTTGTGCTAACCTTTCTCTATTTTTCATCTTAGCTTGGAAGGTTTTGAAGTAATCTATTATGTTGTTGTCTCTAGCATTTCCCATGCTGGTAAAAGCTTCCTGAAGTTGTTTTCCTACCGGTATATCATATCTAAAGTCTTTGGGTCCTGTACCGGGGATCTCTTTAGCAAAGTACATCATCAAACATACCAAAAGATTTCCATAGTGGAATGTACCTTTCTTATCTCCTCTAATCTTTTTCAAATTATCAATAAGCTCATCTTTTAGCCATTCACACATATCAATCATTGCATTATTGTTTACCATCTCATAAGCACTATGTATATAAAGACTAGATACTGAATTTAGCCTATTAGCATGTGTGGTCTTGTATCCTAGCATCATACTTACAAATATCACATTGGTGTCTTTAATATCATTCACTCTTAGTGATCTATTATCAAATGTTGCTTCGGTTAGGGTCACCACTTTGTTGTTAGGAATATTCTTTGTTTTACCAGGTTTGTTGTCGGTTGAAGGTAAACTAGTTACTACCATAATTGCTTGTCAGGTTATTTTGCAGACATAATCCAACCATAATAATTCTCCATGTTCTCTACTTAGTACAATTCTTACTAATTCATTTGAAAATTGAGGGATGTTCAATATCTCCACAAAACCTAAAGTTTCTATAATCTTGTGTTTGGGTTTAACAACACCATGTTCAACACAAACTACCTTAGTAAACATTTTCATCAATTCTTCATAACCTAATTCTTCTATATTGCAATGTACATAAATCCTAGGGTCTTCTGCAAATGCTGCACATTTAGGAATTTTTTTAAATGCCCCTACAGAGTCATCTTGCTTAGCAATTTTGGGAATTATCTTAAACATGGGCCTAGGGCATTTCACCATTTGCACAATGGTAGGGTTCGGAAAAAATTCAGGAGCAGAAGAAGAAGCCATTGAAAAATAACTTTAGCTACCTGAAAATATTCTAAATGTCTGAAGAAATCACTTCGTGCCTTCACCTTGAATACCTTCGCTCAGTTTTCATGCTCTCTTATAGTTTGAATGCTCGGTGAGTCGAAAATGAGGGAAATCAGCTGATTTATAATGACATTTCTCTCACCAACCACATTAAATGCTTGTCAGTTAAGTGAAAACTTAACTCATCTGTCAGTAGAGAAGAAGTGTATCTTCTCACCATCAACCGAGGGTAATCTGCATGATTTTTAACTTGTTGCAATACCCCCAAAGGGTTATTTCTTAGTTGGATGAAGAGCCTCCTGTCGGTGGAGGATTACTCTATTCTACTAGTGTAGAGATGGTTTCATCAACTTTTAGATCTCTCTTTTTAATCCATTTCTTTGAAAGTTTTTGCTTTACCTCATCTACCTTTTCTTTGCCTTTCAAATTGGATCATCTATTGTTTGTCGGTGAAGTCTTGCTTCTATAGAATTTTGCAATATGCCCAATCTTGTTAAAAGCATAACAAGTTACATTATTCTTTTGAATAGCCTTTCCATATCCTACGCTAGTTTGTGTTCTACATTGATTAGATAAGTGCCCAAATCTTCCACAAACATAGCATCTCACATTCATTCTGCAATTTTTAGAATTATGACCAACTTTGTTGCATTTGGAACATTAACTAGTTTGTGCATTAATATTCTGATTGTTTCTAAATCTACACTGATTTTCTCTATGACCATACTTGTTATAGTTAAAGCATTTCCCTTTAAATTTATAGGCACTAGGTTGTCTTACCGGTTTACTATGATCATGATTGTTTACAGTACCTGAACTTTCTCCAACTTCAAATCCAAGTCCATTAGTATCTCCATTAGGTTTCTGACTTTTTAGCATTTTATCAAGCTCCTCTGAACTTTTCTTGAATTTCTCTTTGTGTTGGTTTGCAGTAGTTAACTCATTTTCCAGAATTCCCTTTTGTCTCATAAGCCCAGTTATATCATGTTGCATGCGAATCAGATCTATCTTTAGCATATATTTTTCATGACCAAGTCTTAGATTTTCATTTCCAGCATCATTAAGTCTCCTACTCAAGTCTTCTTCATCCTTCTTCCTGTCTTCAATATTCTTACATAACCTCATAGTCATACCTTGATGAATACTAAGAGGGGGGGGTGAATTAGTATGCCAAAAAATGATGGAAGCAAACTCTTAAATAGTTTAGCAGATAATCAGTGGAACAGATTCACTAATAAACCAGTTAAGATAAATGCAAACCAAATAGAAAGCAAAGCATTCACCCACAAGAGCACAATCACCATAACACAAGATATTTGACGTGGAAACCCAAATGGGAAAAACCACTCCTATTAAAGACTACCCGTTAGAGGATTTAAGATCCACAGTTGTGAACCACCTTGTTAGAGTATTTACAAAGGCTTTGTTGAGCCTACCTAGTTAAGGGTTTTAGACTTGTCGAAGATGTGAGTAATCAACAAGTGAATGATCTAGATAATAACACAATATGCTTAATTATATCCTTGAGAGCTCCTTGTTAATGCATTTCAGCATTACTTCAGTCTTCTATATCTGCACACTCTATCTCTTCACATAGACCTAACCTTCTCTTCAATGATCACACATAATAACCTTCCCTTTTCTGTGTCACATACAAAACCTAGACAAGATGTCCTTATAAAATAATCTGATTTCATGTCAGTCCAATAAGATTAGACTACAAGTTCCTAGGTAGAGTGCATCTAGACACATTTGGTAACATGACACAAAAACACCGCCAAAGTGTCGGTGGATGATAACTCATCACACATTACAATAATACGGGTTGGTAACTTATCACACATATATATCAGTTAATATAATATACCGATTACTAGTTGTCAAAAATGAAACTGGAAGATCGTAGTATTCTGATAAAAAAATTGACTACCGCTCGGGTCCTTAAGTTCCGCTTGAGATCCCCATACCGCTTGGGGTCTTCATACCGCTTGGGGTCTTTAGTCAATCTGTGATCGGTAAACCATTTTCTGCAAAATACTAATAGTCTAAAGACTACACATTCAATGACATACAATACTGGTTGGAACAACTACCAGTTGAGCATAACTAATACATCAAGTAAGTGTGTGTCCATCAATGACAATCAAAACATCATCAAAATACCAAAAATCTCCTCCTTTGGCATTGATGGCAACACTTAGGAAAATTTTGACATCTAAGTGCTTTACAAAAAATGATGCCATAATCAAAATTAATCCCCCTAAGCATATATACTCCTCCCTTTGCAAAAATTACAAGTAAGTGCACAAAATGGTAACACTCATCAAAATTTTAATGTACACTACTCCCGCTTTGCCAACAATGACAAAGTAATGCAAAGTATCCCTTTTATAAAATAAAACATAGTAGATGTTCATGACAATAAGGAATGAAATTTCTCAAAAACAAATTAAAAGTTTTGCACAAAAGTCTTCATGTCCAATGTCCATGACTCAAGTAGCAAAGTAGCAATATCACTTTCAGTCTTCATCTGGAATGCCAGTTCTTCCATTGCATCGATGGTACTCATCTCTTGAGTTACCATGATAGCTTCCAAGTTGAGAAAACATCTCTGAAGAACCTACAGTTTTGGCAATAGGAGCAGTTGAAGCTCCTGCAGATCTTGAGTCCAGTTGCTGATTTCTAAGTCCATCTTGGCAGTCTGATTCTAAAAATGATGAACAGTTTGCCCACAGATAGTGAATAAATCATAGGGCATCTTGAAGTTGCAAATGTATTCCTGTAACTCCGATTGGAGTTAAGCTTTCTATTTGAGCATATCTTCACAAAACAGATGGGGTTGGCAGATTTTATTCAAAAGTAATTTACCCTCACCCATAGAAACATTGATATCATCCTTCTGCTTCAGTAGTTGTGTCCTGAGTTCATTCATTTGCTTGACTAAGGCAATATTGAGTGCCTTTTCATGGTTCTTTCTTGCATTTGCTTGAGCAACATCCTCCAATCATTGTACCTGGTCCTCCACTATGGTACAAAGAATTTTGAGCTTGGATAGAGAGGAGTCGGTAATGGGGAGGTTAGTACCGAGAATTAGACTGGTAAGGGTGTCAACAACAAATTGTATGACATCCTATTCTTTCTTCTTCTGCAATTCTTCCAATCTCTCTTGTGCAATTTTAATGCTTCATAGCAGCTCAAACTCATCTACTGATTGAGTCAAACATGCAAGAGTTAGATCAATAGGATTGGTGGAATCAACCTGCTTGGTTTGATCATCGGTTTCCTTAGGAGTCTGCCCTCCTTCTTTGGCCTTGATCTCTGCTTGTTTTCTCTTCTCTTCTTCTTTCTCCTCTTCCACTCTTTTCTTTTCTTCTTGTTTCTTCTTCTCTAACTCTTTCTTTTTTCTTCTTCTTGTTTCTTCTCCACTTCTTTCTTCTTCTTATCCTCTTCCTACTTTTTCTTCTCTTCCTCCTTCTTCCTTTCTTCTTCCTTCCTCTTTTCTTCTTCTTTTCTCTTATCTTCTTCTTTCCTCTTCTCTTCTTGTTTCCTCTTTGCTTCTTCTTGCCTTTCTTTTTCTTCTTGTTCTTTCTTCGCTTTCTCTTTGTCTTGTTTCTCTTTCTCATCTTTTTCTTTGTCTGGAGTGACATCCTCATTATCTATTGTATCAACATCAATAGGGTCATTTTTTCTATCACTCTTTAACCTTGACTATCAAATACGTCATCCGGTTTGACTGAGGATAGGTCAGGTTCTTGATCAGCCTACCCAGTGGCTTCAAATACTTGGTGCATTTTGACAACAACTTTAACCTGTATATGTGTATCTTTTTCTACTTCAGAGGTTTTACCTTCTAGTAACCTGAGTTGCCTTCTTCTCATAAAGAAAATGCCTTTGGACTTATCAATAATTTCAAATAACTCAGAATTTGAAGCATCAGGAAAGTACTATGCAAAAAGTTTCTCCCTGGTCTCTTGTTCTGTTTCAATGGAAATGCGCCATTTATTATCCAAAGAATCATACAAAGAATTTGGAGTAACAAATTTAATCTCAAAAGGTGACCGATCATTAATACATAAATATTTAATGACCACCTATTATACATCATTAAAGTCATCAAAATATTCCTTTAAGTCATCAAGAACTTTCCTTCTAATATTCTTTATTGTCCTCTGAAAATGTGTCATTGGTTTATAAGAAGTAATATCTATATTTATTGGTGCAGAAGTTGCTAGTACATTACCAGTAGACTTCAGCTTTTTTCTTGATTGCCTTGACTTATTTATTTCAATCTCTGGTTCAGTGTCTTCTGACTCTAGTGAGTGAGTCCTAGATTTCTACTTCCTCTCGAATACTTTTGCCAGAATAATCTTAGGTTTCTTTTTGGCTGGTGATCACTTGGTCACTTTTGGACTGGCCGATGTAATTGGTGTTGATACCAATGGCACTGCTTTTCTCTTTTTCTACTTTGGTTTCTCCATCGATGTGACCCTCTCCAAGTAGGTACCGGTTTTTTTCTTCTTTGCATCCAGTGGTGAGGCAAGTAGGGTAGATACATACCCGATCAATATGTCATTCACCACTTCATACCCCATAAGGTCAACTACTTTTTTTCTAGGTTCCACCACTTCCATTATGCAGTGATCTGTCCTTATTGTGAAGCAGATGTCATCTTCATACTTCTTCACTAAATCACAAGATATCCTCATTCTATGGTTCATCTTTAGTTTGAATTCGTCAAAATACTTATGTAGAACCTCAGTGTATGCAGTTCCCACTACTTGTAGACTCTCCTTAATCTATCTAGAAACTGGTAGGTTAGTAGAGCATTGAACATCATCAACTCTAGGGAAATAACCTTGAAAATAGAAGAATAGACTGACCAGAAGTTGGCCAAACTTGAACCTCAGTGATTTGCACTGTTTGATGGACTTCAGATTCTTCAACAATTGCTTTTGTAAATAGGTATATAGGTGTAGTGTCGTAAAATTGTGACACTTGCAATTTCGACTGCATTTGGGTCTTCACGATGGTGGTGCAACGTTGAACCTGAATGGAGACCCCGAAACCTGTTTATGACATCAAAAACTGCATCTTTCTGCACGTTGGCCTGATCCTCCTTGCACCCTGCTGTCCTAGGAGGTGGGACCATGGCACCCAGTGCCCTGGTCCTTCAAGACCATGGCGCCTAGCACCCTGCTCCCTCAGGACCATGGCGCCCAGTGCCCTGGTCCCTGGCCCTATTTTGGGCCTGATCTCTTGTTGGGCATCGGGTCTTCAAGTTTGCAATTTGGAAAATAATGCTCCTAGGTCGGCCTAAGGTCAGAAAAATCAGTCTCCTAACCCTAATTGACAAGTATATAAACTACATTTCCCCTCCCAGAAAAGGAGAGGAAAAACATATGTGTGCAAGAGGCGAAAGCGATAGGCAAACATTAAAACATTAAAACATTCAAACATTCAAGCATTCCTTCAATCAATTGAGCATTCTAGGTCTCCATTCAAGGCTAGGTGTTGCATTCAAGACAAGGATTCAATAATTGAAGAGGAGATCACCTACAACATACAACATCATTACACCTTCGCATGTAAGAATACAAACATTCTTACAACAAGGTATCAGTACTTGATTACATTACAAACATTTACATTTACAACTGTAGCGTCGTAAATTGTACGCACTTGCTAGGGTGGTACAATTTCACACCTAGTTTAGCACCCGCCTTGGCGCATTTTGCATTTTGCATTGCATTTCCCCTTTAGCACTTAATTAATTAAATTAATTAGGTCTAAGGTTCTATTTTATCATCTCCCACATCATAAAGTTGGGCCCTTTCATTAAAGTGTACCCTTTTCATTTTATTCGTCCTATACATCATTTAATCAAAAACCCTAATTAGGTCCTATTTTGAACTTGGGGGCTTGATTTCGGGGGTCAAAACATCTCAAAATCACCTGTAACTTCAGGATTCTCTCTAAAATCATCATATCCGATGGCCCTGAAAATTTGGTGAAAAGTTGTCGGGACCATGGCGCCCAGAGAGGACCATGGCACCCGGAGTGCACATGGTCCCGGACATTTTTCCCAAAATTTTAGGAGCGCAATCCAATCATAAAATAAAGCTTAACCCCAAGAAATTGGCGGGATATTCAATCTCTAGGTCGGCCAAAAGTTGAAATTAAGACCTAGGGTTTCATATATAAGAGCTCTCTTTCTTCATTTGAAAGGGGGGGAATTTTTTCTTTCAAAGAACCTCATATGCAGCGAAAGAGAAGATCTTTGAAGACTTCAACAACATTCAACATCCTTCTATCAAGCATTTATCAATTTCATTCATCCATTTAGGGCTTGGAAGACATTGAAGAGCAATAGGAGATTACTGACTGAAGATTGGCTTGTACTCCTCCCTTGAGGATTGGGTATGATTTCATGTTGTTTTCATGTCTTTGCATAAGCTTCAATATATCCTTTATTCATGCTTTAGATCACTTTGCATCTTGATTTAGAGCATTTACATTATCATTTACAAGCAATTAGGGTTTACTTTCTAGGTTGCTCTAGTTTGCTTTCTTGCATTTAAGGACCTTGCACACACACTAGGTCTGCACACACAATACATTTTACAATACAACTTGGCTATTCGTGGAGGTGGAAATCACCGAAGCGGGGGTTTGACTAAGGCAAAACCCTATATAGCCGCCCACCACACCTCTTCAGATATAAGTGCAGGTTTGGGAATTCGGACGGCACTGCAAGTTACAGATCCGAAAGAAGCAGATGGTGACCGAACTTCACACCAAATCTCAGAGCAAAAGACCAAGATAGGGGTGTGGGGCGCCTTGGTCCCTGGGACAGGGGCGCTGGGCGCCCTGGTCCTTCTGACAGCAGTTTTCAGCATTTTTGACAACTTTGCAAAACAGCAGTTTCCGGAGCAGTTTCAGGGGCAGAATCAGGACAGTGGCGCCCGCGCCCCCGTCCCGAACATTGTTAGTCAGATTTTAACTCCGGGTATGCATTTGCATTCTTGTCTTGTCCTTGTGTTTACAGCTTTCCATTGTTTAAGTTCAATTCTGCAATCTTGTTATTAGTTCATACTTGCACTTTGGGGTTAGGGATTGAACTTGCATCATTTGATCTTCCAATTGCAACAAAGGAATAGAAATCCTAATAGGTAGCCCGTGGCTCTCTCTTCCACAAGAAGAAGTAGCCAATTGTGTGATACCTCTAGGCTCTTTTGTATTCCACAAGTGTGTGGTTGAAAGTGAGATTAGGGCATGTTTGCTTAGTGTCACTTTTTCTCCCACACAACAACATTCTCATTTCTTGGTTAATTCCAAAACCGTTGTTTGACCTGAAGGCAAACCCCTAATCCCTAACCCCCCAATCATCCTCTCTCTTCTATGTGTAGGTTGCAGGTATGCAGCTATAATTGAAGATCTGGAATCCTTGTGCAGAGACGAACAGATCCCCCTTCATTTCGCGGATTTTTCGGAGGACCGTGTGCACTCCAGGTGCCATCGTCCTGTCAAATTTTGCTCAAACTTGTAGAACAACATCGTCTCGACATTTTACTACTAATTTTAGGTCCGTAGCTTCATCTCGTGTCCCTATCTCCGTCTACAAGTGAATCTTTCTTACTTTCACATACACTCCTAGTTCAATCCTTCTATCTACATTCTTTACAAAAGAGGGTATCCTTGCTATCTCAACCCTTGAAACTCATTTAGAATTCAATCTTGCATTGTGTGGGATTGGATCTTGTGAGTTTCAACCCCTCTTTAAAGTCTCTCCTAAGTGAAAACCGTCAATCCTAGTGACCTCCTTTCTCTCTCCTTGGAGTGGGGGAACACCTAGGGTTTGATTTTTCGCTTTATAATAGGTCATATTCAGTATCTTCCTTAATTATTCTATAAGCAACATTTACCGCAGCAGTAGGGACAAAATTCATTCTGCTAGCATAAAATATCCTATAACCAATCACCATGCAAGCATATTTCACCAGATCATCATTAATGGTGTTGATGGTCATTGCCCATTGGTCACTCACAGAACCAGTGAGCTCTATCATTTTAGTTTTGGTGACCTCCCAGTGTGATGTCATGGGTCCGCTCGAGGTACATCTTGTCACCATGCACTGTGCTAAGGATAATGCGAATATGTTCTTTCAAGAATTCTTCCAGAAAGTATACCACATTGTGCAGTTTCATCTTCTCAAGGATGCTATACTCCAGTTTAATCTTCTTGTCATCTCCACAAAACAAACTTAGTTGGGAGTGAATTACTAGGGATCCTAGGTCTTCCAACTTACAGTCTATATACCCTAAAATATTTCCCTCGACAATAACTCTAGTGAGAATTTGAGATAGGGAATTCTATCTCATTTTCTTCTAAAGAAACTCAGGTGTATCTGTAGGGGCACTAGAACTAGAGTGCGATGCAAAAGCCATAACCAAATGATAAGAATGAATTTCAAAAAATACCTTCACAATCTGAAATTTAGGTTTTGCCAATATCATGCACAATACACAACTTCGGTCGCTAGTTCACCGCTTAGTGTTCTTCACTGATTGCTTGAAAATGATTGCAAGATTTCACACAAGATTTCTTCAAATGATAAACAAATCATTCTAGTTACTCTGCTCTTGAAAATTCTTCTTCTGAAAATAGATAAGTGAAAATGACGACGAAAATCCATTTTAAACAAACTCTCACCTACCATAATAAATGCATCACTGCTAGGGTACAAACCCTAATTTTTCCTTTTACCACTTCACATCTTCTGTCGATTGATAGGTAACATATACCGATAAAGGTATTTATTGATATAAACTGAGGGTTCGAAATATTTCACCGATATGTTCCCCCTAAGCTTTTCTAAAGCTCAGTTTGTTGGTTCAAAGACTTCCACACTAGGTGCAGAAATAGGTTCATCCTGTGACTCTTCTTCTAATTTATTTTTCCAAGTTTTATTCATTTCCACTTGAACGGTTTCAACATCAATCTTCCCTTCGGGAGTGATTAGTATATCACCCGATAGGTTCTTTCTCAGTCTGCAAGTTTTGGCAGTGTGTCTCGGTTTGTTGGAATGATAGCATACCATTCCAGGTGTTCTCCATGGTCTGTCATTCATACTTCCATTCTTCCTTCTGCATGTTGTAGTAGTGTGACCGCTACCATGATAGATCAAGCAAGTTTCTCTCCAACTAGTTGCCTCTTGACAACCGACTGACCGATGGTCATAGGTATTGTACCGGTTGGGATTCTGGTTCACAGAAAGTTCTGGGACAACTCCTTCAGTCCTTGGAGGATATCTCCCAGTGTTGTGTAAAACCGACCTGCATTTAAATCCTCTATGCCCAAACTTGTTGCATGCATAATAGTTTCCATTGAATCTATTGGATCTAGGCACATTGTTTTGAAAATAACGAAAATTGTTGTAGGCCTTACTTCTACATACATTGGTAATATGTCCCTCTTTGAGACAATTAAAGCAAACAGGTTTAAATTTTTGCTTACCTTTACCCTTGGATGTCGGTTGCTTCTTTGATGCTTCAACTTTTGTTCCAAAGGTCTCACCTTCCTCATACCCAAGGAAACCAAGTCCAGTGGTATCCTTTGCTAGCTTTGTCGATTCTAGCTTTTGCTCTAGCTTAGCAATACTCTGATTGAATTTGGCAAGTATCTCCTTTGACTCGGTAAGTTCCTTGGAAATAGAAGCATTGGATTCCATCAAGGTTGCATTCTCATAAATAGGCATGTTTAGTTCACCTTGTATTTCTTCTTTTTCCACTTTACTCTCCTGGAGATGAGAGGTGAGGGTACTGGTTTCTTGATTCAGCTCGGAGATCTCATGATCTTCGTCTTTTACCAGATCTTCAACTTTCCTTCTGTTCTCAAGCTCCTGACTCGTTCTGATAGTCAATCCTTCCAACTCCCTTCTCAAGTTGGCTTTAGATTCATTCAGTTTTTCAACTTCTTCAACTAGGGCATCCATGTATACTTCATCAGAAGAGCTATTTTCAGTAAATTCCATCAGTTTATCAGTATGCTCTCTTCTCTTAGCCAAAGAGGCTTTATACTTGACTTTGAGTTCATCATAGGCTCTCTCAGTCTAAGTGAGATGATGAGTAAGTTCCCTCACATTGTATTCCCCCATATCTCCTTCCAAGTGGTTAGACTTATAGAAAGGTTGGCTCTAATACCAATTGATGAATACTAAGAGGGGGTAGGTGAATTAGTATACCAAAAAATACTGGAAGCAAACTCTTAAACAATTTAGCAGATAACCGGTGTAGCAGATTCACTAATAAACCAGTTAAGATAAATGCAAACCAAATAGCAAACAAAGCATTCACCCACAAGAGCAGAATCACCATAACACAAGATATTTGACGTGGAAACCCAAATGGGAAAAACCACGGTGAGCAGAAACTCATAAGTAACTATATGCAGAATAGTAACCAGACCAGTTAAGGTCATACAATGTTCTTCACCATAACAGATCCTGTTAGGAATCTAGATCTCTGTTAGGAGATAAGTCCTGTTAAAGACTATCCATTAGAGGATTTAAGATTCACAGTTGTGAAGCACCTTGTTAGAGGATTTACAAAGGCTTTGCTAAGCCTACTCGATTAAGGGCTTTAGACTTGTCGAAGATGTGGGGAATCAACAAGTGAATAATCTAGATAATAGCACAATATGCTTAATTAGATCCTTGATAGCTCCTTGTTAATGCATTTCAACATTACTTCAGTCTTCTATATCTGCACACTCTATCTCTTCACACAGACTTAACCTTCTCTTCAATGATCGCACATAATAACCTTCCCTTTTCTGTGTCACATACAAAACCTAGACATGATGTCCTTATAAAGGAATCTGATTTCATGTCGGTCCAATAAGATTAGACTACAAGTTCCTAGGTACAGTGCATTTAGAAACATTTGGTAACATGGCACAAAAACACCACCAAAGTGTCAGTGGATGATAACTCATCATACATTATAATAATACTGGTTAGTAACTCATCACACATATATATAGGTTAATACAATATACTGATTATCAGTTGTCAAAAATGAAGACTGGAAGATCGTAGTGTTCTGATAAAAAACTGACTACCGCTCGAGTCCTTCGTTCCACTTGAGATCCTCATATTGCTTGGGGTCTTCATACCGCTTGGGGTCTTCAATCAATCTATGACCAGTAAACCATCTTCTGCAAAATACCGATAGTCTAAATACTACACATTCAATGACATACAATACCGGTTGGAACAACTACCGGTTGAGCATAACTCATACATCAAGTAAGTGTGTGTCCATCAATCTCAATCAAAACATCATCAAAATAACAACATATCTTGCATTTCATTCTTCATATTACTATTTTCCTGTCTCAATTTGTTTGCAAGTTCATTAAGAGTTTCTTTTTCATCATCATCTTTCTGCATCTTCTCATGAAGTTCTTTTCTTTTATTTTGTGCTATAGAAAAGTTCTCCTGAAGTCCTTTAATGAATTCCTGTGCAATCCTTAGATCATCTTCAAGTTGGATATTCTTCAATTTCTCTGCATCATAATCTACAAGAGCTCCTTCCAATTGTTTTCTTAAGTTCTCCATCTATACTAGTGTCAGAATCTTCCTCAAGCTGTTACGATTTTGAAAATAGAGGACCAGGCTCTAATACCAATTGTTAGAATCAATGACAGGCCCAAAGACATTGAGAGGGGGGGGGGGGGTGAATCAGTGTCTAACTAGTTAGCAGAATATTTAAACTTATTAAGAACTTTGTATCCCAAAAAAATGTACCCGCAAAGAAGAATAATATAGACAACATAGAGAACACACCATAACACAAGATATCTAACGAGAAAACCCGGAGTGTGAAAAACCTCGGTGGGATTTGTGACCCACAATATTCACTCACTGGCCAATGAATAAATGTTACTTACAATGAGGGGCCTACACATGCAGGAAGGCTAGCAGCCTAGAGCTCACTGCTCAACTACAAAATAGAAGTCTCACTGACTTACAAAATGGGTTATCAAAATCCAATACAATGTACTACTTCAGATCAACATCAACTATGCCAGGTTTAGTACCGGTTTAAGATTAGTCTATAACCAAAACCTTCGCTATCAACTATATCACCTTATACAAAATATCATCTATATTCCTCTCTCTCTCATCTCATCACATTACAAAATGACCTATAAGATCTCATACATATATGAGTCTTTTAAAATATACCATGTTGGCTTTTACAAGAGATAATTACATTATAAAACAATAAACAAAAGTTTATTCCATGTCAGCTTGAGTGTTGGTATGCATTATTGCTATTGTCAGTGAAGTACCTGCCAGTGCCGGTAACTGTCAGTGGCTTGCCAGATGAAAGCCAGTTGGTTGTCATCAATGACAACATCAACTATTCTCATAAGAGTGTAGAATGCCAACACATTGTTCTAACTCACTGGACTTAACCAAATCTTCATTATGATTTTTAGTATAGAAAAGTCATGAATTGTAGATAGGATATCTTACTAGAGTTGCCATCAATGACAACACCGGATGATCTATGTAGTGTCTCTTGCCAAGAAGAAAGTTCTTACAATTGGTATCTTTCGAAGCACTTTGTGCTTAGTTACTATTTAGTGGTCGGTAAACCATTTGAGATGGAGGCTTATGGATAAGAAGATGATAATTTCCAATGTGATTCAAAGTCAAGAGATAGAGGGATACTAAGTTTAATCTCATTCATCAATTACCATTTTTCATAATGATTTAATAGTTCTCTATTTTTGTCTTGTAAGAGCGATTTCAACAATAATTTGTGTGTTAAGTGTTTGAAATATCTTGCAAGACTTTTGAGTCCATTGATTTTTTTGTTGTAGCTTAGCATTTGTTGTTATCTATGATTAAAATTCATCTACTATGGTTTTTGAAACTTTCTATTGTGTTATTCAATAGTTTGGAGGTTTTTGTCACGTCTTGTACATATTTGGTTTATATTTTTCTATAAGTTTTTGAACTCTTTTCAAAAGCCTATTTCATGGGAATTGTTTTTTCATCATAAATTTGGAAACCAACACCATAAATAAAATCTATATTCATTTTGAAGAGTTTATCACAAGTTTGAGGTTGTAATCTCTAGCTCTACATTGCAATGTTTCAATAATCCTGAAGTTTCAAAACAAATGATAACATCTTAGTGGGCGTGTGCACAAAGATGGTGGTCAGAAAAGTGGACACCACCCAAAAAAAACTTGGAAAAACAGGCAGCACGTATGCAGTTTTAAAATTTCAAATTCCTACGTACGCGCTTAGGTTTGTTCTTACCGAGCCTAGAAAAGGTAGCGCATATGCACTGCGTTTAGGAAACTGAGCACATACGCGCTACGCCTAGGAAAATTAGTGTGTACGTACTGCTTATAGGAAAATGATGCGTACGCACTAATAATCCTAGTAAAATCGCGTACGCTGTGCCTGATAAAAAAAGTTTTAAAAAAAAATTGGGTCCTCATTTACCCGAAAAGTGCATTTTTTACTTTGTTTTTTTCCCATTTTCTAACCTAAACTATGAATGGGGTGCCAAATTTGTCCTCTAGGCTATGGATCAAGGTTAGTTTTTGTTTATTTTTGTCTTTCTTTTTGGTTTATGCAATTTGTTTTACATTTTGAATTTAATTTCATTAATTTTGATTAGGTTTTTTTATTTTTTGTTTCAAAAACCAGATTCTTCTAATCTAGAACAAGAACAACCAAATGCACCTCCTGAAAACCCACAAGAACAACCAAATGCACCTCCTGAAAACACATAAGAACAACCCCCAATTCCTCCTTTTGACTGCACAACCGAAACACAGGAAGAATTAATTAATCAGTTAGGGAAAAATACATCCAAAATCAATAGACTAATTGTAAAATTGAAAACTTCTGAACTTGACCATCATCAATCCCTTGCCACTAGCCTAGAAACATTAGCTAGTGGTGCCATAGCTATTTCCATAGAAATTACCAAATGGGGAAGCTTTAGGGATAGGTGTTGTCAATTCTATGCCAATGGGCTATCATACGATGGAGTTAAAAACAAAAATATTTCTAAACAACAAATATGTGCCCTTTTTGTTGACCCCAAAAATGGTCAATCATTACCTCCTAATGCAAAGAGGTTTCCCATACATTGGTGTACCAATGTGCAGATGAAGAATCTTTTTTGGCAGAGGTGGTGGATGGTCTTTGATGATCCACCTTGTAATAATTATGAGGTGCCATTATATTTTTTGAGAAAAATATATTGTGAGTTTGTGCTCAATGTGTGCCCAAATTATTTTGACATGAGAGAGTTTCATGGGAGAGGTGGTGGCTCTTCCCAAGATAGACCTAGAGCCCGTAGGAAATTAGCCGCGGAGAGTCGCTGCCCCCTAGCACCCAAACCCAAGGTGCATTAAGCTGTCCCATTAGAGTTGAAAGATTCGATGGAGCTACAGACTCTTCAGGCAGCCACAACATTGACTGGTGCCATCATCTAGCATGGGACATCATTAGCACACCCTATTGTATTGGATGATGAGCCATTAGAGGGCGACAGAGAGCCCATCGAGCATATGTGTGTCAGTTGCTCGGGGATATGCTTGGGGATAGATGATGCAGTCGTTGCAGATGGATACTCATATCATCTATGCATGATTTGTGGTTGTAGATGTCAGGCTCACACGGTTGAGGATGTCATGCTGATAGATGAGTTGATGGACATGGTGTTTGCCCATGAGCCACAAACACAGGTGTGTTGATTTGAATTCATAACATTTTATTTATCAGTCACTTTAATTTTGTAATTACATAAATGAATTTTCATTTATACATCGATTTAAATTGAGACAAATAATATGCATTTTAGGATGCAGCAGCAGTATCCCATACACCTCCCTCAGTTACCATAGCTGCAACTTCGACGCCTGAGGTATAAATTTTGTAACATGTTAAAATAGAATAGTACACTTTGAATTCAAAAAAATACAAGATATACTAACTATCTTTAATGCTTGGTCCAATTTCTAGTTTGTAGGTGTTGATAGGGGACGAAATGTCCCAGATTGATAACATCACGCTCTCAGCGATCGATTTTGGCCTACAAGGCTATACGGTATGATATTTTGTACATCTCTTTTTATGTATTGTTTTGATGGAATATGCAAGTCATTTCATTTTAGATTTTTAAAATTATGTTTAATTTATTATCTGTACTAATATCTCATGTTAATTTTGTTTTTCTAAGGTACCCCCTCCGCGTCTAGGGCTCGTCCTAAGAAAAAGAATTCCTCGAAAATGCCAAAATGTGTGAAGAAGGTAATTGAACACATTTTTAGTTGTACAATTGTTTGAAAATGTTGAAATCAAGTATTACTTGGGGTTTGTAGATTGATTAGTGTTTTTTGTCTATTTTACATGTACAGCGGCCATTGAGCTTTGTGGATATGTTGAATGCACTTGATTCGCCTACAGATCAAGAGAGGGCGGAGGTATGTATCTCTACTTTATTTTCTTGATTTCATGATTATATGCATGCGTACATGTGAACTTGTGATATATTATAATCTTATAATTTTTTCATACAGGAAATATCCATACCTATTTCGTCAATGGCGAACCCTCCTCCTTGCACTGGAGAAGCATCTCAGGATCCGGTACACTTTTGTTTGATATGTAAAATTAATTGTTTTCAACCTTCAATACTTATTATTATATTAATTGTATTTAATCTTTGTACATTTTTTGTATAGGTAATAGTGTCAGTTTCTACATCGATGGTGAGCCATCCTCAGTCCATTAGAGAAGCATCTCAAGCACAGGTACGTCATTGTTCTCTATATTATAGCTTTTAAGTGTTTTTGATATATTTCTGTTAGTACATTGTATTAATTGTACATTTAATCTACAATACTCCTTCACGGTATGGCCATAACGTGGATCAATTTAAGTATGTCTTCAAGAAAACTCCTAAGAGTGACAAGGAGAGGAGAGTGAAGACATTAGCTCTTGGATCAGTCGATGAGGTAATCTACATTTCAATTGCAAAGGAATTAAAGTTAAATGCATAGTTATGATGTTAATTGTGAACTATTTTCTACAAAAAATTCTAACTTGGCTTTTGAATTGTGGTTTTGCAGCCATCTACAGAGCCACGTACTGCACCAAAGAGGCTTGATTTTGATGATCCACCATAAGTTTAGGATCATATAGTGTTAGTTTTGGTCATAGAATGACCAATACATGTAGATATATTCTACATTTTTATTGTATATCGATTTGGACATGGCATATGCCACATTTTTGTAATACTTGTATTGACTTGGCAGACATGCCTTTTTTATATATATAAATATAGATATTCGATCCAATAAATGTGTAATGAGTTCATTATTTTGTATTCGTTGTATTTTGTGGCTGTCCTTTTATAAATTTAAATGAATATTTGCATATGTAATCAATAATATGAATATAAACAACAAAAATATATGATATAAAGCATTGCAATCATGGAATATGATTTGATAAAATTTCTAAAATGTTGAATTAACCCTACAAAACTCCTTGTATTCAGTTCATTATTGTGTATTCGCTGTATTTGGTGGCTACCCTTTTATAAATTTAAATGAATATTTAAATATGTAATTAACAATATGAATATAAACAACAAAAATCGATAATATGAATTTAAACAACAATGTGTTTGGTGCGAGAGCACCCTCATGCTAGCAATGGTCAAATTTTGTTCCTCATGTGCACAAACCAATGTCGTGAGCACGTCCAAGTGGGCAGGTTTACACTAGGAATGCCCCTGTCGTGCATCCCAAAGCACCAGAACGTCGAGAGTCATACCCTACCGGTGCGATTTCTCAAGTGCCCTGAGTCCAAAAATTATCAAAATTTGATGGACTATTTATTCCAATCCACGACACATATGGTCGATCTGTTTGATCCCGTGGGGTCACATGAGGCTCCTCTACAATAGTCTATCTCGGTTTTTGACAACTCGAATCCATTTTCAATTAGTAGCATTTTTTCGCCTGCTCAAAAAACCGTCAGTTGCTTGCAAGGAAAAGTTGCAAGATTGGCTAGAATTGATTTTGTTCCTTGTGTGCACAAACCAATGTCACGAGTGCATCTGGGTGGGAATTTTTATGCTAGGAATTCCCCTATCATGCATCCCAAAGCACCAGAACGTCGAGAGTCATACCCTACCGGTGAGATCTTTCAAGTGCCTTGAGTCCAAAAAATTGTTAAAATTTGATGAACTGTTTCTTCCAATCCACGACACCTATGATCGATCTGTTTGATCCCGTGGGGTTGTGTGAGGCTCCTCTACAATGGCCTATCTTAGTTTTTGATGACTTGAAGCCATTTTCAATTAGTAGCATTTTTTCACCTGCTCAAAAAACCATCAGTTGCTTGCAAGAAAAAGTTGCAAGATTGGCTAGAATTGATTATGTTCCTCGTGTGCTCAAACTGACATCACGAGCGCATCCGGGCAAGAATGTTTATGCTAGGCATGCCCCTGTCATGCATCCCAAAGCACCAGAATGTCGAGAGTCATACCCTACCGGTGAGATCTCTCAAGTGCCCTGAGTCCAAAAAATTGTCAAAATTTGACGAACTGTTTCTTCCAATCCATGAGACATTCAGTCAATATGTTTGATCCCATGGGGTCATGTGAGGCTCCTATACAATGGCCTATCTTGGATTTTGATGACTCGGAGCCAAATTCAATTAATAGCATTTTTTTGTCTATTCAAAAAACTGTCAGTTGCTTGCAAGGAAAAGTTGCAAGATTGGCTAGAATTGATTATGTTCCTTGTGTGCACAAACCAACATCATGAGCACATCCGGGAAGACATGTTTATGCTAGGCATGCCCCTATCGTGCATCCCAAAGCACCAGAACGTCGAGAGTTATACCCTACTAGTGAGATCTCTCAAGTGCCCTAAGTCCAAAAAATTGTCAAAATTCAATGAACTGTTTCTTCCAATCCGCAACACATACGGTTGATCTGTTTGATCCCATGGGGTCATGTGAGGCTCCTCTACAATGGCCTATCTTGGTTTTTGATGACTCAGAGCCATTTTCAATTAGTAGCATTTTTTGCCTACTCAAAAAATCATCAGATGCTTGCAAGGAAAAGTTGCAAGATTGGCTAGAATTTATTATGTTCCTCGTGTGCACAAACCGACATCACAAGCACATCTGGGTGGGAATTTTTATGCTAGGCATGCCCCTATCATGAATCCCAAAGCACCAGAACATCGAGAGTCATACCTTACCGGTGAGATCTCTCAAGTGCCCTGAGTCCAAAAAATTATCAAAATTTGATGAACTATTTCTTCCAATCCACAACACATACAGTCAATTTTTTTGATCTCATGGGTTTGTGTAAGGCTCCTCTACAATGGCCTATCTCGGTTTTCAATGACTCAAAGCCATTTTCAATTAGTAGCATTTTTTTGTCTACTCAAAAAACCATTAGTTGCTTGCAAGGAAAAGTTGCAAGATTGGCTAGAATTGATTATGTTCCTCATGTGAACAAACCGATGTCGCGAGTGCATTCAAGTGGGCATGTTTACGCTAGGCATGCCCCTATCTTGCATCCCAAAGCACCAGAACGTAGAGAGTCATACCCTAGCGACACAATGTAGAAGTTGTTTGACAACGTTTTTGATAATTTTTTTGACAACAATGACAATTTTTGCTCAAATTGTATGTAGTCTCAATCTATCACCCCTATGACCCGATAATGACTCAAATAATTATCCATGATTATACAAGAATCAAGAATGCTCATGACTGACCAAGGACACATCACATATACTCAAAACATAGTCACAAAACATTGACACACAAAATATTCACAAAACATTGTCACATAATATTCAAAAATTTGCCTCTAAATATGGTCAAATCAACTCTTGGCTATTTGATTATACAAAAAAATGTCTTACAAATAATCTCATGGGATTTTATACAAAATTTGGCATTACAATATATGTGATTCAGCTCATCATCATTTTAATATACAAATCATCTCATGGGCTTTTATACAAAATTTGGCATTACAATATGTGCGATTTAGCTCATCGCCATTTTAATATACAAAATTTGGCATGTACATATGTACAAATCAGCTCATTGCCACTTAAATATACAAAATTATGCCCCTAAACATGTAAAAATCAGCTCATGGGCATTTATATATACAAAAAATGAATATAGAACAATTCGTCGATGATTTATGCAAAATTCTCAAAATTATTCTACTTTGAACTGTAGAATCAATCAAGTGAGCCTTCAAGATCAGCTCTAACCCGTATTGTGTCAAGTATTGCCTCATGGTCAGATTCATGAACTTTCCATAAAATCTTGTTATGAGGTCTACCACGATACTTCATCAAATGAATATTTGTTGCAACAACAAGGTTAGAGAAATGAAGAATATGTCTGTGTGTTTCAAAGTCCTCAAACAACCAAACATCAGAATTCTTGATAGGGTATCTCTGAAGCCATGTTCCCGTCATGACAATAGACCCTATTGGGTACTCAATACCCTCTCCGTCAATGATTGTGGTTGTCAATTTTTTGTTAGGCTCAACACAACGACACATAGTAATCTGTTCCTTCTTCATTGTTCTCTTCTGCAACAACTGCATACACATGACCTACATTTTATAAAGTGTTAATTAATACCAAAATTAAAGTATGATGTACAACAAAATGAACCAAAAAGAATACTTGCAAAAAAATTAACTCAAAAAATCACCTAAATCCACTAGGTCAGATACATGGTCAAAATCCACTGATGTCTCCATCTGGCTCAATTGTAGTGCTTTGGGAATTTGATATGCATCAATGGGAACCAATGACCTACAAGACCATTTCTCAACCCACTCTTCTGATTCACATTCTTCCCACAAACAATACATGCATGAAGAGCAAAAACATACCATCTGTCTCGTATAAATTACCAGTGAACTTGAATTTGAACTCATAAATGAGTGCATGTCAATCGATCCTGCAACTGTACAACAATCTAGATAATTTTCAATGTTAGATTTAGTAATCAACCAAAAATATCTATGAACCAATGACGTACCTGGATTACTTGGACCCATCATAGACTTACACCATCGCACAATTGTTTCTGTATCTACCAACTTAGCACCACCTTCGTACTTCAATTCTTCCCTGGCTAGGGCTCTTTTCACACATGCTCTTGCACCATCGTGCTCTCCCTCACCATGTCCAACCTTAGTGAAATTCCAAAAATGTTGTACACCGCTTGTCACATGCATCCTTGTCAGCCAATAAAACATCCTTGCATTCTTGAATTGTGCGGTGCAATTATCTGACCATATTAAGTGGCAATTGTATCGTATGTTCCTTTCCCTTAAACTATCATAGAAAACTTTAAAGCATCCTTGTACAAACTCCGATGAATGAGTATGATCATCACTTATGTAGAAGTGATACTCTCTTACAACCTTTCTATCCTCCTCTGTGCTATCATCTGCATGCATGAATGCTATGTGTACAAAAATAGAAACTTGTGTAGAGTGATAATACATGGATTGCACTTCATTTTGAGGTTGTAGTGTATAATATTCAGCAAAATCAATGATAGAGACAATGGTTCCAAGAGGAAATGTGTCCTTACACAACTTGAATTGCTCATCTAACCATCGAGCTCTATGTGTATGCATTATGCACTCATAAACTAGTTTCTCTTGAAACATTTTCATAAATTGAGCTACACATATATCATTTTTCACTAGCTCACATCTCCTCAGATATTTTCCATCTTTAACTTCATATGTGACTGTCTTGTATTTTCCAAAAGAAACTAGTTTCGTACCAATTTCATGTGTGCTCTCCAAATGTATGCATCTTGGTAAATGTTGCAAACCACCACATATAGCACAAGAACCTTCCAAACAAGGCATCTTATAATAAATGCAACCATCATGTCTATTACATAACACACTTGAAGTAAATTCTCTTGCCGACTTAGGAGGTGCTTGTATATTACATTCCTACAAAACATCGTTAATGTGCAAAGTAGAACAAATATGATGAAAAATATCATAATGCATGGAAAATTCAATATGCATCTTACGACAACACGTGGTGCATACATGATTAATCTTAATATAAAAAGGTTTTGCCATTTCAAAAAATCTTTGAGAAATTTTTATTTGAGGAAACTTTTGAAGTAATCTTTCATAAAATTTAGTTTGAGTCATATCCAGATAGTGTTTTGCATGTGGCTCACATTTTAGACCCAATTCGCCTTCTAACAGCATCTCTTTGGTTGGGTGATACTCTTGTGTTGTCATGCCAAAAATTTTCAATTAATATTTTTAGTGCATCTACAACAACCTTGTCTTTGCGTAGTAGTCTACCTGAGAATGCCCAAAGAGAATTATTGTTAGGTTCCTCTATTTGTTCTCGCCTCTTTAATGCTTTACTTAATGTTGTTCTACTAATGTTCAATGACTTACTTGTTTTGCTTATCAAACGATCTTTTTTATTTTCTTGCTCATTATGGTTGATGTTATGACACGTCGAGTAGCATTAGAATCTTTACTACGTGATTTTGAACCAATAGATTGATATGCATCAAATAGATTTCTGACAGTAGTTCTTTCACTGTTACTTTCAAATGATCTTAGGCCTAGAATTTTCATTGTCTCTCTAAACTTCAAATTTTTAATCATTTGAACAATTAATTGACATCTTGCGGTTTGATTTAAGTTTTTAAAATAGTTTTGCCATATTCTTTTAACCATTCTCCTACAAGTTCGTTCATTCATTTTATTGGGCATTGACTTCAATATATTCTCATCAATGTCAATTAGATACTTTGGTTTCCTACGAATGATTCTAGGAGGTGTTAACATCAGTGCATTATGTACATTCAATTCATCAAGTAGAGAAGGTGTAATATGTTCATCATTTAATTAATTATTCAATGTGGTATCTTCTTCAATTGCATTAGGTTCAAACGGTAAATTATCAAATGTTTCTTCTTCAATTGCATTAGGTGCATTATATTCATTTGGTAAATTGAATTGACATGTTGAGGTTGACATACCTTCTTCTCCCATTGTTCTTATGTCATGCAACTTCTTCATACGCTGCCTTTGTCTTTCCTTTTATTCCTCTCATTGTTCCATCATTCCTCGCTTGTTCTTTCCCATGGTTGAGATCAGTTGACCTAAATAGAATCATATTTCATATATATGTAAAGAAAAGTTCAAAAATAAATAAATAACCATAAGTATGCATCTTATCACTATTTTTTGGAATCAAACTATTAATCAATCATAATTTAATCATTTGAAACCATGCAAAAACAAAAAACTAATAAAAAAAATAATTCAATCATTTGAAATCATGCGAAAAACAAAAAATTCACTTACTTTTATGTATACAATAGTGATAGAAGTGCAGACACAATTCCAGTGTGGCCTTCAACGACCTCAAAAACTTCTTTTGAGGTCGTTAAGGCTCTTGGGCAACTAAAACTATGTCTATAAACCATATACGTGCTACATTGATAATCGCGTATGCACTGCTAGGCCATAAAATGTTGGCAAGCCCAACGGTATTCTCAGCTAATAAGTAATAAGTACCATGTATGCGCTACTAAGCCTTAAAAAAGTTATGGAAGGGGTATGGAGGAAGGGAGAGGGAGAGAGGGAGAGAAGAGGGGTGGAAGGGAGAGAGAGGGAGAGGAGAGGGGAGAGGGAGAGAGAGGGAGAGAGAGGGAGAGAGGGAGAGAACATGGGGGGAAGGGAGAGGTAGAGGGAGGGAGAGAAGAGGGGGAGAGAGAGAGAGAGACAAAGAGACAGAGAGAGAGAGAGAGAGGGAAGGAGAGGGAGGGAGAGAGAGAGGGAGAGAGGGAGAGGAGAGAGAGAGAGAGAGAGAGAGAGAGAGAGAGAGAGGAGAAGGGGGGTGGGAGAGGGAGAGAGAGGCAGAGGAGAGGGGAGAGGGAGAGAGAAGGAGAGGAGAGGGAGAGAGGGAGAGAGGGAGAGAACATGGGGGGAAGGGAGAGGTAGAGGGAGGGAGAGAGGGAGAGCGAGAGAGAGAGAGAGAGAGAGAGAGAGAGAGAGAGAGAGAGAGAGAGAGAGAGAGAGAGAGAGAGAGAAGAAGGGGGTGGGAGAGGGAGAGAGAGGGAGAGGAGAGGGGAGAGGGAGAGAGAGGGAGAGGAGAGGGGAGAGGGAGAGAGGGAGAAGGGAGAGGGAGAGAGGGAGAGAACATGGGGTGAAGGGAGAGAGAGAGAGAGAGAGAGAGAGAGAGAGAGAGAGAGAGAGACCTTGTATGTGTTTGAGAGGGAGAGAAGATACACTTACATGTGTATATATATGTTTAACATATTATATGTATATAAACATATTATATATACAATGTCATAATATACACATATTATATATTACATATATTATATGAATATACACATATTATACATAGAATATCATATTATACAATAGCACGTATGCGCTTCTTACACTATAACTACCTTGTATGCGCTTTTTAAACCACAAGTACCCCATACACGTTTTTTACTTTTTAGGCTTGGAAATAGGCCTGGATGACAAAGCTATGGATTGGAAGTTTGATTTCCCTCCATTTCTCACATTTTTGACGTGTTTTATTTTATCAACTTGGTTTATCAACTTTGTCATCATCAAGTTTACACTTCATAAAGTGGGTAATTCTAAAATTGCCACTATATTTTCACCCATTTTCTAAACTGTCTAACCATATAATTTTTTTTCAATTTGAACAACAGTAACATATTATTATTGAATTTCTTTTACTAGTGTCTCCATAGTTCTCACAGACATAGGTGCACCATTTTTTGAATAACTTTTGATATACGTATCCAAATTTTAAAAAGTTTATATATTATTGTAGTTCACTTGATTTTTTATAATTTAAAAAAAAAATATATATTTTCGATTTGTTTAGTGCAACGTATGCTTCGCACATGAACAGGTACCGAATTTTCAGAATGTGCTCGATTGGAAAAATCATAAAAAAAAATACTCAACAAAAAATTACAAAAAAATACACATCTTCTAGTGCTCACTCTTAACTATCTTTCTACCAAAGTATTTGTCAAAATACTAAATCTAACTATGACTTTTTTGATGCGCACATCAGACACTATTATGTTTTAAAAAAAAAAACAGGGTCATCTTTTCGTGCGCAAAATATTTGACCCCCTTAATCTTATCCAATTTTGAAAATTTTTAGTAGTTTGGAAACTAGATTCAAAGTACTACAATATTTGTTTCTTGATTATCTTCATATCTTGAGTGGATGACTTTCAAATTTTGCCTCTAAGTTTAGGTTCACCTGATTTCAGAAAAAAAAAGTGTCCACTTATACCCCCTTTTTGACCACCATCTTTGTGCGCTTACCCTAGTCATGAATCTAATTTCCTTATTTTGAGAGATTATTAAAGTAAAAATAATTTTCTATTTTTTTTTTTAACTTCCGAGAAATATAGTAAAAGGTTCATCTTTTATAGTTCAAGAAATAGTAAATATATTTTGAATTCAAATAAAAATATTAATTAAATATTTTTTCAACATCAAATGATAACATCCTAAAACTTTCATTTTGTTTGAATATATTGTCTTACTCTCTAAGTTTAATGCATATTATGAATATCAAGAAAATGAGTTTATTGACATCTTGAATCTCCATCAATTTGTTTGAATAATTTGCTGTGTATATATTATTGTTTTCTTTTTTCATTGTTCTCCATGTTATTAAAGCTATCCTAGTATACCTCGGCTAGGTTATGAGTCCTAATCACTTGTAGTGTGGTTGAGAGAGTATTGTTAGAAAATGAGTCACATTTAAACTACAAATAAATTGGTCATCAAGTAGATTTGCACAACAGATAGATGATCTTATTTTTGACTTATAACCTATACATATATTTTTTTAATCGAATTCTTCATATACATCATAACACTTTCTACCATTGTTAAAAATAATCCATAATTTTTTCAAAACACTTTCTAAGAAAATGAACCTAAACAAAAACTGAATAATGTCTAAGAATTCTTCATCTGAAATGAAATTATTGATGCTACTATTTAGAAAGGGAAAATAAATAAAACCATGGGACTTGGAAAATTGTGGTTGTGAATTTTGTAGTTGCCTACACAAACTGTTGGAAGTTGAAGTCCAACGGACTCCTTCCCTGTTTGCCACCAAAACTCTTGGCTATTCATATTCTTCCTGGAAGCTCTTTAAGAGCTGATTGTAATTCATCTTTTGAAGTTGATTGCCAAAGCTGATTGCAGCTGTGTAGATGTAAACCAGATTGGTGAATAATATGGTGATTCCCCTACTTCAAGTGTGGATGTAGGCAATTGTCGAACCACGATAAATCTGTGTGTTCTTGTTGTTTGTGTTGTGTATATTTAATTGTGTTTATCTGTTGTTTTCAATTTGATTTCTTCATCCTAACAATTGGTATCAGAGCGAGGTTAGATCGTTGTTTAGATTTTGGTGTTTGAATTTCTAGAATCATGCAAGAATCAAAGATAGAGAAGTTCTCTGGTCAGAGCTTCGGATTGTGGAAAGTGCAGATGGAGTCTTTGCTGATAAAGCAAGACCTTTCAATTGCGCTTGAAGGGATAACAAAGAAACCAGCTGGGATGGATGATGAAGATTTTGTAAAATTGGACAAGAAGGCAAGAGCAACAATTTTTCTCTCGCTATCCAATAATGTTCTCTTCAATGTCACGGGTGATGCAACAACAAAAGAAGTATGGGATAGACTTTCAGCCATGTATGAAATGGCTTCGACTGCAAATAAAGTTTTTATTATGAAGCGCCTGTACAAACTGAAAATGAAGGAAGGTTGTGCTATGGCAAACCACATCAATGAATTTAATACATTGATTAGTCAAGTGACTTCAGTGGGGATGACACAAGATGATGAAAGCAAGGCTGTTTTGTTATTGTGTTCCACACCAAGCAGCTAGGATGGTGTTGTAATAGCAGTTAGCACATCTATATCTGGTAAAAATAAATTAGTTTTTAATGATGTAGCAGCTACTCTTCTCAGTAAGGATTTGAGAAGAAAGAATGATGAACCTTCATCCAGTGAAGCTTTAATGGTGGTCAACACTGATAATAGAGGTAAAAGTCATAACAAAGGCAGAAATAATAACCATAGACGTTTGAAATCAGCAAAGAGATCGAAGTCTAGAAACACAAATGGTGAATGTTGGTTTTGTGGCAAAGCGGGTCATGTGAAAAAGGATTGCAGAAATTTCAAAAGAGCACAAGAGAGAGTGCGGGACAGCGAAGCAAATACTGTTTATGATAAAGATGGTAGCGTCTTAATCCTTTCAACAACCGACACTACTTCGGATTCATGGGTGCTTGATTCTGGTGCCTCCTATCATGCAACCTCATGTCTTGAAGCATTCATCAACTACCATGAAGGGCAATTTGGCAATGTTTTTTTAGGAGATAACAAAGCTTGTGAAATTACAGGCAAAGGGGATGTATTGCTACCATTAGAAGGTGGTAAAACATGGTTGCTCAAAGATGTTCGCCATGTCCCAAAATTGAAGCAGAATTTGATATCCGTTGGACAGCTCTTTGGTCAAGGTCTAAATGTCAATCTTCTTCCGGATACATGGAAAGTAACACATGGTACCATGCTGATTGCAAATGGTAATAAAGTGGGAAATCTTTACATTTTTAAGACTCATGGTGAAGTGGGAGCTGCAATGGTGATTGAGGACAGCAAAGCGGATCTTTGGCATCAAAGACCTGGACACATTAGCAAGAAAGGTCTCCATGTTATGCATACAAGAAATCAGCTATCGGGCCTCAAGCTTGTGGACTTAGCATTTTGTGAACATTGCCTCTATGGCAAACAAAAGAGAGTCAGTTTTTTGAAAGGTGGGCGTGACACAAAGACAACACCGTTGGAGCTTGTATACTCGGATGTTTTTGGACCAACCGAGGTAACCTCCATTGGAGGAGCTAACTATTTTGTAACATTTCTTGATGATTGCACAAGAAAAGTATGGATTTATATGCTTTCTAGGAAATCAAAAGTGTTTTCAAAATTTAAAATTTTCAAGGCATTCAGATTGGGCATAGGATTAAATGCTTACGAACAGATAACGGTGGGGAATTTTGTTCACATGAATTTGATAATTTTTGTGCTGATAATGGGATTAGAAGAATCAAAGTTGTTCCATTCACTCCTCAAGAAAATGGTGTAGCTGAGAGGATGAATAGAACAATCCTTGAGAAGGCACGATGTATGTTGTCTAATGCAGGTTTAGGCAAAGAATTTTGGGCAGAAGCGTGTAACACAACAGTGTATTTAATTAACTAAAGTCCATCATCTAAATTGGATTTTGGTATTCCAGAAGAGGAATGGCAAGGGAAGAGGATTTCGTATTCGCATCTTCATGTGTTTGGATGCGAAGCCTTCTCGCATATACCCAAGGAAAAGCGAATGAAATTGGATCCAAAGTCGCTGAAATGTATCTTTGTGGGGTATGGAGAAGAGCAGTTTGGTTTCAGATTGTGGGATCTAGTTCACAAAAAGATTGTTCGCAGCAGAGATGTAGTCTTTCATGAAACCTCCTTTCCCACACTGCAAGATGCAAGTAAATCAGAGACAGAATATGTTCCTACATCTCTATTTCAGAATGTGACTACCAGCGCTCTACCTCCAGTCTCTCATTTAGTGGGAGCTCCTATGACATCTACATCTGTTGAATACAATTCTCAGTTGGAGAATGAAGAAGGGAGTGATGAAAATGTTTGGTCTTCTTATAATTTTGAAATTGGAGGTATGCAGAACAGACCACATCCTCCCCAAACTCGCACCCATGTCCCAGGAAATATGGAGGAGCCACAGTGGTATGAAATTCCACCAGTTACTGCACATAATGAAGTCTTCTCCCCACGACATGCTGCAACACATCCACCTCCTTCCACGTCCCCACACCCCGTGGGCTCCCTGCAACGTCCGCACCCCACAGTCTCCCCTCCTCCCCGTGAATCCCCTGCAGCCTCCCCTCACTCCACATAGGACCTGCCATCCCTGTAGACTCCCCGCGAGCTTCCCGCAGGCCTTCCACTCTACGGGCCCTCCCTTCTCTGCTCCCTGCGTGCTTATCTCCCCACGGGCCCAGTGCCTCCTCAGCCCGCTTCCTCCCGTGAGCTCCCTGCCTACCCTCATGAATTCAGAAAGGGAGCACTTTAGCTTCATCTAAGGATGTTATAGATAAAGAGGCACTCATGAAATATTTGCTAGCTATTTATTCACCTCAATTGACTCATTTTCATGGCCAAAACTAAGGATATGAATGAGGATTAACCTTGTGCCCATTTAGAGTAAGAAAATAATCGTTCCTATCTCCAATGTAAATAGGAGGGTAAAAGAGATAAACAAGCTAGTGAAAATGCCAAATGACAAATGAAAAGGAAAGTCAAGGGTAAGAGGAATGAAAGAACAATCACATTACAAGCATTTTTGAATTTTTATATAAGAAACATGTTGTAAGTTGTATATGGATTTGTCTCCTCCAAAGTAGCCAAATATGAAGAATAAGAATGTTAAATATTTAAGCAAATGAAAGTAGATTGATTGTAGGTCCAAAATAGATGATCAGTTGTCATGTGCCACTATGAGGAAAGGTGCATGTGTTTGAAATAATGAGTCTTAAGACATGAAGATGAGTTACCCAATCATTTTGACATAAAAATTAACTAACCAAAAGAAAAGTGAATTCTCTATTTGACATGTGTTTACAAACAATCCCATTTTTATTAAATTTCATAGTGTAGAATTTGATTTGAAGAATGAAAAATCATCTTAGTACACATACTTTTGGATGGAAGAATGGTTATATTTTCCAAGAAATTTAAATAATGTGAAATAAAATTTAATAGTTTCTTGAATTCAATGGTTGAGGTAGTGGTTGGTCATATATACTAGTTGATATAGTTGGTATCATCTTTGGAAATCCTTATGATCTCTACATTTTAATTTTGATATATTTTGTTAGTGAATTAGTATAGGTTGGTCTTGAATGGTACTAGATTTACTCTTAGTATAGGTAAGTCCAAAATATTTACGACGAGTACTTCACAAGCTAATAGACTGATAAATGCTAGTAGAAACCTATGTTGTTTTTGTGTGGCATACAAGATATTGAGAGAGAGATAAAGTAAAAAATTCATTTACAATGCATTCTAATAAGAAAGAAAAATGAGTGGATAAACTCATATAGTAGTTTTTGAGGTTGTTCCAACAACACAATTGGCTATCGCATCATTGTCATAATAAGGTATTAGATCCTATTTAATTTGGGGTAAAAGTTGGAATTTAATAGGAAACCATCCAAATAAGGATTTAGATGAAGTTATATGCATACACAAAAGCTACAGAGAAAAGCAATTGTTCAAGAGATATATAATAAAAAATAAATGTAGATTTCATTTGATTTCTCTTTTAAATATTGTATACCCTTAAGAGGGGTGTATGTTTACTATTTATATTATTTACCTATTTTTTTTCTAAAATATTTTCCAATGTATGAGATATGTAATATATGCATATAATAGATCACAACAATTCATGCAATATCTCCTACTTATCATTTCATACAATAGGATGTTGAATAATCTCATATAGAAGTGGAACTATTTCTCTCCTCGCAATTATGGATTTGACTAAGTCATTGGTGTCTTGGTGATGAGTTGATATATGACATTACATACCACATTTTTTATAGATGGTGTATTGGTCATTAAATTGATAACACTATTTGATGTTCATAGCATGACACTTGACATGTTATAATAAGAAAATATGTGATAAGACTTTATGGTGTTTGGTAGAGATATGTTTATTGAAAAACTACTCATCTCTATGGAAAGTGTTCTACACCACTATTGAAAGATGTGTAACACTTGTAAAAAATTTGAAAATCATCCTTACATTCTCACAAACATTTAAGAGGTGTTTTGATATACCATATTTTAGAGAAATATCCCCACAATTATCACAAGCCATAAAAATAGCATCATTGTTATTGTGAGTACCACTATTGCTAATTCCTCCTTACAAAGCCAGTGAGGAGCCTTGATATCTAGTGATTGCTCAGTCAATGATTTGGCTTCTAGTGGAAATTGACCCTTTCTGTAAAGAAAAAATAAGCATAGAAAAAATCAAAGTTCTATGTTAATATGGTCTTCACATCTTAATGTCTTTTCCGCATCATGTGGAAATTGACCCTTTCTTTAAAGAAAAAATAAGCATAGAAAAGTTCTATGTTAATATGGTCTTCACATCTTAATGACTTTTCCGCTTCGTGTTTGTAAGAGAGATAACTAAGGTCTCTAGAAGAATGGATAATAGTGAAAAAGTAGGGGGATTTGTCTATGGTAAAGAACCAAATCAATAGCATCTTCAATTATAGCATTTTTAGGTCTCTCCCCAATATCAGTGGAGAAATCCAGAGCCATGGCTGCAAGGGGCCGGCAAGTGGAGAATATGGTTATGTTGATTATTTTGTCGTCCATGTTAAGAGTCCCCATTAGGGCAGATCCAGAGACTAAACTTTTATACTACCAATGCAACTACAGCCCCAGCAGCAACGCAACCCGCTTTGAGCAAATTTTGAACGCCGCGCTGGCATCTGTGGTGAAAGAAGTTGGTGCATCTGGATTTGCTACAGCAGAAGAGGATGCATCTACAGGGACAGCAACAGATTCAGTAGTCGTTCTTGCGCAGTGCAGAAAGGATAAATCCCCTGCCGATTGCGTCGATTGCATAAAGGTTGCAGGGAACCAAGCACGCAGCTGCGCCTCAGAGTCCTGCAAAGCATACTACGACGGCTGTTATCTGCGTTACGAGAATTACAATTTTTCTGATACATACACTGATGCCACACATAGAGCCCTCTGCGGCCAAGCCAACGCCCCTGATTCCAGTTCATTTTCGGCAACAGGTCGAACTTTGATAAGTGATCTTTGCACTGCAACTCCACTAATAAAGGATTATTTTGCGGCGGATACGAGACAAGGGCCGTCTAATACGACAATCTATGGACTTGCCTTCTGTCTGAGTTCCATTCAAAGGAATTCCTGCCAAGATTGCCTAAAGATTGCTCAGGAAAACATAATTAAGTGTTTTCCTCGCTCCGATGGACGGGCTATAGACGTTGGCTGCTACTTGCGATACGATTCCAAACCCTTTTTTCCAAGCAACGCGACTACCTATTTGACACCATTCCTACCCACAGGTTAGAATTTAATTATATTCAATTGAAGAGCTTGGAATTTTCCCTACACTCTTGACACTTTTCCTTAGAAACGAGTTTCAATTTACAATTTCAGAAATGTGATTTCAAAAAATCACCTGAATCGCTTTTGTTTAAAATTTATGTCAGATATTTACTCTAATTTACAAAGATTTTTTCACAGTTGAGGTATTCTCGATTTTGTTTTTCAGAGAAGGAGGCGGCGAGTTCTGTAAAGTCGATAATAATTGGTGTCGTCGGAGGGGGATTCCTAGTTTGCCTTATAACTTGTCTCCTCCTCCTCCGGAAGCAGATGATGCAAAAAGGGCAGAAAAAAGGTAAATTCTTAAAAGTCTGAATTTACTATATTATAGATAAGGAAGCAAAACTCGTGCAAGTCAATTCCATATTAACTAATACCAGTTTTACAAATATATGGAATAGTGGTGGATATTCAAGGAGCATCGGAACTGCGCGGACCTGAAGATTTTGACTTCAAGGCACTGAAAAAGGCGACTAACAATTTCGATAAAGCAAATAAGCTCGGAGAAGGAGGGTTTGGTGAAGTATTTAAGGTAAATTAATATTTATTCGCTGCTCATATTAGGCTGGTCTATTAATGTATTCAAATGATGGGTTACATTATATTTGCAGGGTACGTTGAAAACTGGCAAAGTTGTGGCGGTTAAAAAACTGACATTAGGTCGTTCTGCTTTCGCAACTTCTGAATTCGAAAGCGAAGTGAAACTCATTTCTAATGTTCATCACAGAAATCTTGTGCGTTTACGTGGATGTTGCAGACAAGGACAAGAAAGACTGCTGATTTATGAGTACATGCCGAATAGCAGTCTTGACAGAATATTATATGGTTTGCTATTTCTGAACTTTCATCTTTTGCTTCTTTGATCTGTTACAAAAAAAAACATTTTAGGTTTTGAAACTCTAATGAATTGCTTTAAATGCAGGAAAAAATAAAAAACTTTTGAGTTGGAAGGAAAGGTTCAACATTATCCTGGGCACTGCTCGTGGTCTGGCTTATCTACATGAGGAATTCCATGTTTGTATCATCCATCGTGATATTAAATCCAGCAATATATTACTTGACGACAACTTTCAGGCGAAAATAGCAGATTTTGGTCTGGCAAGACTTCTTCCAAATGATAAAAGTCATATTAGCACAAGATTTGCAGGAACCTTGTAAGTAAACTCCTAATTTATCTACCGTTTTTAATAATTTCAATATAGATGGCAACCCCATTTTAATTTTTCTTTTGCAGAGGATACGCGGCTCCTGAATACGCTACCCGTGGGAAATTAACAGAGAAAGTTGACACCTTTAGCTTTGGTGTCGTTGTTCTTGAAATTGTCAGTGGTAGAAAATGCATTGACTTGAAGCAACCACCTCATATGCAATATCTGCTTCAATGGGTATTTTGAAATTCTAATAATATTCTTTTCATCCTTTCATCCCTAGATTATTTCATTTGAAATGCTTGACCTTTTTTCTTAAAAAACTTATGGCAGGTTTGGAGCCTATACGAAGATAACAAGGTTTTAGAAGTGGTGGAAAGTGGAAACCAGATGGAAGGGTATAGTGAGGAAGAGGTGATGAGGGTGATAAACCTTGCGCTTCAATGCATACAAGCCTCTGTCAGTCATAGGCCATCAATGTCTGAGGTCGTGACAATACTCTTCAGTAATGATGAGATTGATTTTCAAAAACCTTTGCAACCAGCCCTCGTAGATGGAGAAAGTTTGGCTTATGGCACACCTTCATATCAATCCAATGCAACGATTACGGGAACCCTTAGTGCTCGTTAGCAGTGGCTACTTCTCTTGTTAATGGGCACATACAGACTACCAAGGATGGATATATTGTTAAAGATATAACCGACTAAATAGTTATCCCTTCCTATTTTCAAATAGTATTTAAATATTATAATATATATCTTTTTTGCTTTGCTAGGAAATTTTTAAAAGCGATGTATGCCTCACTTCAATTCAAGAATTTGGATGTTGGAGAAATGTTGTATGCTTAGTATATTTTGTAATTGAGGGACGATCTTATTTTATTTTATTTTAAATAATACAGGATTTTGTTATGATAGTGTTGTATATAGACGATATGTTATTAATTTGAAATAATGCGAGAATGAAATCTATCTTACAATTTGGTATGAAAATTTTTGGTATTATAAAATTTATTTTATAAATGAAAATAACAATTAATTGTCCAAATAGAAATTTGTGGTTACCTTAAAAGAAATATGTAAAATTCATTTTGTAGATATTTAGGTTGCAAGATAGTAAGCCTATGAAAACTCCATTTCTTGTGAATACAAACTTGTTTACTAAAAAAATTCTTCAAATGAAAAGAAAAATAAAAAAAATGCGTGGCATTTCTTATGTTAGAACAATTGGCATACTCTTGTCTACTTTATTGTGAACTATACTTCACATTGCACATAAATTTGTAGTGTGAGTAGATACTTTGCATTCAATTTGTTTATAAATATTCATACATTATTAATGGTGAAGTATTATATTCATTATTGTATTAGAGAATGGTTGAGTTTTATGCAATAAAGATTTTTTTTTCTAAGATTTTTAACCAAAAATATTTTCCAAGGTAAAAATATTTCAAGCAATCTTTATTTCTTCTTTAGATCTTATATGCACTATTTATATTCAATGACTTCATAACATTTTAGTTTTCCACTTTCCATACTCTAAAATATTCAAATTGATTTAATCTAAATGATTCAACCGTAATTGCAACTACAACTTAACAATAAGAAAATGTGTCTGCTTACAATTACAAACCATCAACTACCAATATTTACAATTCAATAACATAGTCTCAATAACACCTTGATAATGTGCCACATCATAATATTGTAAATAAGCTTGTTCATGCTATATAAAAAATTAGTGAATTTTAATGCTTAAAAAAAGTGTCATTCCTTCTCTATGTTACAAGGAAAATAATTGCATTAATAAAACAAAGTAAATATTAACTAAAATTTTCTTTCAGCATTAAATTATAACATTCTAATTTTTTTACTTTTTTTGAACGCTATTTCTTATTATTTAAATTTCACATATATTATAAACACCCAAAAAAAATGGTAATGTTAACAACTTGATGTTTGTTGGAGAGCCATCCATTGTGTATGTATTATGTTATCTATGTTGTCTAATACATTATTTGTAGTTATCATATTTATTTTGTTTTTATTCTTCATAATATTAAGTCTAAATTGCTTTGGAGGGCTAAGTCTCTTTTTGTTAATCGACTGATTTTAAACAAATTTACTTAGATGGTTATGCTACGACAAGATTGAGTGGGATTAGCAATTGAATTGAATCAAATTGAGTAATTAATTAGATAATAATTATTCTTGCTTTTGGATGTCTGTTTGAAAGTTGGCTGAAGCAATACTAGAGCTTTCATGTATTAGCCGAGTATAATCAATTGGGCTTTGAGTCTCCAGATTTTTCCCAATATCATTTCCGAATGGGTGAACCACTATGCATTGAGGGTGTTGAAAATCTTAATTTGGCTCAAGAAATAAACATGCTTGTGGAGGTTTAGAATTCAAAACTAAGAGTATAATATCATCATTCCATTTTATATTGTGATAATTATGATAATTAGCCAAACAATATTTTAGTATTATCTCTATATTTATATACACAAATTGTTTATTACAGTTCAAAAATATAAAGATGACAACATATTATCATGTCTCTTCTATAATCTTGGAAGTTGTAAGATGGGGAAAAGCTCGCTAATAGCTGACTTTGAGTTTCAAAGTCAATAAGAGTTGCTATGACTATATTAGATAATAAGATATTTTTTTGTCATTTTATTTCAATCAAAATCTAGAGATTCATTATCTATAAATAACCTCCATGGAAATACATTAATATTGTTTTCTAGATAATGATAAAAAGTATAAGTCTTTGTATACTATACATATCATTGAGAAATATTTTGCATACAACATTTTAATACCAAAGCATATAGTTGCCTCTATTCCAAAATTCTTGATCAATTGTAAATTTACAACAAGAGTTTTTCTATTTTGTCTTTACTGAGTTGCCCATCATTTTGGTCTTATGGTTTATTTTTATTCCAACTAAATTTTCTTAGGCATTGGTGATGGAAATTTTTCTATGCTATCAATAAACTACATGGTCCTGATTTTATGTAAAATTCACCATAGCTAACTAGAATAAAAGGAAATCACTAATCCTTAACTAGTTAACGAATTCGAAATAAATATAAATGAAAGTATGCAAATATAACAACAACGATGTAAAATAATCAAGTAAAACCCCCTGCTACACATATGCACATTGCTTCCATTATCCTTCTCTTCTTTGAGTATTGATGTTGACTCTAAGATACTGCATTGCTAACCTACATAAAGATGACACAAAGATTCAAAGTTTGTGATTGTTGAAAATGAAGAATTGATGCTCAATTTATAGATTTTTGGAGAGGATTGAATAAGAGGTGAAACTGAAGTGAGCTCACATACTGATTGATAGTTTAGGAGATGAAACTTTATTGATTGAATTGTTAATTGAATAATTAATTGAGTTAACTGGGGAGATGACTGATTGAAAGATAGAAAAATGAATGATTGAGTTAACTGATTGAATGCTTTTCAAAATAAGCTAATTGGAAGATAGAAAAAGAATGATTGGAGGATAATTGAGAAAATGATTTAATTAATCAAATTAATTGAATTGATCAATTAATTATAAATTTAGCATGTGGTGTAGGATATTTTATTTGAATTTTGATTTTGATTTGCATGTTCTTGAATTTGATTTAGATTTTCAATTTAATCTTTGCATGAGAGTTGAATTATTTAAATTCAATTTAATCTTTGAATATATTTAGAACTTGATTTAGACATTAAATTTGATTTTCAAAATCATGAAATTGAAATGCACATGTATTTTAAATTAGATGAAATTGGAATTAGGGAAAACTCAAATTTGAAGTTGAATTCAGAAGAATAAATGAAATTAGACAAAAAATAGAATTTGGGGAAATTGAAGTTTAAATATTGAACTGGAAGAATGGATTAATTAACTAAATAATTTAAAGAAATTATTTAACTATTGGAAATTGAATTTTAATTAAATAATAAAGATTACTTAAATAAAGGATTAATTCCCAATTAATGAAATAAAAAATATTTAATTAATTTTTAAGAATAGGTTGAATGATGAATTAATGAGGAATAGAAATTGAAATGGGGTAATTAGTAATATGATGAAGAAATACAAATTTAGAAGAATAAGATTGATTAATTTAATTAAATAAAGAATTATTTAATCAATTAGACGAATAATTAGTACATGATTAATGAGACATTTTTAGGTGTCTACATTTTCCCCTCTTTGAGACAATGTCGGAATGACGTTGTTTCAAAGAAAACCAAAAAATTCTACTCTAGTGTGCCTCAACGAAACTTAGGGTATAAATATGCCCCCTCCAAAAATTGGTCAAAAAATTATGGAATTGAGACCAATTTAACGTTACAATGCTAGTGATCAATAGTTGATGAGAATATGATATTGAGACATAATCAAAGAAATAAGATGAGAAAATGAAAAGAAAAGATTGGAGATGATAAATCCACGGACTTGTGTATCTTTATTCATAATGTCATATATTCATCACCGAGCCTTATTATGTAACAGTGGAGCTTTGAACACCAAGGTATAGGGAACTAAGGTGTAAAGATATCTCATTATAGAAACAAACACATTGCAGACAAGGAGTGAACCCTCCATTCTAGGTATAATGCTAGGGGTCGAGGTATGTGGAGTAGTCACAAGCATAGTTATCCTTCATGGGATATTTATCGAATGAACGTACCAACATAAACACCCAAGGCACCATTGCCCCAGAACTTCATTGGTCCACACCACAAACAATAAACAAAGAAAAAGATCATGCCCATCATGACTCTTATAGTCACTTGTGGACATCCTTGAGTAGCATATAAACATGATTTGTCACCAAATGATAAAAGATAAAGACTAACTAGGACAAAATCCAGCAACCATACTGATATGTGTCTTTGCTTTGATTGTTTGATGTGATGGTTGATAATATCTCATCTCAGACATGAATACCCCATTTAAGACCAGTTTGCTTGATTTCGAGTGTAACCTTCTCTCTTTAAGACAATATGATTATCACTTGATATGATTGGTTGATACGATTGATAAGACAACTTGATCAGTTTGATTGCAAATTGTTGATTAGATAGTTTTATCCTTTGATGACTTCATGTGAAGTGTTTTCTGGATATCTGCTAGGGTGTTTGATTCTTGTGAGACATTTTAATGAATTTTTTTCTAATGTTTTTAATTTTAAGTTCTTTTTCAAGGGATTTTTCGATTATTTTGTGTTTTTTGAAGATCGTATTTGAATGGTTGTGGTTGATTTTTTTATGATCATACTTGATTTTTTTTGGTGATTTTTCTAGGATTGTATTGGAATGTTTTTTATTATTTTTTTAGGACCGTATATGAATGTTTTTCTTGGATTTTTTCAGTATGAATGTTTTGGTTTTTTTTTTTGATTTGATGAAACATGAACTACCATCAATTGATAAAGATAAGACTAACTAGGACAAAATATAGCAGCCATATTGATCTATGTCATTGTTTTGATTGTTTAATGATTAATTGGAATGTGTGGTTTAAGAGAGTGAATATCTCGTGTAAGACTGGTCTATCTAGTTTCAAGTGTACCCTTCCCTATATAAGACATGTTGATTGATTGATTGATTGATTTTGATCGATGGATTGATTAACAAAAAAGTGATCAGTTTGATTGTGGACTTTGAGAGTTTGTGATGCATAAGCATCCCTGGTTCTTGACAATCTTGCATCAACAAAAAAACATTTCTATTCAGTTTGTTTCCTATTTTGTTGTTTCTGCATTTCCTTTTGCATTTTGCTCACTAGATCTTGCGGAGCTGAATTTTTCTTGTGGACATGTTCATCTACCTTATCCTTGGTTTGTAAGACATTTGGATCTATTTTTGGCAAGTTATCGATTCTGGAATCCAAGACACCTTCTGGGTTTGGACAACGGAACTAGTTGGACCTATTTTGACTTTGGAAAATCTTGCATATCATTTCAATAACTTGCAGAGATTCAATTCATTGTTTCCAACATTCCTTAGCATTTGGCCGACATTCCCTTTGGTTTGCACTTCTTCCTTTGGATTTCTCAAAGCATTCTCTTTGGTGGAGGCTGACCTGATGGTTTTACACGTTTCATCTTGTTCATCGATATTTGATTCATCTTGGGCCGATGCGGATCCCTCTTGATCACATAAATCAATGTAATCAAGCTTGTAGAAACCAGTTATTAGAACATAGAAGATACATCTTGAGAATAAGAGGTTTAGAGTCGACCAACATTATAATTGAACATGTTTGTATTAGGCTTGTGAGTCGAATATGGTAGCCCGCATGTTGCAGATAGATTGTAATTAGTTCTCATAATATAATTCAATCAGTTCTGCATTTCCTCCATCACCTTGACTTGTTTCCATTGTGTTTTACTCTTCCTCCACGATTTGGATTTATCTCCTTGTGGTCCATCCTAACCATGGCTGTACTAAGTGGTATCAGAGTAAGTTTTCATTTGAGAGATTGCATTGTCCTGTAAGATTTTGTTGCAGGGTGGTGGATTGTGGATCTAACCTGCAGCTGCAGAGGACTCACGTGAAGATGGTGGGAAGAGGAAATAGGAATGGTGGAGAGTGTGGGAATGCAAACCCTAGTGTGATGTAAATGTTGAGAGGAATTGCAACCTAAATGGAAGCTGTTGAAACTTCCCAAAGAAGAGGTCAACATGTTGAAGATGTGAGTGAAGATGAAGAAGAAGAGGTGGTAGTTGAAGAACAAGTAGAAAACGCACTGGAAAATGATTTGAATGAATAAAGGTTTATAAGAAAATTGTCAAGAGAGAATACCAGACCACATTTTAGTCCACCAGATTATGATGGCTAGTTGGATTCAGATGAATTGTTAGATTGGATCACAGAGATGGAAAATTATTTTAATTTAGAAGGCATCGCAGAAGATAAGAAAGTAAGATATGCTTGTACTGAGTTGAAAGGTCATGCATCTCTTTGGTGGGAACTTTTGTAGGTTGATAGACAAAGAAGAGGTAAAGAGAAGATCAAATCATGGGAGCGGATGGTTACCAAGTTGAAATAAAAGTTTATGCTAGTTGATTATCAAGGGAATATGATTTGGAGGTTGCAAAACTTGAGGCAGAAGGAATCTAGTGTGAAGGAGTATACTGAAGCATTGTACAAGTTGAATATTAGTTCCAGACATACTGATGATGAGATCAAATAATTTTCTAGATATTTGAACGTGTTGCAGATGTCTATACAACATGAACTCAGTTTGATCAAGTTGTAGAGTGTTGATGAAGCTTACCAATATGTCCTGAAATCATAATAGAGGTTGAACAAAAGACATGAGCATAAACAAAGAGGTAGAGGTGGAAGGTTTTCCAAAGGAAGATTTCAGGGAGGAAGAGGTTATTCTGGAGGGAGAGGAACCTGTGCAGATCAGAACAAGGATAAGGAAGTAAGCAAGGATGGTAGTTCATACCGAAAGGATGACAAAAAACTTCTACTGGAGAAGAGAACCTCATGGATAACAGAATGCGGGTTATGGAAAGGATGATAGAAGATGAGACAAAAGAGTTTTTAGAGGAACCTATTTTAAGTACGGAGGAGAAGGACATTGCGCTTATGAATGTAGCAAGGCAAAGAACACTGGAAGAATGACATTGGCAGAAGAAGACCCTACCAGACCAACTACCAAATTGGAACATGGAGAATTATTGAAGGTTAGGAGAGCTTTGTGTCATACCAAAGACGAAGAAGAGCCTTTGCAGAGAATAAATTTGTTCAAGACCAGATGTAAGGTATCTAGTAAGTGTTGTAAAATCATAATTGATAGCGGTAGTTTAGACAATCTTCTTTCAGAAGAGATGGTGTATAAGCTAAATCTGAAAAGATTGAACACCCTAAGCTTTATCAAATAGCATGGATTCAAAATGATCATAAGATATTAGTAAGTGAGAAATGTTTGGTGAAATTGAAAATTGGAAATTATCATGATGAAGTTTTGTGTGATATTATGCCTATGGATATTTGTCGTATCTTGTTGGGAATATCTTGGCAGTATGATAGGCAGGCAATACATGGTGGGAGGAATAATATTTATACTATTGTTGCAAATGGGATAAAGAAAACCTTGTTACCCTTGGAGGAGCCCCTGAAGAGTGAAGTCTATATGAATGAAAGAATTTGTTTGGTTGATGGAAGGAAATTTTTGGATGGAATGAAACATGAGAATGTGAGTTTTGCATTAGTTTTTAAGAAGACTAAGAATCCAGGGAATGAAGAAGATCAACCAAAGGAGATAAAGGAGTTATTGATAGAGTATGAAGATATCATTTTAGATAATGTCCCTGATGGATTACCACCCATGAGGAGTATCAGTCATTGCATGGACCTCATTCCTAGAGCTAGTTTGCCTAATAAAGAAGAACATTGGATGACACCAATAGAGAATGAGGAACTGATTAGACAAGTGCAGGAGTCATTGAAGAAAGGTTTGATTAGAGAAATTTTGAGTCCTTGTGTAGTACCAACCATGTTAGCACCTAAGAAGAATGGAGAATGTGTACCGATTCTAGTGCAATAAACAACATAATAGTGAAGTATTGATTTCCCTTTCCTAAGATGGTTCTCATAATGGATTGTTTGAGTGGAGCCAAATACTACACAAAGATAGATATGGAGAGTGGATACCATCATATCAAAATTAGAGAAGGGGATGAGTGGAAGACAACATTCAAGACAAATGAAGGACTGCACGAATGGTTGGTGATGCCTTTTGGATTGAATAATTCACCAAGTACTTTCATGAGGTTGATGAATGAGGTATTGAATAAATTCTTGGGTAAGTTTGTTATTGTATATTTGGATGATATTCTGATTTTCAATAAAGAAAGGAAGAACATTTATTTCATTTGAGACAAGTTTTGTATAGATTGAGAGAAGAGAAGTTATTGATAAATATTAGGAAGTGCAGTTTAATGAAGGAAGAGTTATTCTATTTGGGATTTGTGATATCTGCGAATGGATTGAATATGGATCCTAAGAAGGTAAGCAATTGTTGAATGGCCTACACCAGAAATCATTGGAGAGGTAAGATCATTTCATGGATTGGCTAGCTTCTACCAAAAGTTTATCAAAAAATTTAGTTCAGTTTATAGCCCTATGAAAGAAGTAATGAGAGGGGATAGGAAGGATTTCAAATGAACAACCAAAGAAAATAATAGTTTTGAATTGTTGAAGAAGAAGGTGACTGAGAAGCCAGTGTTAGCTTGACCAGATTTTAGCAAAGAATTTCAAGTGGACTATGATGCAAGTGGAAATTCCATTGGAGCTGTGTTGAGTTAGGAAGGAAGATCGATAGCTTATTTCAGTGAGAACTTGAATGATGCAAGAAGGAGATATTTTGTGTATGATCATGAATTCTATGCTATAATTCAAGCATTGAGGAAATAGAGACATTACTTGTTGCCTAAGGAGTTTGTGTTGTAGGTTGATCATCAATCTTTGCAGTATTTGAATAGTCAGAGTAAGTTAACTCAGAGACATCTGAGATGGGTAGAGTTCTTGCAAAGTTACACCTTTCTATTGAAGCATAGAAGTAGAAAGTTAAAGAAAGTTTCGGATGCATTGAGGAGAAGCAGAAATTTTCTTATAGAGATGAGAGTGACAATGCTAGGATTTGAGGATTTGGAAACCTTGTATGATGATGACCTAGATTTTGCGGAACCTAGGAAAGCATGTAGAGAACCAGTTATGGTGGATAGGAGCAAGTAGTTGGATTATTTCATTCAGGATGAGATGTTATTCAGATGACTTTAGTTGTGTATACCTAAGAGTTCTATGAGGGAGAATTTGATAAAGGAGAAGCATAGTGGAGGATTAGTCGGACACTTTGGTGTTGACAAAACAATGGCATTGGTGAGTAAACAGTACTTTTGGCCTCAAATTCATAAGGATGTTGGGGTAAGTGCACCAAGTTGTGGTACCAAAAAGGTGCCACTTCTTACTTTTTCATAAAAATGCGTCATTGGAATGAAAAGTTCGTCCAAACCTACGGGTTGGATGCCCAAGGAAAATCCAACCCAAAGGGTTGGTATTCTCCCAAGCAAACCATTTGGCGAGCGCCAAATATGGTGCTCGCCCTATTTGGCACTTGCCAAATGAAAAAATTTGAATTTTCACATTTGGTGCATGCCAAATTTGGCGCTCGCCAAATGCAAAATTTGAATTTTTACATTTGGCGCTCGCCAAATGTGAAAAGTCAATTTTTTGCATTTGGCGAGCGCCAAATGTTGTGCATTGTCCAATGTGAAGGTTTTGTGAGTGTAAATTTTTCAATCTTGGCACAAGTTAAATCCACCCCCGAAGGAGAATATATACATGAAATATAAAATTTAAGTATAGCTCTATAGGACTTATAATCTAGATTCTAGTTTTTAGAGGATCATATAAAATTTTAGACCTAGTCAAATTTCAATACTTGACATGTCAAATTTCAGTAATCAACATGATCCCATTAGCATTCTTTAGCTTTGTATCTCACTCTCTTTATCTTCCCCAAACTCTAGACCTATCTCTCTCCCTCTCTTGTCTCTCTCGCTTCTTTATCCTTGACTCTCTCCCTCTCTCTTCTCTCTCACTCCCTTGTTTTTTCTCTCCCCTCTCACTCCTTTCTCTTGGTCACTACCTTTCCCCTTTATCCTCTCTCTCTCTCCCCATATCTAGGGTTGTCCCTCCCTCACTATTCACCTCACTATCTCTCCCTCCCTATATTATTACCCACCTTTCTCTCCCCCTCTAGGTTTCTCACTTATCTAATTGTCCACCCTCTAGTTCTCTCCGTCCCTCTCCACCTTTCTCTCCCTTCTCCTTACCTCTATCTATTTATGAAGTCTCTCCCTCTCTTCTCTCTCTCTCTCTCCAAACCTCTCTATCTCCTCATTCTCTAGGTCTCACAGTCCCTCCATGTCTACCTCTCTATCCATCTCCTCTTACTCATCTCTTTGTTCTTATATATCTTCTATTCTCCCACCCTCCCCTCTCCAGGTCTCTACCTTCCTTTCTTCCTCTCTCCCTCTCTATCTCCCTCCCCCACCCTCTCATCTTCTCTCTTCCTCTCTTATTCTCTATCTTCATTGTCTAGGTCATTACTTCTCCATCCCACCCTATCTCCCCTCTCTATATTTCTCCCTCCCTTCCTCTCCACCTATCTACCTCTTCATATAGGTCTCGTTACCCACCTCTCTTTATCCCCCTTTATCTATCTGACTCCTCTCTGGCCATCTAGGTCTCTCACCTATCTATATACCCCCTCTATAGTTCTCTATATCCCTCTCTACCTCTCTCTCCCTCCTCCTTAACCCTATCCCTTTATGAAATCCCTCCTCCTCAACCCTATCCCTTTATGAACTCCCTCCTTTTCTCTTCCTCCCCTAACCTCTTTATCTCTTCCTTCCATATGTCTCTCACTCCCTCCATGTCTACCTCTCCATCCATCCCCTCTTACTCCTCTCTTTGTTCTTCTATATCTTCTCTTCTCCCTCCCTCCCTTCTCTAGGTCTCTCCCTTCATTTCTTCCCCTCTCCCTCTCTACCTCCCCATCCATACATACCCCCATATATATCTCACTCCCACACTTTTTTATTTTCTCTTCCTCTTTTATTCTCTCTCTCTACATTCTAGGTCATCAACTCTCTCTCACCTCTCTAGGTTTACCACTTCCTTCTTCTCCACCTATCTACCTCTACATCATGTCTCATTACTCACCTCTCTCTCCCCCCCTCTATCTATCTCATTCCTCTCTCTTGTCATCTAGATCTCTCATCTCTCTTTCCCAATATAGTTCTCTCACCTATCTATTTGTCCCCTCTCTATTTATCTCCCTCTCCCTTCCCCTATATCACCCTCCCCCTTTACCCCTATTTATTTTTGAACTCTCTCCTCCTCTTCTCGCTTTCCCCCCACCTCTGCATCATCTCCTTCCCTAGGTCTTGTAGTCCCTCCATGTCTACCTCTCTCTCAATCCACTCATACTCTTCTCTCTCTTTATTCTTTCATCTCTCCTCTTATCCCTCCCTCCCATTTATAGGCATCTCCGTTATTTTCATCCCCTCTCCCTCTCCCTCTCCCTCTCCCTCTCCCTCCTTATCCCCATCTCTCTCTCCCTTCCCTACTAATTCTTATTCTCTCTTTACCATCTACATCATCATCTTTCCATCACACCCTCTCTAAAGGGTCATATGGTGTCCTGAGGTGTCATATGGTGTTCTATCATGCCCTAGGACACTATATAACCCATTTTAACATCCTGGTACATGACATGACCACTTGTGACACCATATGACCCCTCAAGACACAATATGGTGTTGTTAGGGGTCATATAGTGTCCTAAGGGGTCATATGATGTCGTTAGGAATCATATGGTGTCCTATGGGGTCATATGATATTCTATTACCCATTAGGATACCATATGATCCCTTATGACACCATATGACCCCTAACGACACCATATGGTGTCATTAGGGTTCATATGGTGTCCTAAGGGGTCATATGGTGTCGTTAGGGGTCATATGGTGTTATATGACCCTTTAGGACACCATATGGTGTCATGAGGGGTCATATGGTTTTGTATGGGGTCATATGGTGTCCTAAGGGGATATAGAACACCATATGACCCCTTAGGACACCATATGGTGGTTTTAGGGGTCATAGAACACCATATGACCCCTAAGGACACCATATGACCCCTAATAACACCATATGACCCCTTAGGACACTATATGGTGGTCTTAGGGGATATATGGTGTCCTAAGGGGTCATATGGTGTCCTAAGGGGTCATAGAACACCATATGACCCCTTAAGACACCATATGACCACTAACAACACCATATGGTGTCATTAGGGGTCATATGGTGTCCTAAGGGGTCATATGACATCCTAATGGGTCATAGAATACCATATGACCGCTTAGGACACTATATGACCCCTAATGACACCATATGACCCCTTAGAAAACCATATGACCCCTAACGACACCATATGGTGTCCTAAAGGGTCATATGGTGTCCTGAGGGGTCATATGGTGTTATATCACGCCCTAGGACAATATATAACCCATTTTAACATCCTAGTAAATGACATGACCACTTGGGACACCATATGACCCCTAACGACACCATATGGTGTCATTAGGGGTCATATGGTGTCCTAAGGGGTCATATGGCATCTTTAGGGGTCATATGGTGTTATATGACCCCTTAGGACATCATATGACTCCTAACAATACCATATGGTGTCCTAAGGGGTCATCTGATGTCGTTAGGGATCATATGATGTTCTATGACCCCTTAGGACACCATATGACCCCTTAGGACACCATATGGTGTCGTGAGGGGTCATATGGTTTTGTATGGGGTCATATGGTGTCCTAAGGAGACATAGAACACCATGTGACCCCTTAGGACACCATATGGTGTTTTTAGGGGTCATATGTGATGAATACTAAGAGGGGGGATGAATTAGTATGCCAAAAACCTTTGCACTTTAACACTTTGCAAGACTAACAGTAAACTGGTAAAACAGTTTAACAGACAAACCGGTTAACAAACATGCAAACCAAACAGCTACTAATGCATTCACCCACAGAAGCACAAACATCATAACACAATATATTTTGATGTGGAAACCCAAATGGGAAAAACCACAGTGAGATGGAACTCACAAGTAACAATCTGTAGAATAGGAACTAGACCAATTAAGGTCAGACTGGTTAAGGTCTTACAATGTTCTTTACCAGAATAGATCCTATTAGGAATCTCAATCTCTGTTAGGAGATAAGTCCGATTAAAGACTACCTTGCTAGAGGATTTTAGATCCATAGATGTGAACCACCTTGTTAGAGGATTTACAAAAGGCTTTTGGGCCTACTCGGTTAAGGGCTACAAACTTGTCAAAGATGTGAGTAATCAACACCTGTTTGATCTATCTAATAGCACAGACTGCTCGGTTAGATCCTTGATAGCTCATTCTTAATGCACTCTAGCATTACTTCAGTCTTCTACACATTCATATTCTCTCCAACTCCTCAACCACCTTAAACCCGAGCAACAACATAAACTTTTTCTATGACCACATCAATAACCTAAAACCCTAGACATGATGTCTTTATAAAGCAATCTGATTTCATGTCAGTCCAATAGGATTACATTACAATTTCTTAGGTTCAATGAACCTGGACATACTTGATACCACGACACAAAAAGCACCGTTAATGTCGCTTCAGACAGGGAAACACATTCTACAAAACATCAATAGTATAAAGACTATAATACTACATACTGGTTGGAACAAATACTGGTTGTGCTCTAACTCATACATATAAAGAGGATCTCAATGCAAGTGTGTGTCCATCAATGACAATCATAACATAAACATAAAAAATGCCAACAATCTCCCCCTTTGGCATTGATGGCAACACTTAGGAAAATAAAATTTTGACATCTTAGTGTTTTACAACAAAATCATGCCATTAGAAAAATTGCTCCCCCTAAGCATATACACTATCCCTTTAACAATACAATGTATAGCACTTTTGCATATAGAGCATAAACATTGAGATATTCAGAGCATATAATCAAAATTTGATTACCAGATACTTCTTCCAATAGAATTCTTCTCCCCCTTTTCCAACAATGACAAAGTACAGCTGAACAACCCTGTTTTCATTTGATATTAAAATAATTAAAGTTTGACAACAAGGAATGATACTTGTCAAAAACAGATTTAAAGTCCTAATTACTTCATCGACAAAGACCAAGACTCAAGTAGGGAGGTGGCTACTTCTTGCTCTGTCTACATCTGGGAGACATGTTCTTCCATGGCATCAATTGTGCTCACCTCCTATGTAACTGTTAAGGCATCCAGGTTCAGATAACACTTGTAAAGAATTTGCAATCATGGGAGTAGAACCAGTTGTAGCTCCTGCAAATCTTAGACCAAGTGCTGATCTCTTGCTCCATTTTTGCTATCTAGATGTGAAACCGGTGAACGGTTTGCCCATAAGTTGTAAAGGAATCATAAGGCAGCTTGAATGTGCTCAAGTAGGACTGCAAGTCCATTTCAAGTTTTTTCTTCTGAGCTAGCACATCATCATAGAACAGATGGGGTTGGTAGATTTTGCTGAGTAGCAGATTCCCCTCATCTAGAGCGTCCCTTATATCCTTTTGTTCTTTCTTCAGTTCAGTCCAGAGCTCATTCAACTTCTTCACCAAAGCTATATTAAGAGCTTTTTGATGCTCCTTCTTGACATTAGCCTCTGATGCCTCTTCAAGGCTTTGCACTTGATCATCCACTACTGTGCATAGGAGCTTGAGTTTAGCTAGTGATGAATCGGTGTTGGGAAGATTTGTACTGGGTATCAAACCAGTAAGAGTTTCCACAGCAACTTGAATTACATCCTGCTCCTTCTTCCTTCAAATGATTTCAAGGCACTCTTGAGCTACCTTGATGCTCTACATTAGCTCTGTTTCACTTACAGATTGGAGATCGATAGGACTGGTGAGATCAGCTGGTTTGGCTTGACTCCCAGTTGCCTTCAGAGTCTCCATCTGGGTTCTCTTCTCTGCTTCTCCTACCTTGTCCTCTTTTGCTTTCTTCTTCTCCGCTTCTCTCCTCTTCTCCGCTTCCTTATCCTCCTCTTCCTTCTTCCTTTTTTCTACTTCTCTCCTCTTTTCCTCTTCTTTTTCTTCCTCTTCCTTCTTCTTCTTCTCTGCTTCCTTCTTCTTCGCCTATTCCTTATCTTCTTCTTCCTTCTTTTTCTTTTCATCTTCTTGCTTCTTTTTCTCTTCTTCATCCTTATTCTTCTTATCCTCTTCATCTTTCTTCTTCTTCTCTTCTTCATCCTTCTTCTTTCTCTCTTCTTCATCTTTCTTCTTCTTCTCTTCTTCATCCCTTTTCTACTTCTCTTCTTCATCCTTTTTCCTCTGCTCTGTCTCTTCCTTTGCCGCTTCCTGTCTGTCCTCGGCTTGCTTATCAACCTGTTTAGTCTATTGCTTCTATCCTGTTGCCTCAGATGGTGTTTCCTGAGTAACATCCTCAATGTCTAGAGCATCGACATCAATGTTGTCAATTGGTTCAACAACTGAATTTCCTTCATCATCAAATACTCCGTCCGGTTTGGATATAACCGGTTCTTTTTCAGCTTGTCGGTTGGCTAGACGTGCTTTGTGAGTCTCGACAGTGGTTCTCATACACAGATGAGTGTCTTTTTCAACATCATCAACTCTATCTTCTAACAGCCAGAGTCTTCTTCTTCTAGTGAAGAAGAGTCCTTTATTTTGGTCAATAACATCAAACAATTCAGAATTTGACAGGTCGGGAAAGTATTGTGCAAAAACTTTCTCCCTAATTTTTTGTTCCTTTTCTATGGAAATGCGCCATCTATTATCTAATGCCATATATAAAGAATCTGGTGTTTGAGACTTAATCTCTGAGGGCGACCGGTCATTAATACATAGATATTGAATTATTTCCTTTTCAACCACTTCCTTTTCATCCTCATTAAAGTCATCAAAACAGTCAAGTAAGTCATGTAGCACTTTTCTCCTAATATTCTTTATTGTTCTTTGACAATGTGTCAAAGGTTTATAGGAAGAGATATCTATATTTACTAGTGCAGATGATGTCGGTTCATTCTTTGTCTTCCTCTTTGCTTGACGTGTTTTCTTTGGCTTTTCCTCAGATAGTTTCTTTTGAGTCTGGAGAGGTATTCCTTGTCTTCCTCTTTCTCTGGAACACTTCAACCGGTGCTGCTTCTAGTTTCTTCCTGGCTGGTGACCGCTTGGTCACTTTTGGAGTTGCAATAGTAACCGGTGCTAATGCTATAGGCACTGCCTTTGCCTTCTTCACTACCGATTATTTTTCTTTCATTGCTGGTGGTTCCTCAACCAGTGCTATCCTCTCTAGGTAGGTGTCAGTTCTCTTTGCCTTAGGATCAAGTGGTGAGGCAATAAGGGTAGAGGCATACTCTTCCAGCATATCGTACATCACCTCATAGCCCATTGGCTCCACTTCTTCCTGTCTAGGCTCAACAGCCTCCATTATGCATTTATCTACTTGGATGGTGAAGCAGATATCGTCTTCATATTTCTTGATGATGTCACCTGATATCCTCACTCTTTGGCTCATCTTCCTTTTGAACTCATCAAAATACTTGTTCAAAATATCAGGGTAACTGATTCCAATTGCTTCAATGCTTTCCTTGATTTTATTGGTTACCGGTTGGTCACCAGACCACTGGACATCTCCTACTCCTAGAAAGTAGCCTTGGAAATAGAAGAACAACCCAACCAGTAGTTGTCCAAACTTAACCTAAGTGCATTATCCTATTTGATCGACTTCATATTCAACAGGAGTTGTCTCTACATACTGGTGCACAGATCAAATGATGCATCCTCCTTTATCATTCGATAAGCAACATTTACCGCTGCAGCAGATACAGAGTTAATTCTGCTAGCTGAGAATGTCCGGTATCCAATCACCATACATGCATACTTAACCAGATCATCCTTGATAGAATTTACTGTCATGCCTTGTGAGTCGCTCACTGAACCGGTGAGCTTGGACATTTCAGTTTTGCTTACCATTCTTAGGGATGGCACTTCCCTTATGTTGTAGAATCCAATGACTGCATGAATTACCTACGGCGTGATGTCATGTGTTCTCTCCAGGTACATTTTATCACCATGGAATCTGCTCAGAATGATCCTTATATGATCCTCTGTGAAATCCTCCAGGAAGTAAACAGCATTGTGGAGCTTTTTCTTCTCCAAAATATTAAACTCTGGTTTGATCTTCTTATCTTTTCCATGGAATAAACCTAATTGGGTGTAGATAGCTAGAGAGCCTAGGTCTTCAATCTTGCAATCTATGTAGTCAGAAATTCCCTCTTCTTCTATCACACCAGCCAGAACTTATGATAGGGCATTATACTTGGACTTTCGTTGAATAAAACTTGCAGGCTCGACAGATGCACTAGAACTGGTAAGAGATGCAGAAATCATGATAGAAATTCTAAGAACTCGAGAAATACCTTTTGAAACACATGAAATTAGGGCTTGCTGATTCTCCTTCACTTCACACTCCATTGGTTACTGAATCACCGCTTTGTGTTCTCCACTTGACCATTTCCAGTTTGAATTTGAATCTCCTTCGCGGTTTCTCAATTTCTCAAAATCTCTGCTCAAATCACCTTTTCATCGCTCTGCTCTTTGAAAAACTTTTCTTCGCTAGAAAACTGATAGTGAGAAATGACTTGAAAAATGCTTTTAAACATATTCCTCACCTACCATCATTAATGCTTCTCCATTAGGGTGTAAACCCTAATTTTCCTTTTTACTGTTTCCAGTCTTCTGCCAAACGACAGGTATCACATACCGGTTAAGGACTTTTACCGGTGTAAACCGGGCGTTCGAAACATTTCGCCATTTGTACCCCCTAAGCTTTTCTGAAGCTTAGTTTGCCGGTTTCATGATTTCCACACTAGGTGTAGAAATTGGTTCCTCTTATAACATCGCTAGTTTCTCCTTCCAGATTTTATTCATGTCCGCTTGAACAGTGTCAACATAAATGTTTCCTTCCAGAGTGACTGGTATATCATCATATATGCTTTTTCTTGATCTACAGAATCTAGCAATGTGACCCGGTTTGTTGCAGTGATAGCAAACCAATCCAAGTGCTCTCCAAGGTCCATTGTTCACGTTTCCATTCTTCCTTCTGCATGTTGCAGCAGTGTGACCATGACCATGATAGATCATACAATTTTCTCTCCATCTGGTTGCCGCTTGATAACCACTGCTTCTTGGCTGATGATTGAAGGCATTAAACCGGTTGTGATTCCGGTTCACAAAAGGTTTAGGACCAGCTCCTTGGGTCCTCTGAGGATATCTTCCAATGTTATTCATAACAGACCTGCATTCAGATGCTCTATGCCCATACTTGTTGCATGCATAACAATTACCATCAAATCTATAGGATCTAGGCTTATCATTTAGGAAATAAGGAAAATTGTTGTAAGCCTTACTCCTACACACATGTGCAGTATGTCCTTCTTTAAGACAGTTGAAACAAATAGGTTCAAACTTTTGCTTACCTTTATCCTTTGATGCCAGTTGTTTCTTTGATGTTCCAACATTTGTACCAAAGGTCTCACCTTCCTCATGACTGGAATAACCAAGTCCATTGGTATTCTTAACCAGTTGAGCAGATTCAAGCTTTTGCTCTAGCTTGACAGTACTCTTGTTGAACTTAGCAAGTATTTCCTTTGACTCGGAGAGTTCTTTGGAAATAGTAGCATTTGTTTCCAATAGGTTCTCATTCTCAGAGATGGCAATGTTTAGTTCTCCTTGTATGTCTTCCTTTTCCAGTTTGCTTGCATGGAGTTGAGCATTTAGGGCACTGATCTCTTGTTTCAGCTTGGAGATCTCATGATCTCTTTCTTTCACCAGATCTTTAGCTTTCCTTTGGTTCTCAAGCTCTTGACACATCCGGATAGTCAATCCTTCCAACTCCTTTCTTAGGTTGGAGTTTGATTCATTCAACTTATTTACTTCTGCAATTAGGTCTTCCATGTCTGCTTCATCTGAAGAACTTTTTTCAAATAGCTCCATCAACTTTTTTGCATGTTCTCTTCTTTTTGCTTGAGATGCCTTGTATTTGACCATAAGATCATCATAGGCTTGCTCAGACTGAGTGAGCCAGTGGGTAAGTTCCCTCAAAGTGTATTCCCCCATATCTCTTTCCAAGTGGTTAAATTTATAGAAAGGTTGGTTCTGATACCAATTGATGAATACTGAGAGGGGGGCGGGGGGGGTGAATTAGTATGCCAAAAATCTTTGCACTTTAACACTTTGCAAGACTAACAGTAAACTGGCAAAAGAGTTTAACAGACAAACCGGTTAACAAACATGCAAACCAAATAGCTAATAATGCATTCACCCATAGAAGCACAAACACCATAACACAATAGATTTTGACGTGGAAACCCAAATGGGAAAAACCACGGTGAGATAGAACTCACAAGTAACTATCTACAAAATAGGAACCAGACCAGTTAAGGTCTTACAATGTTATTTACCAGAACATATCCTGTTAGGAATCTCAATCTCTATTAGGAGATAAGTCCGATTAAAGACTACCATGCTAGAGGATTTTAGATCCATAGATGTGAACCACCTTGATAGAGGATTTACAAAAGGCTTTTGGACCTACCCGGTTAAGGGCTATAGACTTATCAAAGATGTGAGTAATCAACAAGTGTTTGATCTATCTAATAGCACAGACTGCTTGGTTAGATCCTTGATAGATCATTCTTAATGCACTCCAGCATTACTTCAGTCTTCTACACATTCATATTCTCTCCAACTCCTCAACCACCTTAAACCCTAGCAACAACATAAACTTTTGCTACGACCACATCAACAACCTAAAACCCTAGACATGATGTCCTTATAAAGGAATCCGATTTCATGTCGGTCCAATAGGATTACATTACAATTTCCTAGGTTTAATGAACGTAGACATACTTGGTATCACGACACAAAAAGCACCGTTAATGTGTCAGCACCGTCAAACAATCGGTGGATGGTAACTCATCACACAATGCTGGTTGGTAACTCATCACAGAGTATACCGATTCATATAAAATGCCGGTTGTTGGTTTGACAAAAATGAAGACTGGTAAAAATGTGTTATGCCGCTTTGGTCCTTCGTACTGCTTGGGATCCACGAACTACTTGGGGTCAACATGCCGCTTCAGACCGGGAAACACATTCTGCAAAACATCAATAGTCTAAAGACTATAATACAACATACCAATTGGAACAAATACCGGTTGTGCTCTAACTCATACATATAAAGAGGATCTCAATGCAAGTGTGTGTCCATCAATGACAATCACAACATAAACATAAAAAATGCCAACAATATGGTGTCTTGAGGGCTCATATAGTGTCCCAAGGGGTCATAGAACACCATATGACCCCTTAGGACACCATATGTTGTCATTAGGGGTCATATGGTGTCCTATTGGGTCATAGAACATCGTATGACCCCTTAGGACACCATATATTGTTGTTAGGGATTATATGGTGTTGTATGGGGTCATATGGTGTCCTAAGGGGTCATAGAACATCATATGACCCCTTATGAAACCATATGACCCCTTAGGAAACCATATGACCCCTTAGGACACCATATGGTGACGTTAGGGGTCATATGGTGGCTTAAGGGGTCATATAACACCATATGACCCTATAGGATACCATCTGACCCCTTAGAACACCATTTGGTGTTATTAGGGGTCATATGGTGTCCTAAGGGGTTATAGAATACCATATGACCCCATGGGACACCATATAACCTCTAACGACACCATATGACCCCTTAGGACACCATATGGTGTCATTAGGGGTCATATGGTGTCATGTGGGGTCATGTGGTGTCCTAAGGGGTCATAGAACACCATATGACCCCTTAGGACATCATATGACCCCTTAGGAAACCATATGACCCCTTTGGACACCATATGGTGTTGTTAGGGGTCATATGGTGTTCTAAGGGGCCATAAAACACCATATGACTCTCTCATATATATTCCTTACTCTCTTATTGTCTCTCTCCATTCTCAAGGTCACCATCTCTCTCTCTCTTTATTCTTAAGGGGTCATATGACCCCTTAGGACATGATATGACCCCTTAGGACACCATATGGTGCCATTATGGGTCGTATGGTGTCCTAAGTGATCATTAGGTGTCTTATGACCCCTTAGGACACCATATGACCCCTTAGGTGTCATTAGGGGTCATATTGTGTCCTAAGGGGTTATATGGTGTCCTGTGAACCCCTAAGACACCATATAACCCCTTAGGTGTTGTTAGGGATCATATTGTGTCCTAAGGGGTCATAGGGTGTCCTATGACCCCATAGGACACCATATGATCCCATAGGAAACCATATGGTGTCTTTATGGGTCATATGGTGTCCTAAGGAGTCATATGGTGTCAGATGAAGGATACCATATGGTATCATTTATGGGTCGTATGGTGTACTAAGGGGTCATATGGTTTGTATGACCCCTTAGGACACCATATTGTGTTGTTATGGGCTATATAGTGTTTTAAGGTGTCATATGGTGTCCTATGACCCCATAAGGGGTTGTTAGAGGTCATATTATGTCTTATGACCCTTTAGGACACCATATGACCCCTTAGGATACAATATGGTGTCATTATGAGTCGTATGGTGTCTTGAGGGGTCATATGGTGTCTGATGACCCCTTAGGGCACCATATGACCCCTTAGGATACAATATGGTGTCGTTATGGGTCATATGGTGTCCTAAGGGGTCATATGGTGTAGGATACCATATGAGCCCTCATATGGTGTTGTTATGGGTCATATGGTGTCCTAAAGGGTCATATGGCGTCCTACTACCCCTTAGGACACCATATGGCATCATTATGGGTCTTATGGTGTGCTAAGGTGTCATATGGTGTTATATGACCCATTAATACACCATATGACCCCTTAGGACACCATATGGTGTCATTATAGGTCGTATAGTGTGCTAAGGGGTCATATGGTGTCATATAACCCCCTAAGGGGTTGTTAGGGGTCATATTGTGTCCTAAGGAGTCATATTGTGTTCTATGACCCCTTAGGACACCATATGACCCCTTACGACACAATATGGTGTTTTTATGCATTGTATTGTGTCCTAAGGGGTCATATGGTGCCCTATGACCCCATAGGACACCATATGACCCCTTAGGTGTCATTAGGGATCATATTATGTAATAATGGGTCATATGGTGTCCTATGACCCCTTAGGACACCATATGGTGTCGTTATGGGTTGTATGGTGTCCTAAGGGGTCATATGGTGTCCTATGATCCCTTAGGACACCATATAGTGTCATTTTGGGTTATATGGTGTCCTAAGGGGTCATGTAGTATTCTATGACCTCTTAGGACACCATATAACCCCTTACGTGTCATTAGGGTTCATATTGTGTCCTAAGGGGTCATATGGTGTCCTCTGACCCCTTAGGTGTCGTTAGGGGTCATATTGTGTTCTAAAGGGTAATATGGTGTGTTATGACCCCTTAGGACACCATATGACCCCTTAGCACACCATATAGTGTCAATATGGGTCATATGGTGTCCTTAGGGGTCATCAGGTGTCTTGTGACCCTTTAGGACACCATATGGTGTTGTTATGGGTTGTATGGTGTCCTAAGGAGTCATGTAGTGTCCTATGACACCTTAGGACACCATATGGTATCGTTATGGGTTGTATGGTGTCCTAAGAGGTCATATGGTGTCCTATGACCCCTTAGGACATCATATGACCCCTTAGATGTCGTTAAGGGTCATATTATGTCCTAATGGGTCATATGGTGTCATATGACCCCTTAGGACACCATATGACCCATTAGGTGTCATTAGGGGCCATATTGTATCCTAAGGGGTCATATGGTGTCCTATGACCATTTAGGACACCATATGACCCCTGAGGACACCATATGACCCATTAGATGTCATTAGGGGTCATATTATATCCTAAGGGGTCATATGGTGTCCTATGACCATTTAGGACACCATATGACCCCTGAGGACATCATATGGTGTCGTTATGGGTTGTATTGTGTCCTAAGGTGTCATATGGTGTGGCCTTATGGTAGCATATGACTCCTTAGGTGTTGTCAAGGGTCATATTATGTCCTAAGGGATCATATGGTGTCTTGTGACCCCTTAGGACACCACTTAGTGTTGTTGTGGGTCGTATGTTAAGGAGGAGGGGGAGAGAGATAGAGAGGGAGAGAGAGAACTATATAGGGGACATATAGATAGGCAAGAGACCTAGATTTCAAAAGAGGGGTGAGAAAGATAGAGAGGGATAAAGAGAGGTGGGTAACAAGACCTGTATGCAAAGGTAGATAGGTGGAGAGGAAGGGAGGTAGAAACCTAGAGAGGGGAGAGAGGGTGGGTTGGAGAGTTAATGAACTAGACAATGAAGAGAGAGAATAAGATAGGAAGAGAGATAATGAGAGAGTGGGGGAAGGATATATAAAAGGAGAGGGGAAGAAAGGAAGGGAGAGATCTAGAGAGGGAAGGGAGAGAGAAGAGAAGAGATAGAAGAACAAAGAGATGAGTAAGAGGGGATGGATGGAGAGGTAGAAATGGAGGGAGCGAGAGACCTAGAGAATACAAAGATGGATATAGGTTTGGAGAGAGAGAAGAGAGGGAGAGTGTTCATAAATAGATAGGGGCAAGGGAAAGGGAGAGAAAGGTGGAGAGGGAGGGAGATAACTAGAGGGTGGACAATTGGATAAGTGAGAAACCTAGACGGGGAGAGAGAGGTGGGTAATAATATAGGGAGGGAGATGTAGTGAGGTGAATAGGGAGGGAATGAGAGCCCTAGATATGGGGAGAGAGAGGATAGAAGGGATCAGTAGTGAACAAGAGAAACGAGTGGGAGGGGAGAGAAAAAATAAGAGAGAGGAAGGGAGTCAAGGATATAGATTAGGGTACAAGGAAGGGATGAAAGGTAGAGAGGGTGGGATATACCTAGAGAGGGGAGAGAGAAGTGAGAGAGACAAGAGATGGAGAAAGATAGGTGTAGAGTTTAGGGAAGATAAGATAGTGAGATACAGATCTAAAGAATGCTAATAGGAGAATGTTGATTACTGAAATTTGACTAAGTATGAAAGTCAATATGATCCTCTAAAAACAAGAATCTACATTATAACTCCTCTAGAGTTGAAACCACTCTAAAAAATCCTACCAATATATACATGAAATATAACTTAAAGTGACTTATACTTAAATATTATATTTCATGTATATATTATCCTCTCATGATGGGTATAACTTGTGCCCAAGTTGAAAAATTTGCATCACAAAACCTTAAAATTGGACAATGTAGGACATTTGGCGCGCGCCAAATTTGGCACTCGCCAAATGAAAAAAGTTGACTTTTCTCATTTGGTGCACGCCAAATTTGGCACGCACCAAATGGGAAAAGTCATTTTTTTTCATTTGGCGAGCGCCATATTTGGCGCTCGCCAAATGGTCTGCATTGGGAATTACCAACCCTTTGGGTTGGATTGTACTTGGGCATCCAACCCAAAGGGTTGGATGACCATTTCAGGTCTGAGACGTGTTTTTAACAGAGGATTAGAAAATTTACACATATTTTTGGCCATGCTCTCCATCAGGTTTGCACGTGTTTCAATAAAACTAAAAAAAATACCATAGAGACCTCAATCTATCTCTTAGCTATCCAAGCATGTAATTATTTTCACATTTTGATTTCGTTAAGGCTTTCATCTATAATTTCTTTTGTTAGTGTGTTCGTTTTTGGTCAAAAACCAGCATGAACTATTTTGGGTATAGTTTTTTACACGTTCATCGGATTATGAAGAAACTTACATTTTTAGAAACTAGACTCCATTCTACACAATTTTAAAAAAAAAGGTTTTGATTTTTGATTAGCTATCAATGATTTTAGGGGGGAGCACGCTCAAATTTCTATTTTTCAGGATGTGTCCACTTCAAAAATTAGTAAAAAATCATATACTCATTAAAAAGTTAGCTGAAAAATCTGGCATAAACTAGAAGGTGTTAGCTAATTTATCACTGAAGCGATTTTAAAAATTCAAAAAAACAGTTAACATTTTAGGGGGGCCACAACAGACGCTATGTTATGTTTTTTGCATAAAAACAAGACCACTTTTTGTGGCCCCCCATTTTGAAGCCCTTAATCTCCACCATTTTCAAAAAAAATAGTAGTTTAGAAAGTAGACTCGAAGCACTCTGACTCTTGTTTTTGTTGCATCTTCAAATTTGGAGTCTAACTATCTTCAATTTATCATTAAATTTCAAACTTTGTTAATTTCAGAAAAAAAACGTGGCATCTTAAGACCCCCTTTTGGTACCACAACTTGGTGCACATACCCGTTAGGAAATTTGTAGAGAGTTGTAGAGTTTGTCAGATTACAAAAGGTAGTAGTCAGAATGTTGGATTGTATAAACCTTTGATAGTGTTGGAATTTTGAGTTTGTTGGCATTTTGCATAGAGATTTCATTAATGATATGTTCTCATTGATGTCAATTGAACCGGTAATGGTATTCATGTTATTGCTGATATTGTTGTTTTTGATATTGGCTAGTAACCGGTAAAAAGAGCTTTGTAGAAAATGTTGTAAACTAGTATGTAAAGTTTGTGAGTTGAACCGGTGAACCAGTTTTAAGGGTTAAAACCTTTCTATGCAATGTAATTGGTAAACCCTATCAACTGTTAAACCCTAACCGATCAAGTTTGTTGGTTTATTATCTGATAAGCGGTAATGATGGAGACACGTGTGATCATTGTATGAGGATAAGTTCAAATTGTTTTGGCATGTTTGTTTATTGTCTAGGGAGGGAGAAAAGTGGATTGCATCTAATGCACATTGTGTGATGAGTTACAAAGTCTGATGAAGTGGTTATCATGGAGAGGTTGGAACTTTCTTGAATAATGTGAAGAGATTGTCATGATTTCTAATGGTCAAGATTGTACCGACTTGTTTGTAATCTTGATGATGAGAATTAGGTTTTTTTTGTGTTACCGACCTCATTGATTTGTATTTAAGTTCGATGAAGTTGTTTGTAAAGTTTTTTAGCAAGATTGATAGAAACCTGTTGAGTGTGTAGTTGCCTAACCAGTGAATGGATCTTCACTTTGAGTGAAGGCAGATTGAAGCTTAGAAGGATCTAATCAAGCAAATGTAGTGCTACTCAGACAGATCAAGAAATCCTGTTCTTTTCTAACAATTACAACAAAAGTGAAATCCCTTAATCGAGTAAGCTCTAACAAGCTTGGTTAGTTAGTAAATCCTCTAACAAGGTGGTCCACCAGCTTGGATTCTTAAATCCTTTAGCGAGGTTACTCCTAACAGGGTATTGTGCTTTTCATCAAGGCATATTTGTAAATCCCTTAACCGGGTGATTCCTAATCGGAATTAGTTCTTAACAGGACTTATTGTAAATCTTTAATAGGATTGGCTCCTAATAGGATGAACTTCAGAAGATTTCAGATAGCTATCCTTGTGAGTCTCATCTCACCGTACTTTTTACCTATTTGGGTTTTTCACATATAAACATTTGTGTCAAGTGGTGAATGCTTTTGTGGTTATGATCTTATTTATTGATTTGATTAACTTTTGATAAGGCATGATAAGTAGAAGCATTGAGAGATGAATATGTTGAGTTATGACTAAGAATTGTTGATGTTTACAAGATTGAAGTTGTTTACTGTTAAGTTGTTATAACAGTTAAATCGGTTGATGTCAAGTATTCTTATCAATATTGATCTTGACTGAGATATGTTTGCTTTGTGTGACTAAGTTTGAGATTGGGAACTTTGTATCAGCTTTTCAATATACTGATTCACCCACCCCCCTTCTCTCAGTATTCTACTGGATACTTATTATTTCATCATACCATCAATTGGTATCAGAGAATCTTAGGTCCTCTTAATTTAAAAACCTAACAGCTTGAGGAAAAGATCTTGTAGATCATGATGAAGAAAGAAGGTCCAAAGTTCAACAAAGACAACTATAGAATATGGAGTGACAGAATGACGATTTACATTAAGAGTCTTGGTAGTCAGTATTGGTATCATATAGAAACCAAGTATATTACACCGACTGGAACCCTAACTAATGATCAGAAGAAAGAACAGCAAGAAAATCACCATGCATTAGAGACTATTATTAGTTCTTTGTCTGATGCTGAATATGTAGATGTTCATGGTCTTGAGATTGCACATGAAGTGTGGCAAAAACTTGAAGAGATTTATAGCAGTGATGAACATGTTAAGATTGCCAAAGAGGAGAGTTTAAGAGGAAAGTTTGATGACATGAGAATGTCTGAAGGTGAGAATATCCAGCAGTATGGTCAAAGGATTAAAGAGATAGTTGGAGAGATAAAGAGTGCAGGAGGTAAAGTGGAAGATGCCACAGTAATCAATAAGGTACTGAGAACCCTACTACCAGTGTATGCAATCCGAGTTGCAGCTATCCAGGAGTTGAAATCCATTGACAAGACAAAGGTAACTCTTGACTCTATTATTGGAAAATTTCCTGCTTTTGAACTAAATAGCTATGAAGCTAGATCCAGTAGAGATTTTGATGATGAAGACAACTTAGTGGAACTTGAAGCATTACTGGAAAAATGACTACCTGGAGGCACTGGTAAATATAGAGGTAAGCTACCTTTAAAATGCTTTGCATGCAACAAGATTGGTCATATAGCAGCTAATTTCCCTAATGGTGAAAATGAATACAAGAGAGACAAATTTAAGAAGCATAAGGGTAAAGGAAGGAGAGATTTTCTTGTAGCTATTGATAGTGGTATTATTGATGAAGAATCTGATGATGATGCTAGTGAAGATATTGTGTTTGTAGCTATTAAGGAAGAAATATCAGATCAGAAGGCACTAGTATCTAGAATGGATAACTCTGATGATTGGATCATTGATAGTGGTTGTTCATATCACATTAATGGTGATTGGAGCTAATTTATTTCCTTGAAGGAATTGGATGGCAGTGTTGTCAGATTTGGAAATGACTCACCCTGTATGGTTAAAGGTAAGGGAGTTATTTCTCTTAATGGGAAGAGCAGTGTTGATGATGTCTATTGGGTTGAAGTCCTAAAGCACAATATTTTAAGTGTGGTACAACTTAATGATAGAGGATACCTACTAGAGTTTAGAAATGGAATGTGCAAAATCTTTGACAACAAAGGTGAATTGATCGCAACCGAGAAATAGAATAGAGGTAATCCATTTCATCTCAATCCTAAAGTTAGCAACTATTTGATTGCAAAAATAGATGATAGCTGGCTTTGGCATAGGAGATTTTGTCATATAAATTTTAACAATATTGTTAAAGTAAGCAAGTCTAAGACAATAAGAGGTTTACCTCATCTAGACAAACCAGTTAATTCTCTTTGTAAAGAATGTCAGCTAGGAAAGATGACTTCTTCAACTTTCAAGAGTAATTCCTTCTCAACAGAGCACTTGTTAGATTTGGTTCATACAAAACTATATGGACCAATAAGAACAAGAAGCATTCAAGGTGACAGATGCTTCATGATCTTCACTGATAATTGGTCAAGGATGATGTGGGTCACATTCTTGAAGGATAAGAATGAAGCTTTTGGTAAATTCAAGGCATTCAGAGCCTTAGCTGAGAAAGAGAGTGACAAAAAGATTAAATGTCTAAGAATAGATCAAGGTGATGAATTCACTTCTATGGAGTTCACTAAGTATTGTGATGATAATGGTATCAAGCGGTAGCTTTATGCACCAAGGACACTGCAATAGAATGGTATAGCAGAGAGAAACAACAGGTTAGTAGTTGAAGCTTCTAGGACTATGTTGATTCAAGGAGGTGTTAGACTTTGAGCTGCTACATATTGTGCTTAGTTAGCAGAAAATCATCTAAAAAGGTTGATAGGAGAATAGATAGTTGAAGACTTTGAGCTTTCTTTCTGTTTTCCTATCCCGGGCAAGTGACGGAGGTCTTTTTGCCTTCATGGAAACTTTGCTTCCCTTTATGTTTGAAAAATCCTACAAAGAAGTCTTGTTTCTGTATTTGCTATTATCTATTTCCAGTTGCTATTACTTTTCTGTGAAGAGAAAAGAGTATAGTTTTTCTTGAAAGAAGAAGAAAGACTATTGTTCCACCCATATTAGATTAGTTTAGTTTGTAGGTAGGGGAGCCTTCCCTTAATTAGGAGAGTTTTACTCACACACTGTGGTTGAAGCCACAAATTTGTATATTTCCCCAAGTGTACAAAATTTTAAACCAACAGTTTTTGGCGACTCTGTTGGGGATACGATATGCATCCAAAAGCCTCATGCTTTTGGTTGAAGTATACCGATATCCTATTCATTGTAATTCCTTTCTTTATAATTTATCAAACTTTCACCAAGGACATGTAAAATGGCATCTCTAGGTCCTTGGGGGAATGCTTTTGGTCCATTGAACCTGATTCTACCCTTACATGTTCTTCCTGATGGGTCACAGAAGAACTTTCCCAAGTTTTTGGGTGATGGTGCTTAGCATCCTAATGAACACATCGCTGCATTTTATATTGCATGTGGTGTTTTAAGAGTTGAGCATGAAGATGTATCTGTAAGGTTATTTATTGAAACCTTACAAGGTGTAGCTGCTGATTGGTTTTACCATTTGCCAAATAATTCTATCATAGATTGGGCTAGCCTCAAAACAAGGTTTGAGGCAAGGTTCAAACCTATAGAAGATGAGCATGCGCTCTTGGCACAATTAACTCAAATGAAGAAAGAACTGCAAGAGCCCGTGTGGGAATTTGTTGCTAAATTCAACAAGCTACATAACCGCATCCCAGTTGCTTCTCAGTCTACCGCTGTGAATTTGAAGTGCTTCTTTATGAATGCTCAGTCACCTGAGGTGAGGTTCTTGTTGAGAAGAGCAGTTCCAGGAGACCTTGCAGCTGCACAAACCTTAGCAATTGAGAATGAAGATGATCTTATCCTTGCGGGTAAGATAAAGATAGAACTAAATGGGTCCAAAGAAAACTCTTCTTTGGGATCATGGTCTACCAAGAGAGCATATACCATGGTGCAAAGGTTGGCTAATGAGTGGCTTGCCCTCAAAAAGCAAATAGCTCAAGGTGTATTTTCTTCCCCTTATGAAGACATTCCTAGGAGGCCATATCCAAATACTACTCCTAGTTATGTAGCTACAAATCAAGACAAGCTTCCTTCACCACCAGAAGGGCTTGCACTTGAGGCACCATCAACAAATGCAGTAGTGGAGGACTTTGAATCTGAACAAAGTGATCTTGCTGGTCTATTCCAAGAGGAGGAAGCAAATATAGATGGCGACTCTCAAATCTAGTTTATGTAGTTCCAGAAAGCTATTGAACAAAAAGAAAAGACCATGGCAGGTACCATGGAGGAGGACAATCACATCATGAGATGTGAAAAGGTGAACATGCATGAAGATCTTAGTCAAGTTGAAATGAATGCATTCATGTTCCAAGGTCATGAACTTGGACATATCATGCATAAGAGACCTACCCCACGACTTGATGAAGATCATTTCATGAGTACTTTAGAAGAGTATTATTCAAGTCTTGTTGACGATCCTCTCAAATCTAAAGTTTGTGAACAACATGTTGAGGTAAGAAATGCAGTCATGTTGTCAATTGACTCACATGAAGAAACTCAATCTTTTTAGTATGAGGTTGTAATTGAAGAAGCAACTGATAAAGGTGTAATGAACAAGAAGAATTTTGTTTTTACCTCATCAAGAGGATGTCCAATCAGACATCTTGCTTGGTTGGAAGCCAATGGAGAGCCAGAGGTTCCACTTATACATGATCTTGAAGATACCCTTGAGGAAGAGGCCAAACATGCATTTTCAGCTAAGAAAGAGCAATCTGGTTTCAAATATCTACTTTGGAGTAGCAATACATATGATTCATTTCAAGAGGAAGGTGAATTTGTTCATCTTTTCCAAGGAGTGTTGCATCAAGTCCTAGTAAAATTGTTCGTGCTTCTATTTGTTGTGGCTGCTAATGATCATGCAAGGAAATGCAAGCTACTGAAGAAAGGCAACTATTTTGGAAAGCCTGTGAATGGTTTCATTTAGGAAAGTTTCAATTGTCAGTTAGTTTAGGTTAGGTTGGTTTTCCTTTCAATAAAATGTAGTTGCACAAGCTTGAGTCTTGTTTTCAGTCATATCATCCTTCTTGTCATCTTAGTCCTTTTGTCGCCTGACTCTATAGCCCAATGGATACAGGCACTTAGAGTTCTGGATTCTACAAGCTTCAAGTGGTGTAGCTTGTTCCCTAGTCAGAGCCAGCTATTGTCCTCGATTTCAACGCGGCTAAAATTGTGAGGCAACCCTACGAAATTGGTCCATTTCCTACCTCATGTCCTCTAGGAAGGTTAATTGACTCTGTCGATTAGCCTCTTTTGAAATTCACTTTTTGTTTTTCTTGTTTTTAAGCTTTTTTATTTTTTCAGTTTTACCTGCAAGTCGGACTTTAAAGTCTGACCTGTAGGGTTTTTCTTTGTTAGAATTGCACATTGGACTTTAAAGTCCAATGTGCAATGTTTTGTTTCTTTCCCTGCAGAGCAGACTTTAAAGTCCGACCTGCAGGTGGTTCTTTCCCTGCAGAGCGAACTTTAAAGTCCGACCTACAGGCAGTTCTTTCCTTGTAGAGAGGACTTTAAAGTCTGACCTGTAGGTGGTTCTTTCCTTGCAGATCGGACTTTAAAGTCTGACCCGCAGGCAGTTCTTTCCCTATAGAGAGGACTTTAAAGTCTGACTTGCAGGTGGTTCTTTCCCTATAGAGCGGACTTTAAAGTTTGACCTGCAAGCAGTTCTTTTCCTACAGAGAGGATTTTAAAGTCCGACGTGCAGGGATTCTTCCCTTGCACATTCAACTTTAAAGTCCGATGTGCAGTTTAGCAAGAAGGAAGTTGCATGTTAGACTTTAAAGTCTGACTTGCAAGGAGTCTTTTCCTACATGATCCTTTGTTTCAATTCGCCAAGGTCCATGTGCAGGTCGGGGAATTTTTTCCGACCTGCAGGTTGGGGAATTTTCTCGACCTGCAAGTTAAGTTTTGCCCTTCTCGCATATCGGACTTTAAAGTCCGATATACAATCTTTGATTGATTTTCCTTGCACATTGGACTTTAAATTCCAATGTGTGAATTTTGAGTTTCCTTTCCAGGTTGCAGATCGGACTTTAAAGTACGACATGCAGTTGCTTGTCAAGTTTTTCCCTTGCAGATCGGACTTTAAAGTCCAACCTACATATGATGTTGTTTGAACTTGCAGTTCGGACTTTAAAGTCCGACCTGCAAGTTTTTCCCGTTTTATCTCCTAAGTCATTTCTGAATCCTATTTCTTGTTCTAATTGATGAAATTTTCTCGTCTGATGGTGATCATTTTCAAAACACTAATGATCCATGTTGAAATGTCTGAGCGCTCTCCTAGCAAATCGACAGAGAAAAGAAGATGCGCTGATGAGATTGTTGATATGGTGCTAGATAAAGCTAAGATGCAAGTTGCTTTAGCTCAGTTTGAAGAATTTAAGAAATCCAATGAGGAGAAAGATGAATGCAGTGTCCTCTTTTTGACACTTTCTTTTCATGTAGTTGCATTGTTAGATGTTGCAAGTTTTCTCGCAGCTACATATTTTCTTTCTACTGAAGTTGTAGTCAAGTGGGACTGTGCAGTTGAATTAGCCAACTGTGCCCACATTTTTCTCCAACATTTTTCTATATAAGGAGGACCCTCATTTGTAAATAAGCATCTTTTTAGCTATGCAACAAAATTCTACCAGTTTGTATGTGCACTCTAAGACTTCGAGTTTAGATGTAAATTAGATTGCTTTCAATAAAAGAGGCAAGTTGTGTTGAGACTTTGTGCCAATTCAAGTTGTTATGTGACGACATTTTCTAGAGTTGATTGTGAGTTTTGCTCTATTGTGAAAGAGGGATTTAAATTCAATCTTGCAGACTTTGAGCTGCTAATTGTATTTAGAGTTATATGTTTGGTTTTCAGATTTGGTCTTGTAGACTTTGAGCTGCTTATCATATCTGAAACTAGTGTGGAAAGGTAAAGTGGGAAGATAGCTTGTAGACTTTGTGCTCCTTCTATTTTTAAGACTTATGCATGTGAGTTGAAGTCCATCATGTAGTTAGACTTTGAGCTGCTACATATTGTGCTTAGTTAGTAGAAAATCATCTAAAAAGGTTGATAGGAGAATAGATAGTTGAAGACTTTGAGCTTTCTTTCTGTTTTCTCATCCCGGGGAAGTGACGGAGGTCTTTGTGCCTTCATGGAAACTTTGCTTCCCTTTCCAAAAATCCTACAAAGAAGTCTCATTTTTGTATTTGCTATTATCTATTTCCAGTTGCTATTACTTTTCTGTGAAGAGAAAAGAGTATAGTTTTTCTTGAAAGAATAAGAAAGACTGTTGTTCCACCCATATTAGATTAGTTTAGTTTGTAAGTAGGGGGAGCCTTCCCTTAATTAGGAGAGTTTTACTTACACACTGTGGTTGAAGCCACAATTTTGTATATTTCCCCAAGTGTACAAAATTTTTGACTAACAATTAGTGAAGGAGATGGAAGGGATATCATGCTCTTTCTTAGGAGGTGAATTTTGAATGGGACTCTTCTCTTGAGATAAAAGGGGATCATCATGGATGGAATACCTGAATTTTGGGGGATCATCATAAGATTATTGATACATAGGATCTTGATCAAAAATGAGATTAGATTGGAGAGCCATGGTATCTTGATCTTGATTTAGGCTAGGACTCATTTCCTTTGAATAAGCTTCTTCTTTTTCAAGTGACATGAGATGGTCACATGAGTGATCAAAGTTTCAGTTTAGATAGGTTGATTTTGTTGATTTGATGGATACTTTGTTTTAGATACTCAAGTTCACTAAGTCGAATAGAGGGTTTGTTCAATAGGCCCCTATGACAAAGAACGTCAAATGATATGGATAAAGTCTCTTGATATGGAAACTTGATTTGACTAACTTGAATACCTAGCTAGGTATTATTGTCATTGAGATAGTTGGATAATAAACTCTTGATCACTTGGTTTGATACTCCTGTAATCTTGTTGGATGAAAGTCTTTGTACTACCCTTTTAATCAATTTTTTTCTAGCAATTTGTTGGATTTTTGCTCACTCTTAGATGATGATTTTCTTCAATTTTTTTACCATTTGGAACATGTAATAGACATAGAAGACATAATGTTTAATAAACAAAATGCACAAGCAAGTACAAATCCTATGGCAGGCTGAGACAATAGTTGTTGAATCTCACATGGGATTTCCCTCGAGGCTATGCTATTCAAAGTAGATATTTAGATGCTTGACCCCACTGGCTCCACCCTCGACACTCACTTCTTTGGGGCAGCCAAGCACCGGTTTCCATGAAAACTCCCCATGGAAAACTTTATATCTCTACTAGGAACCGTATGTATGTGAGCCGCTTCAAAGGTCTGACCTCCTGCGCCAACAACTAGAAGGATTTTGGCAACTAGTACAAGTAGTTTTTAGTAAAGGCTTCTAGTCATGTGGTCATACATGCGACACTTTTAGCTTTGTAATTATAGAAGGTTCCCAGCCTATAAATGTTACACTCCATAGGGTTTATGGGGAAACATAGTGTCGGTATGAACTTATCTGCACATGTTGTTTGAGACTTTCATCACAAACACGATTTATTTATAGTAGATTGGAAGGACTCGGTATTATCCCATTTCTACTTTGGGTCGTTCCCCTCTCACTAGCCCCCTCAAGGCAGCTTGGGAAGGCAAGCCCTCTAAAGGATTAAATTGCTTGAAAGTAAAGAAAGTGTAAAAGAGTGGGTTTAGTTTTTTGGTCACCCAATTAAGGGGAGAGCATATACCTACCACTTTTGAAACACGAAATACAAATGTTCTTTTCAACCTTTTCAAAGCAATTTGTTGGCTAAGTCCTATTTGGAGATGTTGCTCCAACAAGCATGGTGTTCGTTTTAGCCCTTTTAAAGTCTATGTGCAACTATTTTAGAAAAAATACTGAAAATGCAAGTTGCATGTTGTTAATTCATCGTCTTAGTTAAACTAGATGAACAAGATTATGATATATTACTTTCCAAATGAAGATTTTTAATTAACTAGATGATGAAATGCATAAAATTTGCCTTAAATGCCATCCTGCACATGCATGTTATTCAGACCTGCAAGAAAATTGTTAGCTTTGTAAACAGAAGCACTAATCTAACATTTGCACTATCTTTTTGCTCAAAAGCGCTACCCTGCAAATCAAAAGCACTAACCTAGACTACAAAAGCGCTGCTTTGTGGATACAAAAGCATGATTTCTCTGACATATGCGCTAACCTAGGACATAAATGCATGAACTTGTAATGCAAATGCGCAGATTTTAAGACAAAAGCGCTAACCTAGAATGCTAATGCATTAACCTATACTCCAACTACGCTAACCTAGAAGGCAAATGCGCTAACCTACGGAACAAAAGCACTGTCAGAATTCACAAATGCGTGAATCTGCATTACAAATGCGTTAATTTAACTTTTTGCAAGATTTTAAAAAGTATATGGAGGTCCACGAGCCCCATGGTGGGCGCCAAAATGTGTCGACTTGAATTTCATCCTCAAAATGTTACCTGCAATAAGTTAGTTTCACAAAATACAAATGGAAATGCTACAGGAAATCCAAATTCAACCAATGAAACTACATGAAGTACATATGAAATAAAATACTAATATTACCTTCATGGCTTATGTCCCATTGTGTCCTAACTCCACTGTTCCTAGTTGCAGATGGTGTGCTCTCAGACAATGCGCTGATGGCTTCCAAGATGGCATATGAAGAATGGACTGATAACTTGTAGTTAACTGATACTATGATATGCAATACTACATGATTATGCTAAAAATGACTACGCTAAATGATATTTGCTATATGATATTTGCTAATTGCTATTTGCTTCAAAAACTCACAGATGCATAAGATTGATTTGAAGACCAACTCTCTCTCAATTGAAGCTCTTGATTTTATAGACTTTGAGAGGATTAGATGATGTGGCTCAAATCAACGGTCATGATGAGATCTGTAGATTTGGATGGCTGTGAGCAAAGGTGAAGGTTGAGAGAAAGGGGGAAGGAGAAGACAAGTGTCACTCCTCTCACCTTGACTGGGTTGCTGACTAAGAGAATCTAGGGATGGTTGGAGGAAATTTAGGCATGAGAGGACAATTGGACTCAAGTCTTTCCTAAGATGTAGGGATGTCTTTCCTAAGATGTAGGGATGTTGGAGAGAATATAGAAGATGGTTATGAAATATGTGTATGTACACAATTTTCATTAAGTTTGGAGGTCGAGGATAAATGATAAATTAATATTTAAGATATATTAATTTCCTTAGCCACATGTTTGATGAGTTGGCAAAGGGAAGATGAAGTGGAGAGGGAGAGTGAGTTGGATAAGGGATATTAAATAATTAGAAATTATTTAATATTTTGAGACTATAGGATAGGAGAATAACTATTAAATATTGGATATTTAATTGCTTGGAGAAGATAATTAAATATTAGATATTTAATTAACTTGATTAAAAGGATAATTAAATATTAAATATTTAATTAATTAGAGGAATAAGATAAATGAATGAATTAATAAAATATTAATTAATAGAAAGACACGAAAATGAATTAAATAAATTAATCTTTTCAAATTAACTATTTACTAGAAGAATAACTATTAAATAAAAATAAAATATTTATTTAATTGCTCATAGCCATTTTTATGTGTATACACTAACAGTACCCAAGAGCAAGAAGAAGATATAGAAATTACTGAGGATATACCTACTCAGCCACCTTCAATCGATGTCACACATGCTCCAGGCACCAACGCCCCTTTACGACCACCAGTTAATATACCCGCAGGGCAGCCTAGAGTGCAAGGCTTCAGGTCTACCACTGAAGGAATAAAAGTTAGAAACATCAAGTTGGATTTAGATCAGGAGGAAGAAGATCTTGAGAAACAATGACTGCTAGAAGTTGAGCAAGAAGGGGATGAGGCAGAAGACCTATTGAATGAAAGACTAGTGCTAATCCCTCAAGATCAAGAGGACCTCCTCAAGGATAGAGAAGTTGGGCAAGGTGAAATAGAGGTAGGTGGGAAAGAGATAGCATTTAATGAGGAGGTCAATGGAAAAATAGGAGAGTTACATAAGCAACAGACTCTCCAAACCAATCTAGCCCGTCAAATTATCCCACGTCAAGACCCCGGTCAAACAAAAACAAAAGTGAGAGACGAAGCAGAGGAGCAGGCAGAGGTCCATGTTATGACTATGGATATAGTGTCACATCAAGGTGACAAGGATGAAGATATACCACAATGGATGGAGTTTACCTTTGGGAATAAAAAGAGAAAAGTAGAGCTCCCTAAGGTCACTCTACAACAAGTAATCATAGAGGAGCCACCAAAGGTTAAGAAGCTGAAAATTGTTCATCATCTATCAAAATCTAGTTGCGATGAAGTGATTGGATATGTGGGTGTTCCATCCCAAGCCGAGGGACAATATTTTCCCAAATATCAAATATCCCAGTTAAATTTGGGCAAACAAACCAAGTTGGGGGAGCTAGATACTTTGGAGGTAGCCATGAGAATCATCAGAAGGCATGTAGAGAAGGAGCATACTTCCAACATGGAGCTCAAAGTGAAACTAGGGAAATATATGTAGCTACTAATTGAAATGGGAATACCCCTAGACTTGTGCAGAGCTGATGACCTACCTTCTACCTCATCAGTACTAGAGGAAGAAGTAAAAGCATTAATGGCGATCAGATGGGTGGCTGCTGCAACCAAGTCATGGGCCCAAGTAAATTGAGCCAAGATAAGGTTATTTTTGCAAAATACTGTGGAGATATATTGTAAGGCGATATAGGTAGGCGAAGCTTTGGCTTCCTGTTCCACACAATGGGAATGAAAGTCAAACATTTTCAAAAAACAATTCCAAATTTTGAAAAAGATATTGCTGCTAGGGGAAGAGATGGTAATGGAGGAGGACCTTTTAAAAGGTGACAATTATGAAAACTTGCAGTCATATGTGTACATAATGAATATGAAGATTGAAATGCTTCAGTAGTATATCAAGGATATGATGGAGATTTGGGACTCTCTCCTCGGGAAAATTTAGTCATATGAGAGCTTTGTAAAGGATATGCTAGGACCCTTTCGCCTCAGATTAGCTAATACAGGAATAATGGAGCAACAACTAGTTTTGGCTCAGTGGGATGCATATGAGGCACAACACCTAGGACCCTTGGCCTAGTTTGATGTCACCCTCATGGATAGGTATACATATCTGATTACTCAGTGTCAGGAGGTGGCAAGCAAGGTGAACGAGTTAGAGGAGGGGAGAACGCATGCAGATGAAGTTTTGAAGAAATATAAATTTAGAGTTAAGCAAGTAGATGATCCTCTAGTTCAAGCAGTTGCATGTATAGTTGATAATTATAGAGTGTTTACCAAGAAATAAGGAATAAACGCATAATTGCTAAAGATGGCAAAGCTTTTTCATAAATCCTTAATCTTGTATTTTCAGTTGTAGCTCCTACTCAAGTTCCAATTTTGAGAGAAATTCTGCATGACTGCGAAAATGTGCCTCACCCAGCATGGTCTTCGTAGTGCTCATGTAGTCCTCGTTTCATAGTTTTTAAGTGGAGTGTCAAGGCAGAAACTTGCAAGTTAACTATGACTCCTAGTTTCAGTTCTTAATTTAGGGTAGGTTTATTTCCTAGATAATAGGGTAGAGAACTTCTATAAATTGAGAAGTTGGATTCATTTGTAAGGGTCCCAAATTGATTATTTGTGGCCCACTTAGAGATTTTAGAATATTTTGTAGATTGTTAAGAAGTTTGAGTTATTTTTGTTATACATTCATTGAGATTAATATGAGAAGCAATTTGTAGATTGCCTGATCTACGTATATATTCTACCAAACTATTTTGTGTTATCTGGTAACGTCTATTATTTGGAGTTAGCAATGTGGTTTAATCTTTTTGTTTATCACTTTATGAATCATATTGCACGCATCAATGGTGTATGAGAATTATTGTGATAGGCCATATTGTTGATGATTTTATTTTGATAAATTTGTGAAATTGATGATTTTGCAAGTTTTGTGGAGGTCCGTTGTTGAATGCTAACTTGGATAATATTTGATAATTTCTTGGATTAGATGGAACTAATTGAGTAGTTCATTAAGTTGTTATTATATTGGTTGTTATTGTTATTTTTTTGTTCCCCTTTATGCTTTGCATTTTATTTCCCAGACAATCTTAAACCATAAAAACGCAAAAAGAAAGGAAGTACAGTTATCCATAACCAGTGAGATTTAGTTCCAACCAGCAGGCCCCTCTACAGGTACAACCACATCAACCATTGTGTTTCTCATTACCGTCGTGACCCGACTATAAAGACCTTGGGGTAGTGAGTTTTCCCAAATTCATTGCTTTTCAAGAGAGGTGGTGAGTGTTCACATTGGCTACCTTACTATTGGTGGGTGTGTCAAAACAGTTGTCAACAAAAAATGGCGCTAGAAGGGGTGCCTAGAATAATCCCCTCATTGGTTAACCATATATGGTACTTCCAGGAGATGAATTGATGCGCTTTACCCAACCTAACCTCAACAACAAGCAAGACGACATTCTTACCCAGCTATACGACTTTGCTTGGGATAGTACAAGAGATTATAACGATTGGTTATGAGCACGACAAGTCTTGGACAATGAGAGACAAAAGGCTATACATATGGAAGCAGAGGCACAAAGACAACTTAATCCTCAAGTGAACCCACAAGAAAATCCACAACCACCTCCTCAACCAGAGAATTGAGGTACTAAGCTAGATCGTATATCATTTTTCTCTTCCGATAGATTCCACCGAATCCTTAGGAATGGTTATTCACCATCTGACTTAGTAGAGTTAGGACCTGCCACTAGGAGAAAGAGGAACAAACTAAGAAAAAACCCTCAACAACCTCACCAATACAGTTATCCATACTCAGCGTAGAAGATCAACCGATTCCTAGTCCTCGGCCTATCGATGCACCTTTTGTGACCCAACGTCCACCATCACCACCTTCGATGGCCTATTTTAACCAAGCCACCACACCACTAGGAACCATACTAGGGGGTATACATGACCTACCAAGAAACCTGGATAAATTTTGCAAAAAATTTTATTATTTAGGGGGACGAACGGCTGATGAACATATTGAAGCATTCAAAGATGTCGTCGTTCGTAATCATATTGAACTCCAAGATGTAGTATGTAGATTCTTCCCATATTCACTTGGGGAGAATTAATACAATTGGTACTTAACCTTACCTACAAAATATATCATAAGCTGGGATGTCTTGGAGAAGGCCTTCATTGATCAATTCCAAGTGTATGTAGACCCCGAGACAATATACCACTAGTTCGCTTCTCTTAAGAAATCTCCAAATGAGCCATTAATGACTTTTAATACTAGCTTCCAAAGGGCATTCAAGAGGCTACAAGCTCCTCACTAGGTAGCGGCTAACGTAGCCATCGACTCATATCTAAGATCTATCGACCCTTGGACTGCTATGTTTATTAAGAAGAGTGTTCCTCAAGATCAAAGGGACACCTTGGTAAAAGTCTTCACACTAGCAATTAGCATGAACCATGAGTTGAATCAAACCCTAGGGGGGATCGAATATAATCTACCTATAGGGGCAAATCAAGGAAACTACAATCAACTCCCAGGTGTACCCTCATATCTACCTATAGGTTCCCCACTGATGAACCTTATGCCAATCTATGCACCCCAACCTCAGGCGAATCAACAGTTTGCTGCCCAAGCTTTGACTTGGCAAAATGGTACCAATACCGCCCCCACTCAGACACAATATGCTAGTCAAGTGCAAGGGGGAAGTCAAGAATTTGACAATACTAACTCAACAAATCAACCCCCAACTATGGTGCCTGAGAATCAAGGATCTCATATATCTGCTGAAGTAGAAGCCTTGAAGAAAATGATCTCATGGGCTACTTCAGATTTGAGCCAGCTAAAAAAGAATCCTCTGGGAGGGTATAATCAATCCCAACCATATAATAATTAGCGGAACTACAATAACCAGAACCAAAATCAAAGGTATAACAACAGACCTTATAATAGGTAGTGGAATACGGGTCCAAATAATGGTGGGGTGAACCATGATCACCCTGACGCACGAGATAACCCAAACCACACACAAAGTGTTAACCTTGCAGACATGAATTTGCTAACAAATTGGTGCAGGTTGCATGACACAGCTGCGCATTATGAGGTTAATTGTGCTCAGTTAGAGAAAATCATAAGAATTGCTCAAGCTGACTCTCAGCCAAAAGATTGTTCAACTGATGAACCCAATAAGGTTAATACTGCCATGCTGGTCGATACCTTCCTATGCAAAGAATTTCACGTTGAGGATGAAGGTGAACCATGTATATATGATGCTCAGGCCTTTTAGACCAAAAACAACTACAATGTTAGGAGTCAAGGTAAAGCTCCATTAACAGAGCCACCTCCCCCGATGGGTGGGTTTGTACCTCTTGATGCGAATGCAAGCAACAATCCTCACCCTCCTTAGGCTTTCTAAGGAGCACGCCCTAGACAAGCTCAAGGGAAAGATTATGTTCTGAAAGGATCATTTCACATTACTAAGGAGATGGAAAGGATTTCCACCACTATGTCCTTGATGGAAGTATTGAGATATTGCCCTGAATAGAAGAGGGTTCTCCTTAGAAAGCTGGAATTGTTAGAGTCATAGAGCAATGAGGTTAAGATGGCAAACCTTAATGAAGTCAATGCTAACGTCAATAGTGATGCAATAGAAAATCTACCATTTTTACTAAGTTTGAGGATATGTGGAAAGAATTTACACAACTGTTTGGTAGATTCAAGGGCTTCAAGAAACATAATGCCTTACTCTATATGTCAGAAGCTCGGACTCCAACCAGTACGTGTAAATAGTAAGGTGGTACAACTAGACAAAACTGAGGTTAATGTAATCAGAGAATTGAAAGATGTATACATCCAATTAGTTTTTGATCCCCGAATATTTCGTTATATTGGCATTCAAGTACTGGATATTCTGGAAGTATATGGGATGCTCCTTAGTAGGGATTGGTCAAAGACTTTGGGAGGATATTTCTCACCTTGTTTTACATACCTATGGCTTCCATGGAAGGGGGTAAGAAACTAGATCTGAATAGATAGTGAATGTAAGTTGAAAAAGTTGGTAACAGATTATGGTGCTCCCAATGAGGTGGTGTTTGCTGAAGTGAGTCCAGGAGTTTATAGGGTCAATGAGATTCTCACTTTCTCTGCACCGGCTCCTCTCCAATTATTTCGAGCAGATATGACCTAATATAAAAGGTGATTCAAAGGTTTCACTACAATAGTACAACAAGGAATGTGTTTGTTGGGGGAAACTATGAATATACAAGATTTGTTGCTTCCAAAATGGTGTTAGATACATCATGAGGAGCACTCAGAGATTTCATGTATCTCAATGTCAGAATGAGATTACAAAATTGATGAGTTTGGTTCCATATGAAGAAGATGATCATACCATCAATATGGAAGAAGTTCAAGGTCTAAGTTGTGAAGGATTAGAGCCCCAAACAATAGATTCTATAAGTAAGGTTACCTAGCCTAAAGAATACAACCAGGAGATTCTTGCAATTGAGATTGTCAAAAATGAGAAAGAAGGTATCCCTCTTCAGCAAGAGAACAACGAAACACAATCTCAACTTCTACCTCAATCGAAACAAATTGTTCTTAACACTACTGAGGCGTTCATGCAACCATAAATTGAACAATCTTAATTGTCACAAGACTTCAAGTCGAAGAAGCAACAATCATCTCCAGAAGTTGATTTGATTATTGACCCTAAGGTGAAAAATGTAAAGAGACCAAAAGATGAAATATAGTTTTTAAAGTTTGATGGGTCAAGATCTAAGCAAGGCAGTGGAGCAGGCATAGAGTTAACCAACCCAAAAGGGAAAACCCTTTTAGCTTCTTACTGACTCCAATTCCCTTGTACTAATAACATGATGGAGTACAGGGCCTTAGTTAGAGGATTACTTTTTGCTCATAAGAAGGGGACAAAGTGTTTGAAGGTACAAGGAGATTCTGAGCTGGTGGTTAAATACGTGCGAAGCCAATATGTGTGTCATGATAAAAGGTTAGCAGCATATCAGAATAGAGTATGGGATCTAATTGAGTATTTTGATGCTTTCAACATTCAGGTGGTACGTAGAAAAGTAAACAGAATACCTGATGTGTTGGTCGTAGCTACCAGTACATTAGAACCATAAAGACAATCCCCTTTGAAGAAGTTCTCTATGGAATTAAACTCTATACCTGTTGTACCTGATAATATAAAACATTTCCAAGTCTTCTGCGATGATGCCCACATTCTAGCCTTTCTTGCCAATTCAAGGGCTTTTGAAGACCAAATTATTGATGAGGAAGATAAATCGGATGATCTTAATGTCGAAAGTAATGCTGATATTTTGGATTTACCAACTAACGTTATTCCTAAAGGGATGGTCAACTTAGAGAGGCTTTTTGATTCTGACCCTAGAGTAAAGGAGAGACTAACAATGGATTCAGATGTCAGAAAATACGAGCCCCATAATTTTGGTCCAGAAGGACAAGAGAGGATTGTCTATATTGGGAAGATTTGCACTCAAAATGAAAGAGAAAAACTAATACAAATCTTGAACGAGTTCATTGATGTAATAGCATGGGGGTATGAAGATTTAAAGACATTCGATACAATGATTATCACCCATGTGATCCCCCTAAAACCTAACATAAAGCCATTTCAGCAAATTGCAACGGCCGATCAATTCACTAATAGAACCCTTGATTTTTCAAGGAAGTACAAAATGTAAAGAGACCAAAAGATGAAATATGGTTTTTAAAGTTTGATGGGTCAAGATCTAAGCAAGGCAGTGGAATAGGCGTAGAGTTAACCAACTCAAAAGGGAAAACCCTTTTAGCTTCTTACCAACTCCAATTCCCTTGTACTAATAACATAACAAAGTATGGGGCCTTAGTTAGAAGATTACTTTTTGCTCATAAGAAGGGGGCAAAGTGTTTGAAGGTGCAAGGAGATTTTGAGCTAGTGGTTAAACAACTACGAAGCCAATATGCATGCCATGATAAAAGGTTAGTAGTGTATTGGGATAAAGTGTTTGATCTGATTGAGGATTTTGATGCTTTTGACATTCAGCTGGTACCTAGGAAAGTAAATGGAATACCTGATGCGCTGGCCGTAGTTGCCAGTACATTAGAACCAGTTAGCCAATCCCCTTTGAAGAAGTTCTCCATGGAATTAATCTCTATACCTGTCGTACCTAATAATATCAAACACTTTCAAGTCTTTCGGGATGGAGCCCACATTCTAGCTGTTCTTTCCAATTCAGGGGCTTCTGAAGAGCAAATTATTGATGGGGAAGATAAATTGGATGATCTTAATGCGAAAGTAATGTTGATATTTTGGATTTACCAACTAACATTATTCCTAAAGGGATGGTCACCTTAGAGAGACTTTTTGATTCTGACCCTAGAGTAAAGGAGAGACTAACAACAGATTCAGATGCCATAAAGTACGAGCCCCATAATATTGGTCCAGAAGGACAAGAGAGGATTGTCTATATTTGAAATATTTTCACTCAAAATGAAAGAGAAAAACTGATACAAAGCTTGAAAGAGTTCATTGATGTAATAGCATGGGGGTATGAAGATTTAAAGACATTCGATATAATGATTATCACCCATGTGATCCCCCCAAAATCTAACATAAATCCATTCTGGAAAAAGCAACGGTCAGTGAATTCACTAATATAACCCTTGATTTACAAGGAAGTACAAAAGTTACTCTCTGCCAAGATTATTTTTCCGGTACGACATTCTACTTGGGTTGCTAATTTGGTACCAGTACGAAAAAAGAATGGAGAAATACATCTTTGTGTGGACTTTCGCAATCTCAAGAAAGCCTCCGAGAAAGATAATTACCCGCTTCCTTCTTTGGATGAAGTACTACAAATAGTAAATGGTTATCAAATGATGTAGTTCTTAGATGGTTATTCAGGATATAACCAAGTATTGGTGAATTATGAGGATCATATGAAGACAACATTTACAGTGAAGTGGGGAACATATGTGTACAAAAGAATGCCATTTGGGTTGATTAATGCTGGGGCGACCTTCCAACGAGCGATGGATACGGCTTTTAAGGAACTGATTGGAAAATGCATTATTATCTATATGGACGACTTGACGATATTTTCCAAGGTCAAAGAAGACCACCTAGACCACCTCCAAAAGGTATTGGAAAGATGTCGAAGATATGGGATATCCCTTAACCCTAAGAAATGTGTGTTTGGAGTGGCTGAAGGAAAGCTACTTGGCCAGGTAATCTCTGAGAGGGGGATATCTATAGACCCAGATCAGGTAGAAGCGTTATTGAAGTTACAAATGCTCGGCAGTAAAAAGGAGATGAGATATTTCTTTGGGAAGATCAATTTTGTTAGAAAGTTCATTACTGGTTTTGCAGAGATAGTCAAGCTATTGAATGAAATGATGAAGAAGGATGCTAAGGTTGAATGGACAGCTGAAGCAAAAGAGGCTTTTGCCCAGATTAAGAAATCCATTGCTAAAGCTCCTATGCTAACTAGCCCTGATTATACTCTGCCCTTTTACATATATTCTTTTGCTTCGCTACACTCAGGAGTGGTTGTTCTGACGCAGAGGCAAGCGAGAGATGAGAAACCTATTGCATTTATGAGTTCTCCTTTCAAAAGTGCTGAGGTTAGATATTCTGCTCTTGAAAAATAGGCCTTTGCATTGGTAAGAGCAGTCAAGAAATTTAGGCATTACATCCTTAGGAGTAAAATTAATGTGATTGTCCCTAATCAAGCGGTGAAGTCACTACTCATGCAATATGAGCTAGGAGAACATCGAGGAAAATGGATGACAATATTGCAAGAATTTGATTTAGAGATGCATCCAATGAAGTTGGTTCGAGGCTAAGGATTGTATCAGGCCATGGCGACTGACATCCCTCAAATCCAGTGCCAATAGTATACGTTGGAGTCATTCACTCAGGACCCCTGGTACACGGATTTAGTATTATATTGCTGAATAATAGGTGTCCTGAGGGGTTGAAAACCACGCAAAGATGAGCATTAAGGCTCAAAAGTGCCAATTATATGATCAAGGATTCAACACTTTATAGAAAGAACTATGGAGGTATTTACCTTCGATGTCTTGATCATCAAGAATCCCATAATATGATTTAGGAATTTCATGGGAAATATGGTACGAGTCATGGGTCGGTGGATGCCACTGCACATCAAATCTTGAAGGCTGGATATTATTGGCCTAGCATATTTAAGGATACTCATGAGCATGTTCGTCACTGTCATACATGCCAAATTGCAGCCTCTAGAGAAAGAAATCCCACCATGCCTCTCCAACCAGTGTTTGAGGTAAGACCTTTTGCTCAATGGGCAGTGGATTTCATAGGTATTATTAATCCTAACTCATCTATAGGACATAAGTTATTCTTACTGTGACAAATTATTGCACCCGATGAACAGAAGCCATTCCATGCCAGAATGCTACTACTGAGGTACTCTTGAAATTTATTGAAGAGCACATCGTCACCAGGTTTGGTATGTCGTTCGCTCTTGTATGTGACAATGGCCATGCTTTTACTTCTGCACAGTTGATGCAATGGTCATACGAATATAAAGTGATATTAAAATTTTCATCCAACTATTACCCGCAAGGTAATGGAGTAGCTGAATCTATGAACAAGAACATCCTAGATGTCATTAAGAAGCTACTTGAGAAAAACCCTAGGGATTGGCATAATCAGTTGAGATACGCCTTATGGGCTGATCGAACTAGAGTAAAAGTCACCTTGGGAACTTCTCCGTATTACCTTGTCTACGGCCAAACCCTTGTCTTACCAAACAACTTGCAAATACCAGTCCTCCAATTAATGAAATAACTTGACATTGAGGATCAGGTAGAGGTTCACCTCTTAAATTTATTAAGACTTGATGAAAAAGGATTAATACTCTACAACACTTTGCCAAGCACCAAGTCATTGTTAAGTGATGGTTTGATAAAAGGGCCAAGGTGAAAGCTTTTCAGATCTCTGACCTAGTCCTTTTATGGGACAAGGCCAAGGAGAAGAAAGGTGATCACCACAAGTTTGAAAGATTGTGGTTAGGTCCTTACCAAATAGCTGAAATTTTAGGCGTAAACACTTTTAGGTTAAGTTGTTTGACTAGAGAACTTGTACTATTGCCCCTCAATCGTCAGTTCCTTAACCATTACTTTGATTAATCCTCAATGAAGCTTGACTTATTGTATATAGTAGATTATTTGTTTCTTTTGTTTTTCTTCATTGTTTCTTTGGGTTTTTGTTTGTTTGCTGTGTTTTTGTTTGTTTGCTGTGTTTTTATTTTTGCTGCGTGCTTGTTTCCCTTTTGTTTTGTTTGTTTGTTTGTTCGTTTTGTTTGTTTGTTGAGTCGGGATATACATATTTTGTTCTCAAAGATTCTAAAAAGAAGGTATCCTTTGCATAACATCTTGCCAAATTCTAAGAGACTTCAACTCTCTACTATTTACGACTTCATTGCCATTTGGTTAATTTTGAAACTTTTGTCTATACTCGTTCAAAGTGGTATATAATCGTTTAAATATGATTTGAGTTTTTGTCTTTCAATTGGAAAAGGCTAGCTTGATAAACTCAGCACAAACGTCACATTAAGATACATTAGAAAGTTTTGTAAGATATCAGATAAACTAGTTTTCAAGTAAAAAATCTGAAGTCAGGGCGTCTCACGTTATCCACTGTGGGTCCCAACCCAGCTATCGAATTTCAATGTTTGAAAGTTGCTTAAAAGGTTATTGAAGAAATAAGTCATTATATATCCTAAAATGTTTTCAAAAAAGAAAAAAAGAGAGAGAAAAGAAATGATCCTCTTAAAAGAAACTCAAATGGGTGTTTCAAGTAACCTCCACTGGGGCTATGGATGATTGGCTGGCAGTGGAGCACTATTTTATGGGAACCAAAGGTATCTCTGTCGGGGCTATAAACCCTTGACTGGAAGCAGAGCTATGCCTAGGATGACCTTGCATGAAACACGATTGATGAATTCATCTACGTAGCTTGCGTCCAGTTTCCTCTCATTATCTGCATTATTGAAATGATAGAGTAAGAAATCATGCACACACACTTAAGAGTTAATCATGTCCATTTCTCTTCTTGGTTGTTTGTTCATTGGTTCACTCATCTTTTTCTCTTATATACCCTTTTGAATGATAATAGCCTTAGGCATTGGGTAAACCAGAGATTCAGAAGTTCTAAATTGCCTATAGTCATTTTTCGTAGATAGTCGCCATTTGTTATGCCTTGCATCAAAATTTGGGTCCCTTTTGTCTTTTCTTTTTTCCCTTTGTTCCTTTTGGTTTTTGGCCTCACAACTATGGAGTCCCGGAGTCCCAAGGTCCCTTTGTTTTCTTTGGTTTATGACCTCAAAACTCCAGAGTCTCAGAGCCCCGAGGTTTTGAGTCTTCTGCCTTGGAACTCCGAAGTCCCGGAGTCCCGAGGTGGAACCTCCTTTTCCTTGCTTTAGAACCCCGGACCCCCAGAGTTCCGGGGTGGGGTGTTTCCTTTCTTGTGTCGAGCTCGGAACCTCGGGACCTCGGAGTCCTGAGGTCGTGTTTAAAGCCTTCATACGAATGAGCTAGGGAAGAGGTATAAATAGGGATGATGAAATTTTAAAGTTCATTTGTGCATTCAGAGCTCCTCCTCCCTAGCTCCAAGCCGTGAACCTCTAGACTTTTGATCTTTCCTTGGCATTTTCAGCATTTCGATTCACCAGGTTGGTGATTTTTCTTGACCCTTTTAATGGTTTGTAGATTAAGTTTTCTTTCCTCGTCGTTCTTTTTGTTGGCTGCTAGTTTTTTTGGTTGTTTCATGTTTTCTTTTACATTCCCTAGTTTTCTCACCTGAAACCCCGGAGTTCCAGATTGTTTACTTGACCTAACCTAGAACCCTAGTGTTCTGGGTGGCTCCCGTTCAAGTAACTCAGAACCCTAGACCCCCAGAGTTCCGGGTCACTCATGTTTAATAAGCCTAAAACCTCGGAACCCTAGAGTTTTGGGTGGCTCCCGTTCAATGAACCCGGACCCCAGACCCCAAACCCCCAGAGTTCTGGGATTCCTTTTGCATACAACTTGACCCTGGAACCCCGGAGTTCCAGGCCTTCTTCACTTGTGCCTAGCCCGGGACCCTGGGACCCCAAAGTCTCGAAGTAAATCAACTTTTATGATTATTATCTAAGACTGAAGATTTGTTTTCTGCTTGCAGGTTCAAGTGGTTATATGGACTCATCCTCCAGCAAAAGAGGCAAAGAAATTGATAGACTCCCAGCCACCATGAAATATCATTATCAAGAACAGGTCTATGCTTCAAAGTTAGATGATCAAAATAGATGGGTCATGGATACCGAAATCAGCCATGTAGAAATTAAGGATATCAAGGTTCAATTAGACAAACCTAGTTTGGAGGCCCTCCACAGAATAATTAAGAGATTGTGCCTAGTTGAAGCTACTGCCTTTCCACAGTCATTGTAGGCACCGGAGTTAATAATGATCATTGCCCCATTTTATAACCCAGAGACTAGAAAGTGCATGGATGCACAAGAAAAAAAAATCATAGACTTGTCTCCTGACATGCTTGGGTTGGTTTTTGGCATCCCAACCAGAGAGGAGATATTTCTGTTAATTGAAGAAGAGGCCTTAAGGGCATGGAATGACAAAATATTAGCCAGTAAGAGGCACATGAATACAAACTAGTTGGAAGAAGAAAGAAAGACAGGTCTCAAGGCAATGGAGATCCTAAGAGCAAATTTCAAAGAGCCCGAAAGAGACTTAATCATTATGCTGAGCAGGGCCTTTGGCAAGCCAGATTGCAAGAATTTTCATCCCTAGATGTTCCAATTCATGAGCACTATTTTAATAGGGAAATAATACTTTGATTGGCCATTGATCCTCTCCAACAATATTTGCAAACAGATAAAAGAAGTTCAGCATACCCAAAAGTTCCTTTTCACATCATACGTCATCTGGGTAGCTGCTAGAGCTGGAAAGTGTCTAGGGCTATAGGTAGAAGGTCAATTGGGAGAGGAGGAAGGACAAAAGAAGGTATGGGAGTATTATTACCAACTCACTCTAGCCAATGCAAAGGCTCATTTCAAGAGATTTAATGATGCCTTCGTTTTCCTAGTAATAATTAAATTGATAGGGGATGTAGGATATCAGATTAGCCTGAAGGCCATGGCTATCATTTGAGAGTGGCCATGTTGGGTCATCCAAAACCCACCCTCCACTTACATCAAGGTTAGCGGATTCATAGGGAACCCAATTTTTCTACCTTGATATTGCAATGATAGGATAATTTTGATAGAGTATGTAAGACAACTTGTGGGCCTCCAGTCACTTTTATCATCAAAACACAAAGCAGGTATCGGTTTCTCAGTATCTATTGGGTACTTTGCATGTTCTAAGATACAAGTAGCAAAATTAGTAGAACAAGAGCTTCAAGATTTGAACTTGAAGGAGTATGATCATGCTAGGGAGTTTTATGATCCCTACAGGAAACTTAAACAAGCTATGCCTAAGGCATATGAGGGGCACAAGCCTAGCTTGGAGGACTTTTGGGCCAACCTCCAAGATAGTTTTGAGGTTAGGGAGAAGAGCTATAATAGGTTATCTATGCCACAAGTAAGAGATTTCAGAATTGAGACTAACCTCCCTAAAAACCTTAGGGATTATGGGGACTTACTTGATCTAGTTTATAGGGAATCAGGGATAGATAAAAGGCCCCTTTCCCCAATAAAGTGTTCTGCAAGTGAAGAGGCAAATAGGGAAAATGTTTCTCAAGTGGTCATCAATAGGACCAAGCAATGGTTAGGCCAAAGGGTAAGGCCCAGTGTCTCAAAGGTGAAACAGAAGGAGTCCACTTTAGGTGTATGTCAATCAAGGGGTCATAAGGAGTATGCTCAGAAGACAAGGTCATCCTCAAGGCAAAATACGTCCACCGATCCAGATGAAGAGGACAAACCTCAAGAAAGTACTGAGGACTTAATCAAGAAACTCTCAGAAAAGATGAGGGATTCTAAATTATTAAAGAAGGCAGCAGACTTAGGAGTGACTGATGGATTGGGAGTGATACCACTTACCAAAGTTCTCTCACCAAGGACGGCTATAGGGAAGATTGTGGGAGAGGGTACCCAAGAGAAAGAAGTAGATATAGAAATTACTGAGGATATACCTACTCAGCCACCTTCAACATATGCCACACATGCTCCAGGCACCAATGCCCCTATACCACCACCAGTTAATATACCTACATGGCAGCCTGGAGTGCAAGGCTTCAGGTCTAACACTAAAGGAATTAAAGTTAGAAACATCGAGTCGGATTTAGATTAGGAGGAAGAAGATCTTGAGCAACAATGACTGCTAGAAGGCAAGCAACAAGGGGATGAGGCAGAAGACCTATTGAATGAAAGACTAGTGCTAACCCCTCAAGACCAAGAGGACCTCCTCAAGGATATAGAAGTCGGGTAAGGTGAAATAGAGATAGGTGGGAAAGAGATAGCATTTAATGAGGAGGTCAGTGGAAAACTAGGAGAGTTACATAAGCAGCAGGTTCTCCAAACTAATCTAGCCCATCAAATTATCCCACCTCAAGACCCTAGGAAAACAGAAACAAAAGTGAGAGATGAAGCAGAGGAGTGGGCAAAGGTCCATGTTATGATTGTTGATATAGTGTCACATCAATGTGACAAGGATGAAGATATACCGCAATGGCTGAAGTTTACCTTTAGGAAGAAAAAGAGAAAACTAGAGCTCCCTAAGGTCACTGTACAACAAGTAATCACTGAGGAGCCACCAAAGATTAAGAAGCTGAAAATTGTTCATCATCTATCAAAAAATGGTTCTGGTGAAGTGATTGCAGATGTGGCAGTTCCATCCCAAGCCAAGGGACAATCTTCCCCCAAATATCAAATATCCCAGATGAATTTGGGAAAACAAACCAAGTGGGGGGAGATAGATACTTTGGAGTTAGCCATGAGTGTCGTCAGAGGGCGTGTAAAGAAGGAGCATACTTCCAATATGGAGCTCAAAGCGCAACTAGGGCAATATAAGCAACCAAGTCATGGGCCCAAGTAAATGCAGCCAAGATAAGATTTTTTTACAAAATATTGTGGAGATATATCGTAAGGCGGTACAGGCAGGTGGAGCTTTGGCTTCCTATTCCACACAATGGGAACGGAAGTCGAACATTTTCAATAAACAATTCAAAATTTTGAAAAAGATATTGTAGTTAGGGGAAGAGATGGTAATGGAGGAGGACCTTTTAGGGGGTGACAGTTATGAAAACTTGCAGTCATATGTGTACATATTGGAGCTGAAGATTGAAATGCTTCAGCAGTATATCAAGAATATGATGGAGATTCGGGACCCTCTCCTCAGGGAAATTTTGTCATATGAGAGTTTTGTAAAGGATATGCTAGGACCCTTTGACCTCAAATTAGCTAATACAGGAATAATGGAGCAGCAACAAGTTTTGGATCAGTGGGATGCATATGAGGTGCAACACCTAGGACCCTCGGTTCAGTTTTATGTCACCCTCATGGATAGGTATACATATCTAATTACTCAGTGTCAAGAGGTGGCAGGCACAATGAAGGAGTTAGAGGAGGGGAGAACACATGCAGATGAAGTTTTGAAGAAATATAATTTTAGATTTAAGCATGTAGCTGATCCTCCAGTTCAAGCAATTGCTTGTATAGTTGATAATTATAGAGCTTTTACCAAGAAATAAGGAATAAACACATAATTGCTAAAGATGGAAAAGCTTTTTCATAAATCCTTAATCTTGTTTTTTTAGCTCTAGCTCCTACTCAAGTTCTAATTTTGAGAGAAATTTTGCATGACTATGAAAACGTGGCTCACCCAACATGGTCTTCGTAGTGCTCATGCAGTCCCTATTTCGTAGTTGTTAAGTGGAGTGTCAAGGCAGAAACTTGCAAGTTAGCTGTGACTCCTAGTTTCAGTTCTTAATTTAGGGTAGGTTTATTTCCTAGATAATAGGGAAAAAAACTTCTATAAATTGAGAAGTTGGATTCATTTGTAAGGGTCCCAAATTGATGATTTGTGGCCCACTTAGAGATTTTCGAATATTTTGCAAATTGTTAAGAAGTTTGAGTTATTTTTGTTATACATTCATTGAGATTAATATGAGAAACAACTTGTAGATTGCCTGATCTACGTCTATATTCTACCAAACTGTTTTGTGTAATCTGGTAACGTCTATTATTTGGAGTTAGCAATGTGGTTTAATCTTTTTGTTTATCACTTTATGAATCATATTGCACACGTTAGTGGTCTATGAGAATTATTGTGATAGGCCATATTGTTGATAATTTTATTTCCATAAATTTGTGAAATTGATGATTTTCAAGGTTTTCTAGAGGTCCGTTGTTGAATGCTAACTTGGATAATATTTGATAATTTCTTGGATTAGATGGAACTAATTGAGTAGTTCATTAAGTTGTTATTATATTGGTTGTTATTGTTATTTTCTTGTTCCCCTTTATGCTTTGCATTTTATTTCCCAGAGAATCTTAAACCATAAAAACACAAAAAGAAAGGAAGTGTAGTTATCCATAATTAGCGAGATTTAGTTCCAACCAGCAGGCCCCTTTATAGGTACAACCACATCAACCATTGGGCTGCCCATCACCACCATGACCCAACTATAGAGACCTTGGGGTAGTGAGTTTTCCCAAATTCATTGTTTTTCAGGAGAGGTGGTGAGTGTTCACATTGGCTACCTAACTGTTGGCAGGTGTGTCAAAATAGTTGTCAATAGGTCTAATTACTAATTTGTCTTTTGAAAAACTCAATGTTTCAACAACTCTTACTCTTATAAATAATTTTTTATTTTGAAATGTAAAAATACCCTTTTATAGATCTATAAGTGAATTTTCTAAAATATATATCTTTTAAAATTTGAATTAGTTTTTATATTTTATACTTTATTTTTATTCTAAGTAGGTCTTTAACACTAAAATATAAGGTTGATTATATTGTAAAGGAAAAATACTATAATTTATTTTAATTTTAAAAAAATAAATAAATGCATTAGAGAAAAGAGTCTATGTCAAGATGATATAATTATTTTCTAATTTGGATAAATAATTAAGAAAAAAGGTGATGCCAAATGGAAAGAGTTATATTTCAGTACACACAACTTTTCAAATTTATTGAAAAATTATATATACATAAAAAATAGTTAAAAATATATGTTTTCACTAAAGTTTCAAGTTATCAATATACACCAAAAAAATGAAGAGAAAAAGGTAAAATTTACTATATAAAGTGTGACACCTCATGTAACTTCAATTTCCGTATGTTATCAACAACTAAATTATAAGTATTACTTTATAAGAAAGTATATTCTAATATTTTTTTAAATTTAAAAAAAAAATACAAACATAAAATACACAAAAAAAAATATAGATTTTATTAGTTTATATCAGTTCAAAACTCAAAACATATATTTCACTTTATATTGATTCAATTTAAAAAGTTGAATTAGCATTGGCTATTTCCTTTATAAAAGTGTGACACAACTTTGTGCTTTTACTCATCAATAAGTTTTCTTTTCTTAACTCTCTACAATTTGTCTGTGGTTTTTCTAAAAGGAGTTAGGGTAAGAAATTTAAACCCTAGTTAGGGAATCAAAGAAAATTGAATAGGGTCTTTTGTAGAGTCCACAAAATGTCAATTACATTAAAAGCTTCAAAATCAAGAGAACCTAAGGAGAAAAGGAAAAAGAAGGACAATAATTATATGATGATTTGATAGCTCAATTGCCTTAATCATCTTCTAGGCCAAAAATGGGAGAGTCGGTGTCCTTGAGTTTTATGATAAACAATGCAATTATAGAGAGATTTATTCCAAGGTTAGGGGACATAACATTTTGAAGGTTTTCTTCCTAAAGTTTGAATATGAGATGCTAGATTATAATCCATGGTGGTTAGGGCTTGCTAAATTAGTTGTCCCTAATGTATTTGTCAATGTAGAGTTGATTAAGGTCCTAGAAAGATGTTATAATCCCACTGGAAGATACATTAAGTCCACAAATGGTTGTTTACTAGAGATTAACAGGGAAAAAATAATCAAGGTTTTTGATATGGAGGACTATAGAGATTTTACCATGAAAATTGATCTTGCAAGCTTGAAGGCAGAATATGAGTCTACCGAAGCTGTGTATAGAATAAAATGGTTGCCCATGCATAGGCCAAAGTATATGGTTCAATTACAACAGTTTGGGAGAATAGAGAAGCCCCTATACAAAGTGTAATTGATTTACAAGTACTATGAAATGTCCTACTATGTTGTAAGCCAAGTATTGAGGTATGAAGGAGGCCCATGTATGCTAGAAGAATTAACTATATTAACTTGATATATATAGAGTGCTACTAATTTCAAGACATATGATTACCCTCAATTTGTAGCAGAGGCAATTCATGATAACTTGGTCAAAATTCAACAAAACAATTCCAAGATAAACTTTAAGTCTAATATTCCTTGTTAATGCATATGCTATTGTATCAAGGACAACAATTCAAAGCTTGGGGCTCTAAGCTTCATGTGAGTGTGTTTGATCGCATTGGCAACAAGAAACTAGTCCAATTATGGACTTCAATTTGGGATTGTGGTTATGAGAATTACCAAGCTTTAGTGTTTGAGAATTTTTTTACCAAGAGAATATATAACATGTATGGTGTTGAATTTCCAAGGTTAACAAGGCAAGTAATGAATTTCTTGAGGCCAAAGGGAAAATAAGAAAAAATCAAGGTTAGTAATGATCATAATTTGGCAGATTGGTATATGGGAGAGCAGTACACTTATATTAGGGTATATGGATTTAGTGGTCAGCCTCATGTTTACCATTCATTGTGCCTAATAGATTAGTTTCTTTATAGATTTTTTGGCAAACGTTTGAGGCATTTTCCCCTTTTAGGGATTCTTCCAAGGGGTCATTTCTTCAAATGTTCTTAAATATTGGTGATTTTATGATTAATACTATCAAAGGATAATTCAAGGATATTTAATTTGTTGAATATCCCAGACAACTGAGAGGGAGGGTAAATCAGTTGTTAATTAAAATTTTCTACTTATTCCACATAAACAAATCCTGTAAACTAATTCCTGATTACTTAACCATAAACATATATAAGCATGAGAGAACACACACATGAAACACAAGATTTTACGTGTAAAACCCATGGAGAATGTTAATTCTCAATTATGAAACACCTATTAGGGTGACACTGGTTAAGGTGATTTTTACAAAGGGTGGCTTACTACTAGAATTATCACTATAGGTGGGCTCACTACTCGACAAAATATACCAGAAAAAAAGGGCTCACTACCCATAAGAGCAAGAAAGAGAAACAATCCACCATTATAGCACAAATGCCACACAGTTGCAATGTTAGAAGAAACTTTTGGCTCACTGCCTCTGGTACCAAATAACATCAGCACACTACCACACTTCTCAACCACAACCAAACACAACGTCACGCAAATTCGCACCAACGGGAGATCGATCTTATTTTCTTGATACACTTACTTTTATATCTGACTTCATTATAATCATCCTTTATTTATATTGATATCTGAATTAGAAATCTCTCAAGTTGGACAAATAATATACCAAAACCCAATTTGAAATTGGTCTTCACTAAGCATTCCCATGGTGGAAAGGAATGAGAAGTGGACCACACCACAATGCACTAGATTGATTAATAAACAACATGTTATCTATACACCACAATCACCAGAGTAAAAACACAACATTCAAGGTCAACTAACCTCGGAATGAACATATCTGAAACAATGACTTTGGAGCACATCATCACATCTTGAAATAGAATAAAAAAGATAAAAACATGGATAGCATGTTCATCCAAGATATCATTGTCAAAAATGGAAATATGGAGATATGCGGAGCGGTACAAACACTGTCAACTGTCATCATCACTGAGAATACTTCTGGAGCACCAAATCATAAGCATGACATGCCAAGGAAACATCCAAAAAAATATCAAAGCCTCATGACTACAAATGCAACATATCAGAAATACTGCGCAAAAACCAATCATTGAATTGCAGAATCAGTACATTGACATCAATGACAACCATACTAACACCCCAACAAGTTCACATTTGCAAAAATCTCCTCCTTTGTCATTGATGGCCCAACTTTAATCAATGACAAACACAAATTCCTATCTCTCCAATCTCTTCAATATCTCCCCCTTTGACATCAAAGACAAAGGTGAGCAACAACTCAACACTTATAATTAGCTTTAGATTCCAGATAGCTCCCCCTAAGAGGAAGCCCCAATCATTAGTCCAAACTAAAATATACATGAAGTCCCCTGGACTAATGCACTGAAAAAGGCATTAATCTCTATGTTAATTGGATTATCATAGCTCTAGAAGGGAATGATGTCTATACAAATATTATTAACCTTTGTTATCTCATTAGAATTTTCTATTGGATGACTAGCACAGAAAGGGACTTTAATCTACACTTTTCTTACCATGAGAAAGCCTATCCAAATGAAACACATATCTATAATTAATATCATTTTAAATTCCTAAGATTTCATGATTCTATAGCTTCTTTGAGTTGGTAGTAACTTTCAAATTGATCTCTCAATTAACTAATGATCTATTTGGCGGTATCCAATTCTATCTATCCAAGTTCATCCTTTTGTTGAACCCCCTTGGGTTAATTCTCTGTAATTAATTAATACAAAAAATCACAAATTTTCTTGATATGCTTAAAAAAGTGAACAATTTTCTATACTAGCTTGAAGTCAAGTTAAACTTTTTGGTTATTCAATAAAAACTTTGAGAGACTTTCTGAATTGTTTTTGTTGTGCTATACTTTTAAACCAAAAATATTTTCCAACATGAAAATATTGCATATAGTCTTTATCTTTTGTTTATTATTTTTTTCCTTATATGAGATATGCACAAATTCTATAGTATGACTTCACTACATTTTTTCCCTACCATAATGATTTTTTCTATGGTTTAAAACATTAAAATAAAAAATTTAAACTATTCAACAATAGTTGTAACTACAACTTATGAAAAAGAAAATGTAACAATATTTAGAATTCAAGAACACATCCCGGGTAACCCCTTTGGAATATATGACATCATAATATTGTAATATCATTAAGCTTGTTAATGTTATACGAAAAATAAGTCAAAATTTAATGTTTAAAGAAACTTGTTTTCTCTCTTTGTGTTAAAAGTAAAACAATTTCATTAATAAAAAGAAATAGAAATTAATTAAAATTTTCTTTGAACAACAAATTATACCATTTGAAAATATTCAACCAATGAGAAGTAAGAATTAAAATAGGCTGACCATATTTTTTAATGTTTATATTTTTCAATTTATTTCAAAATACACAAATTGCTTTATCTATTATTTTATTAGATAATATTTCTCTGCAGTCTTATTAAGATGATGTCAACATTTGGCTATTCTTTGGTTTTTTTTGCTTTTGCATTTTTATACAATTGTATTTTACAATAATGTCACTATTACATAATAGTAAGCAGTGGAGTTGGCTTGGACCATGGGTTTGCTCCCCATTGGTCTTGAGTTTGACTCCGAGGCTCGCCCCATCCTGACCCCAACTTGGTAGTAAGTAAGTCCAACGTAAGGCGGGTTGGGTTTTGTCCTATTTATTTTCACAATGCAATGGTTGATAAAGCCACTTTATTTTTTATAATAATAATTAAAAAGACATAAAATTATAAATATCAAACATATAAAAAAGTTAAATATATAACTTTAATTAATCCATTTATATAATGATAAGATAATAATTTCTTATATAAAATTATATAAATAAAAAAGTTATTAGATAATAATATAATAATTGATATGTAATAATGAAATATAATTTATATGTATTAATGAAATAATTATATATATACACACACTATAATAATTATTATGAATAATAATAATGTTATTAATAGCTAATATTATAGCAAATAAGTATTATATGTCTATTATTATATAGGTTAATTACTAGATGTATAATTATACATGATACCAACTATCATTATTATTATTATATTTAATTAATTAACAATAATAATTGTATATTTATTATAGTTATATGTAATATAATTTTTATATATTAATGAAATAATTATAATATATTAATTATATATAAATTAAATATAATTAAATTATGGACACTTATTATTATTATTTGATCAATAGTATAAAATAATTTAATAATAATTATTATTTTTATATTAGAAATTGAGAGTAAACAGAGAGTATAAGGAGGCCAGGCCTCAGAACAAAAAAGCTGACACCGACTTAGGACAACATAAAAAAGAAAGCGAGTGTAATTGATCATGTACAACTGCACAATACAATATGTCCATAGAAACGTCTGACAATAACTGTAAAAGAAAAAAGGAGCCAAAAGAGAACACATTAGTGCAGGATATCATCATGGGCTCCAACCCATGCCGTCCAGCCACACGGGCCTTCCATCCAGACAATGTTCTTACGATTCTAAAATTGAGCAAGCATCTCCACCTGGTCAAAAGAAGGCTCCCTGTTATCCTTGATCTCAATGGTCAGCATCTTGAGGGCCTCTTCGAAGGAAGATAGGTTCTCCGCGTCTCGTCTCCACTCATAGACATCTTTCATCTCATAGATGAACATAGTAGCATGCCCATCTCTGGGAAACCTCAGGAGCTTGTTCCTTTCCAACTTCATATTAATAGAAACCTGCACAGCGATGTTAAAAAAAGTGAGTCATCGAAAAGAATCAGTAAGGGTGTTGGCTTGGCCTTCAAACCTATCTCCATTCCTTATCTTCCATATATACCAAATAATGTTAGCAGAAAGAATAAACCAAAAGATATTAGCATCTTGCTTAAGCCTCTAAATATAACCAGAAATGATTTCCATAATATTCACAAGACTAGGGATAGAGAAACCAAACATTAACTAGATCTCCTTAGCAATAGAGCAGTCAAAAAGAATATGCCTACTAGTTTCAGGCAATTTACATATAGAACACAAATCAGCATTATATAGATCCTTTCTAAGAGGAAACCTATCGAGCATCATGAGCCATTTAAAGCATTTAATTTTGGGAGCAACCAGACTTTTCCAGAGCCTATTACAAATTTGCTACCAATGCATGATAGATAAGTCAATATACCATAACAGATTAACATGATTGGTAATAGAATCATCATAAGGCAAAACAATATAGATATTACAGGCCTTGATTTTAGATAAAACAGAACCGTCAGCCCATTTAAATGAGAGAAATCTATGAGAGTCAGCATCATAGTCCTTAGGAAGACCCAGATCAGCACAAGCCTTCTTAATCATATTATAGGTTCTTTTTTGAGCAAGGGGGAGGTTATACTTGGTACTAAGTTCTTCCCAGCTGATAAGAGTGTCATGTTCCAGAATGTTAATTAAATAGGTTATCCCTTTGTTGGCCCAAGATTTGGCCGAGCAACCCTAAGAAGGGCCAAAGGTTTGGCAGCGTGGAAGAGATTCCACCAAATAGATCTTTTGCCATGAACAAGACCATTACTGTTGACATTAGTGTTGACCATATATTTCCTAACATACTCCCAAGATTTCCAAATAGATTTAAATACACAAGTACCTTGGACGGAGACAGGGAAACCACCAACAACAAGGTCACCTAAGGGTAATCCTTTCCAAGACTTAGCACCTTTCGACACAACCCTCTCAATATTTTTTCTAACCAAGACCTTCCAAGGTTCCTAACCCTTAAAAGCATAGAAGATCCATTTGGTTGTGAGAGAAATACCTTGGGTCCTGAGATCTTTCAGCCCAAGGCCTCCAAGTTTTTTCTCAATATGACACCACTTCCAGTTAATAGCATGCATTTTATTATTCCCTTTTCCATCAGACCACAGGAATCATCTAACAACCTTCTGAATTTCAAGAATTTGATAGTTACTAAACATCCAAGCAGAGGAATAGTAGATATTGATGCTCTGCAAAAAAGATTAGAAAATATGTTTGATGGCAACACACACAACAGCACAAGAAACAAACATTAGTGTTAGCAACAAAAGATTATCCTAAACAGGCATACCAAGAGAGATATTAAGCATGAAATAGAAAGCATATAAACATAGAATAAAATAGCTAATCAAGATGCTCATAGTTGCTCCTCCCTTGTTCCTCTCCTCTCCAAGTCCCAAATGAGTGTAGCTCTCAGCTTTTAGCACTAGCCATGGATGCCATATGGAGATTCAAGATGGTTGAATATGATAAGCAAATGTTATGCAAGTGTAGATAGTGATGCTATGAGAAAGCTCTATGCTAATGCCAGTATAACAACAATACTCTAATGCATCCTCCTTTGCTTGAGGAGAAGGGTTCTATTTATAGAAGAAATGGGGAAATGAAGGGCTAAGATTGAGCAATCTTAACAAGGGTTAGGATTGAAAGATATTCAATCCATGTGAGACTTTCAACCCAATCCCATGTTGACAAGTGTCACCATGAGGAGGCTTGAGAGGAGAGATAAGGAGCATTAAATGCTTGAGGGGACATGATGGTTACCCTAGTCAAAGAAATAAATGCTTTGAAGAGACACATGGGTTACATGAGGGTTAAGTTAGGGGTCAAAGTCCTTAACCATGGGTGCAAGTGGAATTAACCATTAATGGTCATGTAAGAGCCATAAGTGGTTTGGAAGACTTTAGAGGCTAATTTGTTGAACACGCAAAATCATTAATTGCTTTTCAAAGACTTTGGAGTCTTTGAGAAGTGACTCCAATTTTCTTAGGAATGTGACAATATTTAGGGGATGGATTAGGTTAATTAGGAAGGGTTTAGAAGAATCTAGAAGGGGTTTAGGCATGCAAGTGGATTTTGTAGGAAAATGCAAGTGGGAGGAATTTTGGTATTTTCAATTAAAATAAAATCATTTATTTCAATTAAATGGTGTAATTTGCATTTGGATAAATATTCAAATAAATATTAATTTATTTAAATGAGAAAAAGGAAGATAAAGCATTAAAATGCTTGAAGACTTTGAGGAAAACCATTAAAGTCTTAAGAAGACTTTAAGGGAAGCCATTAAGTTTGAAGACTTTAAAGCCATCAAGTTTGAAGACTTTAAAGGAAACCATTAAAAGCTTGAGAAGACTATAGAAGGAAGCCATCAAGTTTGAAGACTTCAAGGGAAACCATTAAAGGTTTCAAGTGGGTGAGGATAAATAGGATTTTAAATAAATAATTTATTTAAAATAGTTGTGCAACTTGCATTTGTAGGAAAATGCAAGTGGGTGGAGGATAAAGGTGATTTAAATAAATGATTTATTTAAAATAGTTGTGCAACTTGCTTTTGTAGGAAAATACAAGTGGGTGGAGGATAAAGGTGATTTAAATAAATGTTAATTTATTTAAATGTGAGAGGTGGGATTTTGGGGGATTTAAATAAATATTAATTTATTTAAATGTGAGAGAATATTTAATTAAACAAATATGATTTATTTATTTAATTAATGGTCTGAATTTGGTTAAGTGAATTAAATCAAATAAATTGAATAATTTATTTAATTAACAGGAGAAGAGGGTTAAGATGAATTAATTAAATATTAATTTAATTAATTATTGATTGATGGTTAAATAATCAAATAAATACTAAATATTCATTTAATTAAGTGGACAGATTTATGTGACTACAGATATTGTAGGAGGAAAGGATTTTCTGGCAAACTTGGACCCTGCCAACCAAGGAAAGGAACTTGTTGTTCCACTTATTAAGTTTCTTATCAATTTTCTCCCTAACCCATAACCACATATCCTTAAGGGAGGGAGAAATGGAGAACGGTATACCAAGATACCTGACAATTTTGTTGGGGTTGCCCCATTGGTAGTCATACTGTCTATGTCATTCATGAGGGTGTTCTTTTCACCCCAGGAAAGTCGACTTGGACTGAGAGATGCGAGCCTCAAAGATCTCACCAAATATCTTGATTTTTTGATTGAGATTCTCCAATTTCTGATTAGTGAGCTCAAGGAATAGAGCCATATCATGGGAAAATTGAATATTCAGCAAGTCATTATCATCACGAAGCCTAACCCCTTTCACATTAGGGGAGAGGGAATTATCCCTTAAGAGGTAGAAGAGAGCATCAGAGGCAATGACAAAAAGAGAAAGGGCCAGGGGGCACCCCTATCTGATAGAACGAGATAACATTATGGAGGAGGAGAGGGTACCATTAACTTCAATATGGGTAGAGGCATCTTGGAGGAGGACCTTAACATAATTACAAAACTCCCTAGGGAAGGCAAAAGCTTCGAGCATCATGATAATAAAGTCTCATTCAACCCTATCATAGGCTTTCTCAAAGTCAAGAAGAAACATAGCAATGTCCTGTCTGGACACCTTAGACCACTCCATAGCCTCCTAGCTAGTGATGAGGTTTTCAAGGATATTTCCACCTTTAATGAAACCCGTTTAGGTGGGGCAGATGAACTTGGGAAGAATTTTCTCAAAGCGAATGGCCAGAATTTTAGCCAAGATCTTATAGGACACATTAAGGAGGATAATGGTTCTCCAATTTTTAATAAGGGCTTTATCACCATCCTTGGGTATAAGCTTGATGGTGCCCTTGTTGATGGAATCACCAAGGGTGCTATGTTCATTAGCCTCTGTGTAGATATCATGCAGATCCGTGCTAATCTAGTCCAGGTTAGCTTTATAGAACTCAATAGGGAGACCATCAGGTCCAGAAGTTTTATCATTATTAAGAGAGTTGATGGCTCTTTGAACTTCCTCAACAATGATCTTCTGCTTTAGGAGGAAAGACTCTTCCTTAGAGATCTACAGGGAATAATGAATCTACATTTAAGTCTCATGGCCTTGGTAGCCTCAGAATCTTCTAAAGTGAAAAGGTTTTTATAGAATAAGGTAAAGGCATCTTTGATGTTGTCAATATCAATAATCTCCTTGTTATCAACAAGAAGCCTATCAATTTTTTCCCGATTTTATTTTTGTTTAAGAAGATTAAAGAAGAACTTCGAGCCTCTATCCTCGAATTGAAGCCAATTGCTACAGGCTCTAATCATGGCTCCCTTGATCTTAACTTGCTGATGTTTCCTAAGAGCATCCCTAGCTCTCGCAACTTGGTTGGCCAAATTAGGGTTAGTTGGGGACTGTTGAATTTTTTTTTCAATGTTCTGGAGATTGAGATTAAGAGTTTTGTCCATAAATCTGTAATCTTTGGCCTTCTTTTAACCCACAGTTTGCAAGAGCTTCTGCCAAGAGGTAACATTGTAGTTCCATCTGGTAATGTGGGAGGGAAGATTCTTATTTTATTTATTGAGGAGTCTAATAAGGTTGATGGCAGTAAGGACATCAAGATCTTTATGTAAATTAGAGTTAAGCAGGAATGTTTTACCCCCGACCACATTGGTGTTCGAAGAGTTAGCAATTTTGATATGAGAAATGATAAGGTGGTGATCCGAAAGAGTAAATGGGAAAGCAACAATCATGTTACCCTGATCATTAGGCATAAAGGAGAAAAGTTCCTTATTAGCATAGAATCGGTCATCTACAATATATTCTATTATTACCCTTTTGGTAGTTACACCAAGTGTGCCAAAGACCCTTGTACTCAGAGTTATTTCCTAAAAGGGGATCAAACAAATTCTTCTGGTACTTCATTCTATCCCAGTGAGTTTTTTCAAAACCTTTCCACTCAATGGGATTTCCTCTAGCTTTATCATCTTGACTCTCAATCATGTTAAAATCCCCACCTAAGATCCAGGGGATGTTAGGTAAGGAGGCAGTCCAGTCCCAAAGGGCGATTCTATCTTTATAGTCATTGGGAGCATAGATAGAGCAGATCCCAATGTGAGAACCATCAATATTGATAGTGGCCCACACAACCCTATTATAGGGGGAGCAACCTTTGTTAGTAATGTGGATAGTCCATTTAGGGTTAATGAGAAAACTGAATCCCCCTTTACCTCTGAGATGGTTGGAGTAGATCTTAATGGAATCATTCCAAATAAAATTAAGGTTCACCTCAAGGGTAAAGCTAATATCCTTAAGCTCTTGTAGCATCAAAAAATTAATATCTTTGTGAGATTCCAAGAATCTCTTAATAACTTATTTTTTGTATGGAGATTCCAGACCTCTCACATTCCAAGAGATACTTCATGGTAAAGGGGGATAAATTAAGAGCTCTTAGCAGCTTGTAGGCTACTAACACAGGCTGGAAGGCCCTTCTGGTTTCCATTCTTCTTCTTGTTCATGGGAGCTTTGTTTTTTAGATCTAATAGGATGCCCTCTCCTATTAGGTTTGGAAATACCCCCGGTGTGTGTTGGTATTTTGGTATGGTTTTGTCATTGATGTCAACACCTACTAAAACTTTAGCACTTTGGAGATCCAGCAACATTCACCGGCAAGCAAATGACTTTTGCACAGTCATTGGTATATGGTACATCGGCAGGAAATAATGATCACCGACACTTGGAATGACTTGGAAAACACTTGGTAATGTCGAAGACATTGTTTGGACATCTTATCTTGGAGAATTGTTTATTGGCATATACGTATTTGCATATTTGCGTTACCAGCAAATAGGTCCAGGGTTTCCACATACAAATATTGGTGTTATGTGTTGTGGATGACTTTGTCTTTTGGTTTCATGCATTAATCTTTACCGGTATTGCATTTATCTGTTAAAATTGTCAATCGGTATAAGAGACTATCTCACCGGTATTAAGCAGTAAATTGATTAAGTTGTTTTTGGTTAATATTATTAAGACAACTGATTCACCCCCCCCCCCTCTCAATTGTCCCCAGGATCTAACAATTGGTATCAGAGCCTAGTCCTCTTTTGTAGAAGTTTAACAACTTGAGGAGATCCAATGTCTACTAACTATTTCAGGAAGGACAGTCCTAAACTTGATGGAACCAACTATGGCATATGGAAGATCAGGATGGAGACACATCTGAATTGCATTGGAAAGGTCATTTGGGATGTAACAAACAATGGATATATTGCTCCTACTGTAAGTCATCCTAATCCACCAAATCTGACTAAAGATGAGGAGAATGATTGCAAGGCAAGAGAAGCACTCTTGAGTGCTCTATCAGATCAGCAAATCATGGGATTATCAGATAGGTCTACTGCTAAAGCTATTTGGGATCACTTGGAAACACTGAATGAAGGAGATTCCACAGTTAAAATTGCAAAACTTGAAAGCTTCTGGGTCAGGTATGAAAGTCTGAAAATGGAAGAGGATGTTCAAGAATCTCTGCTTTTATGGAAAGAGTAAATGAAATTGTTTTGGGTATTAAATATTGTGGAGGAACCTTAAGTGAAGATGAAATTGTTTCAAAAGTTTTAAGAGAATTGCCACCGGCATATAAAATGATGGTTACTGCAATAAATGAACTTAGAACAATGCCTAACACTTCAGTAACTAGGGATACATTGATTGGAAAACTATCAGCCTTTGAAATTAAGGAATTTGGTCCTGCTGCTACTATAAAAACAGACTTAGCTTTTAAGGCATCAACATCATCTACACCATCATTTGACAAGTCTGATTGGAAAGCCTTTTATGCAAGAGAACTTGAAGAAAGCAGGAGAGAAAATGAAGAACTTGAACAACTTGAAGCACTATTTGCAAGAAAAATGACTAAAGGTCCAGTTGGAAGTAAGTATGAAGGTAAAGCACCCTTTAAATGTTTTAACTGCAATAAGATTGGTCATATGGCTTCAAGATGCCCTGATAGACATGCTAGGTTAAGAGAAGAAGCTAGAAGGACATACAAACCCAACCCTAAATATCAAAGATACAAATTCAAGAAGAATAAGGACAAATCTTGTTATGTTGCTGATGAAGGAGTGACTGATGATTCTAATGAGGATCTGGTGGACAATGGATGGGTTTTTGTTGCTATAACAGAAGATCAACTGGCACCTACAGTACAACTAGTAGAACAGGCCTTGGTTGCTAAAATTGAAATTAAGGATGAATGGATCATTGATTCAGGATGCTCACATCACATGACTGGTGACAAAAGTAAATTCTTAACTTTTCAAGAGTACAATGGAGGTCTAGTAAGATTTGGAGATAACAAAGCTTGTTCAATCAAAGGTAAGGGTTCAATATCTCTTGATGGTAAGCATAACACTGATAATGTTTACTATGTTGAAGGTTTAAAGCATAATCTTTTGAGTGTTGGTCAATTAGTTGAGAAAGGATTTCAATTACAATTTAAGAATGGTAAATGCAAAATCATGAACAGAACTGGTTTAGAAATTGCAACCGATAATCAGACTAGAGGTAATATCTTTCATTTGAATAACAGTGAAAAGACACGCTTGATTGCACATATTGATGAAAGTTGGTTTTGGCATAAGAGACTCTATCATGTAAATTTTGATTGCATGGTAAAGATCAGTACTACTAAAGCAGTTAGAGATTTACCTAAAATTGTCAAACCTCACAACACAATATGTTAGGAATGTCAATTTGGAAAACAAGCTAGATCTAGTTTCAAAAGTATTCCAGAAAAATCAAATAATGCTCTTGATTTAATTCATACTGACTTATGTGGTCCAGCTAGAACCAAAAGTTTACAAGGTGATAGATATTTCATGCTAATCATTGATGACTACTCTAGAATGTGTTGGGTTACTTTTCTCAGAGAAAAATTAGAAGCACTTGGGAAGTTTAAACTGTTCAAAGCAATGGTTGAAAATAAAACTGGTAAGAAAATCAAATGTTTAAGATCAAATCAAGGAGGTGAGTTTACATCTAAGGAATTTAATACCTACTGTGAAGTGAATGGAATTAGAAGACAGCTATTAGCACCCCAGACACCACAACAAAATGGAGTTGTAGAAAGAAAGAACAAAACTATCTTGGATGCAGCAAGAAGTATGTTGTCTGAATCAAATCTACCACATGTATATTGGAGAGAAGCAGTAAGTACAACAGTCTATACATTCAACAAAGTTCACATCAAAGGTGAAACTGGTAAGACCCCTCATGAACTATGGTTTGGTATTACCCCTACTCTTAAGTATTACAAAAATTTTGGAAGTAAATGCTATATTAGAAGAGATGAGTACATTGGGAAATTTGATCCTAGAAGTGATGAAAGATTATTTTTAGGTTATTCATCTAAGAGTAAAGCATATAGATGTTTTAACAAGAGATTGCACAAAATTGTTGAAATCACAAATGTAAAAATTGATGAACAATTCAGAGGAACTTCAAGGTATATGGATTTTGAACCGGCAATAGAAATTCTGACAAATGAATCTACACTAAATCCACCGGTACAGAGTGAAGATCCAGTTACACCGGTATCATCTGAAAATTCCACAGTAACTGAGGAACAACAACAAACAAAGACACCCCGATATGTAAGATTGAATCATTCTGAAGATCAGATAATAGGAAACAAATATAGAGGAGTTATGACAAGAGGAAGATTGGCAAATGAAGAGGTATGTCTTATTTCTCAAATTGAACCATCATCAATTAATGAGGCATGTGAAGATAAGTTTTGGATTAAATCTATGGAAGAAGAATTAGAGCAGATTGAAAAGAATGACACATGGACATTAGTTCCCCGGCCTAAAGATAAAAATGTTATTGGAACCAAATGGGTATTTAGAAACAAACTTAATGAAGATGGTGAAGTAATCAGAAACAAAGCAAGACTAGTGTGTAAGGGATATACAATGAAACCTTTGCACCGGTAGCTAGAATTGAGGTAGTTAGATTATTGTTGGCTTTTGCAGCTCATAAGAACTATAAAGTATATCAGATGGATATTAAATGTGCATTTTTTAATGGAATTCTTGAAGAAGAAGTTTGCATTGAACAACCTGGTGGATTTTCTTTAACAGAAGACAAAGATATGGTTTGCAAGTTAAGGAAAGCTTTGTATGGGTTGAAGCAAGCTCCAAGAGCTTGGTATGCAAGATTAGATAAGTATATTTTGAAGATTGGTTTCTCTAAAGGAAATGCAGACAGTAATTTATACTATAAAGTGACTAATGATGACATCTTGGTTATAGAAGCTTTTGTTGATGATATAATATTTGGAGGAGAAGATGGATTATGTAAGGATTTCTCTATCAAAATGCAGCAAGAATTTGAAATGTCTATGATTGGAGAAGTAAAATTCTTTTTAGGATTGTAGATCTCACAGACTGATAAAGGTATATTCTTGAGTCAATCAAAATACTTAAAAGAGCTACTAAAGAAATTTGGGATGGAGAACTCTAAACCGGTAAGTACACCTATGACTACAAATGACAAATTATCACTAAGAGATGAATCAACACCTATTAATCCAACTAGGTACAAATCTATGATAGGAGGTTTACTGTATTTAACACAAACAAGACCAGATATTATGAATCCAATATGTATTATGTCAAGATTTCAAAGTAATCCTAGAGAAAATCATGAATCAGCAGTAAAAAGGATTTTCTGGTACTTACAAGGCACTACAAATCTTGGCTTATGGTATCCTAGAGATGAAAACTTTGAATTATGTGCATACACATATGCAAATTGGGCAGGAGATGTAGATGACAAAAAAAGCACCACCGGTAGAGCATTTTTCCTTGGAAACAGATTAATTTCTTGGTTAAGTAAGAAACAAAGTTGCACATCTTTATCAACAGCAAAATCAGAATATGTTGCAGCAGCAACAAACTGTACACATGTATTATGGCTTAAACAAATGTTAAAAGACATAAAGGTAAATTGCAAGGAACCTATAACTATCTATTGTGACAACACTACAACAATTGATATATCAAAGAATCCAGTACAACATTCTAAAACTAAACATGTTTCTGTCAAATTGAACTTTCTGAAAGAAAATGTTGAAGCAAAAATAGTCAAAATGGTTTATGTGAATACTAAAGAGCAGATTGCAGATATTTTCACTAAACCTCTACCTAAGGAGACTTTTGAGTATCTAAGAGATCAGCTTGGGATCATACCCCCACCGGTAGATACTTAAACAGTTGATGATTGTCATCAACCGAAAAAATTAATAGAAATATTTTTTACTCCGGCTTTGATGAGGAAGCTACTTCATAGGGGGAGTAGTTGGTATATTATAATTGGTTGGTATTTTGTATATGGATTTTTTTTTTTTTTATCTTTGGCATTTGATGTCAAAGGGGGAGAGATATCTATTGGAAAAACACATTATACACTATCTTTTGGGGAGAGATACATTATACACTATCTTTTGGGAAGAGATTGGTACAGAAAACATAGATAAACTCATATTACTCTCAAGGGGAGAGATTGTTACTTTGGGGAGATTATTGGTTTTATACTTGGCATTTCTGTTTTGGCACTTTGATGGTTTTTCCATCTTGTGTTTCCATCAATGCCAAAGGGGGAGATTGTTGGTATTTTGGTATGGTTTTGTCATTGATGTCAACACCTACTAAAACTTTAGCACTTTGGAGATCCAACAACATTCACCGGCAAGCAAATGACTTTTGCACAGTCACTGGTATATGGTACACCGGCAGGAAATAATGATCACCGACACTTGGAATGACTTGGAAAACACTTGGTAATGTCGAAGACATTGTTTGGACATCTTATCTTGGAGAATTGTTTATTGGCATATTCGTATTTGCATATTTGCGTTACCGGCAAATAGGTCCAGGGTTTCCACGTACAAATATTGGTGTTATGTGTTGTGGATGACTTTGTCTTTTGGTTTCATGCATTAATCTTTACCGGTATTGCATTTATCTGTTAAAATTGTCAACCGGTATAACAGACTATCTCACCGGTATTAAGCAGTAAATTGATTAAGTTGTTTTTGGTTAATATTATTAAGACAACTGATTCACCCCCCCCCCCCCCCCCCCTCTCAGTTGTCCCTGGGACCTAACAATGTGATCATCTTGATCATCACCAGAGTCATCTTCACCTTGAAATATATCACTAGTTTTTGGGCTCAATGGTGTGGCTTGGTTGGACAGGGGTTGCATTCATCACCGTCCAGGGAATTTGTGTGGATGAAACGTTAGGAGAGAAAAAAAATTATTTCTAGAACCACAATTGTCAACAGTAATGACTTGGATCACAACATCATCCTCAATTTCTCTAAATAATTTAGGAGGTAGACTCCCGTTAGATACAGTAGTGGTTCTAATGCAGGAGGTGGAAACAATAGGGATGAGCTCAATAGATAGTGTATTAGAATATGAGGTCCTCACTGGGCCACCTCCAACATTAAAATCATTACTGCATCTATCAGAACTCTCAAAACTTTTGACAATGGACTTAACCAAGGATCTATTTTCATGATCCATGGGGGGGGTATCCTTCTTTCTACCTTCAATAGGGTTCGCAACATGATTAGTAGATCTAATTCTTTCAATGGCTAACTGTTGCACTTTTTTCCTTCTGCGCTTCTTAGATTTCCTAGTGACAACCTGAAAAATTTCATGTTGATCACTCTCCATCTGTTCCAAAGCTTCTCCAATTGGAGAATGGGGGAATGGTGTCACCGTAAATTGCCCAAAATTTGGGCAAGTGTCAGCAATGGGGGTGTCTCCTTTCACTATGAGATTTTCACTACTATTGGGTTGGGCCATGGAAGCGGAAGGAATATCAGGGTTTAAAGGAGGTTTCTTCACATCTGAGTGATTCCTTCGAGTATCATTCCCCATTTTTTTCCTATTGACAATCAGGCAATCTTTGCATAAATGGCCCTCTTTTTTGCAGAGGAGGAGCGCATTCAAACCCCCTAGGATTTCAATAGGGCAAGAGAAGAAATCTCCTTCAATTTTTAGGTTAAGAGCTTTAGGAAGGTCGATTCCAGGTTTAATAGAAATAAGAACCCTAGCATCTAGGTGTGACACGAGTCGAGAGGAATCGTCCATGCGAATGATTTTGCCAATATGTTCCACAATCTGGGGGATAAAATACCACAATAAGGGAGGGACGTTCTTTATTAAGACCCATTGACGGCATGAGAGAGCTAGGATTTCCTCTGAAATAACATCTAGGGTCCAATCGAGGGCACGGAAGGACATTTTCCCCACATTCTAGTAGAGTTTTTTAAGAACTTCAAGCTGCATTTCATGATTATTAAAGAAGATCACAAACAACCCTTTATGTATTTGTCTACAGAAAGAAATCCGAAAGCCTAATTTTAAATTCCAATAATTGTGAAACCAGTCGTCCAATAATTTTCGAGGAGGGAATTTTTCAACATCGACACAAGCAAAAAAGATGGCAGTATCTTTTAGTCTAATCTTCTCTAAATCTATTTCATTAGCCATGGATTCATTAGGTGAAATGGAGATAGAGCTAGAGTCGAAGCCAAGGTCCATACCTTCTGAATTCTCTCCTTCATCTCCATTAGCGGCAATAAACTTCACATTCTTAGAGATTGCAGACGAATCCCTAGCCACAACCTCACTAATTTTTTTCCTTGGTTGCAGAGAAGGTTGGGAAGAAACGGGTGGGGTAGGTGCAATAAATGCACCGTCAGATTCTGCCTCCATTAAGGCTAAGGGAAATCGCACGAGTGAACAACAAGGAATACACATAAATAAATGAAGAACGAAATTAAATGAAGCAGATGAAAAAAAAGCATAGATAAAAAGGAAATCAAACCACGTGGAGGAGGGAGACCTCCTCCACCACCACTGCCGAGGTACGACCCTCTAGCTCAGAATCACAAGATCGCCTTCCTTTCGCCCATCACCATTTATTTTTTAACTTTTAATATATTTTAAATTTAATAGATTGATTATAAATATTTATTATGAATAATAATAATGTTATTAATGATTAAAATTTATAATAAAAAATATTATATTTCTATTATTGTTATATAAGTTAATTATTACATGTATATACACGATTCTAGTTGTCCTAATTATTAGTATATTTAATTAATTAACAATAATAATTGTGTAGTTATTATAGTTATATAGTTATTATTGTAATTGTATAGTCATTATATTATAATTATGTATTAATTTATTTTAATTTAATGATTTAAAATTATTGTACATGGAGCTTTAATTTTAATCTAACGCACTCTATATTTTGCAAAACTTATACATATCTAGTTTTTGTTACACGCATAAATCATTATTGTTACAATTTTGTTTAACTAAGCAACATACTATGGATGTTATTGACTTATAGTAACTAGATGCAATGTATCTTTTGTCTTTTGGTTAATAAGGAAACATTTTATGGTTTAACATTAAAATATAGATATTTCAAGGTTAAACTTTCCTCAATGATATGTCTTAGAAGATTTACTATATTATTACTACAATTATTATTTGAAGAATTCTAAATTATTATTTAAAGATGTCAAGATTTTAAAAGTATTACTACAATTTACAAAAGTTCCAACATTAATACAAAAGAATTATACATATGTAGTTTTTGTTACATGCAAAATCAGTATTGGTATAATGTTGTTTAACTAAGCAACATGTTATAGATTTTATTGACTTATAGGAACTAGATGCAATGTGTCTTTTGTCTTTTGATTACTTAGTAAGGAAACATTTTATGATTTAACATTTAAATATAGATGTTTCAAGGTTAAATTCTCATCATTGCTATTTGTTGGAAGATTTGTTGTATTATTACTACAATCTACAAAAGTTTCAACCTTGATACAAAAGAATTATGGAGGAATTTGGCATCTCTTGTTATTTAATTTTCATAGATATTATATATCTCAAGAAAATAGATCTATCCACAACTTGAATTTTCATTAATTTTGCTGGAGTCATCCACTATAATGTATTATGATGTCTTATATACGATTTGTATTTATCATTTTTTTATTTCAACTCTTCATGATATGAAAGATTAGTTAGGAGAGCTATACAAGGTTTGGGTAAGAGCCACAAGCACTTTGTCAACAAATAAGGGATCCTAAATTTCACTTTAATTTATTTATAAAATTTGTTATCAAATTGTTTATGATCTTCATATCACTTTCTAGCCTTGTCAAAAATTATTTACAGTATTAACAAGTTGAATAGTTCTTAATAAACCCACTTGAAATCAAGTCTTCTTGTTGAGTGAAAATCTTTCATAAAAAATAAATTAAAAAATAATAATCCATAATAATCTAATAGACAACATTAATCTTATCAACATAAATAAAAAAACAAGAAACTTTTTGCTTAGGTTTCTCTCTTTCTAATGCCATGGGATGTTTCTCATGTTTCTCTGTTTCTGATGTCGTGGAATGTTTCTCATGTTTCTCATGTCGTTTGGCTGTTGTTTGTTCTTTGGTTCGCTACTGGTTTAATTTTCTTATGTTTGGATTTGAGTTTCGGATCCCTATAAAACCCATTTTATTTTAATCAAAAACATTAATCTTATAAAAATATATATATATATAATAAATTTTTTGGTTTCAAAATGAAATTATATATATATAATCAAATCTATTGACTCCACAAACCCTTATTGAAATCCCCCCAATTTGAGTACAGATAACCTTCAGCTCTTACGGCCCTCCTTGTAATTGCAGACGTGTTGACAGTGACTCCCTTGTTCACTAGTAATTGGCGTGTTGTTTTTGTTTTCGCGTAACAACTTCATTCCTACACGGCCGGACATCCTGAACCAGTCAAGACTAAAATATGGAAACATCTGAGGTGATAATTTATTTCAAAAATAAATCTGTTTGTGGAGGTCTCAAACTGAAATGTAAAAGTATAACATCATCATTCCATTTTATAACGAGATAACTATTATGACTAATCTTGGATTGGAAGCTGAAAGATGGGGAAAAGCTAGTAGGTAGTGGCATTATAAATAGGTCTCAAACATTTTTTTAAGACTATTATTCTCTTTAAAATGGGAATGTTAACATGATTCTAAAATAAGAAAGTTACTAGCAGACATTGAGTTTCATAATTGTTATGATTATGTTAGATAATAAATATTTTTTTATCATTTTATTTCAATCAAAATCTAGACATTCACTATCTATAAATGATTTTTATGAAAAGATAGTAATATTGTTCTCTATATAATGATGAAAAGTAGAGGTCTAAACATATCTTTGGGAAATATTCTATGTCAAAGAACATAATTTCCTCTATCAATTGTGAATACAACAAGAGTTTTACTATTTTGGCTTTGCCAAGTTGTCCATCATTTTGGGCTTATGGCTTATTTTCATTCCAAATAATTTTTCTAAGGCATTGGTGGTGATAAATTTTCTTAGGCTATCAATAGTCTACATAGTCCATCAATAGTTATCAAACTTCAACTAGCAAGGCTTAACCATTGGTCACCAAACCTCAATCGTGCTAGCTTCCCAACCAATCCTTAGGCCTAAACAAAAACATTTAAACATTTTCAAATATATCTTTGAAATTTTCCATTGCAACATTCAAATCCATTTCCCCTCTTTAGTCTTTTAAAGCACTATTCTTTCAATGGGCATAACTTTCACCCATGATGTCAAATTTTCAACTTGTAAAAATTCTTAAAAATATCTAAACATGAACTATGCAATGATATAAGTTTGGATTTTAGATTTCATTGTTTTTGTAAGTTTTTACTCCCATTAAGGTAGGAATTATGGTGAATAGTATTTCAACCATAACGTTTTCATACAGAATTAGATTCTCAATTTGGAATAGTCAATGAGAGAATTGGATAAATTATTTTTCATGCGAGTATTCAAGACAATTTGTAGGATAAGGAAAGTTGAACCATAGAATTTGTTTTTTTGTTTGGTGTGTTTCATTAGTAAAAATTAATAAAAATAATCATTTAATTAACTTTGAAAATCAATAAAGACAAACAAATACAATTCAAATTATTTTTAAAATTGAATAATCACCAATTTATTAATGAGATTATTAAATTAATCTATTAATTACAACAATTAAATAACTTTTAAGAACATGTCATAGAGAAAGATATTATCTAAGAATTCATATTGATGTTATTATTTAGAAAGGAAAATTAAGAAACCATATAACTAAGAATATTATGGTTGTGGATTGACCGATTGCTGCAAACCCATATTAAATAATGCGATAATGGGATGGATAGCGTTGTGCTTTTGTTTTGGCCGGACTTTCCTGAACAAGTTAAAACTTAAATACGGAAATAATCAAGCAATTAGAGAGAAAAAAATGGGATGGATAGCGTTGTGTATTTTTTATTGGTTGCGGTGGAAAAAAATGGAGTGTGGGGCGGGTAGAGAGAAAAGCTTGACTTGACTCGTGAATTTGCCGGCCTTGTTGATTAGCTACTAAATGCATCCGTGCCTGTCTACATCCACGTCAATTTTAAAACATATATCTCACTAACTATGCTTTAATGACTCTCAACACAAGACTTTTGGGAAGAGTTTGGCTCTGCTTCCACCACAACTTCAACTCATGGTTAAGTCTGTCTCTTTAAGTGATTTGTATCATTTTTGTAAAGGGAGAGTTTGGTATACAAGCTTGTTATATCAATAGATTATTCAAATAGAAGTCAATTTTATTTTACACGATGATTTTTCATTAAAAATATTCTATCAATAGGTCCTTATGAAATACTTGGTAGGGTATTATAAAATACTTGGTAGGGTATTATAAATCAATAGGTCCTTATGAAATACTTGGTAGGATATTTAGAACCCTCAAGAGGCTCTCGTTGATAGCCAAACCCAAGAATATAAATAAGGGTTAACTCTATGTGCATTAGTTAAAGTTAGAAAGGAAAAGGGTCATCTCTTTCTCTAATGTAAATAGTAAGGTAGGAAAAAATAAACTAGTGAAAAGAAAAAGGGAAAAGGCGAGTGATGGGTAAAAGGAATTTAAGGATGATCACTATTACACACATTGTGATAAAGATAACAATATGAAAGAAACATGTTTGAAGTTGTATATAGATTTGGCTCCTCCAAAGAACATGAAAATGAAGAATAAGAATGTTGAATATGTGAGAAAAGGGAACGAGACTAATTTGAGCTCCAAAATTGATGAGGGGGTTTACACCACCCAACGTTCATAAACAACACAACATAGAATAACACAAAAATTTGCAAGAGAGGATAATTTTTCTTTCTATTGCTTCAATAGAAGAAATACAATACTCGAAAAATTACAAGATATAACTGCATGGGCTTTCTAATTACAAAAATCTACAAGTTGGAGCCACAATTTGCACTATGGATCATGCTCTATAACCCTCACCTTCTTTTATATAGAATGTGTAACCATCCTAGAATATTTTGGAAATTGTAACTCCCATTTTGGGTGCCAAAAGTCCAACTATCTATTTTCCACTCAAGAAGATATTTTAAAATTTGAATTTTAGTAATACAACTTTTCCGAATCATAACTTTTGATCTGACTATTCAATTTTCAATTATTATATATCGTTTGAAAGCTCTCAAAAAAATATTTGTCCTTAAATTTTTCCTAAAGGGTATATTTTGATTTTGACCAATTTTTGGGCCCATCTAGAGCCTCTTAGTGCCTCAAATTTAACATTAAATATTTTAAAGAGATTTCAAAAAATAAAAATATTAATATCTCACAAATGAAAAATGGCATTAAAGTGCTTTCTTCACCATTGGATTCATTTCACCATTCTAGAACTCTATGTAATATTTCATGTCCATATGTGCACAAATGCTAACTTACTAAAATTGTAACCCTGGCAATTTTAGCCCTTACTAATATAAAGAAATAATATTTTTGAGTGATGAAATATTTCTCTTACACCCTGGATACTCCTACATCAAGCACTCAAGGTAATTTGAGAAGTGACCCTGTCACATCTTAGGAATTAGAGACCAAGACAATCAACCTCAACCTTAGATAACCATGATGAATCTTCAACAAATCTTCCTCTCCATTTAACCAACTACTCTTCATATTGTTTTTGTCTTATGATTCTACCCACATGGTTACCCAAGATACATTTTATCTCCTTCTTTGAAGTAGGTGCTAGAATATTCTATTGAACTTTTGTTGGTTCCTCTTCAATTCTTCTTATGTAATACTCTATCAAATTTGAAATGTTAAACATAGGTAAAAATGTTGATACTTCAATCTTTGACCTCTTTCCAATCTCAAAAAGGGCCCTAAAAAATTTGTCCTCTTTAAGATATATTGCCACTACTTTGTCTTCTTCAAATTGTTCTCCTTTAAATTCATCCTCACTTTCATCTCTTCTTCTAACATCAACTCCTCTACATATCTCCTTTTGTAGTGCTCAAAAGTGTCTCTAGAGGGCTCTAAAACCCTCTTCTATCACAACAAAATTTCTTTCACCATAGTTCCTTCATGAGGCATTTTCCTCACCTTTTCATAAACACATCCATAGTCCTAGTGAAAACAGCTTGACATTCAATGGTCTATTGACACAATTAGAAACTTCTACTCTGATACTACTTGATGAGGGGGTCAGACCACCCAATGCTCATAAACAACACAACAATAGAGAGTAGCACAAAAAAATTGCAAGAAATAAAATAATTTTTTTTCTTTAATTACTTTAATAAACGAAATTAAATACTAAAAAAATCATGAGCTGCAACCACATGGGCTTTCTAATTACAAACAACTAAAAGTTGGAGCAATAGTCTGCACTTTGAATTATTCTATGTAACCTTCATTCAACTTCTTTATTTGGAATGTGTAATCACCCTAAAATATTTTGGAAAGTATAACTCCCCTTTTGGTTGCCAAAAGTTCAAACTTCTATGTTTTACTCAAAAAGATATTTCAAATTTTAAAATTTGGTAGTACAACTTCTTGAAGTCATAACTTTTGATATAATAATTGGATTTTCATTTGTTATATATCATTGGAAATGTCTTAGATAAATTCTTGTCCATAAAAATTTATTGAAAGGTATAAATTTGACTTTGAATATTTGAAAGAGATTTCAAAAAATGCATATATTAATACCTCACAAATGAAAAATGGTACATTGAAGTGATTTCTTCGCCATTGGCTTCATTTCACCATTCGGGAGGTCTATGTAAGATTTTATGTCCATATGTTCACAAATAAACTTACTAAAAATTTAGTAACCCTACCAATTTGAGCTCTTACTAAAAAGAGAAACAATATATTTTGGGTGAAGAAAGATTGCTCTTACATCATAGATTCTCCTACATAAAAATAGATAATAACTATCATGTGCCACTATGAGGAAAGGTGCATGTTCAAAAAAATATGGGTCTCAAGATGAAGATGAGTTAATTGATTTTCTAAAAAAAAAATTAACTAAATGAAACAACAATGAATTATTTATTTGACACATGTTTATAAATAGTCCCAATTCATAAAATTTAAGTCTCAAATTTGGTTTAGGACAAAAAAGTCATCCTAATCCATATTCCTTGAAATTTGTAATCAAGTGCCTTAACATACTTGTTACTCAAATAAAATTTTACATACATCACATCTCCTAAGAAGAGAAAAGTCCAAATAATCAATAATGACTATCCAAAGGTCTTTATATATAGCTATTTTCCTAAAATATAGATTAATTTTTCATTCTATTTGTTGTTTACATATTGGAACTTAGACAATTGATTTACTAGAATCTTATTGTGAGGATTAAATTGAAAAGATGAAGAGATTTAGACCACTTACTATTAGGAATGGATGTTGTACACCTTGCATAACATGAATTATTTTAATTATGTAAAATAAATATTTATTTGTTGTGCATCACTAGGAGATGTATTTAACAACTTTAAATATTTATTTGGATCCACATGCAAAGTCATATTTAACACCAAATAGATATTTAATAATTAGAATAAGTATTACTAAAAAGTAAATGTGGGATCAATAGTCTCTTCTACTCGTGGTTTTGAGGCACATGACTTGACCTTACAACTTAGGTATATTTGTGTGAGTGTAATATCCCTTCATTAATATTTAATCTTCTTATTAGTTTTTGCATATATTTATATTAATGCTAAATAATAAATATTTATGAATAAGTCATTAGTGTCAGATATTACATGACTAGACATTTCTGTTAATATTTATGATTGTTCACTACTGATAGCAAATGCAAGAGGAATTGTTTCATTATGAAAAGGCGCGTGGGAATAACAAATTATATTTTTATGAAGAGGTGCGATCTGCATAGACATTCCTTCTTGTTATGCCCAAACCCTTTAGAGACATATAAGACAGTAATGACTATCATTCCAGTAAACATGGAAGAGTGAATCAATAGATATCAATTTCAATTTTATTAAACATTAGTTATCATTAATAATTTATCCAAGCATGACCCCCAAATCATCAAAGTAGAATTTACTAATTTTGAATCCCTAAGGATAAAGAAAATTATCAACAAACACACAAATACATTCACTCAAATGACTACCAGATTTACATAGAAACCCAAAAGGGAAAAAACAAGATGAAAAAAATTGCTTGCATCTATTGCCCAAATAGAGCCTCACAAAATAGTAGATCACTTATAATATGAAGTAAGCACCAACCTACTGAAGGCACCAATCCCCAAATACATTTTCCAATAGCAATCTATAGGAGACACCAATCTACAAATCTAGGGTCTAAGAACCAACTCAACTTGTGAGCCACCAATCCTACATAAATACAAGAGATATAATTGTAGACCTTCGGGTTTGGTTACTTAGTAACTTTTTGATCAGATCAACATCAGAAATCCTTGTCACAATGCATATAATCTCTAGGTGAAACCGTACAATGATTACGATGCTACTCACACAACATCGCCGACATACTTATATATCAATCATAACTTCTAGATATTCACATTAAAGAAACACATTAGGAATGGACCTAGATCAACTTTATATATGAGTTATAATCATAATTACATTCACATATTGGCCTAGAATAATATTAATGCATCTACAAGTCAATCACAAGAATAAACCCTACACCAAACATGTAATAGGCTTGGTCTATTTGAAAATCTTGGCAAATAGTTTGCCATTTTTTTAGAGTGGAATAACTCTTCCTTGCAACATGGTTTCAATTTTGCCTCAACTTCAATATGGTGGAATCGGATTATTAAATTCATAATCATCCACTTCCTATTAGCTTTCCAAGACATGCTTATTATTTGTTTAAAAAGGGAATTCACACATTCAAATATATTTGTGATTTGAACACATTTGATTAGGACTCTTGGTTTCATATCAAAGAGCATTATGAACTGAGTGATAAATTTTAACATTTTCTTATCTTTGTGTAGTCCTTAATCCCTATTGATCTCTCTATGAAACATTGCATTGCCAGAGAGTATAATGTTTTTAAGATTGGAAATGGTTGTCATTCAATCTGTTGAATTGTCTTCCTTTAAAAAGTGTTTATTCTCATATCCTTCCTTATTGGCCTCTTACACCTCGTCTCAATAATAAGTGGAAATGCAAATTGCTTTCAAATTTTGATTCAAAATGAGTGGTCAAATATGGAAGTCAAAAGATGATTTGTATACTCAAGTGCTAGCCTAGAAAATTTTACATTGCAAGCTATGTGTCGAGGATAGATTGAAATTTATGATGATTCAACTAAATAATTGTGCCTTTTGCCTATGTGTTGAGAATATGAAACATATATTTTAGGACTACATATGTTTTAGGAAGCAATTACCACTTATGTTTAAAAACTTTTATGCTATTTTCTATAATGAACTAAATTGAAAAGAAGTTATCTTTGGTTTTGGTACACATGCCAATGTTAAAACTAAATATTTTACAATGTCTCCCAAAAACTATCATCAGACAACTATCACTTTAAGACTTTATTCTGATATTTTTCTTCAAGTGGCTTTTCTATTTTCGCAGTTCTAAGTTTATACAAGAAGAATAGAAAAATCATAAAACAACTTCAGCAAATTAAAGAACAAGTGCTACAATTCTAATTTGCTAGTAATGTTTGTCAAAATAAAAGTATTTAATATATGAAATGAATTGAGTCTTTCACCCGTCTGACAACTACTTTGTACCTATTATCAGACAATGTACATTTCTTTAGCTCTTGATTGGTAGCTCCTATTCTTTATAAACATGTTTGATTCAATATTAAAAATTATATAGTCAGTTGAAAGGTCGGATCTTTTGTACATCTAAATTATTATGTGGTGGCAAAGATATTTATGACTTTAGTCATGTGAAATTTACTTTTATACAGCTAAGTCTTTCGTGTGCTTTGAAATGTTGTCATATTTATATGAAAAGTCTGTGAGTGCATTAATACATTGTTGACCTTCGGCATCATAAATAAATAATAATACTAAGTGAAAACAAAATAAAAAAGAAATAAAGGTATATGTATCCTCTATTCAATATAGGAGTTCACACGATTTGTTGGCCTTCACAGCAGCTAAATACCGTACTCACGCTGGTATTTCAAGTTCATCTCCCATGTCAATGGGAGAAACCAGAGTGGAAAAAATTGTAAGTTTTATTATTTTATTATGTATGCTAATTGCCCCCATGAGAGCAGATCCTGAGGCCAGACTTTTAGCCTTTTCATGCAGCACCGCCCCCATCAACAACGTTAAACTCTTTGCGGGAAATTTAAAGGTGGCTGTGGCAGCCGTGGTGGAAAATGTTGTTCCATATGGGTTTGCTACAAGCAATGTGTCGGTAGGAGCAGATCAGGTAGATTCAGTATATGTACTGGCGCAGTGTAGAAAGGATAAGTCCTCTGCTGATTGCGCTACCTGCATCAAGGTAGCAACAAAACAAATTGGCGTCTGTCCCAATAATATTACCGGCGCCAGGGCAGGCTACGACGGATGCTTTCTGCGTTACGAGAACTATAACTATTACATTTCAAGCTACACCGATGAGGTAAATAAACAGATCTGCGGTAATGCCAACGTAACCATGTCCAATTCGTCTTCGGCAACTGCTCAAAGTTTGATAAGCGATCTCTGCACTGCAACTCCAAGAATAAATGGTTATTTTGCTGCACAGACTAGACAAGGGCCGTCTAACAAGACAATTTATGGACTTGCCTCGTGTATACGTTCCATTGAAAGGGATTCCTGCGAAGAATGCCTGAGTACTGCTAAGACCAACATAAATAAGTGTTTTCCTCGCTCCCAGGGGAGGGCTATAGACGCCGGCTGCTACTTGCGCTACGATTCCAAACCCTTTTTCCCAAGCAATGCGACTATCGATTTGGAACCTTTCTTACACACAGGTGAGAATTTCATTATATATTCAATTGAAGAGCTTGCAATTTTGTTGACCTTTTTTTTTTTTTTTGACACTTTTCCTTAGAAGCAAGATTGAATTTATAGTGTTAGGCACTTTTCCTTAGGAGCGAGATTGAATTTTTTGATTTTCAGGGAAGAAGAAGGTGAGTTCTACAGTGTGGGTAATAATTGGTGTTGTGGGAGGGGTATTCATACTTGGCCTCATAACTTGTCTCCTTGTTTTCCGGAAGCGGATAACGAGGACAGGGCAGAAACAAGGTGAACTCTTAAACGCTAATTTAAATATATTATAGATAAGGAGTTGCAAATGTCTTGAAAGTCAGTTCGATCTTAATCTATACTAATGTAACAAATATATGGAACAGTGGATACTGAAGAAGAAGCAACAGAACTTCAAGGGCCAGGAGATTTTGATTTCGAGATACTGAAAAAGGCAACTAACAATTTTGATCAAGCAAATAAGCTTGGAGAAGGAGGGTTTGGTGAAGTATTCAAGGTATATTATCACTTATTTCATTTTCTAATTAGGCTTCTGCGTTTATATTATTCAAATGATGGGTTCTTTGATATTTTCAGGGTACGTTGAAAAATGGTAAAGATGTGGCAGTAAAGAAGCTGATATTAGGTCAATCTGCACGGGCAGTATCTGAATTCGAAAGCGAAGTGAAACTTATTTCCAATGTTCATCACAAAAATCTTGTGCGTTTACTTGGTTGTTGCAGACAAGGCCAAGAAAGACTCCTGGTTTATGAGTACATGCCCAACAGCAGCCTCGACAGAAAATTATTTGGTTTGATATTCTGTAACTTTCCTCTTTCGCTTCTGTCATGTGTTACAACAAACATGATAGGTTTTTAAACTCTAGTGAATTGCTCTACATGTAGGAGAACAAAGAAATCCTTTGAGTTGGAAGGAAAGGTTCAAAATTATTCTGGGCACTGCTCGTGGTCTGGCCTATCTTCATGAGGAATTCCATGTCCGTATCATCCATCGTGATATTAAATCAAGCAATATATTACTCGACCAAAATTTTGAGGCAAAATTAGCAGATTTTGGGCTGGCAAGACTTCTCCCAAATGATAAAAGTCATGTTAGCACAAAATTAGCAGGAACCTTGTGAGAAAACCTCTGCTTACTCCCATCATTTTTCTAATCAAAATTTTCAAATATAGTAAGACCATTTTTTTTTCCTTTGCAGAGGATACACGGCTCCTGAATATGCTGGCCATGGGCAACTAACAGAGAAAGCTGACACCTATAGCTTTGGTGTGGTGGTTCTTGAAATTGTCAGTGGCAGAAAAAGCATTGACTTGAATCAACCACCTCATATGCAATATCTTCTTGAATGGGTATTTTAATACTCTAATAGGACTATTTTAATCCTTTTATCCCATCATTCTCTCCGTTAAAAAGCTTGATCATTATAAATAAATAAAAATTTATTGCAGGTCTGGAGCCTATATGAAGAAAACAAGGTTTTAAAGATGGTGGAAAGTCAAGAAAGAATGGAAGGGTATAGCGATGAAGAGGTGGTGAGGGTGATAAACCTTGCACTTCTATGCATACAAGGTGCTGCCTCTAATAGACCATCCATGTCAGAGGTTGTGACATTACTGTTGAGTAAAGCTGAGATCGATTTTCAGAAACCTCTGCAGCCAGCATTCATAGATGTGGCGTACAAAGTACGTGGAGAAAGTACCACTCTAACCACATCTTCATCTCAATCAAATGCCATGGTTACAGAATCCCTCGATGCTCGTTAGTAGTGGTTATTTCTGTTGTTGATGGATACATGGAGAGCAACAAGGAAGGATAGATTGTTAAGTTCTAATGGATTACACAGTTCCTCGCTATTTTCAAATAGGATTTAAATATTATAACATATATTTCCTTTCTATCTTTAAAAATAATCAGGATTTTTTCCAATAGAGACGTGTATCTTACTCATTTGTAAATTTAAATGTTGGACAAAAGTAGTATATTTTATAGTTGAGTGGCGACCTTATTTCTATTTCAAATATGAAGGATAGAATTTTGTTATCATATTATTGCATATAGATGACATAATATTAATTCTTAATAATATGAGAATGAAAACTCTCTTACAATTTGATTTGGATAAATTATTTTCATTATAAAAATTAGAATCAATTGTGAAAATAAAAATTTATAGTTATATAAAAATAAATATATTGAATTGATTTTGTTGAGATTTCAGTTTCAAGATAGCAAGCTTATGGAAACTTCATTTCTTATTAATAAAAATTTGTCTACTCGAAAGTGTTTTCAAATAGAAAGTAAAATTGAGAAAATGTGTGAGATTTATTATATTAGAATAGTTGGCATACTCATGTCTACAATGTTTTGAACTAGACTTGACATTGCACATGAATTCATAGTTATGAGTACAATTATATCCAATCAAGAAAACAATATTGGACAAACCCAGCAATAAAACTTTAAACTCATAAAAGATTTTGGATTTTAATTAGGTTGAGGATAAATTGGTAGATATGTGCTCAATATTTCTGGAGTAAGTTTGATATCTAAAAAGATAGGTAATGGTTCCATTGTATACAACATACGCTAAGTAGATGGTAGTTGCTCATGCATGTAAGGAAGTAGTGTGATTTTATTTAATTGATTTCAAATGTGTAGGTTACGACATTCTTATCATTGTGTTGCGTATAAGATGGCATATTGTTAATTCGTAATAATATGAGAATGAAAGCTAACTTACAATTTGAAATGAGAGATATTTGTGCTACAAAATTTATTTTTATTATAGAAATTATAATCAATCGCACAAATAGAAATTTTGTGGTTACGTTAAAAGATATATGTTGAATTCAATTTGTATAGATTAAGGTTGCAAGATAGTAAGCCTATGGAAAATCTATTTTTTGATAGTAAATTATTGTCTACTAAAATATATTTTCAAATAGGAGGTAAAATTGAGAAAATATGTGAGATTTCTTATACGAGAATAGTTGCAATGCTCATATCTACAATATTTTGAACTAAACTTGATATTTCACATGAAGTCCTTTATGGAACATCAACTTATGCAACTTTTCATGAAGGAGAGATGACGAAAATAAAAATTTAGAGTCATTAAAAATTATGGATTCTAATTAGGTTGAAGATTATCTAGTAGATATGTATTGAATAACTTTTGAGTAGTAAGTTTGATGAAAAATAATATAGGTAATGGTTGTATTACACACAAAATATGCTAACTAGATGGTAGCTCATCATTCATGTAAGGAAGTAGTATCACTATAGAGGTTGTGCTTTATTGTTTGGATTGAAACAAAAATTTATATACATTGACTATGATAGTTAGAGTGCAATATATTTGGCCAAGAATCCTATTTATCATGCTTGGTCAAAGCATATTAGAGTAAAATATGCATTTTAAAGAAAAATACTTGAAGGAAAATGAGGATTATTAGAAAAGGTTGATACATAGAATAATGCTATTGATTTAGTGACAAAACTATGAGTAGTTTGAGAATGTTTCTTGTCCTACATAATATAAATGGGCATGGTTGTTATAAACAATTAATAGTTTAGATTTATAAATCCCTATATAAAGAGATCAACAAGTGGGAGGACGATAGTAATTTTTTCATACTTTGCATGTTTTATAGTCATGGCAAAATCTCTTCATATTTTACATACTTTTCATCTTATATAATTTTTGGCTTTTTTTCATGTATGGCTTCAGAGATTTTCTACCATATTTATCTTTTTGCATGATTCATGTATGTCTAAAATTACTTTTGAAGATTAAGGGTGGAATATGAGATTCATTTTGTATTAAATAATTGTTGAGTTTTATGCAATAAACAAATTTTTTGTTGTGCTAGTATTTTTATCTTTAAAAATATATGCAAGGTGAAAATTTTTCATATAGTCTTTTCTTTTTTATTTAGATCTTATATAAACTGATTCTATTGTACATATCATTGCATCTTTTTTTTCAATAGAAGAAAAATTCTATAGTTTGAAATATTAAAATTTAAAATTTAAAATATTCAACCATAGTTGTAAGTACAACTTAATAATAAGAAAATGTGGTTCTTCATAATTACAAACCATGGTGAAAAGGCTCAACAAACTAGTCAAAATGCTAGTTTGACCAAACTAGATTTTGATAAAGCATATGATAGAATTCATTGGAACTTAATCCTCAAAATTCTTTAACGGTTGGGTTTTGGTTTTAAAATCTAGGCTCGTATTCAAATTCTATTTTGAGATGCTAATGCTTGGATTATTATCAATAAGATGATGAGAGATTCATTTCTTCTACAAAGATCAATTCGAGAAGGTTTTCCCTTAGTGTCATATCTCTATGCTCTCACAGTTGATGCACTAGGATATATTCTTGAAAGAGCCAATAGTTTGAATCTTATTTATGGAATCTCTAGCCCCAAAAAATGTTTGTTATAATTAACTCTCATTATGTTGATGATAGCATGCTACTTTTACAAAATAATGAAAAAAACATCTCCAAAACAATGGATATACTAGAATTGTACTATGTTGTTTCAGGCTCAAAACTTGCCCATGGTAAATTTTTTAATGGTTTAAGTAGGGCCTATTCCTCCATGGATTCCTTAGGATTGCAAACAAATTAGGCATGGAGAAATCATGAGGTATCTTGGGATACCATTTGGTATTGGTATTTCTCTTTCTAATATTTGGAACTAGTATCTTAACAGAGTAAAAAATAAAAAAATTAGTTGGGGGAACAAATATCTTTCTTTGGCTGGTAAAATTCGAGTTGTTAACAAAATACTTCTTGCCACAGATTTTTATTATTCATTCCACTCTAGTTGCCTTCTACAAAAGGTTATGATGACTTAACTAAAATTATACGACGATTTATTTGGGCCAAATTGGATGGTAATATGGGATTCATTTCCAAATCATGGACTCATTGCATTCAACTTAAACATAAATGTGGCTTGGGGTTAATTAATCCTAAAACACAAGGGACATGTTTAGCTGCTAAATGGATTATTGGAGCTATCAAAGGTGAAGAACCATTGAAGATAATCATACAAAAAAAGAGTTAACCTTTCTTCTTTTCTTGTAATTTGCATCTATTTTCGATACCAGAAAACCTATCAATATTTTGAATTCAAGACTATATTTTCAACAACAACTTTAGAATATATCACATCATGATTTTATAATATCACTAAGCTTGTTCATGCTATATAAAAGAAAAAAAAAGTTGAAACATGAAAGCTTAAAAAACCAATTTTCCTTCTATGTGTTACAAATTAAATAGTTGCATTACCTAATACAAATAAATAAGTATTAATTTAAATTTTCTTGCAACAACAACAAATTATAGCATCCTTTCATTTTGTTTGAATATATTGTCTTATTACTTAAGTCTCATGGATATTATACATCTCAACAACTTGAATTTTCATTAATTTTTATGGGGAACCATTCACTCTATATGTATCATATTGTCTTATAGATGATTTGTAGTTATCATTTTTATTTTGCTTTTTGTCTTCATGGTATATTAAATTAAAATAGAATCTCCAAACACTAACATATATAACAACGAAAATTAAATCATATCACCAAGAATATTGTGGCTGTGAATCAACGAATTGTCTCCAGAAACCCATATTGAAATCTCCCCAATCTTGAGTATAGTGGGAGACAGCAATAACACGATGGGCAGCATTGTTTGGTTGAGAGATAACCTCTTTCCTATTAGAAATTTCAAAAAAGACCTCCCACTAAATGCATCCGTGCCTGTCTACATCGACATCAAACTTTGACAACGATCTACCACTAACCATACTAAATGCATCCGTGACTGTCTACATCTACATCAAACCTTCGAAAAGGATCTCTCACTAACCATGCTGACATGAACATGAATATTATACTTTTAATACAAGACTTTTGCAAAGACTTTGACTCCTCTTCCACCACAGGTTCAACTAGTGGTTCCGTGTAGGACTAAGTTTACTACGATTGGCATGATAGGACAAGATCATTGAGTACGCATCCATAATAAATGGATGAGGATGAAGCAAGGCTTAGAAAGTTAGCAGATGATTTGATACAATTTGTTTCAATCGAGTTACATTGTACGTATCAAACAAAATTTTATTCGCCACTCGTTCAGCTGATGGTTACATTGTAGGGCTAAGTTTCTTTGTTAATAGATTGATTTGACAAGATTGATTAGTATTGGCAGGAATAGGACAAGATCATTGACGGAGCCACCATCATTGTAATTAGTATAATAATAATGTATAAATATATTGAAATTGAATCATCATTCAAAAGTGTTGAACAAATGCATCCACCACGTGTTCAAACATGTATCAACACATTATATGCCATGCCTTAATATGTACTCTTTAGAAGAATACTCAATATAACGACAACTAAGCTAAATATCACCAATGACCAACCTCAAAACATAAACATGTGCCATATTTTATGGAATCAAGCTCACACAAATACACCCAAGTGGTAAGGTCAAGGTATTTGCCTTGCCTCAAAATCATGTCTACGCAAAACCATTAACCCCTCATTTATTTTTTAGTACTAAGTTTCCCAATTATTTAATATTGTTTCACATGTGCATTTCACACATAAAATATAGCGCCAATATTACATATAACTTTACAAGTGGACTCAAATAAATATTTAATGTTTCTAAACACATCTCCTAATAATGCATCCCAAATAAATTTTGTATTGAATTAATGAAAAGAATTTATGTTACACAAGGTTTACAACACATATCCCTAACAAAAAGTGACATAAATCTCTTCATCTTTTAGATTCAATCTTTACAATAAGATTGTAGAAGAACAATTAAGTAAGTTACTTTATGTAAACAACAAATACCTTGAACAATTGATCTACCTTGTAGGCCCAGATGTACATGTAAAGACCTTTGGATAATCATTTTTTATTCTTTAAAATTTCATTATTTTTAGGAGAGATGAAAAATCTAGAAGATTATTTGAGTTACAAGTGTGCTAAAGCACCCAAAAACACATCTAAAGGAATGTCGATAAATATTACTTTTAGTCTCAAGCCAAATTTTAAACTTAAATTTTATCAAAAGGGGATTATTTATGAATGCATATCAAATAAAGAATATACTTTTGCCATTTACATAATTTTTGATGAAAGAAAACTGGATAAACCGCTTTAATATTGAGATTAATTTTTTTAGGAACGTGAACCTTTCGTCGTAGTGACATATGATAATTGATTATCTATTTTGGAGCTTCAATCAGTGTACTTTCCCTTTCTCACACATACAACAATTCTTATTCTTCTTTCTTTTATGTTCTTTGGAGGACCTAAATCCATATGCAACTTCAAAAATATACTTGTCTATCCTATGTGTGTAATTGTGATTATTCTTGCATTCCTCTTCCCATTCACTTTTCATTTCCTTTTTCCATTTCACTAGCTTATTTTTTCCTACCATACTATTTATGTTGGAGAAAGAAATGCCCACTTTCTTTTCTAACTCTAAATAATGGATTTAGATTTAACCCTCATTTATATTCTATGGTTTAGCTATCAATAAGAGCCCCTTGAGGGTACTAAATAACCTTCCTAGTATTTCACGAGTACCTCTCAATCTATAACATCCTTATAAGAAGCTATAATGCCTTCTTTCTAAATTCATTAGTTTTCACTTGAACATATTGGCATCACCCTTCTCCATAGTATTACAATTGAATGGATCTCTCTCTTTCATGATAAATTGGGTAAAATTTTCTTGAACAACCCTTAAATTATCACGCATACATATTGGTGGTAAATTCTAAATTCATAAGATAGAGGCATAACTTTCATGCTATTCTAGATCATATTTGGGTAGATTTAGCCATCCAAGAGGGATCTTTCGATCAAGAATCATCTTGTGTAAACCAAAGTACACTTCTTTTTGAGTAATCTATTGATCTAGCAAATTCCTTTCCCAACCTTTCCTTTAAAAAGACTGTATTAATCTTGACTTCAACTCTATAAAAGACATTATTTCAATTAAAAGATGAAGCTCCTTGATCTTATTTGGACTTATTAAAGTCTTCTTCTATCTTTTAACTTCTTACATAAAATCTAAAATCGTAAAGAAAATTAAAAAGAAAATTTGTAACAAATCATCTTTTCACTTTCTAAGCCTTGCTTCATCCTCCTCCATTTCTTATGGATGTGTAGTCATTGATATTGTTCTATTCTATCCTCTTATTGCGCCAATCGTAGTCAATCTTGTCGTGAACAATTGATCTACCTTGTAAGCCCAGATGTACATGTAAAGACCTTTGGATAATCATGTGTTGTTCTTTGAAATTTCATTATTTTTAGGAGAGATGAAAAATCTAGAATATTATTTGAGTTACAAGTGTGCTAAAGAACCCAAAAACACATCTAAAGGAATGTCGATAAGGATTATTTTTAGTCTCAAGCCAAATATTAAACTTAAATTTTATCAAAAGGGGACTATTTATGAATGCATATCAAATAAAGAATATACTTTTTCCATTTACATAATTTTTGATGAAAGAAAAATGGATAAACTGCCTTAATATTGAGATTTCATATTCTATCCTCTTATTATGCTAATCGTAGTCAATCTTGTCGTGAACAATTGATCTACCTTGTAGGCCCAGATGTACATGTAAAGACCTTTGGATAATCATTTGTTGTTCTTTGAAATTTCATTATTTTTAATAGAGATGAAAAAACTAGAATATTATTTGAGTTACAAGTTTGCTGAAGCACCAAAAAACACATCTAAAGGAATGTCGATAAGGATTATTTTTAGTCTCAAGCCAAATTTTAAACTTAAATCTTATCAAAAGGGGATTATTTATGAATGCATATCAAATAAAGAATATACTTTAGCCATTTACATAATTTTTTATGAAAGAAAACTGGATAAACCGCTTTAATATTGAGATTAAATTTTTTAGGAATGTGAACCTTTCCTCATAGTGACATATGATAATTGAATATCTATTTTGGAGCTTCAATCAGTCTCCTTTCCCTTTCTCATACATACAACAATTCTAATTCTTCTTTTTTTATGCTCTTTAGAGGAGCTAAATCCATATGCAACTTCAAAAATATACTTGTCTATCCTATGTGTGTAATTGTGATTATTGTTGCATTCCTCTTCCCCTTCACTTTTCATTTCCTTTTTCCTTTTCACTAGCTTATTTTTTCCTATCATACTATTTATGTTAGAGAAAGAAATGCCAACTTTCTTTTCTAACTCTAAATAATGGTTTTAGATTTAACCCTCATTTATATTCTATGGTTTAGCTATCAATAAGAGCCCCTTAAGGGTACTAAATAACCTTCCAAGTATTTCATGAGTACCTCTTGATCTATAACATCCTTATAAGAAGCTATAATGCCTGCCTTCTAAATTTATTAGTTTTCACTTGAACATATTGGTATCACCCTTCTCCATAGTATTACAATTGAATGGATCTCTCTCCTTCATGACAAATTGGGTAAAAGTTTCTTGAACAACCCTTAAATTATCATGCATACATATTGGTGGTAAATTTTAAATTCACAAGATGGAGGCATAACTTTCATGCTATTCTCAATCATGTTTGGGTAGTGTTGTCATTTTATGACACCCTTGGTCCATCAGTGAGAACCGATCAGAGATATGTTCCATGGACCAGCGCTACCCCAGTTCAATCTAGGAGAAGACGATGGAATCATAAAGTATGAAGTGTTGTCTTGTCGGAAGTTCCTTTCCCAAGCCTTCTCTTCCTCTCTCTTTCCCGGAACTCTAGAACCCTGAGATTCTGAAGTTCCCTTCCTTGGTCTCTTGTTCTCTTGCCTCAAAACTCTGGAACCCTAAAGTTCCCAGGTTCCCAAGTCTTCCCAACTACGGTGACCTAGCTCTCCAAAGTTTCCCCAACTACGGTAACCCAAGTCTCTGAAGTTTCCCCAACTACAGTGACCCAGGTCTCCAAAGTTCCTAAGTCTTCTCTTCCTCAACCCCAGAACTCCGTAACCCCCAGCTTTTGAAGTTCCTAGTTCCTCAACCTCGAAACTCCAGAACCCCCAGGTTCCCAGGTTCCTTGTTCTTCTACCCTGGAATTCCGAAACTCCGGAACCCCCAAGTTCCCAAGTTCGCAGTTCTTCAACCCTTGAACTCCAGAACCCCAAGGTTCCCAAGTTCCTTGTTCTTCAACCCCGAAATCTAGAACCCCCAGATTCTGAAGTTCCTAGTTCCTCAACCCCGGAACTCTAGAACCCCCAGGTTCCAAAGTTCCTAGTTCTTCAACCCCAAAACTCCGGAACCCCCAGGTTCCCAAGTTCCTAGTTCTTCAACCCCAGAACTTCGGAACCCCCAGGTTCCCAAGTTCCTAGTTCTTCAACCCTAGAACTCTAGAACCTCTAGGTTCTCAAGTTCCTAGTTCTTCAACCCCAAAACTCTGGAACGCCCAGGTTCCCAAGTTCCTAGTTCTTCAACCCCATAACTCCGGAACCCCCAGGTTCTCAAGTTCCTAGTTCTTCAACCCCGGAACTCTGAAACCCCCAGGTTCCCAAGTTCCTTTTTCTTTGACCCCAAAACTGTGGGTCCCCGAAGTTCCCCAACTATAGTGACTCCGGTCCCCGAAGTTCCCCAACTACGATGACTCCGGTCCCCAAAGTTCCCAAACTATGGTGACCCCGGTCCCCGAAGTTCCCCAACTATGATGACCCCGAACTCCAAAGTTCCCCAACTACGGTGACTCTGGTCCTCAAAGTTCCCCAACTACGGTGACCCCGGTCTCCGAAGTTCCCCAACTACGGTGACCCTGGTCTTCGAAGTTCCCCAACTACGGTGACCCCAATCTTCAAAGTATTTCAAGCTTACTTCCGACTGGCAACACTTCTGGATGGCATGATCGACACTCAAGGCTTTAAATTCTCCGACAGTTTTGGTGACTTACGCACCTTTTTTTGTGGTATTTAATGTTTTTGGCAGGATTTCCATCAAGGGAGGTACGAGGCCATGCTTGGTGACTTGTGTCATGACTGTCATGTCGGACTTTGGAAGGTTAGTCAATCCACCTTCTCAGGATTGCCCTTTGTGGGTATGGCTAGGTTGCTTGCATGTACAAGTCAAGTGCATGCACTTCCCTGCACTTCTAGACTGACATGCAGGGATCATGATCACCTTTGTGACCATTTTCTATATAATGTCGTTTAAGCCTCATTGTAAAGGGTTCTCTCCCTACTGCCTGGAGTTTTCTTATGCTCTCCTCTTCTCATGAAGACTTGTAATCTTTGCATTTCTACAACTGTAAGATTGGCGTTTGGGCTTATGATTAATTGAAGAACACTATTCTTGCCTTCTTTCAACCTATGTATGTTGTGTATGCTTTCTTACCTTCATCATAGGTGCATGTTGTGGCTCTTTCTCTTCATATATGTTGTGTTAACTGGTTTTCTGAGTGTGACTTGTGGGAATCCTTCTCCCCTCTTGGCATTCGGTGGATTATAACCTTCATATATGCATTGGGGTTACTCATACAATTGAAAGTTGTGCATCTTCAGGGTGTTTCAGTTAATTACTTGTGTCATTTAGGTAGGGAGAGGAAGCCAACCTAGATAGAGAAGGAAGCCAACCTTCTCTGGAGATTCAACCCCCTTGCACAAGGTCCCACACTTCGGGGTTGTTTCCATGTTTCACAAGGTTGCTGAGTTGATAGCTCAGCAAGGGTGCAAGCTTTTGTGATAACAGGTAGATTTAGCCATCCAAGAGGGATCTTTCGATCAAGACTCGTCTTGTGTAAACCAAAGTAGACTTCTTTTTGAGTAATCTATTGATCTAGAAGACTATATTAATCTTGACTTCAACTCTATAAAAGACATTATTCCAATTAAAAGATAAACCTCCTTGGTCTTACTTGACCTTTTTAAGTCTTCTTCTATCTTTTAACTTCTTACATAAAATCTAAAATTGTAAAGAAAATTAAAAAGAAAATTTGTAACAAATCATCTTTTCACTTTCTAAGCCTTGCTTCATCCTCATCCATTTCTTATGGATGTGTAGTCAATGATCTTGTCCTATTCTATCCTCTTATTATGCCAATCGTAGTCAATCTTGTCGTGAGCATAACCAACAAGTAAACTTGTTTCCAATCAGTCTATTAACAAAGAAACTTAGCCCCACATGGACCCCTCAGTTGAACGAGTTGGGGAAGAAAATTTTGTTTGATGTGTACACGTTAACTCTATCGAAACAAATTGCCTAAAAGACCTCCAAAAGTCTTGTGTTAGTGAGAGATTTTATTCGAAATTTTGATGTGGATGTAGACAGGAACGGATGCATTTAATAGTCAACAAGGGAATCGTATTCATGAGTCATGTTCACTATGTAGGTCCATAATTTCTAGAAGGCCGTATGAGGTGAAGGGTGTCTCTCAACCGCACAATGCTGTCCACCGTGTTATTTCTGTCTCCCACTATAGTCAACATTCGGGGGATTTGAATAAGGATTTGTGGAGAGAATCGTTTGACAACAAAAATTGTGATACCGCAGGTATCACACTAGGTATTGTAGAATTCAACACAAAAATTGACAACAAGAAGATTGCAAACCAAAAACTGTCTCCATTCTATTCAAAATTGGAGTTTATACAAGTCGAATGTATCCCAAGGGTCACACAAATCCCTTGGAATTGAAACGAAGAGTCACCATAATGTTTATTACAATTAAACTACTAAAACTATCAAAATTATCAAAAAAACTAAATATAAAATTTTAGTCCACTTTGAAAAGGCACAACTTTCTCATCCTAGCTCCGAATTACAAACCATTTGATGCGTTGGAAAGGTATTCAAATAATCTAGAACCAAATTTCGGAAACATCGAAGATATCTCTTCATGTTTCCGCGCACTACATTTGTCCAAAAATGCACCGAAGACCCTCAAAATTGCAATTTACTAAAACATAGAAAATTTTGAAAATTAGATTTCAATATTTTCCCAATTTAATCCTGATCAAAAAGTCTTGTGTTAAGAGTACAATATTCACGTTCATGACAGCATGGTTCGTGAGAGGTCTTTTTCGAAAGTTTGATGTCGATGTAGACAGGCACCGAGTAGTGCATTCATGAGTCATGGTCAGTATGAAGGCCGATAAGGATTAGATTTTTTGTGCCGACAATTTCTAATATGGCCGTACGAGGTGAACGTTGTCTCTCAACCGTACGATGCTGTCCATCGTATTATTGCAGTCTCCCACTATACTGACCGTTAGGAGGATTTCAATAAGGGTTTGCGGAGGCAATTGGTTGATCCACAACCTCAATATTCTTAGTGATATGGCCTTTTTATTATCAATAATTTCATTGTGGAATCAGAAATCTTAGACAATATGTATCTTTGTTTATCATTATAATATTATAACCGTATTTTATTTTTTTCAATGTTATGAGATAATTATAAATTATTTTTAACAAGGTTAGAAAGTGATACAATGATAATAAAAAATTTGATTTAAAAAAAAATAATAAAAAATTTGATTTAAAAAAAATATAGATAATTATGAGTGAAATTTATGGTTTGTTAATTGTTGTAGAGTATTTGGAACTCTTATTTTAATGTAGTCTAGGTCTACTAATTTATTTATTTATTTGATAAAAGTGGATGAAACCACTGAAATTATATTAAAATTATTGTTTTTTACATGTGTCTGGTTCAAAGAGCATTGAAGGGAAAGAACCAGTAAGAAAACCCTTCAATATTGCTCAAGAAAACATAGGCCTATCTACCCATTACAAATGCCCATAGGCTCCCCAAAAACCCTCCCAGTTACATAGCCATTTGCATTAGATATAAAGGAAGCTATCTCAACCAACATATAGAAGAGAACATATCAAAATAGAACTAGTGCCTTCAACCCAGAACCATCTTGTCTAATCAACACATGTTTCCAGTCCTCTGAATAGAATAAATCTCACAACTAGAAAAGAACCTATGATAAGTGAACCTACCAGCACAAAAATGGTGAGCAAACATATGACAATCTAGATAAGAAGAAAACATGGATGTTGAAGACCCCGAGGAAGCAAAATAAGACCGAGCCATAAGGTAAGCCAAAGTAACAACCAAAGAAATAGCAGCAGGATGAGAAACCATATGAAACACCAAGCTATCTGTAGTTTCCAGTTCCTCAAAAACATCCACCAACCACCAATTTTAACAAGTACTCTCCAAAGAAAACAAAGCATTTTGTGTTAGTACTAATTTATTTTTTATGTCATGAAGAGTAAAATAAAAATAAAAATGATAACTACAAATCATCTATAAGACAAGATATTATAGTGGATGGCTCTCTAAGAAAATTAATGGAAATTCAAATTGTCAATATACCTATTTCCTTGAGATGTATAATATCTATGAAACTTTAGTAGTAAGATAATATATTGAGATAAAATGATTTTTTTTAGGATGTTATAATTTGTTGTTGAAAGAATTTTTTTTTATTAATACTTATTTCTTTTTATTAATGAAATTATTTTATTTGTAACATATAGAAGGAAAAATATTTTCTTTGAGCATTAAAATCTCGCATTTTTTTATATAGAATGAACAAGCTTAGTGAATTTACAATATAAAGGTGTTATGGAAATTATGTTCTTGAATTCTAAATATTAATAATTGATAGTTTTTAATTGTTGATGAGCATATTTTCTTATTGTTAAGTTGTACTTACAACTATGATTGAATAGTTTAAAATTTCAATTTTAATATTTCAGACTATAGAAATTTTCTTTTGTTGTAGAAAAAAAAGAGACTCAATGAAGTGGTATAATAGAATTGATACATATAAGATCTCAAGAAATGGTAACATAAATATAATGTAAAGACTATATGTAAAATTTTCGCCTTAAAAAATCATTTTGGATAAAAATCATAACACAACAAAAATTTATTTATTGTATAAAATTCAATAATTCTCTAATACAATTGTGAATCTCATATTTCACTCTTAATCATCTATAAATATTTCTAAATGCATCAAATGTAATTTTACACTTAGCATGAATCATGCAAAAGATAAACATGAGAAAGATAAGAAAATATCCAAAGTAACATAAAGAAAAATGGAAAAATTTTGCAACTTACAAAATATGTAAAATATGATGAGGTTTTCCAATGATTATAAAACATGCTAAGTATAGAAAATTTACTAACATTTTCCCAATTGCTAAATACATTATATAGGGACCCTTAATTATAAGTTTAGAGTGCACATTAATATTCTATAGGCCAATAAAATTTCTTGAAATACTCATAACGTTGTTAATGAATCAACAATATTCTTTAGTGTATCAAACTTTTTCAATAATACTCATTTTCCTTCAAGTATTTCTCTTGAAAAGGTATATTGCACTCTAATATGCTTTGATTGAGCATGATAAATAGCATTCTTGACCAAATATATTGTAACCTAACTATCATTGTCAATTCATAGATTTTTTTGTTTGAAGACAAATAATGAAGCACAACCTCTCTAGCCACCACTACGTCCTTACATACATGAGCAGTTAACATGCAGTTAGCATACGTTGTAGATATCACAACCATTTAAAGGAATTATTTTTCTTCTAACTTACTACTCCATATAAAATATTGAATACATACTACTAGTTCACCTTCAACCTAATTGGAATCCATATTTTTTTATTTTCATCATATCTTCCTTTATAACAAGTTGCATAAGCTAATGTATCATATAGATATATAAAGTTTTATTCATAGTATTCCAATATTCTTTATCTTGTTTGGATATATATCTACCCACACTACAACTTCATGTACAATGTCTTGTCTAGTTAAAAATGTTGTAGACATGAGTATGTCAATTGCTCTAACATTAGCAATCTCACACATTTTCTCAATTTTACTTTCTATTTGAAGACATTTTTGAGTAGATAAGTTTTATGAAAGAAGTGGAGTTTCCATACATTTAATATCTTGCAAACTAAATCTCTACAAAATCAGTTTAACATATTTCTTATAAAGTAATCACAAATTTGTATTTAAAAAGTTAGTTCTAGCTTCTACATGTAAAATAAACATTGCAGGAGAAAGATTTTTCATGTCAATCATAAGATAGCTTTCATTTTCATATTATTACAAATTAATAACATGTCATCTATATGCAACACTATGATAACAAAAATATATCCTTCATATTTAAAATACATTAAATAAGGTAATCCCCCAACTATAAAATATGCAGAGTATACAATATTTATGTAACATTTAGATTTAGAAATTGAAGTGAGATAAACATCTCTTTTCAAACAATTTTTGGTTATATTTAAAGATGGAAAAGGAAAATGCATATTGTAATATTTAAATACTATTTTAAAATAGTAATGAAGAACTAATTGATTACAATCCGTCCTTCCATGCTACTCTCCATGTGTCCATCGACAAGAGAAATATCCACCATTAACGAGCATTAAGGGATTCTGTAATCAATGCATATGATCCAGATTTACCAGAAATGGAACTTTCTTGTTGTGCTTTGTAACCCACGTCTAGGAATGCTGGTTGCAAAGGTTTCTCAAAATCAATCCCATCTTTTGTTAATAGTATTGTCACGACCTCAGACATTGATGGCCTATGACTAGCAGAAGCTTGTATGCATAGAAGTGCAAGGTTTATCACCCTCAACACCTCTTCTTTGCTATACCCTTCCATCTCCTCTTGAGTTTTCACCAGCTCTAAAACATTGTTTTCTTCGTATAGCCTCCAAACCTGCCATGATATTTTTTCAAAATGATCAAGCTTGTAAAGGGAGCGAATGATGAGATAAATGGATTGAAAGAATATTATTAGAATCTTAAGATACCCATTCAAGCAGATATTGCATATGAGGTGGTTGATTCAAGTCAATGCTTTTTCTGCCACTGACAATTTCAAGAACCACTAAACCAAAGCTGTAGGTGTCAGCTTTCTCTGTTAATTGCCCACGGCTAGCGTATTCAGGAGCCGTGTATCCTCTACGAAAAGAAAAAGAACAGTGTTAGTATCTATATTGAAAACTTTGAAATTGGGAAAAACAGTGGAATAAGTAGTTTTCTCACAGCGTTCCTGCAAATTTTGAGCTAAGATGACTTTTATCATCTGGAAGAAGTCTTGCCAGCCCAAAATCTGCTATTTTTGGCTCAAAGTTCTCGTCAAGTAATATATTGCTTGATTTAATATCACGATGGATGATACAGACATGGAATTCCTCATGGAGATAGGCAAGACCACGAGCAGTGCCCAAGATAATGTTGAACCTTTCCTTCCAACTCAAAGTTTTTTTATGTTCTCCTGCATGTGGGGCAACTCACTAGAGTTTCAAAACCTATCAATTTATTTGTAACAGATCTAAAAAGCAAAAGAGGAAAGTTGAGGAGTAGCAAACCAAATAATATTCTGTCGAGGCTGCTGTTGGGCATGTACTCATAAACCAGGAATCTTTCTTGGCCTTGTCTGCAACATCCAAGTAAACGCACAAGATTTTTGTGATGAACATTAGAAATGAGTTTCACTTCGCTTTCAAATTCAGAAATTGCACGGGCAGAGCGACCTATTAACAGCTTCTTTACTGCCACAGCTTTACCACTTTTCAATGTACCCTGCAAATATCAAGTAACCCATCATTTGAATACGTTAACACACAAGCCTAATTAGGGAAGGAAATAATTGATAATTTACCTTAAATACTTCACCAAACCCTCCTTCTCCAAGTTTATTCGCTGGATCAAAATCGTTGGTTGCCTGTTTCAGTACCTTGAAGTCAAAATCTCCCGGGCCACGAAGTTCTGTTGCTCCTTCAGTATCCACTGTTCCATATTTTTGTTATATCAGTATTAATTAAGATCGAACAGACTTGCAAGGTTTTGCTTCCTTATCTATAATATATTAAATTTAGCCTTTTAAGAGTTTACCTTGTTTCTGGCTTGGCCGAATTATTTTCTTCCGGAAGACAAGGAAACAAGTTATAAGGCCAAGTAGGAATACCCCTCCGACAATACCAATTATTATCCACACTGCAGAACTCACCTTCTTCTTCCCTGAAAAATAAGATGGAGAATACCTCAACTGTGAACAAATCATTGCAAATAAGAGTAAATGTGTGACATAAATTTTAATCAAAAGCGATTCAGGTGATTTTATGAAATTGTAAATTGAAACGTGGATCTATGTGTGGAAAAAATGTAAACAAAATTGCAAGCTCTTCAATTGAATGTAATTAAATTGTAACCTGAGTGTAAGAAAAGCGCCAAGTCGATAGTTGCATTTATTGGATAAAAGGGTTTGGAATCGTATCGCAAGTAGCAGCCGGCGTCTATAGCCCGTCCCTCGGAGCGAGGAAAACACTTATTTATGTTTTCCTGAGCAGTACTCAGACAACTTTCGCAGGAATCCCTTTGAATGGAACGCAGACAGAAGGCAAGTCCATAGATAGTCGTATTAGACGGCCCTCGTCTCGTCTGCGCAGCAAAATAACCATTTATTCGCGGAGTCGCGCTGCAAAGATCACTTATCAAACTTCGACCTGTTGCCGAAAATGAACTGGAAGCTGCGGCGTTGACTTGGCCGCACACCGGTTTATGTGTGGCATCAGTATATTTATCATAAAAATTGTTATTCTCGTAACGCAGATAACAGCCGTCGTAGTATGCTTTGCAGGACATATAGGGACAGTTGCGTGCTTGCTTCTCTGCAACCTTTATGCAGTCGACGCAATCGGCAGGGGATTTATCCTTTCTGCACTGCGCCAGAACGTATACTGAATCTGCCAGATCTGTTGCTGTCTCCTCGTCTGTTGTAGCAAATCCAGATGGAGCAACTTTTTCCACCACAGTTTCCAGCGCGGCGTTCAAAATTTGCTTAAAGACGGTGGCGTTGCCGCTGGGGCCATAGTTGCATTGGTAGGATAAAAGCGTGGCCTCAGGATCTGCTCTAATGGGAGCCATTGCTATGCATAATAAAATAATAAACCTTAAAATTTTATCCGCAGGCTCGGCAGTTGCATCGACCACTCTGCAATTCCCCATTGATATTCGAGGCAAACTTGAAATACCAGTGCCGAAGACGTATTTTGCTGCTTTGTTAAGACCACCAAATCTTATAAACCATGATAATAAAAAATATGGTTAGAAATAGACCTAGTGTTAGTCCTAACCCTGATTACCGTTACAGTTATGTTTAGAATAGAATTAGTATTATTGTTAGATTTAGAATTAGAGTTATGATTAAAGATACAATCAAAATTATGTTAAGGAAAGGAAATCGTGCGGAGAGTTCTAAGGGTTTTTTGCATGGTTGTTTCTCTGTATTGTGTGTTTCTTTGTGGTTTTTCTGATGTCATATCATATTTATTGCGAGATGTTTTAGCCTTTTCATGGCTTCAGCCAGCCTCAACCTAGCTAGTGTTGGAGTTTTGGCATTTGGCAATCATGACACCGCCAATCAAACGGCCTAGGAAATTTGTTCCCAAAGTTTTTCACGAGGTACACTTTTTGGTACCCCAGATTTTGTCTTGCTTGTTCAAGGCTTGTCAATGGCTTGAAATGTTTACTTTAATAGGTTGTTTTGTGGGGAATGTTCCATTTAAAAGCATGCTTCCTAAATGGATTGCCAACGCCTAGGCCCCTCATGGGGTCAAGGTTGACGGCATCCAAAATCTCACCAAAGGATTTGTTTGTTTCATTTGGACAATTCCACCCATGTGCATGATATTATACATCATTGGGCTTGGTTTGTTCAGTCCTCTTTGCTTGTTTTTTAGTCATGGTCATGAGACATTTTTGTCTTTGATGACAAGAAGCCAAAAGTCCTAGTCTGGATAGAATTTTTTGGTCTCCCTTTTCCTTGTTAGCCCTTTATGCAGACGATTGCCCAATCCATTGGCAAGGTGGTGGTTTGCATGGACCCCAATTGTTTTTCCATACCCGTCCTCAAAAAGGGTATGCGTTGAAGTGGATTTGTTTCAGGACCTCAAAAAGACTAGAGATATTTAGATAGGAGGTTTGTGTTACTCTCAACAAGTAATTTATCTGAACTTGCCCAATACTTGTTTTTGGTGCCAATCTTCAGAACATAAGATTAAGGACTATCCTTTGGTTCCCTCAAGAGATAGAACTCCTCCCAAGGAAGCTGCTCCTCCTTGTTTTGAAGCTCCCAAAACTAAGGATGGTTGGACTACCATTGTTCGCAAAGGAAAGGGCTTTTCAACCACTTCTCAAAATCCTTCAAACTCTATTGTTTCTCAAATGCAACCCCAAGTTTCTTCGTAGTGCAGCCACAACCATAGCCGTCACCATTGCAACAACCAATTTTAAACCATGTTTTACAGGGGAAGAAGCCTACAGGCTTCGGTGGTGCCCACTCTTCTTGGGGATGCACCCCCTGCCCACTTCTCTTGTTTCGGTTCAAACATCCTCTCTAAGTGATTCTCATAGCCCTTCTGCATGTGTTGAGGATAGCAACAAACCTCCTAAAAAGTGGCGAGTAGTTCCATACTCAGGTTTCTAGTCAAAAGATTTTTTGCAAAATAGTTTCTCCTCTGTTGAGGACAAGGATAACATGCATGATTTTCAATCATGAATTTCATGTCTTGGAATGTTTGAGGTCTTTCTGACCTTTCTTGGAAGTATTTCATGTGGGATACTTGACTAGATATCTGGGTATTGATTTTTTTAATTTTTAAGAGATTAAAATTGTTGCTTTCATGTTTACTACTACATGCCATGTTATTTGGTCAAATGGCCAAGTTTTTGCTTCAAATCACGAAGCTAGTTGAGGAGGTGTTGTCACCCTTCTCTTGCCATGTTGGCAATCCTCTATTGTGAATTGTGGAGTGGACCCACTCAGAGATTGGTTTGGGTCCTCATATTAGTTGACAATCATTCCTTTAGGATCATTAATGTTTATGCTCCCAATGATGGCGTGGAAAGATCTCATCTTTAGAGATGGATTGAAGATTTGTTGCCACCTACTACTTGGGTTTTGTGTGGCGACTTTAATATGGCTGAGGTGGTTTCTGATAACGAAGGTGTTTTGCCTTTTTGATGGACAACTAGGGAGAGAGAAGCCTGGTTTTACATGCATAATAAATTGGGTCTTTTCAATCCAAATACCAACTGCCACAATCCAAATGGTGTTTGGCACAATCAGAGTAATTTTTGGGTAGGTATTGATAGAATCCAAATAAGGCTTGATTGTGCTATGATCATAGCTCAATCTTTTTTCTCCTTTAGAGATAACCAAGAGCTTCTGGTTTTACCTATCCTCTAGGTAACATTGTTAGACCACTTCCCCATAAATCTCTCCATTAATTGGTAAGTGGATCATGTTCGACCTCTCAAATATCATTTTTTTTCTGAATACTTCTTTGCTAAATCATTCTACCATGGTCTCCTACATTCAACGGGTTTGGACCTTGGAAAGTTGTCCCACTTAGCTGTTCAACTAGATTATATGGTGGACTGATGCTATCCAATGCACAACTCGCTTTTTTCACATCTATGGAAGACAACTAGTGGTGTATACCCGACAGTTCTATGATGCTTATACTATACTTGTGTCATGGGTGATCCCATAATACTAGATTACACTTTTTGGCCAAACTTGACACTAGAATCAACTTTTTGCATCAGATCTTTACTTTCTAAAACCTATAGTAGCTAAAGCATTAAGAATTTGAACATGAAGTAAACTACTAATTTGTGAGATTTTTCATATAGATTCTAAATATATTTTATAAAAAATAATTAGAAACTAATTATCCATATTGTTATGTAACTTTTAGTAACTCAATATTTACAGTAATCAACATTTTTTGGAAGTGACATTTATTTGGTAATGCATAATATTTTTTATAGCAAGAAGGAAATTCTAATTTTTAAAATATAGAATTGTCACACCAATATCTAGTGAAAGGATACTTTTCATAATTTTTTGTTACATATTCTTTTTTTAGTTATTTTATGAAGACAAAGTAATTGTAATTTGGACAAAGGTGTATTCCATAATGTATTATTTTTTTTGTATGCATTTAAATTAATTTCTTATTTTTGTGTTGAAATGAGGATATTAATACCTAGGGAAAAGATATTTTTTACAATTTTTTTCTCTATTTTTCCATTTTTCTACATGTGTGAAACACAATCCTTAATTTTTGATGAAAAACCTACATTCATAAGAAATAAAAAATAAATATATTAATGAAATTATATACATTAAAAAAATATAGTATTTGGAAAGATTATAATAAGGACTAAATACTTAAGAAAATAAAACTTCCTAATGAATTCGTTTAACCCCCAAAAGCTAATGTAAAAGTGGTTTTTTATTAGCATTTTGATAGGTGTGAAGGAAATTCCATTGTAGGTATGATTTTGAAGTAGAGAGGTTCTATCCAATAAATTTTGATCTAAGAGTCTTTGATCTAACACTCCTCAATTAATTACTTCAAAGGGGACCTATTAAAGCTTAAACCATTATCTTTTCTAAAAAATGTATGATTTCAACAAAAACCAGGATGTACCAAAAAGTGTAACCTAGTATTGTGGGATCACCCTCATGCAACAAAATCTCTCAATACCAACCCCTTATGTCCTACCTTGCAGGTTCAAGTTGCTTAGCTCAAGCACCAAAAACAAATTGTTGACAGTTATGCCACCCGTGTTGCCCAGATCAAGGCTAGGCTTCACTAGCTTAAAGTGATAGATCATGCACCCAAAGAATTTTTTTTGGCTCTCAAAGCTCATCTGGTGCAGGAGCACCCAAAGACACAAATGAAGCCTAAAGAGTCTAATATCACCCATGAGGTGAAAATTTAATGATCTTGTCACATTGACATCATATGTAGTAGTTTGATAGGTTTGTGAGTCAATAAGACTCAATTGATGTAAGACATTGTCATGGTGGCATTTTATAAGTGGCCATGGACAAATGACCATGTGAGCCAGTAGGAGTCTAGGCATGAGTCAGGAAATAAATATTGGTCTTAGAAACATCAGACCAATCCTTGGAATAGGCCGTATACACCTTGGAGTCACCAAATTTGAAAGTTGCATGTTGACAACTTTTGTTGTCATTGCAAAATGTTGTAAAAAGGGGTAACTAATCCTCCAACGCTTCCAAAGTTTAAAAAGTGGTTGGAAACCATTAGGGAGGATATATTAGGCCCACTTGTATTTATTTTAAGGCTTTTGTTGAAGTGGTTGTTGTTGGTGATATTTTGGAGTTTTGGAGTAATACAACATACTTGGAGTTTCCTGAAATTCTACGTGTTTGATGTTCATTTCTTACCTGTACGGATTGGAGGATTCATGAAACCAATTGGATGAGTTAGGGAAGTCTCTTAAATTTCATTTGAATTAAATTTGAGGTCTTGTAACAATTGATTTTTAAAGATCCACCAAAACCTATCCGGACTAGTCACAAACCCTGCTAGCACCCAGGGTTTCACTGAAAAAATGCCCTTAATCTGACATTTTCACCAGAGGACCAAAAAAATTGTGGGAAAATGTTAGAGGGTCTATTGTACCATAATATTTTGGTTTTGGTTTGCAGGGAGGCTCCAAGCCTGAGGAGATTGAATTGACCCTAGGCGAGCATCTTTATGTGACTGCCTGAACTGTAGAAGTGAAAATCACTTGCAATAGGAAAAGGAGATGGGATCAAGTCATTAAAGCTTGGATTTGGTGGTTTTAAATCTTACCCTACCTTTCATAAGTGTTGTTTTAGTTAGGGGACTAATACAAGGGGTACTTGCTTTGTAAATTAGGCCTAATTGGCTTAATTAGGTCTGTAAGGACAGTAAGGGTACATGACTTTAAAATTGGGGTTAAAGTATAATCCTTTGGTGAATTGTGTAACTTGATAAAGGGTATATGAATCTTCCCTTACTTTTTATTTTCCTTTGGAATCTTATTAAGTTGTGTGGGGAAAACCCAACCAATAGGGCTACTAGACAAATAGGATAGTTGTGAGACAAGTACCCCCCAAGCACATTTGATGGTCATATCTAATGGATGTTTTGAGTTGGTTAGACTACAAATAGACAAAATAAAATAGGTTTCCATCCCAATGGTACCTAATTATTGTCTACCATTCACACAAGTGTTGAGTGTTTCCATCCCACCGGTATCGAAAGATAGTGTTAGATACAAATCCTTTATGGATCTGGTCACACAAATTGTTGTGTGAGTTGAGAACTTGTTATGTATGTTGTTTGACACCTTGAACAAAAAACAACAACTTGGTTTGGACATAGTAGTTGTGGGTGAGAGAATTTATCACCTAGTTTGTTCCTTGGCTTTGCATCATCATCACTCCTCACCTAGTATTAAGCACATTAAGGATGGTCAAATGGTGGTTTTTGAGATATTGAATATCCTTCAAGTCTTTTTTAGACATTATGAGAAATTACAATCTACTCAGGGAAATTCTCCTTAACATGATAGGGTCTTGAGAGAATGTATCTTTGTTGTTCCCTCTTGGTTATGGGTATGTGCAGGATCATGGTGGGAGAAACTAGGCCCTTAAGTGGTGATAAAAATTTAGAAAAATAGAGTTAGAAAAGTTGACACAAAAATTTGAATAAGTTATCAACATTATTTAAAAAACATTTAAGAGTAGAATCTAGAGAAAATTGAATGTAGTTTCTAGGCTACTAGTTGTTTTATGAAAAAACAAACAAATCTAATTGCCAAAAATTTTAAAATTCAATGTAGTAGTACTAAAATTTCAGAAAACATGAATAAGAAGGAGGTTTCTGTTTAACAACCCTAACCACAATCAAAAAATAGTATTTTCTTATAATATTTTAGATATAAGCAGAAAACTCATGTCCAAATCTGACACATATTTTTATTTTTATTTTTTTAATTAAATAATTAATTGTGAATTTTCTACTACAACTTTTTTTAAATATAAAAATTTGTATGTCTGACAACCATAACTTGGTCAAAACTTTATGAAATTAAATTTTTTTAAATCGTATGTGAAGTATAGAATGTGATGCATATTTTGGATTAAAAAAATGTGATATCATTTGAAAGTTATAAATGTTTTTCAATCAGCCTGCCAAACACGACTTTCATCATAATTCAAATAGAAAATGGATAATAATTATTTATTAAAATCAAAATAAGGCTTAATGAATATTTGTGGGAAATTGAGAATCTCCTTAAAAAACCCTTTTCATTTCATCAATTTTGGATTTAAAAAAGTCATCAGCCACATGGTAAAAGTTTAGAAAAGCAAGGAAAACTCCTAAATACATTTTTTTATGTTGGCTTTCTAGGTTTGACATTTCCTAGCCAATTCCCAAAGCAATCCAAAAGGTAAATCCCAAGACTGCATACTTTTTTCAGATGTAATAAATATCAAATATATCTGCAAGTAATGGATATCCTAATTCTATTAGTTTAATTTTATAAATATAATATATAATATATTATATTACAATTATGTATAATATTTAAAATATTATTTTATATATATTACTAATACATATAATATAATATAATTAATTATATTAATATATATATATATATCCCGATATCACATTTTATATTAAATAAATTATGTTTCCATAGATCCCTTATGTAATTATCCCATTTGGAATCTATTTCCCTCTAACTATAGGTCTATCTCTCTCACTATCCCTAACACCATGTACATTTATTTATACCCAAATATCTCCTCCTATCTATCATACTTCTATATATTGAGCTCTCTCTCTCTCTCTCTCTCTCTCTCTCTCTCTCTCTCTCTCTCCCCCTTGCCAACAACCTCTCCTTTTCCACTTCTCTCGCTCTCTTGCCCCTCTCCATATATGCTTCTCTCCCTTTCTTCGCTCTCTCCCTTGCCCACACCCTCTCCCTTTCCCCTTCTCTCCCTATCCCTTTATTGATACTTCCATCTCTACCCTCTCCCCCTCATTCTAATTACTTTGTCTCTCTCTATATCCCTTTCCCCTTCTCTCACCATCTCTTTCTCTCCATTTCCCACTATCTATCCCTTTGTTAATACTTCCATCTCTCTCTCTCTCTCTCTCTCTCTCTCTCTCTCTATATATATATATATATATATATATCCCTTTCCCCCTCTCCCTTTCCTCTTCTCTCCTTATCTATCACTCGCCCTCTATCCCTTGCCAACTCTCTCTCTCTAGATCCCTTTCCCCTTCTCTCCCTATCTCTCCCTTTCTCCTTCTCTCCCTATCTATTGTTCCCCTATCCCTTTCCAACCCCCTCTCCCTCTCCCCTTCTCTTTCTCTCTCTCTAGATCTATTTCCCCTTCTCTTCCTATCTATCCTTCTCCCTTTCTCATTCTCTCCTTATCTATATCACTCTCCCTCTACCCCTTCCCAATCCCCCCTCTCCCTCTCTAGATCCCTTTCCCCTTCTCTCCCTTTCTCCTTATGGACTCCTCTCTCCCCCTCCCTTGCCCAATCTCTCTCTCTATCTCTATCTCATTCAAACAATTTTGTGAAACACATCCAACTTTGCAAATCTGACAAAAGGATTTTGAATATCTCAACCCATTTTACTATGTAGCTCTTAAGATTTGTAATACTTGTTGCAAATACCATGTAGAATTTTCAGTGTACCATGAACTATTATGCGATATTCATTCTACTTTGTATAAAAATAAAATGTTGCACGAGTGTGGTACAATGCAACTTCCAAAATCATTGAGGGACTTGCTACATCTATTTTTATGTCCTAGAGATGATGGGTGTTTTCTCTATAGAAATGATTGTTTAAATGTGAAGTGCTCATAATGTGGTGGCTTTTCAAAGTTTTTTTTATGTTTTCATGAGGGAAACAAAAATGAATTTGCAAAAAATATTGTGAGAAAAAAAGTTATGAGATGGTCAAATATACTTTGATGAATGAAGATGAAGATTCTAGAGGTAAGTTGGTTACAAAAAAATGCAGTATTGCTGATTTTATTTCAGATTTTAAGGAAAATATTTTTTACAAGTATGCAAGGAATAAGCCATAGGCCTTAGTGGTTGGATTAGCAATTCAAGATGTGTAAGAACACTTTCCCAATTGACACTAAATTAGTGGTTGATTCTGCAGAAAACTACACATTGCAACCACAAAATGAAGTACAAGATCAATATTATAGTTCCATTCAAATTGCTATTTTTATCCACATAACATATATGCATGTCCCTAATAGTACTAGAGAGGATAGGTAGATAATCAGGGAGTATTATTTTTATATTAGTGATGATAGATCTCACTCCTCTGAGTATGTGCAACATTTGTTTGAGAATTTTTTGGAGTTCTTGTAGGATAAAGATATTATAGTGGGTTGACATCTCATTTGGTCAGATAACTGCATGGTTCAATTTAATAATTCTCATGCATTTTACTGGTTGAGTAGAATGCATGCAGAGAGGGGTGTACCTTATATTTGGAGTTGTTTTGAAGATGGGTATGAGAAAGGGGAGCATGATGGAGCAAGTGCATGTTTGAAGAGATTTATAGTTAAGGATCAATTGAATATATCAAGTGCTAAATTTTATGATGCATGTTCTATTTTTGATTGGTGTAGATCAACAATACCACTAAGAGGGACACGTGATTCAATAGTGTGTAGTTTTTTTTGGTTAGTTGAGGAGGGTATAGTAGGACATAGATTGGATTTTTAGACAATCAAAGATTCTTCAAAGATGCATTCATTTTGAAGCTCAGATGCTAGTACATGGACCATTTAGACATAAGAGTTGACTTGTTTTTGTAAGAGTTGTATTTAGTGTGAGTGGGATCAATGCGAGTCAAGTGAGTGGGTGGATAGATGGATCCCACAATACCTAACTCCTTTATTTAAAATAATATTCATGCCAAACATTGTCATGGAAAGTTTAGTTGCGTATGATCATCTTTTAGATCTTCTACAACAAGGACATGTTTTTGCAGTTGTTGGACCACAAAGGAATGAAGAGAGATCAGATTACTAGTTGGCATGATGTGTACAAGGAAAGAAAAATCTAACACAGTCAATGACAGATGATGATGGGTTCACCACAAGGAATTGAAGAGAGATCAAAATACTAGTTGACATGATGTGTATAAGGAAATCAAAATATAACATAGTCAATGACAAATGATGATGGGTTCATGTATGTTGGTTTAAAGATTTTGTTCCCTTCAAAATATGGCAATATGACTCCTAGCCTTGGATTAGGGAACAAAATATTAACAATTGTTGGATAAGTTGCATTTGTTTTGCAACTTTCCTCTAAATTTTAGAGGTACGACTCCCTCTTATGATATGAATTTAGGGTTTTCTTCGGGGTATGATTTTAACCAAAAAGAAGGAAAAGAAAAAGTAATTAAGCACAAAGATAATGAAATAATTTTTTCAATCAACCATCAATTATCCATTGTCATTCAATACTCATGAAAAGATGAATATCATACAATAATGTGTTGGCAATTGGCACTCATCTATTAAGGGTTAATGGCATATTGGGATGTCATTGATGTCAACTCATCTCTAGGTGTTGATATTCCTTATAAGGTTTCATTAATTTATCATTTTTCTTTGATTGGGTTAACTGATATTCACTACACTTAACCAATATTCAATTTTCTTTACAACCAGTTAAGTCATCATCCCGATAATGCATATTTGGAACCCGGTTATGGATAGGACCCAAGTAAGTTATCTTGTGGCCCCGATAATTTATGTTAAGGAATTTTTGGTAATGTATGTAGGCCGACATGGTCATCGGGATTAAGTATGAAATACCTTGTGAGTCGGCAGCCGACAGGATTATATTCTTCATTAAACCCGACATGGTGAAAACTTAGAGGGGTATTTAAGGAGATCCTTTTAGGAATGGATTATATAAGTTTTGGAATGTGATTTTGGTTGTGAATCTTTCACAGATCGATGATATGCTTTTTGGTCAATGAAAGGAAACTTTTGTGTGCATTTTCACATGCACAGCCTAAACCGGTACTAGAACTAGACAAGACAGAGCATCAGCAAAACTGGTACACAACTAGGGTTAACAGAGCTTAAACTCAAACTTATCCAGCATGATTAGATGAATATTATGAGTTCATTTTTGTTTGTAATCATCTTGTAATACTGTGTAAGTTAGTGGGACTTCTATTTGAGCAATGATCTCTAGGCAGTTGGCTTCATTGCATGTGCAATCCCCTCAATGTAATACGTGTATACCTTGATCAAGTATATAAATATTGTGGTTATCAGCTCCACCGTGGTTTTTCCCTTTGCAAGTTTTTCCACGTATAAATATTGGTGTTATGGTGTTGCTTCTTTATGTGTTATTTAGTTTATGCACTTTAACTTTACTTACTATTAACTAGTTCAAAAGTAATAAGTTCAAAACTACTATTACCAGTAGAACATTGATTCACCCCCCCCTCTATTAGTGTTCTTGGATTCCAACACAATGAATATTAGAGGGAAACAAGTCTTAAATTACTCATCATACATAAATTTGAACATAATGCATTCACATAAGATAAATACAAAACTCATGTACTGTGGCACAAAGTCCAATTATACAGATAAACTATTCAAACGTTTCCATAGATAGAATTAAACAACAAATTCCAAACCATATCCACATTCTATTTGTCTTTCTGAAAACAACACACGGTCCGTCCTTCCAAAATTTTGCTCCCCTTTTTATAATCTATAATTTTTTATCCATTTATATCTAAAACCCCTCTTACCATTTTCAAGAAATGGTTCCTTCCAGAGTAATGGTTTTGAAAATGGTCATTTTAAACATAATTTTAGATAAAACAAAAATTATGAGAAGGCCATTAACACTAAATTCCACATTATAAATGGCTACCAACTTCATAATTCTTCATCAGGCACTGGGTTCCGACTAATGATTTGGTTGTTGATCATCTTTGTCTTTGTCTCTTCTTCAATAAGCACCCAAAGAACTATTGAAAGCTCATCCTCATCTTCTATGAGATCTCGGGCGAGATTGGTGAAGTCAAAGAGAATGTTATCTTGCATATTCTCAACATCTGGCTATATCATAGGGCCCTTTCCTTTAAGCACCATCTTCTTTATTGTGTGAAAACTTAGATACCATGGTTTCTTTCTATGACTATTTCCTCTTGAAGACTCTTTTCATGATTTTTAGCTTGCCTAGAAATCTTTTCTAATAAAATAATAACCTTGAACTATATTTTGAAAAACTAGTTCATTAATTCCATGCAAGAGAATGCAACCCTTGGATAATATTTCCCTGCTCACTTTCTAACCAATTTAGGTTAGGATCAACAATCTGCAACTATTTACTATGGTGTAGAACTATTTTGGTAAGGAAAACTCATGATGGCATGTATTACTTGATCAGTTCCTAAAGGTGGCACATTAAATTTTTCCTTAAGCTTTATGTATCAAGAATCACAACCCATGTCACCACCTTTATGTATCCTTAACCTTTTAATATACCATTAATGATGGTATTTGTAAATCTTCTTTTGATTCATTTCTCAAAAAATGTGCATTGCATAGCTGTGGGCTGGCTTTGAAACTAACATAAAGGAAATTGAAAGTTTTTGATACTTCGACATCGACATTTAAGAGAGTATTAGGTATTGGGAAGAAAAATAGAAGTGAAAGCTGCAAGGTCTACAAGTTGCCGCTCGATAAATGTCAACTCTTCCTCTGGGACCACGCCATCAAGTGGAAATGGAACTTGATAACTCTGAAACATGGTTCTGATATGCCAAGGTTTTCTTGATAGGACATGAGTGATAGAAAGAAAAGGAAAACCTGACTATTAATATGGACAAGCAATTTTGAAAAATTGGGGGGGGGGGGGGGGGGGTGCTAACAACTGACTCTGACTAGGGACAATGAATGGAAGGATGCAACAAGGAACCTAGAGATTCAAACAAGACCAGTACTTTATACATTGGGACGTAGAGTAAAAAAAAAAAGGAGGAAAGGATGTTGCTTCTGTAGACGATTAAAGGGGTAATTGGGCACAAAGAAAAAATAGGTAAGGAAAAAAGGAAACAAAACTAACCACACACCAAAACCACTTAAAAATGTACATGGTCATAAGCCCCTACCTCAAGGGTTCTCAAGTTTCTCAAATGAAACCATGAAAAGACTAGGAAAGTAGGCACCCGTGGGGAATAATAGATTGTGGCCATATGATGTGACTAGAGATAGCTGCCACCTTGCGACCACTATAATATAAGATCTTCAACTGATGAAATCCAAAAATTTCTCAAGCATATATCCATGCCCAAATAGCCATTCTTCATCAAAAACTTCTAAATCATAATCCACTTTATTCATGACTTTATGTTTCACATCAATATGGAAGTTGGGCTCTACGTTGCTAGATCCAAAATTACTATCAATCAAAATAGCCATTTGACAATATGCAACCATCGATTCATCCATCTTACCATCAACACTTACATCCTTGTCGACTTGTAAATTCTCTTTTGTTGAAAGAAAAATTCCATTTTCACAAGAAATATGGTCTCCCATTTCATCCTTACTTCTTTGTTCATTAATTTCCACACTTTCAAACTTACTAAAATTGAACTCATTTTGTTCAATATCTGTTTCAAAAGGATGAGAGATTTCAAAGAGAGGATTATAACTAACCTTTGAATCTTCATAAAGATTTACCTACCTGTAGGTATAATGTGTTAAATTTGCTCCAACTATTTTTATTCCTCGGCTTTCCTGACTAATCCTCCATATTTATTGCTGTTGTAACATTCTTTGTTGGTTTGGTATTAATCATAGCTTCATTGGAACACACAAGGAAAGCATCAAAAATCAAATACTCTTCTTGTAGATTATAGGCTGAATCAAAATTTAGACATGCTACTGCTAGATGTGATCTTTGAGTTTTGCATTCTATAATCATGGGGTCAAATTTGATAGAAATAACTTCTTCTCCTTTTGCACAAGCAAAACCATCATTGAAAATACAAATAGATTAAGAATGCACTTTATCCATATCTTTACCAATATTAATCATTAGACTATCATATTTTATTTCATTTTTATGTGCATACACCCGACTCACTGAACCAACACCACAAGTAATATATTCTTGTGTAATATCTACTCTTGGAAAATAATTTTTGAAAGAAGAATGATGACTAATCTCTTCTTGAAATTTCTTTTCCTCGTTCTTTTTATCAAGAGATTCAAACAACAAATATTCAGGTTTCACACATGACATATTCATATCTTCTTTCATATCACAAGAGTCACAAGGAGTTGCATTTATGTCAACTTTAATAATGTGACCATCTTCATCCACAACTCCACACAAAAAGTCACCATCTGAACCTTCCAGGAAACAATTTGGAATAAAAACAACACCATATTCCTTTGGTAGCACCTCTTTTCCTGAGAAATAAATGATTGCTTGATTTCACTCATTTGCATGCATGCCAAGAAAGATTTTGGTTCTTTACCTTCAATCTGATTCAAAATTCTTTTTTGTTGTTGGTGGTTATTCCATGGTACTTACAAATTATAGGGATCAACTAATGCTTGCATGAAGTCTTGTTTACCAAGAACAAAAAAGTTATAAGAATCTTAATCTTCACTTTCTAGTTCTTCTTTAAGAAACCTTAATCTTTCTATTGCTACTTGTAACTTACAAATCTCTTGTTCAAGGTATTTGGAGCAAGTAATATCTATGACACAAACCTCTTACCAGTAGTGCAGGTTTGTAATCTTTAGATGGATGTGTTGGTTCCCAAAACCACAAATTGGAAATCAAAGAGTTTTGCCACTTTTCTTAGTGACTTCCAAATCAATCTTGGCCTACAAATGGGAATGATTGATAGATCAAATTCCCCTACACTTCAGGCTTCGCTAAACCAAGGCGGGTGAGCCTATACCTGAAACCTAAATTTGTAGGTTAAAGATTTTTTTATAGTGAATTTAAGAGATTTAGTGACTTCAAGGTGATAATTGTTCTTGAACCCAATCTTATTATCTGAAAACTATAATTGCTTGCTTGTAAATGAATATTTATAAAGTAGTGATTGTATGAATTAGAAATATGTTTCCTTGATGAAGCTTGCTCTAAAAATACTTGATTCAAATATTTAAAATCAATAAAAGACTAGTTCCTTTATTCCTTACTGGTTTCATATCATTTTAAATGAAAAATCCTACGTTTAACCTTAGAGACAATTTTAATAACTTGTTAATGAAACAAGACCATCATGTTAAAGGCTTCTATATGAATTGTAATTAAAATGTAACATCCAGTTAGTCTTACTAAATTTATCTTTACTTTGAAACATCAATAAGACGATTCGAAGTTTGCCAACCAATCCTTCAAACTGATGTTCAAACTGAAAAATCAATCTTAATTACCATAACATAAGATTGCACAATGAAACAATATATGTAAATAGATTTATCTAAGGAACCGATCAATAAATTGAAAAGATAGATACCATCATGAATAAAAAACACTTGAATCTTTATATTGAAAATATGATACTTAAACCAGTTGATTTTAGTGTATATCATCCATCAACTTGATACTTCCAGACAACGAGTTCATAAGAAATGCATGAAAGATTGTCTTGATACAAAACTATATACTTGTGATCTTTGTCTTTCCTAAAAGATCCTCTATATATAGATGAGGATTTAGTTTGAAAATGAAAGGGCATACACTTTCATTAAAACTAAAATTAACAAAAACTAACTAGAAACTAACTACCTAAAAACTGCCCTAACAATATGAACAAACTTAAAAGACTATAAAATGAAGAGTCACATCTTTGAACACCCTTTTGATATTTATGGTTGATCTCCAAGCATTTGATCGCACTTCTGAATATGCTTCAAGTATCCCTCTGATTTGTTGGTATCGACATCATAGATGATATCTTTGACCATAATTTCCAGAGTGACAAAGTTTTCCATATATTCGATTGTCTTTGTCATGTCAAGTCCATCAGACTGGGCAAAGTTAAGGGAGGCACATTGAAGACTTTGGCATTCCAAAATCAATTTATCCTTATCCATAATCTGTCCATTCTGATCTTCAATCTCTGGAAAACCATGTTGTACTATTTCCTTACATTCATCAAATTTGTTTTGTAGTTTTGTGTCAAAGTCTTCATGCTTTCTCAACAACCTTTGTATTCCTTCAATAACTATGGCATCTGCATTGACCACTGTCTTATCATGCAATAAATTTCCTAATCTATTACAAATCTGATTGTGAGATACCGTATTATCCATATTATTTTGATAAACAACCCAAAAATATTCAAGTAAACCCTGCAACTTTTCAAATCTCTTGGTTAGTAAAACAGAGGTTGTATCAGCCCTCACACTTTGCATTTTCTTTTTTAACCTTTTTCTTTCAAATTGCACTTCTTCATATTTATTTTTCCATTGAGACCCATCATGGATTTGTGGCAAAGGATGTTAGGAATCCCATAGATACTGAGAGGGGGGGGGGTGAATCAGTATCTGACTGGTATATAGAATTTCTTAATTTAAAATATGCAGGACATAATATAACAGAGTACTGGTATGCAAGAAATAATGTAATAAATAGAATCAAGAACATCCACATGAAAAGCACACCATAACACAAGATTTAAACAAGGAAACCCGGTGTGGGAAAAAGCTCGGTGGGATTTGTGACCCACAATATTCACTTACTGGCCAATAAGAGAATACTACTTACAATAGGGGCCTGCACATGCAGGAAGGCCAACTGCCTAGAGCTCACTGCTCAATGGGAAGTCTCACTGACTTACAATAAGGATTATACAAGTCCAATATCTTGTACTTCTTTACAATAGCATCTTCAATGCCAGATTCAGTACCGGTTCTTGCTCTGTTCTTTACATATACCCTTTAACCTATATTTCGCACAATAGGTCTGCCTAATATTTTCCTTAATGCTTCTACACATCATTACAAATGTCTACAATGATCTCTTTTATATATAAGAGTCATTTTACAATTTGCCAAGTCGGCTTACAAAGTTTTTCAATAATAACCAAAATATAATATAACAAAAATCCTGTCGGCCTTTGTGTCGGTGACGGTGTCCTAAGTGCTAGTGTAGAGTGTGATCTGTTGATGCCGGTATAATGTCTTTGCCAGTGCCATAGGATTGCAAGGTTGCCATCAATGACAAAACCTTCAATCACATACAATGTCTCATTGGAGTGTGCATATGCCAACAATCTCCCCCTTTGACATTGATGGCAACACTCATGAGAAATTTCAAAAGTGTATCCAAAAATGTGAAGTCAAAAATGTTACCAAAAATGTGTGTGTTCCCCCTGAGAATATGATTCCTGTGATTTGAATTTTCTCATCTCACTAGTCCCCCTTTGGCATCAATGACAAAGGTTGTCAAGATGTCAGTAGAGTTTGTAGTTTCAACCTTGTAATTGGGTGGTTACAATTTGAAAAAGTTCTCCCAAAATCAAGTTTATACTATCCATAAACTTTTTGCTATCCTTTATTGTTGTCTTTGTTCTCTTCATTGTACCCGTGAGATGCTGCAAATGCTTTGCCGGTGTTTTCTTTCCTTGTATTAGTGCCTTAGAAATTTCCTTCCGCAGAGATGCTAGATAGTCCAATCTTGGACTTAGTTTTGATCTCAAATGTTTTGCCTTATTTATTATTCTTTCTTTCTCTCTTTCCAATTTAAGTAGTTCTTCCTCAAAATTTGTTATGTTCTCCTCAAAAACTAATAGTGTATCAGGTGAGTTGACAAAACTATCTGCAAGTTTATTGATCTCATCATTTACCTTGCTCATCTTCTTGCCTATATCTACAGTCAAAAAGTTTGTTTTATAGGTATGTTTGTACAGATTTTTGTACTCTTTCAACAAATTACATAATTCCGGTAGAAGTGTGTCAAAGTCTCTGTTACACTTCTTTATTTGCTCATCAGAGAATTTCTGTTTTTCAATTTCTACCTTATCCTTTAATGACTCTTCCTTTATTTTCTCAATGTTTTCTGTGATATATTTACATAGTGTATCAAGTTGTCCTAAAGAATATTTGTTGTCTATATTACAGTTTGGAGCAATTCCCTTCAAAATTGGTATGGTATCATCAATTGCCTTGTAAGCTTGTGAGCTGCAGTCGATTATTTTCTTGATAGAATCTAATCGTACCTTAGTCACATTAGTTGATTTATATCCTGATGATGAACCAATAATCTGAGTACCGGTGGAAGTAACCAAGCTTGTATTGACCTCTGGTAGGTTTGTTTGTGTCTGCATTTCTTTAAGCAATGGTTTTCCTACTTCACTAGTTGTCGGTGGCACTGTTTCCTTATGTACCTGTTCCGGTTGTTGTTGTTCCGAAGCCTTTAGCTCTGTTTGTTTCTCTGTATGTTGCATTGCCTCAATCTGTGTCTCAGTCTCTACCTTTTTATTTTTATCTTCTGTCAGTTTATCAGTTTCCTCAGCTATCGGAGGCTCACTAGCCATATCAGTCTTATCTGTTGTATCTTTGTCTACCACTATGTTGATCTTTTGAGTATCAACATTCACAGTATATAGGACTTCAGGATTAGGATTATTATCCTCTACATTCATACTCTTAGCTGTTGGTTGATCTTTTGTTGTTTTTACCAGTGAAGTAATCAAAGGAGGTGGGGGTAAGTTGTCTCTAACCTTGATGCTAGGTGGTCCACCAACTTTACCTTTCCCTTTCTCTCTATCTTTTTGATAAACTTTTATGGGTTTGGGGTTCCTGTATTCTTCTTGTTTTTCCTTCTCAACTAGGAATATATCCCATCCATTTTTAGTCTCCTCAATCACCTCATTAATTCTTCCAACCATTAGAGCAACGTGCCGGTGTGCAGTAGAAAATATTGTCCGGTTGGCTTGAGCAATTAGATCATCAATTTCTTTAGGAGAGTTTACTAGATATACAACAAGTAACTTTTCAATTTTTATTTTCTTATCCAATTCTATTACTGCTTGCCTTCTTGCCTCTAGTCTTTTGAATAATTCATCTGGAATTTCATTGACTACTTCCATCAAAAACTTCTTGTACATATCCATGTGCAATATAACACTATTTTCAACTTGCTCTTTTTCATTAGCTGTTAAGGTGTCATATATTTTCTCTATGTTCTTCAATTTACCTTCCTCTGTGATTTCATTCAGTAGTATATCAAGAGGGGCCAATTCTTTGTTTGTCCTTTTCTTCTTCTTGGGTGTCAGTTTCTTCTTTGGTGTGGCCTTTCTTACCGGAGATCTCACTGCTTGTTTCTTTTGTCTTGTCCTCCTGGGTGAGGGTGTGGTTGCCGGTGAGGGATCTCTTTTTCTTATTACTCTTTTAAAAGTTGTAGGCATGTCACTCCCCAAAGAAGTACCTACTGGTGATAGGTGAGTTTCAGGTTGTGGAGCTTCTAACTCATCCTCTGTTATACCGGTTTTCTTCATTACATCTTCTTTGATGGCCTTTGCTTGTCTAGAACCTTTCCTTACAACTGCCTCAACCTTTTTCACCCTTTTGTTTGATTGTATTTGTCTTTCAATATTTTCTGCACTACCAAATACTTCTTCCTTAGGTTCTCTGGGGGCTTCCAGAAGTGCTTTAGCATATGTTTCAACTATGTGATCATCTATTTCATAACCCATCTCGGTTACCCAAACTGTCCTTGGGATGACCACTTCCATCCAGATTTCATCTTTCGTAATTACAAAACATATTTCATCTTTGTATTTGTTAACAATCTTTTGTGAAAGCCTGATTCTTTTCTTCATTTTGGCCTTTAATGCTTGAAAGAAGTCATGAATATTGTTTTCCTTGTCTTCTCCCATGTTATTGAATAGTTCTGTTAACTGTTTGCCACCGGTATATCATATCCAAGTTCTTTGTAACATATACCAGGAACCTATTTTGTTATATGTAGCATTAGACATACTAACAGATTTCCAAACCTGAAAGTTCCTTTCTTGTCCTTCTTAATCTTTCCAAGGTTGTCAATTAATTCATCCTTTAACCATTCACATATATCAATTTTTGCATTATCTATGACCATATCATAAGCACTTTTAATGCATAAACTTGAAACTGAATTGAGTCTATTAGCATGAGTAGCTTTATACCCTAATATCATACTGATGAATCTCACATTAATGTCTGTTACATCATTAACTCTTAGGGACCTCTTGTCAAATGTTGCACCAGTTAGGCTTGTAACTAGGTCATTGGAAACCATCTTGGTTTTTTCTGGTCTTTTACCGGTGGTCGGTAACCTTGTGATAGCTTTCACAGCTTCCTTAGTGATTTTGTGGATTGCATCTAATTAGAAAAATTCTCCATGTACCCTGCTCAAGACTATCCTAATCACATCCTTGGGAAATTCAGGAATGCTAAGAATCTTTGTAAATCCTAGGGTCTCAATGATCTTGTGTTCATCTTTTACATTGCTGGTTTTATCACATATCACAGTTTTATACATGGTTTTAATCTCCTCATCTCCTAATTCCTCAATGTTGCAGTGGAACATTCTGGGGTCTTTAGCATAAACAACTCCCTTAGGAATTTGAGAAAAAGCACCTAAGGTATCATCTTTCTTTTCTATCTCAGAACTAACTGAAATATAGGCCTAGGTCTTTTTATCACTTCAACAATAGTAGGGTTTGCTATATATTCAATTGTAGAGGTGGATGCCATGATTAAATACCTTTTACTGCCTTTAGGATGGATGATTGCTCGGAGTGTTCTTGCTTCTTGCTCGAAATGCCTTAGCTTGGAATCTTCGCGCTCTTCGTAAGTTTAAAATCTTGATGAAATGAAATGGAGCCAAAACCTCAATTTTATAGAGTCTTTTCGTCATCTACCACATTAAATGCATGCCGATTAAGTATTCACTTAACATTGTTTGCCGATAATAAGTAATTTCCAACTTCTTATCTCTAACTGAGGGAATAATAGCACATGTGTTATTAGATTGCCAAACCCTCAAGGAAACTTTCTTCAATTAGATGAAGAACTTCGTGCTGGTGGAGAACTGCTCTGTCCTTCTGGTGAAGCATCACTCTGTTTTGCCAGTGAAGCATCACTCTGTCCTGCCGGTGAAGCATTGGTTTGTTCTACCGATGGAGGAGTATTCCCTATATTTAGATCAGCTTTTCTAATCCATTGTTTTGAGAATTCTTGCTTAACCTCTTCAACTTTTTCTTTACCTTTCAAGCTAGAACTTTTGTTGTCAACCGGTGTTCCTTTACTTCTACAGAATTTAGCAATATGCCCAATCTTGTTACATGCATAACAAGTTACATTATTCTTCTGAATAGCTTTCCCATAACCTATGCCGGTTTGTGTTCTGCATTGATTAGATAAATGTCCAAATCTGCCACAAACATAACATCTCACATTCATTCTGCAGTTTTCAGAGTTGTGACCTACTTTGTTGCATTTAGAACATTGACCGGTGGGTGTGTTGATATTCTAATAATTTCCAAATCTACATTCATTTTCTCTATGACCATACTTATTACAGTTAAAGCATTTACCATTGAATTTATAAGCATTAGGTTGTCTTACCGGTTTTCTATGATCCTGAGTATTTGTAGTACCGGAGCTTTCACCAACTTCAAATCCAATTCCAGAAGTGTCACCTTTAGGTTTTTGATTCCTTAGCAAGGTGCCAAGTTCCTCTGAGCTTTTCTTGAATTTTTCTTTATGTTGATTTGCAGTTTCTAGTTCTCTTTCTAAGACTTCTTTTTGTCTCATTAGTTCATTTGAGTCATTTTGAGTATGCATCAGATCTGTCTTCAACATGTCATTTTCATAGCTAAGTCTTGTGTTCTCATTTGCTGCATCACTTAGTCTTCTGGTCAATTCTTCTTCATTCTTCATCCTATCCTCAATCTCTTTGCAAAATCTCATAGTCATATCCTGCATTTCATTCTTTGTTGTCATGATCTCTTGTTTTAACTTGCTTATCATATCATTAAGTGATTCCTTTTCATCATTCTCATTATGCAATTTTTCACAAAGTTCTCTTCTCTTATTTCTTGCAACAGTAAAATTTTCTCGAAGTGCCTGAATGATATCCCGAGCTGCCCTTAAATCATCTTCTAGTTTGATATTTTTCAATTTCTCTGCATCATAGTCTGTAAGAGCTCCTTCCAATTGCTTGATCAGATTTTCCATCTTTACCGGTGACAAGATCTTTCTCAAGCTGTTAGGCTTCTGAAAATAGAGGACCAGGCTCTAATACCAATTGTTAGGAATCCCACAGATGCTGAGAGGGGGGGGTGAATCAGTATCTAACCAGTATATAGAATTTCTTAATTTAAAACATGCAGAACATAATATAACAGAGTGTCGGTATGCAAGAAATAATATAATAAATAGAATCAAGAGCATCCACATAAAAAGCACACCATAACATGAGATTTTAACAAGGAAACCCAGTGTGGGAAAAACCTCGGTGGGATTTGTGACCCACAATATTCACTTATTGGCCAATAAGAGAATACTACTTACAATAGGGGCCTGCACATGCAGGAAGGCCAACTGCCTAGAGCTCACTGCTCAATGGGAAGTCTCAGTGACTTACAATAAGGATTATACAAATCCAATATCTTGTACTGCTTTACAATAGCATCTTCAATGCCAGATTCAGTACCGGTTCCTGCTCTGTTCTTTACATATACCCTTTAACCTATATTTCGCACAATAGGTCTGCCTAATATTTTCCTTAATGCTTCTACACATCATTACAAATGTCTACAATGATCTCTTTTATATATAAGAGTCATTTTACAATTTTCCAAGTTGGCTTACAAAGTTTTTCAATAATAAACAAAATATAATATAACAAAAATCTTGTCGGCCTCTGTGTCGGTGTCGGTGTCCTGAGTGCCTGTGTAGAGTGTGATCTGTTGATGCTGGTATAATGTCTTTGCTGGTGCCATAGGATTGCAAGGTTGCCATCAATGACAAAACCTTCAATCACATACAATGTCTCATTGGAGTGTGCATATGCCAATAAAGGATGTCCTCCTCTTCCTAGCAACTATTCATATAGTCCCTTGTACTAATCTCTTTCTTTGATCACTTTGACTAATTGTGCTTTATTAAATTTTGAAATATCAATGACCATGTCAACAGTAACAATAACAATAGGAAAGGGAATGGAATTCCATTTAGAAAAAGAAATACCTTCACATGCAACTGTCTAAGAAATAATTTATGGATAAATCCTTTCTTATGGAAGGTTCTGCAGTCTGGAATGTTGTTCAAATGGTCAAAGTCTGTGTTGCTACTAGAAGAAAGTGGAAACTGGGGAATGGGAGAATTATTAGGTTCTGGGAGGACAGATGGCTTATGGATAAACCGTTGGAGGAAATCCCCATTCTTAATGAATGGAAAGATTGGTTTAAAATCAGGTATGGAGACCTTGTTAGGGACTACTAGAGAAATGGTAAGTGGATTGAGTTTAGCCAGTTTTGTCTGGGCTTAAGATTTTTGGAGACCTTGCTCTCTTCCAAAATCTTTATGGAGAATTCTAAGGATTGTATGATTTGGAAGGAAACATCTAATGGGAAATATTTTGTGTCTTCATCTATTTCTATTCATTACAAAGTTCCAGAAGAGATTCCTCTGTGGGTGAAAGTGTGGATAAAGAAGTTGACTCCCAAAATTAATATCTTCTTTTGGAGTTTTATCCAAAATAAGGTGCTAAGCCTTGATAATCTCCATAAGCATGGATTTTTTTTTCCTAACAGGTGCTCTCTTTGTTGGGGAGGAGGAGTCTGCCTGCCATATCCTCTACCAGTGCAGTTTCAGTCAGGATATTTGGAATATTATTCTTAATAAGTGGAAGTTGAGCTGGGTTTTTTTGAACTCTCTGGAAGAGTTCTGGCAGCAATGGTATTGCACTAGCTCTAATTCTAAGAATGTTGAGCTTTGGAAACTTATTCTCCCTATTGTCACCTGGAACATCTGGAAGGAGCGTAATGACGAGATTTTTAGGGAAAAAAGTGCAAACCCTGAAGTGGTGTTGGATAAAATCTATAGAGGGATCCATGAATGCTTATATGGAATTGATACTGGTTTATCTACTAAAGAAGACTTTAATGAAAGATGGAACCTTTCCAATAGTAGAAACAACAAGGATAAAGGTAGAGATGGTCTTTTCTGGTGCTTTCCTTCCTAGGGATGGATCAAGGCCAATTTTGATGGGGCCTCTAAGGGAAATCATGGCAATGTTGGTTATGGGGGCATTGTCAGGAATTTTGTTGGAAGTTGCCTTGTGGCTATTGCTGGCCCTTTGGGTAACCAAACTAGTCATTATATTGAAGCTTCAGCTACCCTAAATATTTTGATTATAGTTAAAAATCTCAATCATGACAATTTATGGTTGGAGGGAGATTCTCTTAATATTATTAAATGCCTTAAGGGTGAAGTTGAGCCTTCGTGGTCTATCAAAAATATCATTTTTAAGGCTAGAGAAATTACTACTAGCTTTAAATCTATTATTATTGAGCATGCTTTTAGGGAAAAAAATGTCGTAGCGGACAGTCTTGCTAAGCTTGGCGTTATTTACGAAGAACAAAGCATATGGAATGGTGAAGATAATATTGATTTCAATATTAAAGACCTCATTAGAAAGGACATAATTATGGGGAAATAAGGATTGCATTTTAATCATGGTAGTTATTGTTCTCAAATTCTGATTCCTTCTTATCTCTTGTGAGAAATTTACAACTCTATCTGCAAAAGAGAGATCAAGGAAAAGGAACTTCAGAGCAACATATGACAAGGTTTTTTGCACCTTCTACACTTTGAACTTTTCCAAAGGTCAGGCGGGTATACCTCTTGTGAATTGAATTCACACTACAAAAATAGATCCATGGTAAACCAGTCCAAAAACTAGTGAATCTTATCACCTTTAAACTAACTAAAACAAAGAAATAAGGCTTATGCTCATGTTCAGTGTTGACCTACAAGATATGTAAAAATATAACTACAATTGATACCAGTGCCTTATCCAAGCCACAAAGTCATCTAAGTTTAAACAATAATCCCTCAATTAGACATCGCCACACATCCCATCACCTCAACTTCTATAAACCCCACATACGCCTGACATATATAAAATTTTATCCTTATCAAACTAGAAAGCATTCATCAGATTCAAAGTTTCTAAACAAACAATTCACTAACAGAGATATTTCTTGCGTATTTAATTTCCCTCCTGAAGAGAAAAGCTAAGAAACACATCTATAAAAGATTTCCTTACAACCCATGCTCAAATGAATAATCCTAAATCACTCAAATTGAGACCAGTAAATATTTGCAAGCACACCCAAAGACAACACAGATTCTAGGCTCAAAATTGATGGTCTGTATATTGATATTAATTTCAGAAAAGATTACAAAAACATTAGAGTTTTCTCCATAAGACTAGAAAATCCCCAGATATATCTCTGCAGAGTTTTTTTACAATTTCTTGCGATCTCCTTTTCCTACAATCCTGGTATCCATTTATAACAACATGGATGCATACAAAGCTTCAGACTTCTCTAGGAAAATTTGTTACAACTATACTTTGTTTCAAAAAGCAGTTACAAGTCTCTTTCTATCTCAGCGGCCTTTTCAGTTGGTAACTCTTCTGCAATATCCTCTAACTGTCCTGGAGCATCTTCCAACTATTCTAGAGCATCTTCTTCCTACACTGCATATTTTTTGGACCACTCTTCAAAAACATCATCGGTAGGCCATGAGTAGCCAATAATCTTTTTCTTCAACTTTAATAGCATTTTCCAAGAGTTCCTTATTTTCCTCACTTCTGACTCCAAGAAACTATAATGTGATTTGATCTTTTCTATTTCCTCAATTGTTTTAACAAACAGTGAGGTGTCATCTTTATTGATTATTTCATTTACCCTTAGAGATAGATTAGCTCCTAACTCATCCAGCCATACCTGTTTGTCCTTTATTTGATTTTGGTTGACAAAACCTCTAGGAAACAGTTCAAATTTGTGCTCAGTATACTCTTTTCTATATAAATTATCCTTCCTTTCCACATTGGCTTTCCCTTCTACCAGCTTTGTCAAACCTTTGGTCAATTCACATGTGGATTTTATAGTGGCATCGGATTCGGCTTCATCATAAGATACACACATGAATTCTAAATCTACTTCCCTCAGGATCCACTTATTTAGAATAGGCTCTGGAATGGCCTTGTCCTCATTTAACTCACAAAGAGTGTCAAAAATTCTCTTCATATTGATATGTACCATGGGAGCATCAACGGTATTAGCAAAACTCAAAATTGTAAACTCAAAATTGTAGCCTTTATCTTATCCTCATACTTATTTGCAAATAAGGCCTGAGCCTATTTCAACTTTTCCAATTCATGTTGATAAGTCTCAACTGGTTGAAAACCAGAAGGCATAGGAGAAGGAGGGAATTCTATGATGGGACTAGTAGGTGGGAGGCTTGCCGGAGAAGAAGAAATTGCCAAGGTAGAGGACTCACCTCCTTGGTATTGTCCCATCAGCTGACTTTGAAGTTTGGCAATGATAGTGTCCTTGCTAGCTACCTCCTTTTTGGCTTCATTATAAGCCTTTAGAATTGTTTCCAACTTAATTTGAAGATCAACCTTTTCTTTTGCTTCCTTGTCTACTACTGCTACATTGAACTTAGTAGTCTCTAAAACAATACTAGCTGCTTCCACCACCCCTGTATCCTGAACTCTTCTGACTATCATAGCTCCTAGAAGGTTAGACTATGAGGTATCTTTCCTTCTTGTACCTTCATCTCTTTTAAGGGACAACATAACTAGAGAAGCATCATCTTTGTTGAATACCACTCCCTTCATTGGTTTAGTTTCCTTTTTGGCCGCTTCAAGAACCAATGCATTAGCTATATCCCATTTAGGGAGGATTAGCACACTGGCCTTATCCACCATCTCTCTTCTAACCTCAGGAGTGATAGCTTTGAACTCAGCCATTATTTCTTGTTTAACCTCTTCCTCCACTTGGGCTACATCCTTGAGAGGCTATTCATTTACCCTTTGCTCACATCTAATCTTGAATTGATCAATATTTTGCTTCCATAGAAACTGCATAAAAGCTCCTGATGTGACAAAATTGCTACCAGCTAGGAATTCTTCACTAGCTTGTTTGACAGTAATGTCCAATTCTTTTCCCTATAGCTCACCATTAGTTACATCCATTTCAGCACAGGGTGGCTCTTCTGGCATTCCTTCTTGAGTCTCATTGTAGGTGTAGGCAATTTCACCCAGACTCCCCAATTGTATCAATTGCTCAGCCACCGCTTGCTCATCTCCTATATGAATAGGGGACTGAGATGGAGAGTAGAGAGGGTCATTAGTTTCAATTTCTTTACTTGTCCTCTGCCTCTTAGGCGAATCCTGAATCTCAATAATATCTTCAATGGCCCTTTTCCCTCTAGAAGTAGAAGGTTCACCTATTACTGGCATCATTATAGTATACTTAGATCTCTTGTGCATTATATAATCACCTGGTGGAATAGCCTTAGCAAAGGCAGCCTTGACTAGGACCAATTTAGCCTTGTCAGGATCATTCTGCATTATGGCTTCTCTTTTTTCCTTCAGGGTTTGCATTAAATCTTCAAAATAAAGAATTAAGAATTTAACCTTTTCTTCAAAAGGGGTAAAACTAGAGAGAGGATCATAACTAGAATCAAATTGATGGATAAAGTCAAAGGCTCTTCTATATGCAATCCACTTCTCCTTCCTCAACTCCTTCTCATCTAGACTAAATTAATTCCTGATCAAATCTTCAAGGAATTGGAATTGGTGAGGCCTAATTTTACAAACTACTCTCTTCCTGAACATGTCGTTGAAGAAATCTTCAGGGTCAGCACACCTTGATACAATAGTTGATAACATGTATGGTATAAATAATTCTTCAAAATACTTCCATCCACCTTTGGTAATTACAAAATGATGAGCCATGGTGATGGTTGGAAAAATTGTCCCTTTACTCCTGTTAGTTAACTCGGCCTCTTGCACTCCTCCAATCTGTCTAATACTTCTGCGATCCCTATCTTTAATGGAACCTGATAGGGCAGTAGATAAGGGGTTCCTCTGAAACCATATACTCTCAAAATAGTAGAAACAGGATATAGATACATATCTCCCCAATTATGAACAATCTTGATATCCTCTACAAACTCTTTGGGCCTAAGGAATTCCAAAAGAGCTATGGGAATCCTAGGATTTTCTGCACACAAGACAACTCTAATTTTAGATGCAAATCATCTATCAAACTTCAGATAACTTGCATCCTCTCTATCCCAAGATAGAACAATACTCCACAATTGCACTGTCATCTCCTCTTTATCCTTGACCTTAACTAGGTCCATCTCTTTTGCAAAATAATCAACCCCTTTGAATAGAAACATATGCATCAACAAGGAATACCATCCAAATGGCTTGTCTACCTTACCATTCTTAATTCCTACTAGGCCTGCATGGATAGCATCAGAGAGGAAAGGAGCGAAGTCAAATGTTATGGCTAGTGAAGGGTTCAAAAATTGGGCAATCATTAACATATAATGGACGGGCATGTTTTTCTCAGCATCTTCTCCAAAAATTTGACACAGTGTCTAGTACATACCCTTAGCTCTCAAGGTAAATAAATTTAGGGAAAATGGCTCCATTGTGCTAGGGCCTACAACTATTAATCCCCCCATTTTGACAAAAAATTCTCTCAATGGGCCACTCCTAAGATGATCTCTTTGGGCATTGTAAACTTGGGTTAATGCCTCAAAATCAATAGGCTCAAGATAGCTGGAAGCTTCACTAAGCTTGAAGACATTCCTAAATTCATCATCTTTGATTTTGACAAGGGTTGATCCCTTTATGTTTCTAATGCATCTAGCAGCAGGGTCATAACTTTGTGCGATTAGGGTCAACAAATCAACATCCATGAACACACCAGGGACCACAAGTTTCCCTACATATAAATTTCAGATACTATTCATAGGGGAAGGGGCATGTCTCTGACCAAAACCCACTTTAAACAAACTGAGACTAGATATCCCTATTTCAAGGTCCCTCAACCAATTTTCCTTATCATATAAACCATCCCCAATTTTCAAACGGGGGTTTTTTGGCACTAACTCCTTGGCCCTAGCCCCGACAATGGTCGACATGGTTAACTGCTCAAGAAAGTCATCACAAATATTTCGGTCCTGGTAATTTACCTTCCTTGTTAATTCTCTTCTGGGTCCCATTTTAGGAGTATGCAACTAAGCCAATTATCAACCAAAGCAATTTTCTGACAGGACAAGACCACAATTCAACAATCTTTAAGCAATGGGTAAACAAAGAGCAAGAGAACCTAATTTCGGTTTGCAAACTTCTACTCTGCACCAGCTCTCTCTGCAACTTCTTCTGTGAAATGATACCCTCATTCAATTGATGCAGGGATATATATGACAATTTGGCTCCTTAACTGTGACATTAACATTGCATGCTTCGACCATCCCTTCAGAATCGAATTCATGAAAGAATTCAAAAATTTGGCTCCAATGGATCAAAACTGCTCTGAGTATTTTTCATTTTTCTCTTTCACTGTTTCGCAGAGCGTAAAGCTCTTGCATGTTCATCTAGCAAAAAGATGCCAACCATTGGATCAGATAGAACTTGCATCAGTTTTACCCTTTTGACTCTTCCTTGCTTGGCATCAGGCTGAAAATCCTTTCGCTATTTCGCGATGGGTAGCCATCTTGCATGTTGACCTCATGAAGCTACGCTAGCTATCCGATCAACTGAAACTTGATCAATCTATACATTTTCCTAACTTGGCAGTTTATATCACTAACCACGCTCAAAATGGTTAATGCTAACCGTTTTCGCTATTTCACAAATGGTAACCATCATGCATTTAAAGGTTGTGAAATAACACCCATCGGTAGATCCTTCTTGAGATGCCCTTCCTTTAACAACCTGTTAGAACCAGCAGACATGGGCCCTCTGAATCAGCGCCATTCACTTTGGCATTCGATCCCTCTTGAACTAACGTGTCAACTTCCTACTCGCTAAAAGATTTCAGTGGGATCCACTTATGAAATGCCACCTGTGCCTGACAGGTCACCTCTTTGTCTTCAGTTTATATCATTTTGTTTGTTGGGCCCACCACTTGGTCGCCAAGTTTGTTCTTTGATTTACGTGATCTGGAGGACACGTGTAACCTTTTGATTTGCGATCACTACCTCTTGGACTGCTCACTTGGAATGCCATGTCATTTCACCATTTCCCAAAAACTAACTCTCGAGCATCTTTGGGTTGTGAATCAACGCAGGCCGTTGATTATTCTCTGAACCACTCACTCTTTACTCGTTAGAAAACCCACCGGCTTCTGGGACCTGCCACAACCTTTTGCTATTTCAGAATAGTTAAAACACATGCACTTTGATCTCATAAAATAACGAGGGCCATCCAATCAGATAGAACATGATCGGTCTTTAATCTTTAGACGAAGCTTGGACATTGGGCCCACCAAACCCTTTCGCTATTTCGCGAAGGGTAAAACTTGGTTATCTTTATCTCGTGAAACAACGTGGGCCATCAGATCTCAGGGACTTGCACTGCTGTTACTCTTTCTACTTACCACTTCACCCGAGCCCACCATCTTTTCACCATTTCGCAACTTGTAAACCATGAGCATCTTTAGGTTGTGAATCAACGTGGGCCGTTGATCTCTTTCCAAACTGATTGCCCTTTAGCCAAGAAAGAAGTCCTCATTGCTAGGTCCCACCAAACCTTTTCGCTACTTTGTGATAGGTAACTTTCAAGCATGATGAGTTCACGAATCTACGCGGGCCGTCCGATTGACTGAGAGTTGCGCGATAATTACAAGGCCCAACGGTCATTAGAAAAGGCAATTTAAAGGTGATTAAAAATTAAAACATTTAAAAGGACCGCCTAGGTAAAAAATAACGGGGGGAACACTTTGCATGACAAAAGGACCCATTAATTAAGTGAATAAAGTAACACAAAATTAGAAACCAAATGTTTTTTCTCAAATATTGAAGCGACTTAAAACCTAAACCCTGAACCCCTTAGGACTTAAAACAATTTTGAAGCAATTAGGGCATACCAGACTCAAAATTTTTAAAAACCTAGCCAATTATGGACTGAGAAAATCCATTTTTAAAATAGTGATAACAATGACTCTGACTAAGGATGGTTGATCACAAGATCAACACAAGAATCTCAGAAACTCTGGAGAAATAGACCAAAAACAAGCCAAACAGAAAACAACCAAAACAAACCCAAATATATACAAATAGAGGACCTACTGTGCATGGACATCAAGAAAAGTAATGCTTCAGGAATTGTCCATGCACTGGAAATTCCTATACTTCATCATTCATATTCTTTAAAAAGTATGAGTCTTTTCCATTCACATCACAAACCACAGAAGGACCGATCCATAATGACTCAATTATCTTATGCTTTCCCTTATCCCGTCCTTTTGCATTCCACTGAAGAACAACATCATTGAGTTGGAACTTTCTCAATGACGTCCTTTTGTCAAACAAATACTTAGATTGCAATTGGATTTTCAAATTCCTATTATGAGCTACGGTTCTGATCTCTTCCACTTCTACCATCAGAATCATTCGGTCCTCCATGGGCTCAGACAACTCCGTGTCTTCAGCTTGTAGGAATTTGTATACTGGAAGAAGATTTTTTATTGGCACTCTAGCTTGTGTACCATAAACCAATTCAAAAGGTGAGACTCCCAATGCCTTTTTTACAGTAACCCTGTCAGCCTGCAAAGCTAATTTCAGCTTTTGATCCCAAGACCTCTTGTTTTCTTTTAAGATTTTCTTGATAATGTTTAAGAGGCTTTTATTATTGGATTTAGCTTGTCCATTCCCTTGAGGATGATAGGGTGAAGAGTATGACATAATTATCCCATGACTAGTGCAAAAAGTAACAAACTCTTCAGACCTAAAACTCATAGCATTATCCATTACTAATTTTGCAGGGACTCCAAATCTGGTTATAACATTAGCTATCAGGAAATCAATGACAACTTTACTTGTAGCTCTCTTGGTGGGTATAGCTTCGATCCATTTATAAAATAGTCAGTTGCTACTATAATCCACTTGTGGTCTCTTCCTGATCTTTCAACAATTTCTCCAATAAAATCAATGCCCCACTGGACAAAAGGGGCTTCCACTGTGAACGAATTTAAGGGTAAAGCTCCTTCTTATTTTAGCTTGGATGAAAACCTTTAGCATGGGTCACATCTCCTAACATGTTCATGAGCATCTTTAAATAAGGTAGGCCAATAATACCCAGCCCAGACTATCTTTCGAGTAGTTATCTTAGCAGAGTAATGACCTCCGCATACTCCATTATGCATTTCAATCAACACTTTCTTGGCCTGGAATTTATCTAAACACATTAGTAATGCCCCATCTCTATTTCTCCAAAACAGGTCACCCTGAATGAGAACACATTTTTGTGACTTAATCTTTAATATCCTTTTCTGATTGTGGGTCATCCCTTCTGAAAATGTCACATCTCTCAAGAAATGCACTACCTCTGAATACCAGGGTTGCTTTTCAATGCTAGTGACTACGATTTTTTCAACTTCAACATTATTTATTTCAACACCAAGAAGATTGGATTCAGCCATAAGCTTGGCAAGGCCTAAGCCTCTCACCAATTTGGTGATCTTTATTTCCAAATCAAATTCTTGGATCCTGTTAATCCATCTGCACCTTTTGCCTGTAACCTCAGATTGGGACTAAATGTCCTTGACTGCAACATGTGGAACATGTTGGGAGTATTTAAAACTGAGTCAAGTTTATAGGCCTATTTCAAAATTTTTCTCAGTATGTCAGAAAGGTACCCGAATGAGTCAGCTTGAATGGCGTACTTTGCAAGGGGGTAAAATGGATCCAGTTGATTTTGAGAGGGTAAGGCTCGAGATTCATGTCCCACACCTTTCATTTGGCCTATTCAATGTGTTGCAACTTTCAGAATTCAGTTTGGAGAAGTTTATCAAGTACCCGTTTTGAGGGGTGAGCTGAAAGTGCATTCTAGGCACAAGTGCAAATTTTATTAAGTAGCCTACTTTGAGCAATTATATCTTTTTCCCTATTCATCATCATGAAGAAATTCAAAGTGGATTCAATTCTATGCATAAAACTGAGTTACCCTGCAAAATTTCAAGTCCTGACGAATCCGTTTGCTCCGTTTTCGTAGCCAAATCCGTTTGTAGTTTGTGATGCTTGCACAAGTGTAAAAATGTCTCGGTGAATGTCATGTCAGAATGTTTGTTCCGGGCAAATGTTGGTATAAATGGTGAGCTACATTTCAAATTTCAAGCTTTTATCAATCCGTTTGATTGGTTTTCAAAACGACTCATTTTGCCATCAAATTCAGTTATCCGCACTTCCAATGTTAGATCAGTTAATGTAGCCGTTTTGGTGAGCGCGTCGTTTGCATCCTGTCAGTCGGGTGATCGAATTGAGAATTCAAAGATTTAATATGTACTTAAAGGTACCTATGTTCCAAATTTGAGAGCCTACGGAGGTCGTTTGGTATTTTTAAGAAAGGCATCATGTGTTGCCAGAACATTGACTTCATCAGGTCCGCAGTGTCGACAAAGCCAGTTGGCCGTTTTCGGAAATTAATATCTCTTCGCTCAGGACTCATCTTGAGAAACCATTTGGTAGATGTCATCCTTGTATATCAAAGTACACGCCTGTCAGATGGCGAGCTCCAGAAAGGTGTTTTGACAGGTTTGAAAATTACGTCTTCGCGATTAAATGCGAAAATTGTGGCGTAATTGCTTGAAGGATGTAAAATGCAATTTTATGATCCAAAAATGGTGCCGATCATTTCCAGAAGTGTGTTTGAGGTCTGTGAAGCATTCCAGGGGTTAGTTGAATCAAAACGAAAATTTTTTTAGTCGGACCCACTTTGGGGCCCAACCTGGCTCATGCTTATGCACTAATTTTTGTGGCGAATTGTTCTTATTTCGTGGCATGCCGAAGTTGAATTGGGAGTAGACAACAATAAGGTTTTAAAGCAATGCAAATGGGCAGTGTTTAGTGTCATGAAATAAGTCTTCAGGCAGATGCAAATGGCAACCGGCAAGAGCAGACCAAATGCAATTCTCAATTACAAATCAATTTCCTCTCTCGACATGGAACCATCACTAAAATGTATTGGCTAGGCGTGGAAGGTTGAAGAAGTTGTTGAAGACAAGAAAAAATCCAATGGTAAATGATTTTGGTGGCAAACTCCCCACGTGAAACTACAACAAATTAAGAAACTCTTAAGCAATTGCATTTTGGCAAATGAATGCCAATTAAAACCAATAACCTTCATGTGCCCCCCAACGTTCTTCCCAACAGTTTACATGATATGCAAAGAGGCTACAGAGACAAATTAATGCCAACATGGAGTCGAATTTCGGGCTGCAGAGAAGGTTGCTGTTGAAAAGCTAAAGAATTTTTTCAATGCAAATGAAATTTGGCAACCAATCTTCTTTCCTCCAGTGTGTGGCATGGTGAAAGGTGTTTAAAACTTAAGCAAATGCCATTGGTGGGAGGCATTACCAGCAACTCAATTAAATCTTTAGAAACTCCAGCCAATGCAAATAGCAATCCTCTCCTCCATGCTATGGCTGATCACGTTTTTGGCAAAGGGGCTGTAAGAAAGAGCAGCAATTAAAACATTAAAGTAAATGCAATGCTTCAACAGTCCTCCCTCCCTGTGTGGTAATAGAAAATGGCAAATGAATCATTTAAATCTTTGAAAAGGGGCATGGTAGCAGCCAACACAGAAAAACTCAAAAGCAAATGTTTTTGGCAAATGCAATGCCATACATTTCTCCTCCCTGCTGTGTATTCTATGTGGAGTGGTGATTGAAGGAAATTAATTAAATCTTTCAATCAAATAGCAATACTAAAATCTTCCCCTTCCCACGTGGTAACAACCATCACAGAGAGCAAGCAAAATGAAGTTAGAAAGAGGTGTGAGAAGTAATGTGCAGCAGATAGCAATGGAGATCGGGCAGCATGGTGTTGGAGAACTTGTAGAAGACTTTAGTAATCCCCAGGTAAATGTCTATACAAAGGGATTTGAAACATTAAAATGCATTCAGCAATAGAAAACCCCTTTGTGTGGCTGTTTGGAGGCCATATTAAACATGTTTTATCAAATGCAAGTATTGGCTGGCAGTATTCCCCTTGCGTGGATGGTGAAGGGGCAGCGTTTTAAACCTTAGGCAATAGACATTCAAGTTGCAACCATTAAAGCTCAGGCAAAAGCTTCAAAAATGCAGTCCCAGGCATAAATAATTATCCCACATTGGCTGTGCACTGGGAGCTTTTAGTATTTATATACAAAAATGCACTATACTATAATGTCTAAGCCATAAAGGCTTTTGACACAAGGTGCCTATGGGCGCCCAAGGCGGGCCCATGCATGAGCACGCTTCTCGAGGCGATAGAGGAGTTGACTGGATGAAGACCAAGTGGACCCCACACAGGCACGCTTCTCGAGGCAAATAGGCAAAATTTTGCAGACGAAGGCCGGGTTAACGAGCGAGCAAGTTCGAGAGAGATCAACGGCGCGCGCTATTTCGCGAAGGCAAGATGCACGTCGTTTAAACCCCGCGAAATAGCGAAAGTGAACGAGAGCCGTCCACGTGTCGTGATAGGTGGCAGTCCAGCAGGCGGGTCCCGGTGAGGTGGCATACAGTTGGCGCACAGGTGGCAGTCCAGTGGCGATGACGTGGCAGCCAAGTGGCAGTGACGAAGCAGATGACGTGGCAATGATGAGGTGTCATCCCAGGTGGCGTCCGGTCAACCCCATCGACCAATCAGAGGCCGCCACGTGGCAAGGCGTTAGAGCACAAATGGAGGCAAAATCAAATTTAAAATGATTAAATAATATAGTTCAAACTATATTGAAATTCGAAATATTTAAATAACGGATCCATGATGAGAATTAATTCGCCCAGGGTCCAATTTTTGGCCAAAGTATAAAGTGTTATATGTTTTCGGAAAGCTCTCGGAGTGAGGAATCCGATTTTGAAGTTAATTTTGACAAATGTGAGATATTTTAGAAGCAGTTTCCACGGGAACAGAATTCAGTTAGAGAGGAGACACTTGGCAATTCAGTTGCAGATTTGATTTTCTTCTCTCCTCTTTTTATTCCGAATTCTTCTCAGTTGTAAGGGTTCCAGAATTCTGTGAGAATGGCTCCAGTTTTCATGGCTTCCAATTTTGAGCGTTCTTGAAGATTGTACAGGGCAGGGCTTTTCCTTCAGTAATGGAGTTCAATTCTTGCTATAGGTGTTTTTAGTTGCAGGGTCTTGTGTATGTAAGGCATACATAAATTCACACAGGATTGTCTCTAGATTTGTATTTCCATTTTATCAAATCAGATCCTCAAGGAGGATGAAATTTGTTATCTCAAGGAGATAGTTATGATTGTTTGCAGGGATTCTTCAAGGAAGGATTTAAATTCTACAATAAATCATAAAAAATGGAATATAGTTTCAAGATCTGATGATTTTGTGAATGATCTTAGTAATGCATTTATGCAAGGCATTAATGCATGAATATTTAATAATGAAGATGGATTTGCAATCGAAGCTTTCATTTATAGTTTGATGTATGACTCTGTTTCCCTTGGATAAGGCACTGATCTTGCAATTAAAGGGGTTCTCAAACCAATTTAAAATCCAATCAGAATACCTTTAGTTTGTGTTATGTTTTGAAATGTTTCATCTATCTCATGCTCAAGTATAGTTGAGTTTTATGTGTAGATCTAGCCCATCTGCAATAAACTATTTGTTTTGGAGCCTTAATGAGATCTATCTGTTTATGTTGATGCTGTCATAGATGTGTAATAGGTTTAATTCTAAGCATCAAAGGTATACCCGCCTAGGTTTTGCAGAGCTTGAAGAGTAGAAGGATTCATATCCTTGTCATGTTGTCCAAGCCCTGAAGTTCTTCATAGATTGAATTGGCTACTTCATAGATCAATTGCAGGTGTTCTTGGGTTATCACTTTTGGTGAACAACAGAACATAAGCAACTACTTGTGCATTTACAAGATATGGCCTAAAAGCCTTAACAGCTTTAACCAAAGCATATGCCTATTTTTCCATGATTTCATATCTTAATTATGCTCCCTGTAAAGACTTGCTATAGAAAGCTATGAGATGTTCATGTCCCTCATTATCCTTTTGCAACAACACCGCAGCTACTATATGATATGAAGCAAAAGAGAACAAAGAAAAGGGCTTACTATAATCTGAGGATTTCAACACAAGTGCTTCCTGAATGGCTTTTTTAATCTCAGCAAAAGCCTTTGAAGCTTCTTGATCCTAGCAAAACTTGGTATCCTTCTTGAGCAATCTAACAATAGGCTTTACCACCTCTGCAAAGTTTGCAATAAATCTTCTAACAAAATTAACTTTGCCTAAAAAAGACTGGATACCCTTAACACTCTTTGGTTCAGGCACATTATTTATTGCCTCAATTCTTTCAGGGTCTATTCTTACCCCTTCCTTGGAGACAATATGCCCCAGCAACATCCCTTTAGTGACAACAAAATGACACTTCTTGGGGTTTAATGACACACCAAATTCCAAAGCCTTACTGAACACTTGTTCCAAATGTCCACAATGGTCATCAGCTCTTTTGGAGAAACAGGTTAAATCATCTTGGTACACTACCATGCTGATGTTCATGATTTCTTTGAAGGCTACATCCATTGCTCTCTAAAATGTAGCTCCAACATTTTTTAACCCGAAAGGCATTCTAACATAAACATATGTTCCCCAAGGGGTGGTGAAAGCGGTTTTGAATTGCTCGGATTCCTTCACTAGCACCTGATTATACCCTGAGAAACCATCCATCATTAACAAAAGATCATAGCCAGTTACTCTCTGTAGCATGGCTTCCATATTGGGGGAAGAACAATTATCCTTCAGGGAAGCAACAATTAAATTTCTGAAGTCAACACAGAGCCTTATGTCCCCATTTTTCTTTCTAACTGGGACCAAATTGGAGACCCATGAGGAATGCCTTATGGGCTTAATAATCCCCCTCTCTCTTAGTTTATTCAATTCTTGCTGCATCTTGGTTTCCAGCAGGGGATTAATAGGTCTCTGCTTTTGTCTGAAAGGCTTAGCATCTGGAAGTAAAGGAACTTCATGCTGAAATAGGTCTTGTCTATACACCTTTAGGTCTTCATAAGACCAAGCAAACACATGCTTATATCTTTTCAATAAATTAATAAGATTAATTCTGACATGAGGAGGGAAGTTATTTCCATTGTATACCAACTTAGGGGATGATTCTATCCTCAAGTTTACCTCCTCCAATTCTTCTAACTTGGTAGTAGATTTCCGGTGCAGGTGACTGTCATTATAGCTGAACATGCCCTCAAGCTCTACCAACGCTTTCAGTATCTCATTCGTTTCCAATTGAACCAAGTCATTCCTGAATACTGTCTCTCTATTATCAATCACCTCTACCAATGCATTGCAGTCAATTTTCTATCTATCATAATCATCAATGCATTGTATGAACCTAAGAATATCTTCATCATCGACAAAAAATTGCCAATTATATACATTATCAAGGATGGCAGGCCTAGATTTTATTTCCAGAGTGGATATACCAGTTAGTGTTGCATTATCATTCTTTAATGCAACATTAGCTAAAATGTTTGCAATGATATTCTTTGATCTCTCTATCCAATTAATAGAAAGTGCACTAAAATGCTCAATGACATCCCAAACTGCATGTTTATATCTTTTCAATCTATCATTTTTTGATGCATATTTGGATCTTACCTAAGAGACAACCAATTCTGAATCTCCTAAAACTTTCAACATTTGTATCCCATCCCTCTTTGCAACTTCAAGCCCCAATAACAAAGCTTCATATTCAGCAGTGTTGTTTGTGCACTGAAAGGCTAATAAGAAAGAATACTTAAAAGTTATACCTGATGGGGACACAAAAAGAACTCCTGCTCTAGACCCTTCTTTGGAGTAAGCTCCATCAAAATACATCTGCCATAGACCATGCGATTGTGATTCCAGTTCAATCACAATGGAGTCAGTATTATTCAATTGGGGTAAAATTGGTTGTACTCTAAAGTTGTCAAGATCCACATCAATCATACAATTGAGTATGCTGGGATCTACATTTTCAATTACTCTAGGAGCACGTGGTTCTCTGTATAACTTGACTTGATTCCCATTGATTGGGATGGTAGCATAAGATAAATCCAATTGGACATTTCCACCTACTGCTGCTGCCCACAACCTGGATAATAACATGCCATAATGAGGCTTAGTGTCAGTGACAATAACATCCATCTTATAGGTCACTTCAGGGAATGCTGCTATCTTCACTTCAACATCTCTCATTGTACCTATCACAAGCACTTCTCTGTTATCCATAGCATAACATTTCCCATATACTGTAGTCACTGATAGTCCTAATTCTTTCATAACACTATAAGGCATTACATTAGCAGCTGCACCTGAATCTATCATACAATTTTTTATCAACCGGTTATTTACTAACAAAGTGACATAAAAAGGATCTAATTGTGAAGGTTCTTGAGTAATAGTTGTTCCAACATAAAACTATGGGGTTTGGAACTCTTGATCCTTTCCATCTTTAACTGAACTGGTGGGTAAAACTGTGTTACTGTCAGATATGTTAGAAAATAAAGACAAGGCAGCTTCTCTATGTTCTTTTATTTTCAACAACTCTATTAATGGGATAGTAACCTTCATTTGTGTAAGAGCCTGAGCCATGTCAAATGTGGAATTGCTGCTCAACTCATCATTAGCTTTAGCTCTTTCTGCCTTAGGTTGACTCGCCTTCTTTGTTGTGGCAGCTCCTTGAGTATCATTGGTATTTTTATCATCTGTACCCTTGGGTACATCTTTAATTTGATCTTTCTTTTCTTGACCCATTTGAGGGGTAGTAGCACTGCTTGCTATCTTTTTCTAAAAAACCTCTTTTATAAACATAGAACCAGGTTCACCCTGATCACTATCCTTTTTGGTGCTCCTTAAGTTATAATTGTGCTTGGCCTTAGCTATAGCAGCCTTAGTGAGATTTTTTACTTGTTCTTCACTAGGCCTTCTAAGATGAACTTCTTCATCTTCAATGGTTACCAGATTCAGAGTAGGATGCCAATCAAGTGTTAGTTGTCCTTGAAAGGATCTTTTACTGTCCAACACATCACTAAATTCACTTTGTACAGATTCCTCATCACTTTTTATAATGGTTTCAAACATATTAATATCAGGCTTAGCCTCTTGTCTCATGGACTCTTCAAGGGCTTGAGCAACTGCACACTGATGAGAAGAATGTGGCCCATCACAAGCAATACACCAAGGAGTGTTCTCTATGTTGTGAACATTTTTTCCTTTTAAGGGATCAGGGGTATCTTGGCCCTAAACACTCTTAGACTTCTCATTTTGAGGTTTACCATCCTTCCAATTGGTATTATAAGGCATATCATGCAATCTGGGAGGTCTATCTTGCCAATTATAATGAGGCTTATCATTTTTATTTACCTTAGCAGTTAGATCCTTCATAGCAGTGACTAACTTTTCTATATTATCTTCCTCCTTAGCAACTTTGTTTGGTTGCTGTTTTGTTTCCTGCCATAGCCTACCATCAGTTCTTCTTCCTAATTTTCTAGATGCTTTCCTATTGCTCTCCACATTGATAGCAATTCTGAATGCATCTCTCAGGCTATGTAGATTCTTATCCCTTAAAATATAAGCCATTTTGGAATCAAATGCATTGTAATAAGTGTTCAGGCACATGTTATCATCTAATCTCATCACCTGATACAACCTATGCATGGCTTTCTGAAATCTAGCATTGAAATCGGTGACCATTTCATTATCAGGTTTTCTAATATTATTGAACTCATTTAGCATGAAGCTCACATTTGTTTTGTCACCATATTGTTCTTGAAAGCAATTCTTGAAATCCTCCCAAGACCCAATGCTATTAATAGGGAGACCTCTATACCAATCTCTTGCATCATCTATTAGGGACTGGACAAATAATTTCATTATGACATCTACATCTACTATCTCATAATCATTTATCAAGTCACCAAAAGATTTTAAATGCTCCTCTCCACTAATTGCATTATTTCCAGCAAACTTAGGGAGTCTATCTCTTAACTCAGTAGGAACATGGTTGGGATATCCTAGGATTCCATCAAAAAATAACTATCTGTATTGCTCTAAGTTGATGGGTCTCCTTTGGAAAGGGTTAATAACATTATTATTACCCATGTTCATTCTCACAGTGGGGATTTGAGTTTGAGAGATCTGGTTATTCTAATTAATTACAGGGGCTTGACTGGCTATTGTTGTATTGACATGCAAAGTGGATTGAACTTTAACAGGGGGGAAAGAACTTGCTGAGGAATAGGCTTATTAAGATCTTTTGATGGGAAAATGATAGGGGGAGATTTTAGGTAACCAATTTTTCTTTTAACTTCCTAGTTAGTTGCCTCTAACTCAGCTTTCTCTAGCTCCATTTGTAGATCTTCTTTCTCTTTCCTTATTGTTTCCATTTCTCTTGCATGTGTTGATAATCTATGAGGAATTTCCACTGTAGTCTTGGATCCAGACCCATCCTCCATGCACTTCTGCTTTTCTTTATCAATATTATTCTTAGCAGGCTGTGGGTCACTAAGCACTTCTCTACTTGGTTGGATTATTGACCTATATGTTGGCTTGGCCTTAGGGACTAGAATTTCCCTGATCACAGGACCTTCATCATCACTCTTTTCCTTTTCTTGGGCCAACAATTCAAGATCAGAAATCTGCCTAAGAAGCCTATCTGTTTCCATCAGTTCTGCTTTGACTTCCTTCTCCCTATTTGCTTCCTTTTGGGTTCTTAAGGAGATTAAGTGATGAACCTTTCTATTTAGGTCCTCTTTTTCTTGGGACACTTTATCTTCATCAAGGAAGATCTCCTCAGAGTTAGATACATTAACTTGGTCTATATCAATCAAGCTAATGTTTCCATCAACTGTTCTAGGCATAGAATGTCTGCCTACATTAGAACTACTTCTATCTCTCCCGAAAAAACTAGCATGAGATATATCTTGATTTAAAACATGAACATCATCTATATTTCCAAATAATCCAGAATGGAAACCTAAAACATCATGTTTCAGATTCTCGGGAAGAAGAATTAGACTTTGCATAAATAGGTCTATCAGATACCTTACCTGTATTGTTACTTTTTTGCACCCATGCAACATTTGATGACTCATGTAATACTGATCTCCTCTGACCTCTTCATGATTGTTCAGGTAATCTCTCCTACAATGTCTCACGAGGATGTTTCTTCATGAAGGACCTAGTGTTCTTTCCTCCTTGCATTATGCTTGTTTCCTTTTCAGAATTTTCTTATTTTAAAAGGACTAGTTAAACTAACAGAGTCGCCACCCACAAATCTATGGGAAATATGAAAACAAGCTTTGAACAAAATATTGCAAATCTTCAGACCAACATCACATATCAAATATCGTGCAAATTTTTTAAATGAATATATCAAGACAACACTGATATTTAATTGAAACACCAATTTGCATCTAGATTCATACTATGACTCTCCCCAACAGAGTCGCCACTTTTGTTGTTCATCAAAACTGATTAACCCAAGTACACCTGCAATTGATCTATGAAGTAGCCAATTCAATCTATGAAGAACCTCAGGGCTTGGACAACATGACAAGGATATGAATCCTTCTACTCTTCAGGTTCTGCAAAACCTAGGCAGGTATACCTTTGATGCTTAAAATTTAGACTCATTACCCACATATGACAGCATCAATAAAGTAGATAGATCTCATAAACAGTTCAAAAACAAGGAGGGTACTGTAGATAGGCTAAATCTACATTGGCAACTCAACAATGTTTGAATCATGAGATAGAGGCACACTTCCACATAACATAAAATATAAAAAGATATTATGATTTGATTTTTTAAATGATGTTCTGACAACCCTTCAATGTTACAAAAGACCAGTGCCTTATCTAGGCCACAGAGTCATGCATAAAACTGAAAGAGAGATCTCAGTTACTAGTTATTTTCCATATTAATTTTTCATGTATTAATTCCTTACATTAACACAATCCTCTACTCTGTCACAAAACCATACTCATACATATCCAATTTACACACTCAAAATCACTAATGCGGGATTTCAGGATTTAAATCCTTCCTTGAAGAATACCCATAAACACACATTACACTCTCAGAGAAGACTGAAAGAAACAAATCCAAATTACCCTTGATAAAATGAAATCGTATGAACTTGAATGGTATTTTGGAGACAATTTTGTGGGAACTCACACATGCCTTGCATATGTGTAAACCTGCAAACTGAAACCAAACTTACAACAAAGACAACACAGAAAACCTCGAAGAACACATTGTCATTTGCAAAAATAAAAAGATGCCATCACTGGAACCTACAATTTCAGATTTCTCCCTTGGAGAAAATCTCTCAAAAATTGGAACCCCTACAAATGAGAAGAATTGAGAATAAGAAGAGGAGGGAAAGATTAGATCTGCATAACACACTGCCAAGTGTCCTTTTTTCTAATTGAATTTCAATCCCTTTCTCTTTCCCATGGAAATTGCTCTTGAAATATCTGATCTTTGTTGAAACACACTTCATAATTGCATTCCTCATCTCAAGAGCTTTCCAACAATATATAATACTTCATATTTTGGCCAAAACTAAGCCTTTGGGCAAATTAATCATTTTGTGTCTCCAATCATTTAAATTTTTCAATTTTTAATAGTCTGTACTATATATATAACTGATTTTAATTTTGATTTTTGGCTCCCTTTTTTTGGCCTGATGCCTTGCCATGTGGTGGTCTCTGATTGGTCGATGGGGTCCACTGGGCGCCACCTGGGATGAGACCTCATCACTCTGCCATGTGACCACCACCAAGTTGCTTGCTCATCACCACGTCATTGCCATGTGTCTGCCACCTGTGCACCATGTCACCGCCACTGGATAGCCACCTCACCGGGACCTACCACCTGGCTTTCGCCATTTCACAATGCTTATCTGGCGAGCATCTTCGATCTCCGAAATCGCATGAGCTGTTGTATCTTTTCGGACTTGCTTGATCTTTAACTCCCTTCGCTGAGCCTGGGTTTTTCGCCATTTCACAGCCCTTAACTCACGAGCATCTCTCCTTCGTGAAGTCATGCCGACCGTCGATCATCTACAACCTGCTCGCTCATTAAGTCACTCCTTCTCTACAAAATTTCACCTACCTCAGGATCCGTGCCTATGTGGGGTCCACTCATTGCCGCTCAGTCAGCCTCCTTAGTCACCTTGGGATCCGTGCTTGTGTGCGTGGGGTCCACTTGGGTGCCCTTAGCACCTTGCATCAAAAGCCTTGAGGCTTTGACATATTACTAGTGTGGGGACTTATATTTAAAGATCAAAAAGTTCCCCTCCACAGTGAATGTGGGATAATGTCATTTTGCCTAGGACTATGTTTTTGAAGCTTTCTCTGCAACTTTAATGGCATTCTCCCTCACTTGCCTACTAAGTGCATTTGCCTAAGGGCTTAGCTGCTGCCAGACATCATGTGGAAGGAAATATGGCATTCAACCTGCCAATTTGCAATTACTCATTTTCTTAAAACCCATTCCATCTTCAACGCCTTCTCCAAGTTTCAAATTCTCCAGAAATTATCGATCTTTAGTGAAACTATGCATTCAAATTGTTCCACTCCAAATCTTTTACCTTGATCCCAACCTTCCTTTGTAATGGACCTAATACCCACCTACAAAAGCGTGGTATATATTAGGATGAGCGTCAAAATGAAGGATGTCCACAGGCCCTCCAAGGTACTCTATAACAGCTCGAACAAGAGGGTAGGATATTGAGTGATCACCACCCAAAATCAGTGGATGGAGAGTTGCCTCTTATATCACAAATTTTATAGAATCCCTGATAGTTTTTATTAATCTTTCATCATCTATACCACAATCTCACATTTCTTGAACTCAATTCTGCCTGTCAATGTGCATTGCTTGGAATCTTTCTGCAACCTCTACAACCACGTGAGGAATTTTCCCTTTGCTAATTGTTAAAAAGGGGTTTGTGGCTTCACACCAGCCAATAGCGTTCTCTCTTTTCTGGCAGCCTTCTCAAAGCACTCTCCCACGCTCCCACTCTAGCAGCTCACGATATTTGGAGGATGTTAGCAACTCATGACACTTGGAGGATGTTGGCAGAGTCGTAGAGTTGTTTGGTTTGAAACCTTTGCCACTTCAGTTGTCACGCATGAGGAGGCTGCCAGTCTGCTCTTGCAGAATTTTAAACTTTATCAAAATGCTCTCCTCATTCTCCACGCTCAATTTTTTGATCCATGATATAGGAGAGCATTTCATGCTTGATGCAAATCTAGTAATTTCGTTCACCCAATTTGAGAGAGTAATGAGGGGAGCAATCACTAGAAAAAAGGACCACGCGTGGGAGGAGGGAGTTTGGCTTTTCACTAACCATTTGCACTGCTCCATGTTTCAATAAGCTTTGGTTCCAAAACATTTCTCCATTTTCCTTCAAACCTCTCCAATAGAGATTTTGCATACTTATATATATCTGTCCCTGGGAGATTGCATGCCATTGCATTCCTAAAAAACAACAAGTCTCACATCTTCACACATTTCATGAACACTATATGCAATTCCTGAACCCACTACTCTAGAGTAAACTGTAATGAGAGGAGTTGTGACAAATCCAATTGCTCACACTGAAAGAAGTTGAAGCATTTGAAGAATGATGTTGGTGATGTGAAGACCAAGGCATGGGAAGATGCATTGCCATGAAATAAGAACAGTTCGCCACAAAATTTAATGCACAAGCATGAGCCAGGTCGGGCCCCAATGTGGGTTTGACTAAGAAAATTTTTGTTTTCATGCAACTAACCTCTGAAATGCCTTAGAAACCTTGAACGTACCTCTGGAATCAATCGACACCATTTTCGGATCATTAAATTGAATTTTGCAACTTTCAGGCACTTACGCCACTTTTCGCATTTAATCGCGAAGACGTATTTTTCAAGCCAGTCAAAACACCTTTTTGGACCTTGTCATCTGATAGGCGTGTACTTTGATATACAAGGATGAACTCTGCCAAACGATTTTTCAAGATGAATCCCAAGCAAAGAGATATTAATTGGCAAAAATGACCAACTGGCTTTGTCGACACTGCAGACCTGATGAAGTCAATGTTCTGGCAACACATGATGCCTTTCTCAAAAATATCAAATGACCTCCGTAGGCTCTCAAATTTGAAACAAAGGTACCTTGAAGTAGATATTAAATCTTTGAATTATCAATTTGACCAAAATTCTGACTGGATGCAAATGGCGTGCTCATGAAAACGGCTACTTTAACTGATATAGCACTGAAAGTACGGAAGACTATAAATGATGGCTCAATGAACCCTTTTGAAAACTGACTAAACGGATTGGCAGGAGCCTGAAACTAGAAACATAGCTTGTCATTTATACCAATAATAGCCTAGAAAAAACATTCTAACATGACACTCACTGAGGCAACTTTTACACTCATGCAAAGCAGGGCTCCGACTAGCTGTCGAAATAGGGACTTGCCAAAACATTCGAACTGCAAACAGTTCGAGCTTGGTAAACTAAGCAAATGGATTCATGAGGACTTGAAATTTTGCATGTTGACTCACATTTATACATACAATTAAATCCATTTTGAAATTATTCATGACGATCAACAAGGCAAAATATATAAACACCCAAACTAGGCTACTCAATAAAATCTGCATTTGTGCCTAAAATGCACTTTCAGCTCACCCCTCGAAATAGGTACCTGGTAAACTTATTCAAATTGAATTCTAAAAGTTGCACATCACTGCATAGGCCAAATGAAAGGTGTAGGACATGTCTCCCGAGCCTTACCCTTCGAAAATCAACTAGCTCCATTTTGCCCTCTCTCTAATTAGGCCATTCAAACTGACTCATTTATGATCATTTGGAAATGCAAAGCAAAAATTTGAATTGGGCCTCTAAAATTGACTCAATTTTAATGAGTCCCAATAGAGAGATTTGTTCAACTTTCTATATATGCATAAAATTATCAGTGAATTTTATCTTTAAAGGCTTTTCATTTTGTTTTAGTGTACATGTGAAGTCTGTTGGCTTTATGCAAAGAGTTATATATGAATCAGTGCTTGCGTTCATTTTTTGTTGACTGGTGAATGCAATTATGTTTTTGTGCTTTCTGGTGAAAAGTATAATATTGATTATGTGTAATTTGGAGCTGATTGAATATATATTAGAGGGAGTTGTACCTTAATTCAGAGGTTAATCAATATAATGATTATCCAACTGATTGGTGGAAAATTTGTCTTTCTTTTCTCAAGCCATAAGGTATAAAGATTAAATAAATAAAGGAAGACAAATATATTTACCAACACCAGGTACTTAGAAAAATAACCTCAATAGGCCAAAATACTCCTGTCAATACCAAAACAACAACAAAAATGGAGTTTCTTTGAGCTGTAACAGCTCAAATGTGTCCCATCGGGCGTGCCAAAAATTGTTGTCACTGAAGATTGCACCCATCATGCTAAGTGTGAAACCAAGCAATCCTGTGAAACATGGAAACACCTTCGAGCCTGTGGGTTGCTCAAGTTGAAGGTGAATCTCTGAGTTATGGGCTGAATTCCCTTGAAACTAAATATCGATGTGGAAAAGAGTGAGAGAATAATTTGAAAAATACTGGAAAAAAATTACAATTAAACTAGGAGGTGATACACCAAAATTGTAATGGTAATAGCCTAAAAATCACAAAAATATGACAGAACTTCGCCCACACAAAGTAATTTTTACTCTCCAACCACATAAATATTTCCTAGGAAGGCCAAGGAGAAAGTAAACTTAGAAGGAAAAACCGGTTTTCACAACTAAATTGACAAAATACCCCTTTTACACAACCTAAAACTTGTGATTATATGAAAAGAAGAAGATACATGCACATAAAAGAGACTGAAATTCAAAGGTTTTAAATTAAAACATAGTAAATTTCTTTCAAATCTGTAAATGAACATGCACAATTACCAAGGCAAATATATGAAACTCTAAAATATCAAAGGAAATTTGCTATAAAGCTAGAATACTAAAGTGTTGAGATGCAATGTCATTTTGCAAAAATATGTATGCAAAAAAGAAAGAACTAGAGGTTAAAAGAAGGAGAGAGAGAGAATATATAGATATCATGATGAATATCTCCTCCAAAAACCCTAAAAAAAGAAAGATCTGCATGAGAAAAAGCCTTGGGCGAATTTTACCAAAAATGGCATGAAAACTCATGCAGAATACTGTAAAAAAATAAAATCTAATACCCCAAAAATAGGACTCCAGCTAATGTGGTATGAAAATAAACCTTCACTACTGAATATAGAACTGCCAGTCTCGCTCAAAATAGCTCCATTGAAAAAGAAAAACCCATTGTCTAAAAGTCTGCATGGAACTCTGGAATCTCCTTTCATGTTGAAACTTCTATTGAAACTGATTGTGGAAATGATCTCCCTGTTTTGTGAGCTTTTCAATGATATATATTTCAACGATATATAACACTTAATCTTTCATGCAGAAATCAACCATTAATCTTTCATGTAGAAAACAACTCCTCGTTTGCAACAACCAGTTCTCCTAATCTCTGATAATACCCTGATCATTGAAGGCAATTCCATTGGGTCATCGACAAGACAATCAAACAGTTATCTTGATCATCCGATCTTCCTTGATCTCTTTCTACGCTCTACCGCTAGATTTTTCAAGAACTTGCTCGGTCTTTAAACCTCTTCTTTTTCTTCAAAACGAGCCCACTTTTGAGTCCACAGATCCTTGCCATGTTCTACAACTTGATTTGTCTATGGATCCACTTAAAATCCTCAAGACTTTGGACTAGACCCACCTCTTCCCAGCCTTGCCTTGTCACCAAGTCACGATGATAACTGGGTGAGCAACTTCTCATTGCACCTTAGCGATAACTGTCGGATCTTCTTAGACTTGCTTGATCCTCCTCAGATGTGCTCAACCTTTAATTCACCTGAGCTCCTCTTTTCTACCATGTGTCACGTCCTGGTTTGTCCATGGTCACCACCAAGGCGCCACCTGTCGGGCATTTCAACATTACCTCAACATGGTTGGACTCACTATCTGACCTTAGTCTTTCCTTGTCGCTAAGTCTACAACCTTAAAATTTAGATGAATTTTCATCATGGTATAGCGACAACTGATAGATATTTAGGAACTTGCACACCATTTATCTCTTCTGAGTTTCTCTCTTTATCTGTGCCATGTGTTAGCCTCCGGTTTGCTCATAGGTCCACCTTGTTTGCCATCTAGACTGCCATCTTGACCGCCATCTCAACCTGCCACTAGACCTGAACCCACCTTGTCGCTAAGTCACAACGATAACCTGGTGTGCAACGTTTCCTTGCGCCATAGCGACGTTAGATCTTTTTGCCCAACCATTGGATCTGATCAATTTGGTCGATTTGCATGACCCTTATCTCACCTGGGCCGCTCACCCTTTTTTGCATGTGCTTTGTTGCCAAGTCGCAGTGAGTATTCAACGATCATCTTTTCATCCCGATACAGCGATAGCCGTTGGATCTTTCTTGGTCACCGTTGATCTTCCTTGATCTGCATGCTCTTTAACCTCTCTGAGCGACTCTCTCTTATGCCACGGTGTCACCATGTGTCATCTACTGGTTCACTCATGAGATCTTCTTGTCTCACCGCTTGGACCTACCACTGGACTTTGGTTCCGTTGGATATCATTCTTTCGGCCAAACTACTCCCTCGGCGAGCCGTTTACAAGTCTCATCGAAGCTACAATTTGATCGATACCTTTAGCTCTGTCGACGGGACCAGTTCTAATTTCTTTGATATACCCTATTGATGGAACTGAACCTTCGGCAAAACCTTTTAGAGTATCATCGCGGCAAAGGTTTGCTCGATAAGTCACCCTTTGGTGACATGCCACATATTCTGTCAAGTCATCACCGCTTGACCTTCCATGTCTTGTGCTGCATGTCAGCACGTGGCACCTTGTGGTTTGCTTTGAGTCCTCCTCGGTGCCACCTATCATGAGGTTATTCATTTAGGGCACATCACAACCGTGGTACAACAAAAATTATGGATAGCCCTAGAATGTCACTCCTCCGTTCGATCTTCCTTAATCTGTCGTTGGATCTCAGCGATCTGCTCGAGCTTTAACTTTCCCTTTTTGGTACGTGCCTTGTTGCCAAGTCACAGTGAGTATTCAGAGCACATATTTCTATCACGGTATAGCGACAGTCATCAGATCTCTTGCATCAACATTCAATCATTTGTAACCTATTCACCTGTTAATTTGCCCTTTTACTACAAAATTTGACCTCTTTGAGATGAGCATGCGGGGGGCCCACCAATGATGAGCTGCCACTTGCCAAAAGCCCTTAAGCTTTGACACTTAATATATGTGGGGCTTTTCCTTTAAATACTGAAATGCTCCTTCGTGCAGCTAATGTGGGATAAATGGACTACGCCTGGGCCTTTCCATCGGGTCATCGGTGTAACATTAAATAGATCATTCTGATAGCCGATAACTTACTCCATGCTCTACACTTCTTATCGGGTCATCAGTGTAGGGGAGAACCTTGTCTACTGGTACCTGATACAAACTCTCACACCTATGCTTTCTCATTGGGGTAAGTCTTTCCAATCGGGGTAGGTCTTGCCAATAAGGAAAAAATTCAAAAAATTGCAAAGAAACACCCATCTCCATCAGGATGTTGGGCTCAACCCTCATGGGAGCCACATTTTAACCCACATGTTGTATTTTACTTTTCATGTATCTGCACATGAAGGAAACAAATTAAAAGAAACAATGCATATCTGATTTCTTGTTGATGATTTGACATGATATTTGTTGATTTTCTTTGCACGTTTCAATATGAATGAAAGCAAGGCCTCATTATGTCACCAAATTTAGCATGTTGAAAAATTTGGTAACAAATAAAAAATGCTAAACAAACATAGTCATCCTTGGTCGAATAGGAAATGCATCTTCATCATGCATATTGCATTAACATAGGTCATGTCAAAAATTCATTATCTCCACATGCATTCTATAGAACATCATGTCATACAGGTCTACAAACTGGGGGCATAACTAAAAAAATCCTAAACATCCATATAAACTCCTGAAAAAATCCAAAAATATCATATAAAGTCTTGAAAAAATCCTAAAAAACATATACAATCCTAAAAAAAATCCAAAAAACATTGAAAAGCAAAACATACCAAAAACATCAAGAAAAAATCTTGAAAAAATCAACCAAAAACATTCAAATACCAATCCATAAAATCTACCAAAAACATCCATATAATCACCTGAAAAAATCAACCAAAAACATTCCAATATCGATCCATAAAATCAGCCCAAAAACAATATTAAATCAATCAAAAATACTTGCAAAAAAATGTCTCACAAGAAACAAATACCCTAGTAGATATCTAGCAAACGCTTTGCACGAAGTTAACAAAGGATACGACTATCCACTCAAACATCTGCAATCAATTGATCAAACTATCTTATCAATCATATCATATCCATTTCATGTGATCATTACCTTGTCTTAAATAGAAGAGGATATACTCAAAATCAAATCGGGTAGTCTTAAATGGGGTCTGCAACTTTCTGATATTAGACATTATCAACTATCACAACAAGCAATTGAGAACAAAGGTACAAGGTTAGTATAGTTGCTGAATTTTGTCTGGGTCATTCTTTATCTTTAATCATTTGGTGACAGATCATGTTCCTATGCTACTCAAGAATGTCCACAAGTGACTAGAGGAGTCAGGATGGTCATAATCTTTTTCTTTGTTTGTTGTTTGTGGTGTGGACCAATGAAGTTTTGGGCAATAGTTCTAGTGGGTGTCTATGTTGGCATGTTCATTTGGCAAATATCTCATGCAAAATATCATGGATAGTTATGCTTGTGACTATCACACATACCTTAACCCTTGGCATTACAACCAGAATGGAGGGTTTCACTCCTTGTATGTTACGTGTTTGTTTCTTCAATGAGATATCTTTACATCTTGGTTCCTTATACCCTGATGTGCAAAGATCCATTGTTCAATAATAAGGCTCAGTGATGAATATATATTGCACAATAAATAACGACACAGGTTCATGAATCAATCATTCTCATTTCATCTCATTTTATTATTGCTAGTTTTCTTATTATTTTTTCATCATCTCTTTTTAAATCAATCATCCTCAATTGCTTCTAATTCTCATCTTTCAATCTATTTCATTCTAAGGTTCATTCTCTCATATTCTATCTCAATATCATCTTCACATCACATATCTCTATCTCTAATCAACTAACCATTCTTCATCTTTCATCTCACATTCTTTTTTTTTTGAGAGATCATTCATACCATTAATGCATTAACAATATCTCGAGGGGGAATTACACCCTAAGCATTATTGGGGCATATTGGGGCATAAATTTTAAGGTTATCCAAGAATAACCCTTCTCCAGTGCTTTGCTTTTCCTCACTCAAACTATCCTTTGCCATATCCTTCTCAGGTTCCTTGTTCTTCTCCCTCTCAGAATTCAAATCTTTTTCCTCATTATCCTTGTCATCCTCATCCACCATAGGTTGGCTTTTGTTGTTGCCAGGGCTAGCACTATGAATTGGGCTATCGTTGTCGGACTCGTTCTCACCTTATTCATGCTCTGCACCCATATCCTCATCTTTCTAGCTGTCCTCACCCTCTAACTGGTCCGTTTCCATTTCATTGCCCTCTTTTCCAATTTCCTGTGTGTCATTCTTATCTTCATGGGCTTTCATTGTTAGGTCCCAAAGGCAACTGAGAGGGGGGGTGAATCAATTGTCCAATATTTCTTTAAACCAAAACAACTTAACCAAATTATTACTTAATACCAGTAAACCAATCTATTATACCGGTGGACAATTTTAACAGATAAATGCAATACCAGTAAAGATTAAAGGATGAAACAAAAAGACAAAGTCATCCACAACACATAACACCAATATTTGTATGTGGAAACCCTGTAAGGGGAAAAACCATGGTGGGAAACCTTACCCACAATCAGATGATACTACTGAAGATAGTAAGTGTACATAAATGGGGTCTGCACATGCAGAAAGGCCAAGCGCCTAGAGCTCATTGCTTAAACACAAATGGGAGTCACACTGACTATGATTGGATGGTTAAATCCAATAAGAATGTACTGCTCAAAATAGCATCTTCATATGCTGGATTTAGTACCGGTGTAGTTCTGATATGTTTTCACAAAAACCTAGCTTCACCTTTAAATGATGTCTGCGTGTATAGCTCTTCTTAATCTCACATATACCTTCACACAAATATTTTTCTCACTCCACATTCGATCTTACAATTAAGACCTTACATTTATACCATAACCTAAGACCAATTTTAGTAGGTCAGCTCTACAAGATATTACAATAAAATCATTTTACAAACAATACAATGTCCAATGCAATAACCGATTCATCATGTCGTCTTAATGCATTTACAACAATAATTAATCATCTTCATAGCATGTCGTGCTGATTTGGAAAAGATAAACCTGTCGATGTATACCCTAGACCTATTTGCCGGTAACAACAATTATGCAAATATGAATATGCTAATAAACTATTTTCCAAGTTAAGATGTCCAAATGATGTCTTCGACATTACCAAGTGTTTTCCATGTAATTCCAAGTGCCAGTGATCATTATATCCTATCAGTGTACCATATACCGGTGCCTGTGTAAAAGTCACTTGCTTGCCGGTGAATGTTGCTGGATCTCCAAAGTGCTAGAGTTTTAGTAGGTGTTGACATCAATGACAAAACCATACCAAAATACCAACAATCTCCCTCTTTGGCATTGATGGCAACACAAGATGGAAAAACCATCAAAGTGCCAAAACAAAAATGCCAAATACCAAAGTACTAATAAAGGTCAACAATCTCCTTACAGTAACAATCTCTCCCCCTGAGAGTAACATGTGTTTCCTTGTGTACCATACCAATCTCTCCAAAGGATAATGTGTTTTTCCATAGATATCACTCCCCCTTTGACATCAAATGGCAAATGTGTTTTCCATAGATCAGAGTGCAGAGCGAGATAGAGCAGCAGCAGTCAGCAGCGATGGCATTGGTGCATAGATTCAATCGCGTTCGCTGATTTCAGAGTCCAACAGATGCAGGAAAGCCGGTAAGTACCATAAAACCTCCTTATACTTTGTCACAATAAATGTTATCATTAATGCATGTTAGGTAGCACAATAAATGCATGTTTAGGAAATGTCAAAAATGTCCAAAATGTGTAGGCACGTTTGCGTAGGTGCCAGGCGCATCTATGCTGGCTAGGCGCGTCTGTGTTTGTGCCAGGCGCGTCTATGCTGGGAAAAGCGTTTGTGCCAAATGCGAGCGCGTCTGTGTTGTTCAGGTGGGTTTGTGAAATGTGGGCACGTTTGTGCAGGATAGGCGCGTTTGTGCAGAGCATAGGCACGTCTATGTATTTTAGGTACGTCTGTGCAGAGCAGGTGTGTTTATGCAGTCTATAAGTGTGTTTATGTCTTCAAGGTGCGTTTATGTCTTCAAGGTCAAATCGACAGTTCTGTGATGAACATACGCTATCGATTGGATAAGCTGTTGAGAGGATACACTCAAGTAGGTCCTCTAGGGAAGACTAGGATAGTAGATAGGGCTAGGATTGACAATTCTATGATAGAACATACGTTGCCAATTAGGAAACTACTCAAGAGGATTCACTCAAGTAGAGGCCCTAGGATAGGATAGATCAAGGCACTTTGTGATGAACAGTGAGTACCAAGACATAATACTTTGTGATGAATAGGGAGTACTAAAATATGAGCAACACTTTGTGATGAATAGTGAGTGCAAATGTGAGCAACACTTTGTGATGAATAGGGAGTGCAAAAATGTAGTACTTTGTGATGAACAGGGAGTACCACTAGGATAATCAGCAACACTTTGTGATGAATAGTGAGTGTCACTAGAATAGAAGCAACACTTTGTGATGAATAGTGAGTGTTACTAGGATAGAGTACCATATGCATTTAGATAAAAAGTAACATTTTGTGATGAACAGTGAATGCCACTATGACTAACATGATTGATTTGCTTGACTGCAGGAGTATTTGCCTATGCTGGAGTCACGAGAGAGATTCCCATCGACTCAGAGGTTGCGACCAGAGTTGACATTTGAGGATAGAGGTTCCATTGAGGGTATGGGTTTGTGACATATTATGTATGTGCCTGAGTTTCGGGTGAACATGGGGTTGTTGACTGCGCTGGCTGAGAGATGGCACTCAGAGACTTGTACATTTCATTTACTGATGGGTGAGATGACAGTCACCTTAGAGGATGTTTACAGGATTCTACGGATACCGATCGATGGGGAGCTGATTCCTTATGATCGAGAGGGAGATAGGGAGGCCTTGAGATGGGTGTTTCAGGATCCAGGCCTAGAGATGAGAGCTAGACACGTGGCATGGGACATGATGATAGCAACAAGACTAGCACTACCAGCAGTGCTAGGAGGAGTGATCAGTGGGTTCCTATGTCTAGACAGACCGACACGAGGGTTGGCTATGGGCTGGGGGAGCACCTTGGAGACACTGGTTACACAACACACCAGATATGCCTAGGGACTGTGTGTGCTGGCACACTTGTACTATGAGCTGCATCAGTTTGTGTATCATGGATCCGTAGGATTGGGCTGTGGAGTTACATTGTTGCAGGTATGGGCCTATGAGCATCTATCGGTTATCCGACCGATACACTTCAGGGGTAGGGGTCATGGACGCAACTTTGTTCATTTATATGATATGATTACATCACAACCACGGATTGGCAGGTTGGAGCATTGGCATTGAGTCCTGGATGGGATCAACACTATGATATGGAGGCCGTACCGTGAGTGCGAGTAGTGGGAGGAGGACACAGTGGATCTACCTTATACCTTTCGGAGTAGATATCTGATTGGGCGGACGCCCAATGTATTGGAGAGACAACTAGTTGACAGGGTATGTAGGTAGTTTGGCTGTATTTAGCAGATGCCACGGGGTTCTGGGATGTATTCTCAGACAGTCAGGGATCAGACACACTTTGGGCCATTGTTGTCATATGATCAGGCTGTGATGTAGCTAGTGGAGATGGTTCCCTTACCGTGGGATATGTGGCCGGATATTGAGGATGTAGGTATGGATGCAGAGTACACTGCGTATTGGGCTGAGTATCCATTCCCATGATTGACAGACCCAGGGGAGGCGATAGATGGAGATGGTGAGGGGGATGGAGATGATGATGGAGATGGTGGAGGTAGAGGCCGACGGAGGAGGCAGGGTGCAGTTGGAGAGAGGAGGGTGGCTCCGTGGAGAGAGGGTAGAGAGGAGAGGCAGGCTCAGGTGGTGAGGGGTCGCAGTGGATTGCCACTATAGGTGCCAGCAGCACAGGGTCCTAGATAGGTGCAGGGATAGGGGTAGAGGCAGGTACAGGTATAGGCATAGGCATAAGTACAGGGGGAGCCATAGGCAGAGCCACAAGGGGCCGAGGAGGAGGAGGACGAGCTGCTTGAGCTAAGGGAGATCTGCTAGGGATAGGCAGATGAGATTCAAGACCTGGAGAGGGAGACAACTAGGCTTAGGAGGCGACTGAGGGAGACAGAGCATGAGTGGGATCAGGCTATCCAACACTATACTGAGGCTGAGATAGCGTTGAGGGATGGGAGGTAGGTGGTAGAGGATATAGGGGCTGGATATGCCTATGTTCTACGAGTAGGGGAGGAGATAGGTTACTGGCGAGACCTATATTATGGGGTAGTGCCACCAAAGCAGTGGGCGAGGAGCTTCCACAGACCATCACAGACAGCGACAGCTATGGGAGGGAGCCAGAGGAGATAGGCATCCAGCGGTGGGGTTATGGGTCCTCCACCACCACCAGATAGAGGGGATAGGAGAGATGATCCTAGGGCGGGTCCTTCTAGGGCTCAGACTCCATCGAGGCCAGGCGGCTCCGAGGGAGGGAGTTCATCATAGCCTTAGAGGGCTCCCTATGTATCAGTGTTTTGTACCATTTTGTATTATGATGTAGACACCTCCGGGTGATTGTAGCCATATGATTTTGACATCATTGTATCATGACACTTATGATTATATATATATATGAGATGATTCATCTTTGCGGTAGCTATATGCATGTGTACCTATGTGATGTTGCTTTGATGTGATTTATGATGATGATTATGATATGGATGCAAATATGTACATGATGAAATGCAATATTTTTGTTCTTTTATGTTTTAATATGTTATGCATGATGAAAATGTGAATGTATGAAATGCTAATGAATATGATAATGCAAATGATTATTTACATGATGAAAGTGTAAAATGTGCTAACATGTGTTGTGTGCAGGATGTGATGCATTTGTGATATCTATATGTATGTATGAATGAAATGCTTAATATGTGGCAATGCAGGTGCAACTACATGAAATGCAAATATTTTTGGTGTGTCATTATACTTAGTCCTGTGATAGTAGGCTACGCGGACTCAAGAAGGATGATGGAAGTTAATCAATAAAGGGGGATGAAAGATAGAAGATATGAAAGTGAAATAGCTTCTTGTGCATTATCATCATTGAGCTTATTATGGCAAGTAGGTTATGACAATCGAGGCATATATTCAACCCAGAAAGTCATTGTACTTGTTTGCATGGAGATAAGATAGTCACAAACAAGGAATGCCCCAGTTCATACTAGACCCTCAGTGTCCTCATATCCTTGGACAAGTCATAGCATTACTAAGAGACAATCCACAGACAAAAAAAAAAAAAAAGGTGACGATACCCCATCCTCGCCTTTCTAGTCAAAGACATCCTGGAGATAGAATCTCTAGTTAGAGACATCCCAGAAAAGCTAAAAGACATGTCACCAAAAAGATAAAATCAAAATAAAATAAAAAATCGACCAACATCCACTGTAGTCCTCAAGTTTAGTGTCTCTTGTCACTTGTATAAGTCTTATTTGATTGTGGTCACAATGTTTACTTTCACAAAAAGGATAGATAGCACTGAGCTATATGTTGTCTGAGTCTGTCAAAATATTTGATTTGTTCAAGCCCATTGTTACTGTTGTCTCATCTGAAACTGACTGAATCCATGAAACTAATACTTTATTGTGGAGAAGACAGAACTTTATTGCGGATTGGCGATGCAGATGTTGCTTTATTGCGGATTGTGCGCAGATAGACTGAAGAAAAAGTGGAAGAAAATCTACTCCTCGAAACATGTGATGCTCTCAGTTCCACACCCATCACTAGAAGTAGGATTAGCCTTAGCCACAGATAGGAGCTAATTTATTATGGATTGAAATGAGTGAAAAGGAATTTTTATTATGAATGGCTAACCAATCTTGGGTAGATCAATGACAAGCCATGATTAGAATAGGTAAGTTTATTATGGATGAATAGGTTGTGAGTGTGTGCAAAGTGAAAGGATAAAATGGAATCCTGAAGGAGGGAGGAGCAATGTCTCTATGCATGGTGCTGGTGACCTAGTTTTCACCATGGTACTTGCCCAGGGCACCACCGAAGTGGTTTTCACCGTTGGATGGATTTTTTTTTTGGTTTTTGTCACAAGGTGCCTGTTTGTCAGGTTTTCACCAAGTAACGATTTTTTTGTTTTATGATTTTTTTGTATTTTGAATTAGGATACTCTGAAGAGCTATGTGTACAACCTACGAAGGTGCATGTTGTTGATAGGATCCTCCAAAGGTTCACCATCTGGAGTTGAGAGCTGATATGCACCAGATCCATATTTTGTTGTAATGATGTAAGGACCAAGCCAATTTGGTTCGAACTTGCCCTTCTTATCTCTGTCATGCTGATTTTTAGGATTTTCTCTGAAAACTAAGTTACCCACCTCAAATGTATGAGGCTTAACCTTATGATTGTAGCTACATTGTTCCTTGACTGAATGATGTGTAGCTCGAGTGACTGTCTTCCTTGATAAAAGAACTGAGATAGAATTACTAATGTGTGGACTACACAAGCCCATATGCATGTCACCTAAAGAAGTTTGGGCACCCCTAATAATAAAGTCCTTTGAGGAAGCTCTATTAAAGGTCCATGATGTACTACCAAAAGGAAAAGGATGTGCGGAACAAGTGGATGAGTGATGAAGGCTTATGATTGTGAAAAGAAGTGAAAGTAGGATGACATGATAGAAACTTAGGATCAACAAGTATGCTTTTTGACTTGAAATTTTAGAACTTTTGCCCCCAGTTATTTTGATATTAGGGGAGATCATCTCTTTCTCTTTGTCTTTCATAGGATTTTTATCTTTGACTTTAATTTTTTTAGAGTCCAATAGCTTTTGATTTTGATTTGGACTAAAGGACTTTTCTTTATTTTTGACTTGTAGATTTTTCTTTTCAAAGCTTGATTTTTGATCCCCAATAAGTAAGGGCTTTTGTGATTCTTGTTGATCCAAGTCTGGAAGTGGAGTGGAAATGGAATGAGTGGATGAAATGGTAAGGCTATGTGAGTTCTCAAGAGGGCTGGCGATATGCTCAATAGATTCTTTGTTGGAACCACTCTTAGGACTATTGATATCAAGAGATTCTTGCACCACTAGAGGACATTTACATTCAGACTTAGTAGCCACAGCACTAGGTGGTTCACACCTAATTCCTTGCAAATAGTTTATAGATTGTTCCTGTCAACTCAATCTCTTAGGAGATAGTGGGAGTTGATCAACATGAAAGATATACTCACCGCATCCAAGGTCTTTAATCTTGAACTTTTCTTCGATCTCTTCTTGTTTTGATGTAAAAGCTTTCAAGGATTTTAGATTCACATATGCTAAACATGGAACAACTTCTTGATTGACTGGTATTTTTATTTCTGATCTAGGTCGCAAATTGTTGCAATATATGAATGGGTTAGGATCAGCTTTGATGGTCACTTCAACTCCATTGTGTTGAAACTTGATGCATCGATGATATGTTGATGGTACTGCGCTCATCTCATGAATCCATGGGCATCCCAAGAGTATGTTGTATGTGAGCTCTAGATCAAGGACTTGACAAAACACATCTTTTGTAACTGGCCCAACTCTGAGAGGTAAGATGATTGTGCCCTTGGATGAACGCTCTTCACCATCATATGCCTTGATGGTAATTTTGTTTGTAGAATTCATAGCTTTATCAGAATATCCCAATTGTTTAATAGTGCTCAATGTACAAATGTTTAGACCTGCTCCTCCATCTATTAGGACTCATTTTATTCAATGTTTGTGTATGAAGGCTTCAATGTGTAAAGGTGCGTTATGTTGTTGACTTACAAAGGCATCGTCAGCTTCTGTGAATGTAAGGGAGTGTGGAATGGAAAGGTATCCCACCATGGCTTGAAACTAGTCCACGTTCAAATCAGTAGGGACAACAGTGTCTCTTAAGATTTTGTCAAGAATAGCTTTATGTGTACGGGATATGCATAAGAGCTCAAGGATTGAGATAAGCGCGGGTGTCTTCCCAACTGTTCTACAAGGTCATACTTAGGCTTGGTTGATGAGGAAGCAGTGTTTTTAGCTAGAGCACCTTGCAAAGTGAATTTGCCTCGATGAGTTGTGACATTACATCCAATCCCTTTCAAGATGATTTTGGGTCTTTGGGTAGAATTCTCAGGCGTTTTGTCCTTAATGATAATGGCAGAGACATAATTGTCCATCGAGATGTGATTGATAGTTGAATCATAGTTATAAGATGCTCTGGTATAGTTAGTTTGCTAATCTGTGTCTGTATCTTTTCCCTTGTCATGTTTTGGGAATGGTTCCTTAAACATCTCATGTTCTTGATTTGATGAGTGTCCTTCAATCTCAATGCCACCTCTATCAATGAGATCTTGTATGATGTTCTTCAGTTGATGGCAATTTCCTATTTTATGTCCTTTGCTCTTATGAAATTCACAATATTCATCATCATTCCACCAATTTGGTTTAACCTTTGGCTCATATGAAGGAAAATCTGGAATTGTGATTATCTTGTTTGCCACTAGCTTCTTGAAAATTGACTCAAGTGGTTCTCCCAATAGGGTGTACTTCCTTCGTGACCTAGAAGTTGTTTGAGTATTCACTTGATTGTTTGTGGAGCTTGATCCAAAAAAAATGATTTTAGGTCATACTGTATTAGCATCCACAACACCATCATTGACTGTGTTCTTGTTTTTGTTCCAAAATCTTGGCTTATCTTTTCCTTTAAAGTCATCTTTGTTTTCTTTGAATATCTTAATGACTCCTTGTTCAATTAGGACTTTCTCTATTGCTAAGCCTTTTTCAATGACGTCCTTGAAGGTGGACAAACAATCTTTTCTTAGGTCATAACCAATGTCTTTGTTAACATTTTGAGTGAACATCTCTACCATTTGTTTTGTGGAATTTCCCAAGAGCATATGTTGGCTAGATTCCTCCATCTTTGTAAAAATGATGAAAAAGATTCTCCATCCTCTTGCTTGGTGTTGCAAAAAGTAGTGACTGATAAGTCTGTCTCTATGTTGTAGGAGAAATGTTTGATAAATGCCTTTGCTAGATCACCCCATGACTTAATACTAGGTGGAAGTTGGGAGAACCATTCCATAGGTTGATCACCTAGGCTTTGTGGGAATAATCTCATCAAATATGTCTCTTCTGAAGCTACCTCAATGCAAGCTATGAAAAACTGTCTTATGTGTGCCTTAGGATCCCATTTTCCTCTATACTTATCAAACTTAGGTGTCACAAAGTGTGTAGGAAAAGGAGGCATTGGAATGCTCTTGTCAAATGGATAAGGACATATGTCTCTCATTGTGTATGTTGGCTTCGGTGTATTTATGTCCTCCATTTTCTTTTGTAAGTCCCTGATTTGTTGCTCCAAATTGTTCTTGGGTGGAGACCAACTTCTTGGGCCATACCCCATGCTTGAGGCACCAATTGGAGGAGGAGAATGTTGCATATATGGATGATATTGATCTCACACATGTTCATATGGAGGAGGTCTATAATGATGCTGCGTATATGGACCACTTGGTATAGAGTCATGTTAAGGAATGAAATATCTATTGTGTCCATGTATACCATACTCTATAGGCATGTCATGAGTTTGTTCTAGTGTGTTGCCCCCAAATTTGACACGGGGTTTCCTTGTGTCCAAATTTTGAGCATGCCTTTGAATATCCAATTGCTTTGGTGGTTGATCCTTAGAATTGGTATGTGGTTGGGCATATTTCTCTGCATAAGACCTCCATAATGGTCTGTGAAGGTGAGTATCACATGCTTGACCATGTGTGTATGGGACCTCTAGTTTTTGAAACAAAGATGATGGTGATTCAGGCACAATATGTGGTCCTCTATTGCCTCCATTATTAGACCTCCTTTGATCCATGTTGGAGTGAGATTGTTGCAAAGTTCTATGTTCCATTATTTGAGACATGTCAAAATCATGAGGGATCTTGGCTCCACTTTGTACCATCACTTGTAGAAAGTATTGTCTATCTCTCCTCATTATTTCCTCAACCAATCGATTGAAATGGGGATTCATAATGGAGTCTTCCACTTCTGCTGAATGTATTGAAATGTTGTCCATATTGTCATTGTGTGTATCATTGTTGTTTATAGTGTCCATGTGCTCAACATTTGTAATGTTTTTATAGGCATCCATGTCAGGTAATGTAGTTGACAAAGTATGATGAGGACAAGCAAGTGACCTTTTGACTCAGGTTTAGACAAATGTGAATGTAATGTAAGGTGTAAAGAAATGATGGACTTTGTGAGACCCAAAGATAGGTTGAATGCTAGATGAAAATCTAGAGAAATAACTTAGGAAGCTCAAGAATTCTGAAACTGATTGCTCTTGTTTGTTGGACTGTAAATTTTTCCAATTTGTTTGTTGTTTGTTGTGACCAAATCTGAAATTTTGACTGTATTTTCGTGACAAGAGGACACAATGTTGATGAGGACTCAATGTTTGCAAGTGTTTAGACTCAAAATGACTCCAAGAAAAGTGTGTTGTTTGATGTAAGAATGTTTTGCATACACTTGAAGACACAAAAGATACAATGTTTTGTTGTTTGGTCTTGAATGTTTGATTGTTCAAAATAAGACAAACACAATTCTTATGGTTGGCCAAGACAATAGTTGTTGATTCCACATGGAGTTTCTCCTGAGGCTACGCTATTCATAGCAGATACTTAGATGCATGACCCCACTAGTTCCACCCTCGACACTCACTTCTTGGGGCAGCGAAGCATCAGTCCCCACGAAAACTTCCCGTGGTAAACTTTGTATCTCTACTAAGAATCGTATGTGTGTGGGCTACTACTAGAGGTCCGACCTCCTGCCCCAACAACTAGAAGGATTTTGGCTTCTAAAACAAAAAGTTGCTACTAAGGGCATCCACTCGTGTGGCCATACATGCAACACTTTTAGCTTTGTAAATACAAAAGGCTCCCAGCCGGTAGGGGTTACGCCCTACAAATGATCAAATAAATTTGATCAAACGGGTTATGTGGAGACATAGTGTCAGTATGAACTAATCAGCACACGTTATTCATAGTTTTCACCATGAATACAGTTATTTATAGTGGTTTGGAAGAAGATGGCCTTTTCTTTTGCTACCACTTGGGTCGTTCTCTCCTTACTAGTAGTCCTAATGACCACACGGGGAGACAGGCCCTCTAAAGATGAAACAAAAAGAGCCTATTGCTCAAGACACAAAAGACAATGGTTCAATTTTAGTGCACCAATTGAAGTGTTTGCTAGTCTATGAGAACAAGACACACAATAAAGATCAAAAACCCTTGCCAAGGTCATATAACAAAGATTTGTTAGTAGTTTGGATTGTTTCAAATGATCACCCCTTCCTGCAAGCACACAAGTTAGGTAAATTTTAGATCCAAAAGACTTTGTGAAATAGGGGCCTTCGACAAAATGATTTTGCTTTCAAGACAAGCTGCACCAATTTTGTTAGCTAGATCTGAAAATGTTAGCTCCAAATAAATCAGATCTGAAAAATCGAATGACTAAAAAATGAATCAATGAAAACCCCAAAATGAAATTAGTGCACACAGACGTGGTTACCATAAACACAAATGCAACTTTTATGAGACACAGACGCAGCTCCAGAACACAGACGCGACTTCTGGACGCAGACGCACCTGAAAACCCCATAGATGCGACTAGGGAACACAGACATGATTTTCGGAATCTGCAAAAAAAAAAAATACTATCGAGGGTGTGGACGCGATCCTAGATGTCGCCGATGCGACAGAAAACCAAAAACGCGATCCAAAAGTACGCAGACATGAAAATACCAAAATACTGTTGAAAATGTCAGATCTACAACTTCAAAACACAAAATCTGCAACAAGGATGTTAAATGCAAAAAGGGACAAGAGTCCCACCGGGCGTGCCAAAATGTTTATGGTGAAAATGGATAACAATAATGTTGAAAGACTAAATGAATTCAACCACAAAACCCTAGCCTAACAACAACAAAGATCCACCATAACATATGAAGATTACCTAAGACAATGCAAATCAAATGAAATCATAAAGATTATACCATCACATGTCCAATAGGGTTTGGATCTCCATTTTTCCTATCTCCATTGATCTTGCTTGATATATTTTCTCTCAGATTTTATGTGTGCACAAGAGCCCAACAAAGAATGGAAATGTGGTTGCAAGTAGGCTTGATTGCATATGTAAGTTCGAAAGCGTAGTTGAGGCTGAATGCATAGTGAGTGAGTCAGGATTTGATAATGAAGGAAACATCCCCTTATATAGAAGACACTATAAGAAATGGAGGGATAAGATTGAGAGGTGTAAAAGAGGTCGGCTATGATTAGAAGGTAGGTAAAGAAAATAATAAAATAATGAAAGGGGTAGGTAGTGTATGAATTAAGAGATGAATGACATGTGTCATGGGTAGAAAAGGTTAATGAATTAATTAAATAAATAAAGATTTATTTAATTAATAGAAGAAGTGGGATCAATTAAATAAATAAGATATTTATTTAATTTAGGAAAAGGGATAATTTAAATAAATAAATGTATTTATTTAAATAAGAAATAAGGCTAGAAGAGGATAAATGAATTAATTAAATAAATAAAGATTTACTTAATTAATAGAAGAATTAGGATTAAAATAATTAAATAAATAAAGATATTTATTTAATTAGACTGGACAATTTTAGGTGTCTACATTTTTCCCCTCTTTGAGATAATGCAGCTTGTCACATTGTTTCAAAGAAGATAATATGAACTGATACAAAGTTGCCCCAAGATGGGAATGATATGCCCCCTTGAGAGATTGGATGAAAATGTTTGGAAAGATCACAAACAATCTTTCGATAAGAAAGAAAGGCTAGAATGGACTGACCGGATAGGATAGAGTGACAGAGTGATGGGATAATGAAGACTGACTTGGGAAACGAGGGCTAGGGTAGTCTATAAGATATACTATGAGGGGAAAACATCTTCATTGTCATCCACACATCCAAGAGATTAGAGTGCAGAGAGAGAATAGAGTAGCCCCAGTCAGCAGCGATGGCATTGGTGCATAGATTTGATCGTATTCACCGATTTCAGAGGCCAGCAGATGCAGGAGAGCCGGTAAGTACTGCAAAACCTCCTTGTAGTTTATCACAATAAATGTTGTCATTAATGCATCTTAGGTAGCGCAATAAATGCATTTTAGAATATATCAAACATGGTTGAAAAATGCTTAGGCATGTTTGTGTTTGTGCCAGGCGCATATGTGCAATATGTAAGCGCGTTTATGTAATGAAAGTGTGTTTATGTCTTCAAGGTCGAATTGACAATTCTGTGATGAACATACGATGTCGATTGGATAAGCTGCTGAGAAGATTCACTCAAGTAGGTCCTCTAGGGAAGATTATGATAGATTGAGGCACTTTGTGATGAACAGGGAGTACTAAAAAAAAGAGCAGCACTTTGTGATGAACAGTGAGTGCAAATGTAAGCAACACTTTGTGATGAACAGGGAGAACAAGAACACGTAGTACTTTGTGATGAACAGGGAGTACCACTAGGATATAAGCAACACTTTGTGATGAATAGTGAGTGTCACTAGGATAAAGTGCCATATGATAGATATAAGCACTGAGATAATAAGCAACATTTTGTGATGACCAGGGAATGCCACTATGATTGACACAGTTGATTTGCTTGACTGTAGGAGGACCTACCTATGCTAGAGTCACGGGAGAGATTCCCATCGTCCTAAAGTTTACAACTAGAGCTAACATTTGAAGATAGAGCAGTGATTAAGGTTATGGGCTTGCACCATATTCTGTAAGTGCCTGAGTTTCAGGTGAACATGGGATTGTTGACTGCATTGAGAGATGGCACTCAAAGACTTGCACTTTCCATTTGTCGATGGGTGAGATGTCAGTCACCTTGGAGGATGTATACAAGATTCTGAGGATGTCAATTGATGGGGAGTTAGTTCCTTACAATTGAGATGGAGACAGATGCACTAAGATGAATGTTCCAGGATCCGAGATTGGAGATGAGGGTTGGACACATGGCTTGGGATACCATGACACAGACAAGATTAGCATTACTAGCAATACTAGCAGTAGTGATCAGTGGATTCCTCTGTCCGGATAGAGAGACATGAGGGTTGGATATGGGATGGGGGAGAGATGATCTTGGGGTGGGTCCTTCCAGGGCTCAGCCTACGTCAAGGCCAGGCGGCTCCGAGGGAGTTCATCATAGCCTTAGAGGGCTCCCTATGTATTAATTTTGTACCATTTTGTATGATGATGTAGACACCTTCGAGTGATTGTAACCATATGATTTTGACATCATTGTATCATGACACTTATGATTATATATATATGAGATGATTCATCTTTGTGATAGCTATATTCATGCATACCTATGTGATGTATGTTTTGATGTGATGCTTATGTTATGGATGCAAATATGTACATAATGCAATGCAATATTTTTTATCTTTTATGTTTTCTATGTTATGCAAATGCAAATGTGAATGTATGAAATGCAAATGAATATGATAATGCAAAGAACTATTTACATGATGAAAATGTAAAGTGTACTAACATTTGTTGTGTGCAAGATGTGATGCAATTGTGATATCTATATGTATGTATGAAATGTTTAATATGTGGTAATGCAGGTGCAAACTACATGAAATGCAAATATTTTTGGCATGTCATTATACTCAGTCATGTGATAGCAGGCTACATGGACTCAAGAAGGATGATGTAAGTCAATCAAGAAAGGGGGATGAAAGATAAAAGATATGAAAGTGAAAAGAGCTTTTTGTGCGTTATCATCATTGAGCTTTATTATGGCAAGTAGGTTATGACAATCGAGGCATATGTTCGACCCAGAAAGTCATTGTACCTATTTGCATGGAGATAAGACAGTCACAAATAAGGAATGTCCCAATTCACACTAGACTCACAGTGTCCTCATATCCTTGGACAAGTCATAGCATTACTAAGAGACAATCCACAGACAACAAAGAAAAATAGGTGATGATACCCCATCCTCACCTTTCTAGTCAAAGACATCCTGGAGATAGAATCTCTAGTCAGAGACATCCAGGAAAAGCTAAAAGACATGTCACCAAAAAGATAAAATCAAAATAAAACCAAGACTCGACACCAACATCCACTGCAGTCCTCAAGTTTAGTGTCTCTTGTCACTTGTATAATTAGTATTTGATTGTGGTCACAATGTTTATTTTCACAAAAAGGGTAGATAGCACTGAACCATAATGTTTTTTAGGGTTCCCACAAATACTGAGAGGGGGGGGTGAATTAGTATCTGATCGGTAATGAAATTTTCTTAAGATAGAACATGCAGAATATAAAGTAACAGTATACCGGTATGCAAGAATTAATGTAATTAACAGAATCAAAAACATCCACTTGAAAGGAACACCATAACACAAGATGTTTAATGAGGAAACCCGGTGTGGGAAAAACCTCGATGGGATTTGTGACCCACAATATTCACTTACTGGCCAATAACAGAATATTACTTACAATAGGGGCCTACACATGCAAGAAGGCCAACTGCCTAGAGTACACTACTCAATAAGAAGTCACACTGACTTACAATGAGGATTATACAAATCCAATATTTTGTACTGCTTTACAATAGCATCTTCAATGCCAGATTCAGTACCGGTTCTTGCTCTGGTCTTTACATAAACCCTTGACCTATAATTCACTCATTAGGTCTGCCTTATAATTTTCTTTTTGATTCCTATCTATATCCTACAAATGTCTACAATGATCTCTTTTATATACAAGAGTCATTTTACAATTTGCCAAGTCAGCTTACAATAATAAACAAAATATTACATATCAAAAATCCTGTCGGCCTTTGTGCTGGTATACATCTTTTCTTCGGTGCCAGTGCCGGTGCTAGTGCCGGTGCCGGTGCCGGTGTAGAGTGGTCTTGCTGATGCCAGTGCACTGTCTTGCTTGAATAATGCTTTGCTAGTAGAATGTCTTGCCGGTGCCATAGGATTGCAAGGTTGCCTATGTAATTCTTTACCGGTATAATGTCTTGCCAGTGCCATAAGATTGCAAGGTTGCCTGTGTAATGCTTTGCCGGTATAATGTCTTGCCCATGCCATAGGATTGCAAGGTTGCCATCAATGACAAAACCTTCAATCACACACAATGTCTCATTGGAGTGTCCATATGCCAACAATGTTGTCTGAGTCTGTTGAAAGATTTGATTTGCTGAAGCCTATTGTTGCTGCTGTGTCTCATCTCAAACTGACTAAATCCATGAAACTGATACTTTATTGCGGAGAAGACGGAACCTTATTGTGGATTGGCAATGCAAATGTTGCTTTATTATGGATTGTGCATGGATAGACTGAAGAAAGCTAGAAGAAACTGTACTCCTTAGAACGTGTGATGCTCTCAGTTCCATACCCATTACTAGATGTAGGATTTGCCTTAGCCACAGATAGGAGCTGATTTATTATGGATGGAAAATGGGTGAAAAAGGAATGTTTATTGTGAATGGCTAACCAATCTTAGGTAGATCAATAACAAGCCATGATGGGAATGGATAATTTTATTACGGATGAAGATGTTGTGAGTGTGTGCAAAGTGAAAGGATGAGATGGAATCCTGAAGGAGGGAGGACCAATGTCCCTACACATGGTGTTGGTGACCCAGTTTTCACCATGGTACTTGCCCCAGGCACCATCGAAGTGGTTTTCACCGTTGGAGAAAATGTTTTTCTTTACTTTTTTTATTTTTCAATTTTTTTTGTGTCACAAGGCGCCTGTTTGCCAGGTTTTCACCAAGTAATGATTTTTATGTTTATGATTTTTTTGTATTTTTGTATTTTTTGATTTGTTTTTTGTATTTTTGAATTAGGATACTCTGAAGAGCTATGTGTAAAACTTGTGAAGGTGCATGTTATTGATAGGATCCTCCAAAGGTTCACCCTTTGTAGTGGAGAGCTGATATGCACTAGATCCATATGTTGTTGTAATGATGTAAGGACCAAGCCAATTTGGTTCGAACTTGCCCTTCTCTCCATCTTGCCGATTTTTAGGATTTTCTCTGAGAACCAAATCACCCACCTCAAATGTGTGAGGCTTGACTTTATGATTGTAGTTGCGATGTTCCTTGACTGAATGATGTGTAGCTTGAGTGACTGTCTTCTTTGATAAAGGAACTGAGATAGAATTACTAGTGTGTGGACTACACAGGACCGTATGCGTTCCACCTGAAGAAGTTTGGGCATCCTTGATAACAAAGTCCTTCAAGGAAGCTCCATTAAAGGTCCACGATGTATCGCCAGAAGGGAATAGATGTATGGAACAAGTGGATGAGTTATGAAGGCTTGTGATTGTGAAAAGAAGGGAAAGTAGCATGGCATGATGGAGACTTAGGATCAACAAGTATGCTTTTTGACTTAAAATTGTAGAACTTTTGCCCCCAGTTATTTTGATATTAGGGGAGATCATCTCTTGCTCTTTTTCTTTCATAGGATTTTTATCCTTGACTTTGTTTTTGCAAAGTCCAATAGCTTTTGATTTTGATTTGGATTGAAGGACTTTTCTCTATTTTTGACTTTTAGATTTTTCTTTTGAAAGCTTGATTTTTGATCCCCAATTAGTAAGGGCTTTTGTAATTCTTGTTGATCCAAGTCAGGGAGCGGAGAGGAAATGGAATGAATGGATGATATGGTAAGGCTATGTGATTTTTCAAGAGGGCTGGCGATATGCTCAATAGATTCTTCACTAGAACCACTCTTAGGACTATTGATATCAAGAGTTGCTTGAACCACTAGAGGATATTTGCATTCAAACTTAGTAGCCACAACACTAGGTGCTTCGTTCCCAATTCCTTGACATTGCAAATTTTTTGTAGGTTGTTCTTGTTGACAAATTGTGTTAGGAGAAAGTGGGAGTTGATCAACATGAAAGATATAATGACCACATCCCATGTCTTTAATCTTGAACTTTTCTTTGATCTCTGCATGCTTTGATGTAGAAGCTTTTAAGGATTCTGGATCAACATATGCTGATGAAGGAACAACTTCTCTATTGACTGGGATTGTTATTTCTGATCTAGGTTGCATATTGTTGCAATATATGAATGGATTTGGGTCAGCTTTGACTGTCAATTCAACTCCATTGTGTGGAAACTTGATACATCGATGATATGTAGATGGTACTGCGTTCATCTCATGAATCCATGGATGTCCTAGCAATATGTTGTATGTGAGATCCAGGTCTAGGACTTGACAAACCACATCCTTTGTAACTGGCCCAACCCTGAGAAGCAAATTGACTATTCCTTTGGATGAACGTTCTTCATCATCATATGCTTTGATGGTAATTTTGTTTGTAGAATTCACAACTTTTTCGGAATATCCCAATTGTTTAATAGTGCTCAATGTACAAATGTTCAGACTTGCTCCTCCATCTATCAGGACTTGTTTTATTCGATGTTTGTGTATGAAGGCTTCAATGTGCAAAGGTGCATTATGTGGCTAACTTATAGAGGCGTCATCGGCTTCTGTGAATGTAAGGGAGTGTGGTATGGAAAGGTATCCCACCATGGCTTGAAACTAGTCCATGTTCAGATCAGTAGGGATGGAAGTGTCTCTCAAAGTTTTGTCAAGAATGGCTTTATGTGCGGGGGATATGTGTAAGAGCTCAAGAATGGAGATGAGCACGAGTGTCTTCCCTAATTGTTCTACAAGGTCCTACTCAGGTTTGGTTGATGAAGAAGCGGTGTTTTTAGCTGGAGCACCTTGCAATGTGACCTTACCTCAACGAGTTGTGACATTACATTTAGAGGTTGGCTCGGAAGAAGATCCAATTCCTTTTAGGACAATTTTGGGTCTTTGGGTAGAATTCTCAGGCGTTTTGTCCTTGATGATAATGGTAGAGACATAATTATCCATTGAAATGTGATTGATAGTTGAATCATAGTTATAAGATACTTTGGTATAGTTGGTTTGCTCATCTATGGCTTTAGCTTTTCCCTTGTCATGCTTTGGGAATGGTTCCTTAAACATCTCATGTTCTTGATTGGATGAGTGTCCTTCAATCTCAATGTCACCTCTATCAATGAGATCTTGTATGATGTTCTTTAGTCGATGACAATTTCTTGTTTTATGACCCTTTCTCTTATGAAATTCGCAATACTCATCATCATTCCACCAATTTGGTTTGACCTTTGGTTCATATGGAGGAAAATCTGGAACTGTGATTACTTTGTTTGCCACTAGTTTCTTGAAAACTGACTCAAGTGGATCTCCTAATGGGGTGTACTTCCTTCGTGATCTGGAAGTTGTTTGAGTATTCAGTTGGTTATTTGTAGAGCTTGATCCCGAAAAAATGATTTTTGGTCGTATTGTATTGGCATCAACAACACCATCATTGACTGTGTTCTTGTTTTTATTCCAAAATCTTGGCTTGTCTTTTCCTTTAAAGTCCTCTTTGTTTTCTTTGAATATTTTGATGACTCCTTGTTCAATTAGGACCTTCTCCATTGCTAAGCCTTTTTCAATGACATCCTTGATGGTGGACAAACAAGCTTTTCTTAGATCATAGCCAATGTCTTTGTTGACATTCTGGGTGAACATTTCTACCTTTTTTTTATGTGGAATTTCACAAGAGCATTTGCTAGCTAGATTCCTCCATATTTGTAAAAATGATGAAAAAGATTCTCCATCCTTTTGTTTGGTGTTGCACAAAGTAGTGACTGATATGTCTGTCTCTATGTTGTATGAGAAATGTTGGATAAATGCCTCTGCTAAGTCACCCCATGACTTAATACCAGGTGGAAGTTGGGAGAACCATTCCATAGCTTGATCACCTAAGCTTTGTGGGAATAATCTCATCAAATATGTCTTTGCTGCTGCTACCTCAATGCAAGCTGTGAAAAATTGTCTTATGTGTGCCTTAGGATCCCCTTTTCCTCCGTACTTATCAAAATTAGGTGTCACAAAGTGTGTAGGAAATGGAGGCATTGGAATGCTTTTGTCAAATGGATAAGGACATATGTCTCGCATTGTGTAAGTTGGCTTTGGTGTATTTATGTCCTCCATTTTTTTTTGTAAGTCCTTTATTTGCTGTTCCAAATTGTTCTTAGGTGGAGATCGACTTCTTGGACCATACCCCATGCCTGAACCACCGGGTGGAGGAGGAGCATGTTGCATATATGGATGATATTGATCATACACATGTTCATATGGAGGAGGTCTATAATGATGTTGCATATATGAACCACTTGGTATAGAGTCATGACAAGGAATGGAATATCTGCTTTGTCCATGTATGCCATACTCTACAGGAATGTCATGAGTTTGTTCTAGTGTGTTGCCCCCAAATTTGATGCGGGGTTTCCTTGTGTCCAATTTTTGATCATGCCTTTGGATATCCATTTGCTTTGGTGGTTGGTCCTTAGCATTGGTATGTGATTGAGTATATTTTTTTGCATAAGACTTCCATAATGGTCTACAAAGGTGAGTATCATATGCTTGACCATGTGTGTATGGGACCTCTAGTTTTTGAAACAAAGATGATGGTGATTCAGGCACAAGATGTGGTCCTCTATTGCCTCCACTATTAGGCCTCCTTTGATCCATGTTGAGGTGAGTTTGTTGCAAAGGTCTATGTTCCATTATTTGAGATGTCAAAATCATGAGGTATCTTGGCTCCACTTTGTGCCATCATTTGTAAGAAGTATTGTCTATCTCTCCTCATTATTTCCTCCACCAATCAATTGAAATGGGGATTCATAATGGTGTCTTCCACTTCTGCTGAATGTATAGAAATGTTGTCCATATTGTCATTGTGTGTATCATTATTGTTTGTAGTGTTCACGTGCTCAACATTTGGAATGTTTCTATAGGCATCCATGTCAGGTAATGTAGTATGATCAAAATTGAAAAAGATATCATTGTCATACTCATAAGAACTCATGTTTGTGGACTCTTGAGCCTCTTTAGCTTCTCTCCTAGATTTTTGGAAACGGGTTTCAACCATGAAATAGGTATTGACCAAGATGTGTGAGACTAGATGAAAATGGAAAAGAGTATGGAAGACCAAGAGTTGGATGGAATGTAAATGAATCTGAGGTTTACTTGCAATGTCCAAAGTGTAAGACCAAGTATGTATGTAGTAGAGTAGGTGTGGCTTCCAAAGAGATGATAGTTTCTCTTGATGAGGTAAGTTGACCTTGACTCTAAGTAAGACCAAATGAGACCCAAAGGTGATAGACCTTGATGAGGGACCACTCAGCAAAATGTTGTTGTATGTAGTGTGTTGACAAAGTATGATGAGGACAAGCAAGTGACCTTTTGACTCAAGTTTAGACAAATGTGAATGTAATGTAAGGTGTAAAGAAATGATGGACTTTGTGAGACCCAAAGATAGGTTGAATGCTAGATGAAAACCTGAAGAGATAGCTTAGGAAGGTCAAGAATTTTGAAACTAATTGCTCTTGTTTGTTGGACTGTAAATTTTTCCAATTTGTGAAGTTGTTGTTGTGACCAAATCTGAATTTTTCGATTGTTTTTCATGACAAGAGGACACAATGATGATGAAGACTCAATGATTGCAAGTTTTTAGACTAAAAAATGACTCAAAGAATAGTGTGTTGTTTGATGTAAAATTGTTTTGCATACACTTGAAGACACAAAAGACATAATGTTTTGCTATTTGGTCTTGAATGTTTGATTGTTCAAAATAAGACAAGCACAATTCTTATGGTTGGCCAGGACAATAGTTGTTGATCCCACATGGAGTTTCCCCTGAGGCTACACTATTCAGAGCAGATACTTAGATGCTTGACCCCACTGGCTTCACCCTCGACACTCACTTCTCGGGGCAGGAAAGCATCAGTCCCCACGAAAACTCCTTGTGGTGAACTTTGTATCTCTGCTAAGAATCATATGTGTGTGGGCCGCTACAAGAGGTCCGACCTCCTGCCCCAACAACTAGAAGGATTTTGGCTTCTAAAGCAAAAAGGTGCTAGTAAGGGCATCCGCTCATGTGGCCATACATGTGACACTTTCAACTCTATAAATACAGAAGGCTCCCAGTCGGTAGGGGTTACGCCCTACAAATGATCAAATAAAGTTGATCAAACGGGTTTATGGGGAGACATAGTGTCAGTATGAAGTAATCAGCACACGTTATCCATAGTTTTCACCATGAATACAATTGTTTATAGTGGTTCGGAAGAAGATGGATTTTCTTTTGCTACCACTTGGGTCGTTCTCTCCTCACTAGTAGTCCTAATGACCACACAGGGAGATAGGCCCTCTAAAGATTAAACAAAAAGAGCCCATTGCTCAAGACACAAAAGATAATGGTTCAATTTTAGTGCACCAATTGAAGTGTTTGCTAATCTATGAAAACAAGACACACAATAAAGATCAAAAGAAAATCCTTGTCAAGGTCCTGCAACAAAGATTTGTTAGTAGTTTGGATTGTTTCAAATGATCACCCCTTCCTGTAAGGACACAAGGTAGGTAAATTTTAGATCCAAAAGACTTTGTGAAATAGGGGCCTTCAACAATGCATTTTGTTGACCAATTCAAAGATCTGATTCATCATAAAAAAATACCATTTATAAAATTTCAAGAGATTTCCAGAAATGTAAGAAAATCCAAAAAAATTGCTAATTTGCTCCAAAAATTAATTTTTTATGAAAAATCATAAAAAATTCATATAAAATGAAAAATCGATCCAAAAAATCTTAAATTTTTATTGGGGAGTCCTAATGGTCTATCAAACTTGCATAAAAACATTTCTGCAACAAATCCGAGCAGTTTGTGAGATATGTGTAAAACAATGCAAAACCCTAATTTTCAAAGATCTGATTTTTGAGGAATGATTTTGCATCAAATTTAAAATAAAAAAGAATAGATCCTATGTATAGTTATGGGAGATTTCTAAAAATGTAAGAAAATCCAACAAATTTGCTAATTTGCTCTCAAAATTAATTGTTTATGAAAACTCATAAAAAATTCATATAAAATGAAAATTTGATCCAAAAACTTTGAAATTTTTGTTGAATCCTTCTGATACTTTTCCTGACCTGCACAAAAAATGTGATGCCAAAATTTGAAGCCATTTGTGAGATCTGATCAAAATAAGGAAAAACCCTAATTTTTAAAGATCCAATTTTTTAGGAAATATTTTGCATCACAATTAAAATCACAAAGAAAAGATCCTCTGTATAATTATGAGAGATTTCCAAAAATGTAAGAAAATCTTAAAAATTCTCTCATTTGCTCTCAAAATTATTTTTTTATGAAAATTGATAAAAAATTCATAGAAAATTAAAATATGCTCCAATAGATCTGAATTTTTCTTTGAGAGCTCTTGATACTGTCTTCAACCTGCAAAAACATTTTGGTGCAAAATTTCAAATTTGTTTGTGAGATATGATCAAATCTCTACAAGATCTTGATTTTGTGTCCAAAACCCTAGCTGCACAAGGTTATTCTCCAAATTGTTTTACAAAACAACAATATAGGGTTAGAAAAATCTGCAAAAAACACAGATCTAACAAAAATCCATGTCCCACGGGGCGTGCCAAAATTTTTATGGTCAAAATGGATAACAACAATGTTGAAAGACTAAATGAATTCAACCACAAAACCCTAGCCTAACAACAACAAAGATCCACCATAACATATGAAGATTACCTAAGACAATGCAAATCAAATGAAATCATAAAGATTATACCATCACATGTCCAATAGGGTTCGGATCCCCAATCTTCCTATCCCCATTGATCTTGCTTGATATATTTGCTCTCAGATTTTATGTATGCACAAGAGCTCAACAAAGAATGGAAATGTGGTTGCAAGTAGGCTTGATTGCATAGGCAAGTTCGAAAGCGTAGTCGAGGCTGAATGCATAGTGAGTGAGTCAGGATTTGATAATGAAGGAAGCATCCCCTTATATAGAAGACACTATAAGAAATGGATGGATAAGATTGAGAGGTGTAAAAGAGGTCGGCTATGATTAGAGGGTAGGTAAAGAAAATAATAAAATAATGAAAGGGGTAGGTAGTGTATGAATTAAGAGATGAATGACATGTGTCATGGGTAGAAAAGGTTAATGAATTAATTAAATAAATAAAGATTTATTTAATTAATAGAAGAAGTGGGATCAATTAAATAAATAAGATATTTATTTAATTTAGGAAAAGGGATAATTTAAATAAATAAATGTATTTATTTAAATGAGAAATAAGGCTAGAAGAGGATAAATGAATTAATTAAATAAATAAAGATTTACTTAATTAATAGAAGAATTAGGATTAAAATAATTAAATAAATAAAGATATTTATTTAATTAGACTGGACAATTTTAGGTGGCTACAGATATCACTCCCCCTTTGACATCAAATGCTAAAGTTACAACAAAACCAAGTTCATATACAAAATACCAATCAATACAAATATACCAACTACTCCCCCTGTGAAGTAGCTTCCTCATCAAAGCCGGAGTAAAATATTTCTTTGTGAATTCTGTCGGTTGATGATAGACATCAACTTTCTAAGTATCTACCGGTGGGGGTATGACCCCAAGATGTTCTCTAAGATATTCAAAGGTCTCCTTAGGCAACGGTTTAGTGAAAATATCTGCAATCTGCTCTTTAGTATTCACATAAACCAGTTTTATTTCTTTTGCTTCAACATTCTCCCTTAGAAAATTCAATTTGATTGAAACATGTTTTGTTTTAGAATGTAATACCGGATTCTTAGATATATCAATTGTTGTTGTGTTATCACAATAGATAGTTATAGGTTCGTTGCATTTTACCTTTAAATTTTTCAACATTTGTTTAAGCCATAGTATCTGTGTATAGTTAGTTGCTGCTGCAACATATTCTGATTTTGCTGTTGATAAGGATGTACAACTTTGTTTCTTACTCAACCAAGAAACTAGTCTGCTTCCAAGGAAAAATGCTCCACCGATGGTGCTTTTTCTATCATCAATATCTCTTGCCCAATTTGCATCTGTGTATGCACATAGATCAAAATTTTCATTTCTAGGATACCATAATCCAAGATTTGTAGTGCCTTGTAAGTACTAGAAAATCCTTTTTATTGTTGATTCATGATTTTCTCTAGGATTACTCTAAAATCTTGAAACAATACATACTGCATTCATTATATCAGGTCCTATTTGTGTCAAATACAGTAAACCTCCTATCATAGATTTGTACCTTGTTGGATTAACAACTGTAGATTCATCCCTTAAAGATAGTTTGTCATTTGTAGTCATAGCTGTGCTTACCGGTTTAGAGTTTTACATCCCAAATTTCTTAATTAACTTTTTTAAGTATTTGGATTGACTCAAGAATATACCTTTATCAGTCTAAGAAATCTGCAATCCTAAAAAATAATCTTATTTCACCAATCATAGACATTTCAAATTCTTGTTGCATTTTAATAGAAAAGTCTTTACACAATCCATTTTCTCCTCCAAAGACTATATCATCAACAAAAACTTCTATAGCTAAGATGTCATCATTAGTCACTTTATAGTATAAGTTACTATTAGCATTACCTTTAGAAAAACCAATCTTCAAATGATATTTATCCAATCTAGCATACCAAGCTCTTGGAGCTTGATTCAATCCATACAAAGCTTTCCTTAACCTGCAAACCATATCTTTGCTATCTGTCAAAGAAAATCCATCAGGTTGTTCAATGTAAACTTCCTTTTCAAGATCTCCATTCAAAAATGCACATTTAATATCCATTTGGTATACTTTGTAGTTCTTGTGTGCTGCAAAGGCCAAAAATAATCTAACTACCTCAATTCTAGCTACCGGTGCAAACGTTTCATTATAGTCAACTCCTTCTTTCTGAGAATATCCCTTACACACTAGTCTTGCTTTATTTCTAATAACCTTACCATCTTCATTAAGTTTGTTTCTAAATACCCATTTGGTTCCAGTTCCATTTTTATCTTTAGGCCGGGAAACTAATGTCCAAGTGTTAATTTTCTCAATTTGCTCTAATTCTTCTTCCATAGCTTTAGTCCAATATTTATCTTCACATGCCTCATTAACTGATGATGGTTCAATTTGAGAAATAAGACATACCTCTTAATTTTCTAATCTTCCTTTGGTCATAACTCCTTTGTACTTGTTTCCAATTATCTAATCTTCAGAATGATTCAGTCTTACATACCAAGGTGTCTTTGTTTGTTGTTGTTCCTCAGTCACAGTGGAATTTTCAGATGATACCGGTGTAACTGGATCTTCACTCTGTATCGATGGAGTCAGTGTAGGTTCATTTAGAATTTCTGTTGTCGGTTCAAAATCTATATACGTTGAAGTTTCTCTGAATTGTTTAGCAATCTTTACATTTGTACTCTCAACAATTTTCTGCAATCTCTTGTTAAAACATCTATATGCTTTACTCTTAGATGAATAATGAAGAAATATTCCTTCATCACTTCTAGGATCAAATTTCCCAATATACTCATCTCTTCTAATGTAACATTTGCTTCCAAAGATTCTGAAATATTTAAGAGTTGGAGTAATACCAAACCATAGTTCATGAGGGGTCTTACTAGTTTCACCTTTGATGTGAACTTTGTTGAATGTATTGACTGTTGTACTTATTTCCTCTCTCCAATATACATGTAGTAAGTTTGCTTCTGATAACATACTTTTGGCTACATCCAAGATAGTTCTATTTTTTCTTTCAACAACTCCATTCTGCTATGGTGTCCAAGGTGCTGATAGTTGTCTTCTGATTCCATTCACTTCACAGAATGCATTAAATTCCTTAGATGTAAATTCTCCTCCTTGATCTGATCTTAAACATTTGATTTTCTTACTGGTTTCATTTTCAACCATTGCTTTAAACAATTTAAACTTTCCAAGTGCTTCTAATTTCTCTTTGAGAAAAGTAACCCAACACATTCTAGAATAATCATCAATGATTAGCATGAAATATCTATCACCTTGTAAGCTTTTAGTTCTAGTTGGACCACATAAGTCAGTATGAATTAAATCAAGAGCATGATTGGATTTTTCTGGAATACTTTTGAAACTAGCTCTAACTTGTTTTCCAAATTGACATTCCTTACATACTGTATTGTGAGGTTTGACAATTTTAGGTAAGTCTCTAACTGCCTTAGTAGTACTGATTTTTACCATGCCATCAAAGTTTACATGACAGAGTCTCTTATGCCATAGCCAACTTTCATCAATGTGTGCAATCAAGCATATCTTTTCACGATTATTCAAATGAAAGATATTACCTCTAGTCTGATTACCGGTTGAAATTCTAAACCAGTTCTATTCATGATTTTGCATTTTCCATTTTTGAATTGTAACTGAAATCCTTTCTCAACTAATTGACTAGCACTCAAAAGATTATGTTTTAAACCTTCAACATAGTAGACATTGTCAGTGTTATACTTACCATCAAGAGATATTGAACCCTTTCCTCTGATTTGACAAGCTTTCTCATCTCCAAATCTCACTAAGCCTCCATTATATTCTTGAAAGTTCAAGAATTTACCTTTGTCTACTGTCATATGATGTGAGCATCCAAAATCAATGATCCATTCATCCTTTACTTCAATTTTAGCTGCCAAGGCCTTCTCTACTGGTTGGACTGCAGGTGTCGGTTGATCTTCTGTTATAGCAACAAAAACCCATCCATTGTCTATCGGATCCTCATCAGAATCATCAGTCACTCCTTCATCAACTACATAACAAGATTTGTCTTTATTCTTCTTAAATATGTATCTTTGATATTCAGGATTAGGCTTGTATTTCCTTCTAGCTTCTTCTCTTAGTCTAGCATGTCTATCAGGGCATCTTGAAGCCATATGACCAATCTTATTGTAGTTAAAACATTTAAAGGGTTCTTTACCTTCATACTTACTTCCAATTGGACGTTTAGGCATTTTTCGTGCAAATAGTGCTTCAAGCTCTTCAAGTTCTTCATTTTCTTTCCTGCTTTCCTCAAGTTCTCTTGCATAAAAGGCTTTCCAATCAGATTTGTCAAATGATGATGCTGATGATGTTGATGCTTTAAAAGCTAAATCTATCTTTATAGTAGCAATAGGACCAAATTCCTCAATTTCAAAGGTTGAAAGTTTTCCAATCAATGTATCCCTAGTTACTGATGTATTAGGCATTGTTCTTAACTCATTTATAGTAGCAACCTTCATTTTATATGCTGGTGGCAATCCTCTTAAAACTTTTAAAACAATTTCATCTTTACTTAAGGTTCCTCCACAACATTTAATACCCTAAATAATTTCATTAACTCTTTCCATAAAAGCAGAAATCCTTTCATCTTCTTCCATTTTTAGATTTTCATACTTGACCCGAAAGCTTTCAAGTTTTGTAATTTTGACTATGGAAACTCCTTCATTCAGTGTTTCCAAATGATCCCAAATAGCTTTAGCAGTTGATCTGTCTGATAATCCCATGATTTGTTGATCTGTTAATGTGCTCAAAAGTGCTTCTCTTTCTTTGCAATCATTTTCTTCATCTTTTCCTAAGGTAGGTGGATTAGGCTGACCATGAGTAGTAGTAGTATAACCATTTTTTGTAACTTCCCAGATGTCCTTTCCAATGCAATCCAGATGTGTCTCCATTGTGATCTTCCATATGCCATAGTTGGTTCCATCAAGTTTAGGACCGTCCTTCCTGAAATAGTTAGTAGACATTGGATCTCCTCAAGCTGTTAAACTTCTGCAAAAGAGAACTCTGCTCTGATACCAATTGTTAGGTCCTGGAGGCAAGTAAGAGGGGGGGGTTAATCAGTTGTCCAATATCTCTTTAAACCAAAACAACTTAACCAAATTATTACTTAATACTGGTAAACCAGTATGTTATACCGGTGGACAGTTTTAACAGATAAATGCAATACTGATAAAGATTAAAGCATGAAACAGAAAGACAAAGTCATCCACAACACATAACACCAATATTTGTATGTGGAAACCCTGTAAGGGGAAAAACCATGGTGGGAAACCTTACCCACAATCAGATGATACTACTGCAGATAGTAAGTGTACATAAATGGGGTCTGCACATGCAAAAAGGCCAAGTGCCTAGAGCTCACTGCTCAAACACAAATGGGAGTCACACTAACTATGATTGGATGGTTAAATCCAATAAGAATCTACTGCTCAAAGTAGCATCTTCATATGTTGGATTCGGTACCAGTATAGTTCTGATATGTTTTCACAAAAACCTAGCTTCACCTTCAAATGATGTCTACATGTATAGTTCTACTTAATCTCACATATACCTTCACACAAATCTTTTTCTCACTCCGCATTTCATCTTACAATTAAGACCTTACATTTATACCATAACCTAAGACCAATTTTAGTAGGTCGGCTCTACAAGATATTACAATAAAATCATTTTACAAACAATACAATGTCCAATGCGATAACTGATTCATGATGTCAGCTTAATGCATTTACAACAATAATTAATAATCTCCATAGTGTGTCATGCTAGTCTAGGAAAGATAAACTTGTCGGTGTATACCCTGGACCTATTTGCCGGCAACAACAATTATGCAAATATGAATATGCTAATAAACTATTTTCCAAGTTAAGATGTCCAAACGATGTCTTCGACATTACCAAGTGTTTTCCATGTAATTCCAAGTGCCAGTGATCATTATATCCTGCCAGTGTATCATATACTAATGATTGTGTAAAAGTCACTTGCTTGCCGGTGAATGTTGCTGGATCTCCAAAGTGCTAGAGTTTTAGTAGGTGTTGACATCAATGACAAAACCATACCAAAATACCAACATTCATCCCAATGGCACTCTTTCTTTTTTTCCTGGAAGTAGCCTCCTCCTTGCTAGGTTCCCCTTCCTCCAGCATTCTCTTACCTTTCCCTGGAGAAGTAGATAACCTCTTGTTTTCCAGCATGGCAAGGGTTTTACAGTGCTCATAAATGAGCAACAAAATCCCACAATGGAGTATTGGATTCGAGGGATTCTTGTTGTGTTTATTGAGAGACCTAGAAAGGGATCTGAAGAGATAGTAGGGTAGGGATACTTGTTTCTCATGTCTAAAGTGGTTTAATAACACAAAGTGATAAGTGTGGGCCTTGGAAATGTGGCCCTCAATAGTTATATATTCCATTATGGCATTGAAAACCCAGCCCCAAATTTTCTTGATGTTGGAGGCTTCGTAATAACCCCCTGTGGCTTTTCCAATTTTAGCCCTCTCCTTTTCCTTACGCAGGAACAAATTTACCGCATTATTGGAAACCTTGAGATCTCTAAAGAAGTTAAGCCCATAGTAGGGCATACCTGTCACAGTCGTAATGAGGCTTGCGTCCAATTTGAACCTAACACCATAGATTTTAAAGGACCCATTACACCAATTTTCAGATATTTTGGAGACAACGAGATTAACCCTACCTTTGTCATAATCAGCCAACTTCTCCATGAAACTAGTAAGGGAACCCTTTTCTAGCTTTGCCCAAACTTTCAACATGTCCTTCCACCTGGATGTGTTGTTCGGTTCCTCCCTCCTTAAATCTCCTCCCATATTCAATTTCAGACTTTCACCTCTGTTCTTCTGCAAACTCAAAACTTTCTTCCCATTGTCGCTCAAGATTTTGAAAAAGATGACTCACAAAGTGTGCGAAGTGATATTATATTTGATTGGGATTCTGCCACTTTGCCAGGTAATCATAACCTTTCCATCAAAGCATAAATTACTCATATAAGCTATCATGATTATGCAGTCCTTCTTTCCCCGTAAATCTATTCTTTTTGAGGAGCTCAATAATACTCATATTAATATCTTCCCCGTGCCAAATTATTTGAGAATCGGAGTTAACACCTAGGTTCGCCAGATAGTCCATCACCATATTTTTCTCTCTAAAGGAATGTTCAATGATAATAGCTTTAAAAATAGCAATGATTTCCCTAGCTTTAAAAATAATGTTTTCAATAGACCACGATGGCTCAATTTCCCCCTTCAAACACTTAATGATATTAAGTGAGTCTCCCTCAAGCCATAATCTATCATGAATTAGGTCCTTAGCTATAATAAGAGTGTTCAGCGCAACTGAGGCTTCAAAAAAATGACTGGTTTGACTCCCCAAAGGACTAGCAACCACCACTAGGCAACTTCCAGCAAAATTCCTGACAATGCCCCCATAACCAGCTTTACCCAGATTCCCCTTAGAAGCCCCATAAAATTTGGCCTTTAGCCATCCCTGAGGTGGAAAACTCCAAACAAGACCTTCTCTGCCCTTCTCCTTAGTAAGTTTGGTAGTTGAAAGGTTCCACCTATCATTGAAGTCTTCTTTAGCAACTGGTCCATCATCAATACCATTGATGCATTCGAAGATACTCCTGTAAATTTTATCCACCACCACTTCAAGGATGTCACTTTTATCCCTAAAGATCATGTTATTACACTCTTTCCACATATTCTAGATAATATTCGGGAAGATAAGTTTCCAAAGCTCCACTATCTTTGGGTTGGAAATAGGGCATTGTCATTGCTGCCAAGATTCCCCAAGAGAGTTCGGAAAGACCGAACTCAGCTTCCACCTACTTAAAATAATTTTCCAAATTTCCTGGGTGAAGTTACATTGATGGAGGATATGGCATGCAGACTCTTCTTCCCTGCAACAAAGAGAACACCTGTTAGGAAAAACAAATCCTTGCTTTTGAAGGTTGTCCAAAGTTAATACCTTGTTTTGCATAAAGATCCCCCAAAAAATATTAACTTTAGGAACTAACTTTTTGTTCCAAACTTTAGCCCAAATAGGAGTTTCTTCCACTTTGTTTTGGATAGCCATGATCGAGGACATAAAATACTTCCCATCCGGGGTTTCATTGGTTTTCCTTAGAATTCTTTTATTAGATAGGGATTCATGATTTCCCTTTATTTCTAGTTGAATTACATGATGAATTTTACATATGACACCAACATGTCCAGTTAGGCATTCTTACCCTATGCATGTTCCTATTCCCCCCCCCCCCCCCCACTCGGTCAAATGCTCGGGGTCATACCCTACCGACGTCATCTCTTGAGCGCCCTAAGTGCTAAAAATGTCAAACTTTGATGGGACCTAACTCGAAATCCGTGACACCTGCAAATGATCCATTTGAACCTAAGCAACCAAGAGAGGGGTCCCTATAAAATCCTATCTTGGTTTTTCAAGGTTCTCTACAGTTTTATTGGGGCAACATTTTTTGAGTAGATGAAAAAATCGTTAGACTCATTCAATGAAAAAACATCGATAAACAAGCATTACATTGTAGACACATAATGATCATCAATATTTCCATGTATTTTATACACATAATTACCATTACACTTGCATGTGACATCAATGAACGAATATACAAACATGATTTTTCATCATTATCAATACAACTACACCAATGTACTCATGTACAGATACATTATATATCATCAATATAACTAAACCAGTTTTCTCATGGACATCATATATCATCATAACAAAGTTACATCAATTCACATCCATATACAAATACAACATCCCACTTCATCTGCACCAGACATCCTCATGTCCTAAGAGAAAAGGTTATGTAGAGCAATGCCTACATATAAATGAAGACCAAAATACACAACCTTTTTATACGAAATGAATGTGCTACAGGAAACAAATTATAACACTTAATACAAATTATTTTGTCAAATTATAAATAGATCATTTGACACATTTTTAAGATGTACACAATTGTATAATTACGAAACTTACTAGTTTATCTACAAAGTCTACAAGCATAACTTTGAAGAAAGATGCATGTTGATTAAAGCCCTTCTCACTGCATTCTCTGCATGGTTGAAGACGATGGTAGATATTGTCATTTCTGAATGGCAATACACTCACTTGACATAGTGTGTGAAAGTTTACAAAATTTAATCACATTGACAAAGTGAGGGACTTAGTATTTACACACAAAATTTAATCTCATTAATGCAAACAAAGCATACAGTGTTGTGTTTGGCTATAAATTTTTGCAGTTCTTGAAAATAAAAATTTAAAAGTAGCTAAATATTGATAACCCCAAGAAATATGTACCATCACCAAGAGTAAACTAGTCAATGACAAATGATCTAGCATGAACCTAGATTTTTAAGAATTGTTAGTCTATACATAAAATACATGCATGAACATAAAGGATTTATGATAAACACTTCAACTAAAAGGCATGATAATAAATGAAAAGGTGGGATTATATATTGTAAAAATACCTCTTCAAATTATATCGAGTGAACCCACTATGTTGACGCAAAAATCATAATGCAATAGTGTTGTATATCATCAAAAAGACCTGCATGAGCATAAAGGTTTTGTGATAATTATATCATCAAAAATTGTCAAATAGTGTTGTCTATTATAAAAAATTGTAATTCTCATCAAATGCATGACAATAAATCTGTGTTACAAAATACGTCCCTTCAAATTATATCGAGTGTACTCGCTATTTCCATGCAAAAACCGTGTTGCAAAAAAAAAGCGTTCATCAATAGACCTACATGTTGAACACATCCTTAATATACATGTAACAAACTTGAACATTAATGTTTTATGATCATTGTTTGAAATGAAATGCATGATAAAAAAAATAAGACACCATTAAAGACCTACTACTCAAGTGTGTCTGAAGGGTCATCTCTTTGCTTAAGAGTATCCAGTATTGCTTCATGATCAACAATAGTCACTGTCAATAGCTCTTTGGTCTTCGGTTTTGCTTGATGCTTCAAATACTTGACATTTGTAGCTATAATAAGTTGTGGATATATGAGAGTGGTTTTGTGTCTCTCATAGTCTTCAAATGCAGGTATTCCATTCTTTCTAATCATGTATGTTCGCAACCAAGTTCCCACATCAACAACAAAACTTGTAGGATATGTGAACCCATCATCATCTGTCACTGGTTGTGTTAGCTTTTTTTTTCTCTGTACAGATCATGCCAACTAATATTTGATCTCTCTTCATTCCCTTGTGGTGTAATAACTACAAAAACATGTCTTGGTTGTACAAGATCTAATAGACGGTCATACTCAAGTGAACTTTCCATGTCATCATTTGACAAGGATATTGTTTGAGATAAAGGAGTTTGAAATTGTAGAACCCATGTATCAACCCACTCACTTGACTCACATTGATCCCAGTCACACTGCATACAACTCTGACAAAAACAAGCCAATGCTCATGTCCAAATAGTCCATGTACTTGCATCTGAGCAGAGAAATGAATGCATCTTTGAAGAATCTTTAATTGTTTGACCATCAAATCTGTCTCCCATTGTGCCCTCCTCAACCAACCAAAAGAATCTGGTCACTGTTGAATCAAGAGTACCTCCATGTGATAATGTTGAGCTACACCAATCAACAATAGAACGTGCATAAGATAAATTTGCACATGAAATCCTCAATTGCTCCTTAACTAGATCTCTCTTCAAACATGCACCTGCTCCATCATGCTCCCCCTTCCCATGCCCTGCCTCAAAAAAATACCAAATATGAGGTATATGCCTCTCTACATGCATTCTACTCAACCAATAAAACATATGGGCATTCTTGAATTGACCTATATAGTTATCTAACCATATGAGATGTCTATCAATTGCAATATATTTCTCATGCAAGAACTCAAACAAAATCTTGAAAGAATGTTGCACATACTCGGAGGAGTGTGATCTATCATCACTCATATAAAAATGATACTCCCTAATTATCTTCCTGTCCTCTTCTATACTATCAGGAGCATGTCTATATGTAATGTGAACAAAAATAGCAATTTGGATTGAATTGTAGTACTGAGACTATACCTCATTATGTGGTTGCAATGCATACTTCTCTACAAAATCAACCACTGATACAATAGTGCCAATCGGAAAAGAGTTCTTACACATCCTGAAATTTTGATCCCACCACTGAGACCTATGGTATGCCTTGCATACTTCTAGAAAGTGTTTTCCTTAAAATACAAAATAAAATCAGCAACACTCACTTCTCTTGAGACTAAATCGCATCTAGAACCTTCACCTCCACTCTTCAAAGTATATTTCACTGTCTCATATCTTTTTTTCTCAACATAATTCTTTCTGAACTCATGTTCTCTACCCTCATGAAAAGATGAAACAAACTTTGACAACCCACCACATTGTGTGCACTTCTCATTCAAACAATCATTTCTATAGAAATAGCAGCCATCATCTCTAGGGCATAATAATAGATCTTGGAAGTCTCTTATTGATCTCAGAAAGAACATTGCACCACACTCTTGCAACATCTCATTAATATGCATTGTAGAACGAATATGGCATAAAAGTTCATGGTACATTAAAAACTCCACATGGTACTTGCAACAACAAGTGTTACGAATCTTAAGAGGTACACAATAAAATAGCTTCAAATAGTCAAAGGCTCTTTGTGATATTTGCAAAGTTGCATGTACTTCACAAAAAAATGTGTATAGCATTGTTTGGCTTGATTTCAAGAAATGTTTGGGATGTGGTGTGTGGTCTCGGTTGTCGATTCTTAATTTCAAAACATTCAGTGATACTCTAGAATTAGAGTGCCAAAATTGTTGAATTTCCTCCTTCACATTGTCAGTCAACTTTCTATCAACATGTGGAAGCCTCCCACCAAAAGCCCATGTATCATGTTGAAGTGGATCGTCAAGTCTTTGTCTTCGTACAAGTGCTCTATCCAAATTTTTATGGTTTATGTTCAAATAAACACATGTTTGTCTCATTTGACAAGCCTTCCTCAATTGATGGCTTACCAAGGAGGTTGTAATCACTCTTCGAGCAACTCTCTTATCTCTTTCCTTGGTATTATTTCCAATATAATTGAGAGCATTAAATAGATTTTTGACAATAATAGAATTTCTCTCCATCTTCTTGTTCATACAAATATTCAATTTGTTTAGCAATGGTCTTATCTTTATCATATTTATCAATTGAACAAAAGTTTGGTATTTCTTGGTCAATATCTTATTGCTAAAATTTTGGTCGAAAAGTTGTGTAGCTCATAATTGAACAATTCTTATTGACCTCTTGCCTTCAAGACCTGCAATAATATTCTCATCAATTTCAAGTAACCATTTTGGGGTTCTTGAAGGTCTTGGATTTGGAATTCGTCTTTCATCCATGAGAGGGTCTTCATTTCTGAAGTAATTAGGTATTACATATTGTTCACTTGGTTACGCAATTGCACCTTCAATGTCAAAGTTTTCCACATTTTCACCTCCAATGTCAAAATTTTCCACATGTTCACCTCCTATGTCAAAATTTTCTACATTTTCACCTCCAATGTCAAAAAAATTTATATTTACACCAAAATTATGGACACCTTCATTGTCAACTCCCAAATTTTCATTTTCCATTCTCACATCATGTTGAGCATTTTCATTATCACTTTCAACATTTTCAACATGTTCAACATTTTCACTTTCAAAATCTACATTTTTATTCTCAATAACTTGTTCAACATTTTCAAATTCAATTTCCTCTTCACTTGAAGTAACATTAGCAATATTTAACATACCTTGTCTTCTCCTCCTACGACCTTCTGTATCTATTTCTCTATACACTTTAATTTGGGCATTTGAAAGCTTTCTTTTGTGTTTAGACTTCTGACAACTACTACTCCCCATTTACCTCCACAAAGATGCCCCTAAATGATTGACAATGTAAGATTTGACTTTAAGAATCTCTCAAAAGAAAAAAATTGTCCTAACTTATCTGAAAACCCATGATTGTTGACAAAAACCAGAATGTGAAGAATATGGGTCATTGGAATCCACAAAATGGCCCACAAGGCTCTTTTTTATTTATAGAAATCGGATATTCGATTAAATTAGATATCTGATTTTAATGCATAAATTTGGGGTCCAAAAAATAATTCTTGTTGCTACCTTTTTTTTACTGTTGCCACATTAATGGTAGTGGAAGAAATCGGATATCTGATTTGAGTAGTCATATTTTAGAGAGAGAGAAATTAGCGGAGGGAGAGAGAGAGATTAGGGGAGAGAGGGGGTAGGGGGTAGGGGATAGAGAGATTAGGGGAGAGAGAGAGAGAGAGAGAGAGAGAGAGAGAGAGAGAGAGAGAGAGAGAGAGAGAGAGAGAGAGAGAGAGAGAGAGAGAGAGAGAGAGAGAGAGAGAGAGAGAGATTAGGGGAGAGGGGGAGAGAGAAATATTAGGGAAGAGAGGGGGGGAGGGGAGAGAGGTTAGGGGAGAGGGAGAGAGAGAGATTAGGGGAAAGGGGGAGGGAGAGAGAAATATTGGGGGAGAGGGGGAGAGAGAGATTAGAGGAGAGGAAGAGAGACAGACTAGGGGATAGGGGAGAGAGAGAGAGAGAGAGAGAGAGAGAGAGAGAGAGAGAGAGAGAGAGAGAGAGAGAGAGAGATTAGGGGAAAGGGGGAGAGAAAGAGAAAGATTAGGGGAGAAGGGAGAGAGAGAGATTAGTGGAGAGGGAGATAGAGAGAGACTAGGGGAGAGGGAGAGAGAGATTAGGGGAGAGGGGTCATGTGACCCCTGAGGACCCATAACAATCCAATATTGTGTCATAAGGAGTCATATTGTGTCCTAAGGGGTCATATGGTTTCTTAAGGGGTCATATGAAACAATATGACCCCCTAGGACACAATATGATCCATAACGACATAATTTGGTGTTGTAAGGGGTCATATGTTGTCTTAAAGGGACATATGACCCAATATGACTCCATAGAACACAATATGACCCATAACAATGTCGTATAGCGTCGTAAAGGGTCATATTGTGTCCTAAGGGGTCATATGGTGTCTTAAGGGGTCATATGACACAATATGACCCCTTAAGACACAATATGATCCATAACAGTACAATATGGTTTCGTAAGGGGTCATAGGACACAATATGACCCCTTAGGACACCATAGGACCCATAACAACCCAATATAGTGTCACAAAGGGTCATATGTTGTCTATAGGGGTCATTTGGTATCCCATGACTCCTTACGACACCATATGACCCCTAATGACACCATATGGTGTCATAAGGGGTCATAAGGGGTCATATGATCCATAACAAGATCATATAGTGTTGTAAAGGGTCATATTGTGTCCTAAGGGGTCATATGGTGTCTTGAGGGGTCATATGATACAATATGACCCCTTAGGACACAATATGACCTATAATGACATAATTTGGTGTCGTAAGGGGTCATATGGTGTCCCAAGCAGTCATAGAACACAATATGACCCCTTAAGACACCATAAAATCAATAACGACCCAATATGGTGTCATAACGGGTCATATGTTGTCCTTAGGGGTCATATGGTATCCCATGACCCCTTAGGACACCATATGAACTTTAATGACACCATATGGTGTCCTAATGGGTCATAGTGTGTCATAAGGTGGCAAGACAAACCATTATTACAATAATAAAAGAAGTGTCAATATTGTTTACAAACATTTGAGACCTAAGGGGTCATATGGTGTGGTAAGGGATCGTAACACACAATATGACCCCTTCCACCTCCCTCTTGTTGGAATTATGTGAACTAGTATGAGGACATGATGACATTGTATGTTTTCATTAATGTCAATATGCTGAAGAAGAGAGAACCGGCATGTTACCAAGAATCGGTATAACATTGTGAACAAGTATATGTGCTAAAGTGAAGCGGTGTGTCTGTTCAAGGTGAACCAACATGTTGATATGGGAACCAGTACATGGAAGCTTTGTATGACTACCAGTTGGTAGTCTCAAGGTTTCTGGTTGAAGTGCTTCAAGCCTGTGTGACTCAACCGATGACTTTGTGTGATGAGTTAGCATTGTAATGAAGAACACACCACATTGCCATGTCAACCTTGTGCGCATGAAGGATCTTGCATGAAGGAGATTGTTTTCTTCTACCTTGGGAATGTATGAAGTTTGTAGACAGTGAAAACACGTGATGGGTTATCAGCCATCATGAAAGCGGTGGAAAATGAATGATGGTGAACGTCTTAAGATTGGTTCAAGACTGTTGCATTTAATACAATATGTTCAACAGTCAGGATTGAACCATTTGAATTGCTTAACTTAACAGGTTTAGGGTTTAGGGTTTATACTACCGACCTATCTTTCCTATAAGGTCTTTGATGTGTTTCTTTCTAAAGTCATTGGAAAAAGTTGTATGTGTGTATCCAAGTGAAGTGATACGTGATTCTTGCCAAACTAGAGGAAAGAAGTGATATCTGCAGAGTGTAAGTGCAGAAGGTGAAGAGGAGCTAAAGCAGATCTGCATTGGCATTGAGTGCTATTTCCAGATCTTTGTAAGACCTGTTGATCTTTAACCACCTCAACAGTTGGAAAATCCCTTAATAGGGTAGCTCTAACCAGCTTACTGAAAATACTTTAACACGGTGACTCAAATTCATTGAGCTCTTTAAATCCTCTAACAAGGTAACCTTTAACAAGGTTTAACCCTTAACTGGGTATCTTTTCCATCCCTTAACTGGGTCATCCCTAGCAGGATCGGTTCCTAACAGAACCTGTTGTAATAAGTCTTTAACTGGACTAGGCTCCTAACAAAGCAAACTTCTAAAGAGTTCAAAATAGCTTGTGGGTATTCATCCCCATCGTGGTTTTTCCCAGTTGGGTTTCCACGTGAAAAATCTGTGTGTTATGTGTCGTGATTTTGATGTTATGGTTTAAGTGATTTGTGTATGATGTTAAATCATGCTAAACTAGTTGTTATGATTGACTACCTGTTCATGCATAAGGGTGAAATGGAAGTGCAATACCAGGATTGTATGAAAATATACGTGTCAACCAGTTTATGCTTATCTTAGCTATTCTGCGTTTTGTCGGTTGTACTCTGTTTAAGATCAGTAGTACTGTCTGCCTACCAAAGCATAGTGCCTACTGACTAACCAGTTGTAGGAAAGTGATTTTTGCCTGTACTGATTCACCACCCCCCTCAGTACCAGTTTGCTACTCATCATTCCTCATTAAGTTATCAATTGGTATCAAAGCATCCTCCAAGTCCTCTGTGTTGTAAGCTTAACCGCTTGAGGAAAAGATCCTATTGTAATGATGAAGAGGGAAGGTCCAAAGTTCAATAGAGATAAATTCAAAATATGGAACGACAGAATGAAGATTTACATCAGAAGCATGGGTACTCAACACTGGAGCTATGTTGAGAATGCCTTTGTTATTCCTACTGGCACTCTCACCGATGATCAAAAAAGAGAAATATAGGAGAATGGGCAAGTCATGGGAGCCCTAATCAGCAGCTTATTTGACATTGAGTTCATTGATGTCCAGGATAAAGACAACCCCAAAGAAGTATGGGACACTCTTGAGAGTATCTATGGTGGTGATGAGCATATAAAACAATCTAAGGAAGAAAGCCTTAGAGGGAAATTTGAAGACATGCGAATGATTGAAGGTGAGACCATTCAGCAATATGGAATAAGAATCAAAACTATTGTTGGGGATATCAAAAGTGTAAGTGGTAAAATGGAAGATTCCACCATGGTAAGAAAAGTTCTGAGATCCTTGTTACCAGTCTATGCAATAAGGGTTGCTGCTATTCAGGAGTTGAGATCAATAGACAATACCAAGGCATCTCTTGACTCCATCATTGCAAAGTTGATAGCCTATGAGCTAAATAGTTTTGATGGCAGTGTTCAAAAGACTGAATCAACTTTTAAAGCCTCTATTGTACCATCAAGAAAAGGAAAGGAAGCATGCACCAATGGTGAACCAAGACAGAATAGAGAAATGGATGATGAGGAGATCCTGATTGAATTTGAAGCTCTTCTTGCCAAGAAACTTCCAAAAGGAACCGGTAAATACAGAGGTAAGCTCCCTTTGAAATGCTTTTCTTGTAACTAGATAGGACATATTGCTATAAACTATCCTAATGGTGACAACAAGGATAAACCAGAGAGGTTCAAGAAATTCAAAGGAGGAAACCAGAGAAACTATTTTGTTGTAGTTGATGAAGGTGTCACAGATGAGGAATCAGAAGATGAAGAGAATGAAGACATTGTGTTTGTTGCAGTAAAGGAAGATGTGTCAGACAAGAAGGCTCTTGTCTCCCACTTTGATAATTCCAATGAGTGGATTATTGATAGTGGTTGTTCTCACCATATGTCTGGTGACCGGAGCAAGTTTCTATCTTTGGAAGAATATGATGGTGGTGTGGTTTGTTTTGGTAATGATGCACAGTGTATGGTTTAAGGAAGAGGGTCCATCTCTCTAAATGGAAAGAGCAGTAATGACAATATGTATTGGGTGGAAGGTCTCAGACATAATCTATTAAGAATTGCCTAGCTGAATGATAGTGGACTCATTCTGGAATTCAAAAAGAAGAGTGTGCAAAATCAAAGGAAAGAATGGTGAATTGATGGCAACTGGTATGCAGACCAAAGGCAACTTATTTCAGCTAGATGCAAATGTAAGTACATGTCTTATGACTAAATTTGATGATAGCTAGATATGGCATAGGAGACTCTGCCATGCAAACTTTGACAACATTGTGAAGGCTAGCAAGACCACGGCAGTCAAAGGATTGTCGGTGCTGAGCAAACTAGAAAATCCTTTGTGCAGGGAATGTCAACTTGGGAAAATGTCTTCCTCAACTTTCAAAGGTAAATCCTTCACTGCTGACAATTTACTCGATCTTATGCATACTGATTTGTGTGGCCCTATGAAAACTAGGAGTGTGAAGGGAGATAGGTATTTCATGATTCTGACTGATGATTGCTCAAGAATGATGTGGGTCACATTCTTAAAGGATAAGTTTGAAGCTTTTGGAAAGTTCAAAGCTTTCAGAGCATTGGTAGAAAAGGAAAGTGGTAGAAGAATCAAATACCTTAGAACTGATCAAGGAGGTGAGTTCACTTCTAGTGAATTCGACAAATATTGTGAAGAGAATGGCATCAAGAGGAAACTAATTGCCCCCCCGACTCCATAGAAGAATGGCTTAATAGAGAGAAACAACCGGACTATGGTTGAAGCAGCTAGGACTATGCTGATCCAAGGAAAAGTTGCTCACACCTTTTGGAAAGAAGTGGTGAGCACTTCAGTATACACAATGAACCAGGTACTTATCAAGAAAGGAAAAGACAAGACTCCTTATGAGTATTAGACTGGTAAGACTCCAGTAGTAAGCTACTTTAGAATGTTTGGTAGCAAATGTTATATCAAGAGAAGTGAACATCAGAGTAAGTTCGATGCAAAATGTGATGAAGGAATATTCCTAGGATATTCCACCAAGAGAAAAGCTCTCAAATGTTTCAACAATAGGACTTAGAGAATTGTTGAAAGCATCAATGTTAGAGTTGATGAAAATTCTGGAAAATCTGAGGAAACCAACAGTGTGCAAGTAAGAGATGAACTGGTAATAACCTTCTAGGAACCGGTTACTAATCAGCCAAGTACCAGTAACAGTGGTCCTTCATCGGTAGACACTGATGCTGATGAAGATGAGAATGAAGAAGAAAAGCAGGAGGAATCAGTCAAAAACATTCCTCGATATGTCAAACTGAATCATGATCCTAAGCAGATCATAGGAGATAAGGATGCATGAATCCTTACAAGAAGAAAGATCAAAGAGAATTCTTGTATGATCTCTGAATTTGAGCCTAAATCATTCAAAGAGGCACGTAAAGATGAAGGCTGGATCAAGGCAATGGAGGAGGAACTTTACCAGATAGAGAAGAATGGTACATGGTCTTTGGTACCCAGACTGGAGCATAAAAATGTCATTGGAACCAAATGGGTTTTTCAGAAACAAGATGAATGAGGATGGCACAGTGGTAAGAAACAAAGCTAGACTAGTATGTAAAGGATATGCTCAAGAAGAAGGAGAGAACTATGGAGAAACCTTTGCTCTAGTAGCTAGATTGGAAGGAGTTTGTATGCTTCTTGCATATGCAACTTTTAAAGGATTCAAAGTCTATCAAATGGATGTAAAATCTCCATTTCTAAATGGAGTACTTGAAGAGGAGGTGTATATAGAGCAACCAGATGGGTTTGCCCTATCTGAAGACAGTGACATGGTGTGTAGGCTACATAAAGCCTTATATGGTCTAAAGTAGGCACCTAGAGCATGGTATGAACATCTGCACTCCCATCTACTAAAGATTGGATTTGAGAGAACACGCGAAGATAACAATATCTACTTGAAATCTGAAGATCAGATCCTGATCTGTGAGGTATTTGTTGATGAAATTATCTTTGGTGGAGATGACAAGATGAGGCATGAGTTTACAGATGAGATGAAGAAAAAGTTTGAGATGTCACTCATTGGGGAAATTAAGTTCTTCATTGGACTGCAGATTCAACAGATGAAAGATGGAATCTTTATCACTCAGTCCAAATATGTCAAAGAGGTGTTGAAGACCTTTGGCATGGAAGATAACAAACCGGTTGGTACACCGATGGTGACCGATTGTAAACTATCCAAAGAGGATGACTCAACATTGGTTGATGAGAAGGAATACCGATCAATGATTGGTAAGTTGCATTATGTAGTGCATAGCAGACCAGATATTGCACATGCAGTTGGCATCACTGCAAGGTTCCAGAAAATTCTAAGAGAATCCCACTTGGTTGCAGTCAAGCAAATTCTTAGGTATCTAAAGGGAACTATTGATTATGGATTGTGGTATCCATATGGCAAGGATTTCAACTTGAAAGTATTCACAGATGCTGATTGGGTAGGTAATGTGGATGACCGGAAGAGCACAACCGATGGTGCATTCTTTCTCGGTGGTAGACTGGTCTCATGGATGAGTAAGAAGCAGAGTTGTATCTCTTTGTCTATAGCTGAAGCAGAGTATGTTGCAGCTTTCATGAACTGCACTAAGATAATTTGGATGAAGCATTTATTAAATGGCTTCAAAGTTCCTATATCTGAACCGGTAAATATATTTTGTGACAATACTAGTACAATTAACATCTCCAAGAATCCGGTTTTACATTCTAGAACCAAGCACTTTGAGCTTAAGTATCATTTCTTGGGGGAAAAGGTTCAGAACAAAGAGATTGCACTGGAACATGTTTCCAGCAAAGAGCAATTAGCAGACATATTCACCAAGCCTCTCGCAAAGGCTACATTTATGTACTTAAGAGGTGAGTTAGGGGTGCTGCCCCTTCAGGAGGTAAACTAAAAGGTATATACTCCACATCAGTCAAGTATTGCATAGTCAAATTTCTCTTCAGGATTGATGTGTTGAAGGATGCTACTACTCAGGGGGAGCAACATAATGGAACAGGAAAGCTTCTGCCTCCACTTTGGCATTGTTGTCAAAGGGGGAGAAGAAGTGAAGCAGAGAAGATATCTACAGAAATTAGGGGAGAAGATGTGAAGTGGTGAGATATCTTTGTATATTGCCATCAATGCCAAAGGGGGAGATTGTTGGTATTATGTGAACCAGTATGAGGACATGATGACATTGTATGTTGTCATTGATGTCAATATGTTGAAGAAGAGAGAACCGACATGTTACCAAGAATCGGTATATGTGAGAACTAGTATAACATTGTGAACCAGTATATGTGCCAAAGTGAAGCAGTGTGTCTGTTCAAGGTGAACCGACATGTTGATATGGGAACCGGTACATGGAAGCTTTGTATGAGTACCAGTTGGTAGTCTCAAGGTTTCCTGTTGAAGTTCTTCAAGCCTGTGTGACTCAACCAGTGACTTTGTGTGATGAGTTACCATTGTAACAAAGAATAGACCACGTTGCCATGTCATCCTTGTGCGCGTGAAGGATCTTGCATGAAGGAGATTGTTCTCTTCTACCTCGGGAATGTGCGAAGTCTGTAAACGGTGAAAATGCGTGATGGGTTATCAGCCGTCATGAAAGCGGTGGAAAACGAATGATGGTGAATGTCTTAATATTGGTTCAAGACTATTGCATTTAATGCAATATGTTCAACACTCAGGATTGAACCATTTGAATTGCTTAACTTAAAAGGTTTAGGTTTTAGGGTTTATACTACCAACCTATCTTTCCTATAAGGTCCTTGATGTGTTTCTTTCTGAAGTTGTTGGCAAAAGTTGTATGTGTGTATCCAAGTGAAGTGATATGTGATTCTTGCTAGACCAGAGGAAAGAAGTGATATCTGTAGAGTGTAAGTGCAGAAGGTGAAGAGGAGTTAAAGCGGATCTACATTAGCATTGAGTGTTGTTTCCATATCATTGTAAAACGTTGATCTTTAACCACCTCAATAGTTGGAAAATCCCTTAACAGGGTAGCTCTAACCAGCTTACTGAAAATCCTTTAACACAGTGACTCAAATTCATTGAGTTCTTTAAATCCTCTAACAAGGTAACCTTTAACAGGGTTTAACCCTTAATCGGGTGATCCCTAGCAAGATCGGTTCCTAATAGAACCTGTTGTAATAAGTCTTTAACCGGACTAGGCTCATAACAGAGCGAACTTCTAAAGAGTTCAAAACAGCTTGTGCGTATTCATCCCCACCGTGGTTTTTCCCAATTGGGTTTCCATGTGAAAAGTCTGTGTGTTATGTGTGGTGATTTTCATGTTATGGTTTAAGTGATTTGTGTATGATGTTAAATAATGCTAAACTAGTTGTTATGACTAACTACCTGTTCATGCATAAGGGTGAAATGGAAGTGTAATACCAGGATTATATGAAAAGATAAGTATCAACCGATTTATGCTTATCTCAGCTATTTTGGGTTTTGTCGATTGTACTCTATTTAAGACCTGTAGTACTATCTACCTGCCAAAGCATAGTGCCTGTTGACTAACCAGTTTCAGGAAAGTGATTTTTGCCTGTACTGATTCACCCCCCCTCTCAGTACCGGTTTGGTACTCATCATTCCTCATTAAGTTATCACCTCTTGCTCTCCCCTCTCCCCTCTCTCCCTCTCTCTCCCCTAAGCTCTCTCTCTCTCCCTCCCCCCTCTCTCTCTCTTCCCCTCCCCTAATCTCTCTCTCTCTCTCTCTCTCTCTCCCTTCCCCCTCTCTCTCCCCTCTCTATCTCCCTTAATCTCTCTCTCTCCCCCACTCCCCCCTCTCCCTCTACCTAATATCATATACTAGTATATTTATAAATTAATATATTATATGTTAATAAAAAATAGATGAATTACGTGCAAATTTAGTTATTAGATTTACTTATTAAAATAACATATCCAATTTCTGTTGTACAAATTTCAACTTTGAAATTTTGGCTTGGGTTTGCTTTGGGATTTGGCTTGGAAGTGGCAAGCCTAGAAAGTCAATTGAAAAATATGTTTTTTAGTATTCCTTGATTTTCCAGACTTTACACTAGTGGCTGACGACTTTTTTAATAGCCAAAATTGATAAAACAAAAAGGGTTTCTTAAAGGACGTTCTTAGCTTTCCAACAATATAAGGCTTGTATTATTTCAACTTTAATAAATAAATATTATTTATTTTAAACACTCGTAACTTTCAAATGGTATACAATTTTTTGAATCCAAAACATGTGTCACATCTTATGCTTCATCTACTATAAGGAAAAAAATAAAAATAAAAGAATTTCATAAGGTGTTGACCAAGCTCTGATTAATTAGAAAAATAGGTTTTAAGGACCTGAAACCTTTAACAGAAAGATCAAAAGATTGTTTAGCAAAGATGAACAAGACCAACATAAAGACAACAAACAAAGAACTGGCAAGAAAGCCAGCAACCCGAATGGACAACAAAAAACTAGGAACAACAAAGAAGAAAAAACTAGAAGTAAAGACCTAGCCAGCTAGCAACAACTACATAGACTTAAGAAGTTCAACAACCTTGATGACCAACAAGTCATAACTCATCGAAGCAGCTTTGAGCTCTTAAATTCCCTTGTTTGGCTTTTTCTCCCTTTTCTTGCCTCTAGTCCTCATTCTTGGTCTTTACACACCTTCCACACCCTCCATTTTAGGTTCCTTTTCTAGGGATCCCTTCTCATTCTCTAGCTTATTGATTAGGATTTTGATGTTGTCAGTTGAGACCTTCAGAATGTTGTAACTTTGTTCAGCAATGCTTTTGAGATAGGTTCTGGTTTTGTTGAGTCTTTTTTTAGCATCCACCATTCTCTGGTCCCTAACAATGTCATTGTTTTTAATTTCCTCCGGGGCCTTCTCCACTTGACCAAGTTAAGGTGGTCAGATGTAGGAGTTTCAAATTTTTTGAAAAAGATGTAGTAAAAAATTCATAAATAGTTATTTACTTTGTAAAAAAATATAAAAAAATATGTATCAGATCCGGACATGAGTCTAATACTTATATTATAAATATTATAAAAAAATATTATGATTTGATTGTGATTAGGGTGGTGAAACATACGCCTACTTCTTATCTTTTTCCTGAAATTTTAGTACCATTGCATTGAAATTTAAAATTTTCATCAAATAGTAATTTTTTTTCCCAAAAAACAACTAGTAGGTTAGAAACTAAATTCAATTTTTTATAGATTCTCTTGTTACATATTTTAAGAATAATGTTCACAACTTATTCTAATTTCCATGTCAAGTTGCATAACTCTGATTTTTTAAAATTTCATTGCCACTTAAGGGTCTGTTTTGGCACACCATGATCCTACACATACCCATATGATAGCTTTCAGATCACCATATCCCAAACCAAGTGAATGCGACAAGTATATGAACAACATGAATGACTGAACCAAACCAATTCAACCAATCAAAATATACCGAAGTCAAATATCCTGATCATCTTCAAATTCCAACCACTCTACCAGAATCCGATAGACACAAAACAACTAGTGTTGACACCAATGGCAAACATGAATGCAACACATAATCAATTCCTCCAAATTGCCAACAATATCTCCCTTTGGCATTGATGGCAACACTAGTGAAAAATATCCAAGTGCTAAGAAATGCCAAGAAAGTCTCCCCTAATGGAAGACATCCAACAATCTCCCCAAGATGATATAACAATGAAGTTCTGAACCGAAGACCAAACTCCCCCTATGACTGATATCTCTGTTAAGCTCTATTTTTCACATGAATATCTCTCCTTCTTTGACATTAATGCTAGAAATATGACATAAATATCAAAGAAAAATCATAAAACCTCAGAACCATACAGCTGACTACTCCCCTTGAGTAGTAGCACCATCTCATCAATCTAGAATGAATAATAATTTTGATAAATACATACCAGACTGATGCCAAACCGCATCACTCAAGTCTTTACCAAAGGGGCAGAGACCCTCAATCTGTCTCTAAAATACTCAAATGATTTCTTAGGCAAAGGTTTAGTGAAGATATATGCAATCTGCTCTTTAGTGTTCACATAAACCAATCTGACTTCATTTGTTTCCACCTTCTTCAAAGAGTTATACTTGATTGATATATACTTTGTCTTAGAATAAAATACCAGATTCTTTGACATGTCAATAGTAGCAGAGTTATCACAGGGAATAACTACCAGTTCATTGCAATCTACCCTTATATCCTTTAACATTTTCTTCATCCATAGAACTTGTGTACAGTTAGTAGCAACAACAACATACTCAACTTCAACAGTAGATAAAGAAATACATGATTGTTTCTTGTTGATCCATGAAACAAGTTTCTTTCCAAGAAAGAAATCTCCACCGGATGTGCTTTTCCAGTCATCAACATCTCCAGCCCAATCTGCATCTATATATTCATATAGTGTAAAGTCATCATTTTTAGGATACCATAAGCCATATTCAGTTGTTCCCTGCAAATATCTGAAAATCCTTTTCACTACACTCTCATGATTCTCTCTAGGATCACTCTGATATCTTAATACAATATAAACAACATTCATTATATCTGGTCTAGTCTATGCCAAATATAATAGACCACCAATCATAGATTTATACCTTGTTGGATTTAGCGGAGTTGATTCATCTTTCTTTGTCAATTTCTCACTAGTAACCATAGGGGTACCAACTGGTTTAGAATTTTCCATACCAAATTTCTTCAACAACTCTCTAGAATACTTATTTTGACAGATTAAAATACCTTTATTAGTCTAAGTAATCCGCAAACCTAAGAAAAATACCATTTCTCCAATCATAGACATCTCAAATTCATTATTCATATTATCATAAAATTCCATACATAATTTATCCTCACCTCAAAAAATGATATCATCAACAAAGACCTCAACAATCAATATGTCATCATCAGTGATCTAATAATATAAATTACTGTCAACATTACTTTTAGTGAAAGCAAAATTCAAAAGATATTTGTTCAATCTAGCATACCAAGCTCTTGGGGCTTGCTTCAAACCATATAAAGCTTTCCTTAACCTGCAAACCATGTTTTTATCATCTGAAACTGAAAAACCATTAGGTTGCTCAATATAAACTTCCTCTTCAAGATATTCATTCAAAGATTCACACTTAACATCCATCTGATAAACAAGTAAAAGCACAAAAGTGTGTCACGTTTTAGGCCAACTTATTAGCACAAGTGAATTAAAGTAATTCTAATTAAAAATTAATTTTAGTCAAACATATGGTCTATAGAGATTCATTATAGCTATGTTATATATGGGCCACAATTTTTCCAATTGGAATTGTCTGCTAAATGTATATTTTATACCACTTTGGGTCTAATTACCAATTTTTTTATTTTTTTTTAAAAACTCGATGTTTTAACAACTCTTACTCTTAGATATAATATTTTCTATGAAATGTAAAAATACCCTTTTATAGATCTATAAGTGAATTTTCCAAAATATATATCTTTTAATATTTTAATTATTTTTTATATTTTATTTTTTATTCTTATCAAAAGTAGGTCATCAACACTAAAGTATAAGGTTGATTATCTTGTGAAGGAAAAATACTAAAATTTATTTAAAATTTTTGAAAAAAATAAAAGCACTAGAGAAAAGAGTCTATGTCAAGATGATATAAGTCTTTTCTAATTTGAATAAATAATTTAAAAAAAAAGTGACGCCGAATGGAAAGATTTACATTTTAGTACACACAAATTTTCAAATTTATTGAAAAATATATATGCATAAAAAATAGTTTAAAATATATTTTTACACTAAAGTTTCAAGTTATCAATATACATAAAAAAAATTGAAAAAAAAAGCTAAAATTTACTATATAAAGTGTGGCGCCTCGTGTAAATTCAATTTCAACATTTATCAACAACTAAACTATAGTGTTTACTTTAGAAGGAAGTATATTCAAATAATTTTTAAAATTTTTTTAAAAAATTACAAACATAAAATACAAAAAAAAAATATGCAGTTTATTAGTTTACATCATTTTAAAACTCAAAGCATTTATATCACTTTCTATTGATTCAATTTGAAAAGTTGAATCAACATTGGCCAGTTCCTTTATAAAAGTGTGACATAGCTTTGTGCTTTTACCCAAACCTTGTAGTTCTTATGGGCATCATAAGCAAGAAATAATCTCACAACTTCAATCCTAGCTACCAAAGCAAAAGTTTCATCATAATCAATTCCTTCCTTCTGAGAATATTATCCTTTACAAACCAATCTAGCCTTATTCCTCACAACTTGTCCATCCTCATTCTATTTATTCCTAAAACCCATTTAGTTCCAATAACATTCTTATTTTTAGGTGGGGAAAATTAATCCCATGTGTTGTTCTTTTCTATCTAATCCAATTCCTCTTCCATAGCTTTTATCCAACATTCATCTTTACATGCTTCATCTACTAATGTCGGTTCAATTGAGAAATTAAACATACCTCTTCAGCTACCAACCTTCTTGTCATTACTCCTTTACTTTTGTCTCCAATTATCTAATCTTCTGAATGATTCAGCCTTACATACCGAGCAGTCCTTTAACTTTTTGATTCCCTTCTCTGATCTTCAGTTACTGTTGAATTTTTTGATAGTGCCGGAGTAACTGGTTCAACATTATGTTCCTGTATAGTTGCTACAGGTTCAGTTATAACCATCTCCACTTTCCATTCTCTCTCATAAGTTCTGATTTGACCTTTATTCTGCTCATCCACCTTAACATTAGCACTCTCCACAAGTTTTTGCAATCTTTTGTTATAACATCTATATGCTTTTCTTTGATTATTATAACCTAGAAATATCCCTTCATCACATCTAGGATCAAACTTTCCAGTGGAATAATCTCTTTTGATATAGCATTGACTACCAAATATTTTGAAATACTTAACTATAGGTGTATGAAAAAACCATAACTCATAAGGTGTCTTATCGGTGTCTATTTTGACATGAACTCTATTGAATGTGTACACTGTTGTGCTCACAGCTTCTCTCCAATAGATATGTGGTAAATTATCTTCCATCATTATAGATCTAGTAGCATCCAACATAGTTATGTTTTTTTCTTTCCACAACAACATTTTGCTGAGGTGTCTGGGGTGCAGACAACTGTCTCCTTATCCCATGTTTCTCACAATAACTATTAAATTCACCAGATGTGAATTCACCACACTGATTGGATCTTAAGCATTTTATTTTCGATCATGTCTCTATCTCAGCCATATCTTTAAAGATCTTTAACTTTTCAAAGGCTTCAGATTTATACCTTAGAAAAGTGACCCACATCATTCTAGAATAGTCATCAATGCTTAGCATGAAATATTTATCACCCTGAAAAATTCTTACTCTAGCAAGACCACACAAATCAATATGAATAAGATCAAGAACATCATTAGATTTATCTTGAATACTCTTAAAATAAATTTTGACTTGATTTCCCATTTGACATTCCTTACATACTGGATTGTGATGCTTCACAATCTTAGGTATATCTCTAAGGGCCTTAGTTCAACTAATCTTTACAATGCAATCAAAATTCACATGACACAACCTTTTATGCCATATCCAAATCTCATCAATCTATGCAATCAAACATGTCTTCTCACTAGATTTCAATTGAAAGATGTTACCTTTAGTGTGAGTACCAGTTGCAATCTCCAAATCAGATCTATTAATGATTTTGTATTCTCCATCCTTGAACTATAATTGAAATCCGTTATCCACCAACTCTCCTACACTCAAAAGATTATTCCTTAAACCTTCAACATAATAATCATTATCAGTGCTATGCTTACCATCCAATGATATAGTTCCTCTTCCTCTAATCATGCATGATTTGTCATCTCCAAATATGACAAGACCACCATCAAATTATTGCAAAGATAACAACTTCCTTTTATCTCAATTCATATGATGTGAACATCCAAAGTCTATCACCCATTCATCTTTGTCTTTAACTTTAGCAACAAGTGCCTTCTCTTCATTATGAATGACAGGTTCTAGAGTATCTTCCTTGATAGCCAAGAATACCCATTCCTTTCCATTAACGGATCCATTAGCTGAATATTTCACCGGTTTATCATCAAAATCATCAGTTACACCTTCCTCATCAACATAGTATCATGATTTATCTTTGTTCCTCTTGTACTTATTCTTTTTTTGATAATTGTGGTTAGGCCTAAAAAATCTTCTAGCTCTCTCCTCAAATCTTGAATTCCTCTTAGGACATCTAGATGCAAAATGACCTATCTTATTACATGCAAAACATTTGAAAGGTAATTATCCTTCATACTTACTTCTTGCTCGACCTTTAGGTACCCTACTAGAAAATAAGGCTTCAAGTTCTTCAATCTCTTCATCGTCTTTCTTCATATCCTCTCGTTCCTTCGCACATAATACTTTCCAATCACTCTTGCCAGTTGATGATGTAGATGCCTTGAATGTAAAATCTATCCTTGCAGCTCCTTGAGGACCAAATTCTTCAAGCTTAAAATTAGATATCTTTCGAACGAAAGTATCTATGTTAATAGAAGTGTTAGACATAGTTCTCAGCTCATTAATTGAAGTAGACTTCAACTTATAAGCAAATGGCAAAGCTCTCAATACTTTAGAAACAATCTCATCTTCACTAAGAGATCCACCACAACCTTGAATTCCCAAGACAATTTCATTAACTCTTTCCATAAAAGCAGTAATCCTTTCATCTTCTTCCATTCTCAGGTTCTCATACCTTACTTGATAACCATCATGTTTAGAAATTTTAACAGTAGGGTCACCTTCATTCAGAGTCTTCAACTTATCCCATATAGCTTTTGCAGATGATTTGTCCATTAATACCATTACTTGCTGATCTAAAAGGGTGCTCAAGAGAGCTTCTCTATCTCTAGAGTCATTTTCAATGTTCTTATCCATGTCTACCAAAGGAGGATTTCTAGATGTTGGATCATAAGGTGTATAACCTTTCTCAGTGATCTCCCAAATCTCCTTGCTAAGGCATCTCAGATGAGTCTCCATCTGAAGCTTCCATAGTCTATAATTTGTTCCTTCAAGCCTAGGGTTGTCCTTCTGATAATCAATTGAAGTTGAATGATTAGTCACCATAGGATCTCTCTCAAGTGCTTAATCTTCTATAGAGAGGACCAAGCTCTAATACCAATTGTTAGGATAATTGGTGAACAACTAAGAGGGGGGGTGAATCAGTTGTTAATAGATTATGAAAATTTAAGAACATAAAACTTTTACTAGAATAGAAAATATATGAATTAAGCACAAACATAAATCATAAACCAATTACCATGCATGCACAACACATAACACCAAGATTTATATGTGGAAAACCTAGTAAATAGAAAAATCGTGGTGGGAAGCCTACCCACAGTCAAATAATACTTTTGTAGTAACTATGTGATTACAATAAGAGGCCTGCACATGCAAAAAGGCCAATAGACTAAAGCACACTAATCATCACAAAGGAGTCTCATTGACTATAAAATAAATCCAGACTACAATCCAGAAATAAGAATGAACTGCAAAAATAGCATCTCCTATGCCTGAGTATAGTTTCGGTTAAGCTCAATGCCAGAGGTCTTAAACCTCTTACATAAATCCAATTCGATCACCTATGATTTTCTAGACCTTCTACATATTATTACAACTTTATTTGCACACAGATAATCCCTTAACCTTAACCTATGATCTACAAAGAGATCTTACATCATATTTATACCAACCCGAGACTTAAACAATTAGGTTGGCCACCTAAAAGATAATACAATGAATCCATTACATAAACCCATAAACCAATGATAAACCAAGTTGGCCTAAGATTGAAACAACATTAACCAAACAATAAATCCAACCAGTAACACATCAGGAGCATCTGCCAACACGTTACATAAACTAGTCCATAACCTAGCAGAATAACACTAGACCTAAAATAGGTCACCATAAGCAAAATTAAATACCACCAATCAATTGGAACACAAACATGATAACCATCAACGTCCTGATAAATTTATAGAAGCCACACTGTTGGTCTCAAATTCTGATTTCCTTATCCTCTCTGCAAGAATTCTCAAGCCTCTGCTGCTTATGGAGAGAAACAAAAGACAACATATAACAAGGTTTATACAAAAACCTTCTATACTTCAAGCTTTCACTTAGCTTAGGCGGGTTTACCCTTTGTGATCACTCTTTCACATATGCAATTAAAGAATTATAGAGAAAACCAATGCTAACCTCTGCAAACCCTATCACTTTGAACATAGCTAAACATAAAAGAAATTCTTGTAACCATTTTCATTGATCACCAAGAAGGTTATAGAACCTAGAAAAACCATACCATTTCCTTATCCCGGGCTTCAGAGTCACCTAAGCTATACAAGAATTCTGAATTTGGACATTCACATACATCCTATCACTGCAACTTCATCAACTTAATATATGCCTGACATATATGTAAGTTTTTCCTTAATGCTAAACCTGTTCATCAAATTCAAGCAAAAAACACTATTTATTCACTAACTTAGGGGTTTTATGTATATTTGATTCCTCCCCTTGAGAGAAAAACCTAAAACACGTCTGTAAGCTTGCCTTGCAATCCCCATCCCATCAAATAACCCTTAATTATTTAAAAGAACACAGTAAATCAACAAATGCATGCAAGAAGACAACATAAATATGAGCTCAAAATGATATGATCTGTATATTAATATCCATCATCGAATTCTACATAACTCAGAGTGATCTTCCAAAAACTAGAAAAGGCCCTAAATATATTTTGCCAGAGTTTTCTTTACAAAATTCTTGTGATACCTTCTAAAATGAGAAGAATAGAGACTAAGAAGAAGAGGGAAAAGATTAGGTCTGCTTTAGAAACCATCAGATGCCTTCTTCCCTAACTAAAAAATATTTTGTTCTCCTTCCCATGAAAACTACTCTCAGAATATCCCAGGTTTGTTGAAACTAACTCCATTACTGCATTCCTCATTCGGAGAGCTTTCCGTTGATATATAATACTTGCCATTTTGGGAAAAAATTAGCCTCTAAGCAAATTAATCACTCATGTGCCTCTGTCATTTAAGTTTTTCAATTTTTTCCTATAGTCTCAACTATGCAATTTAACTTTGATTTTTCACCTTTTACTCCTAACGCCCTGCCACATGGCAGCTTGTGATTTGTTGGGAGGATCCATTGGGTGCCACTTGGGATGACACCTCATCAATCTACCATTTGTTTGCCTCGTCACTGCCACTGGACTGCCACTTGTTGCCACCTCACCGGGACCCGCCAACTGGACCTGTCACATCACCTTTCACCATTTCGCGAAGGGTAACTGGCATGCATCTTCGACTCACGAAACAACATGCACCATCAGATCTCGCTGAACCTGCATGATCTTTAACATCCACTTTTTCACATCTGATTTTCACTATTTCATGAAGGGTAAGTTCCGCACATGTTCCCTTCATGAATCAACGCGCACCATAGATCTTCGACGAACTTTCTCACCAGTTAAGTCACCCTTTCTCTACACAAATCACCTACCTCATGATTCCTGCCTACACGGGGTCCACCTAGTCACCACTCGACCTCCTTGGTTGCCTCAAGAAGTGCGCTTGTGCATGTGGGGTCCACCTAGGTGCCCAACTGACACCTTGTGTCAAAAGCCTTAAGCTTTCGACACTATACTTGAGCGGAGTGTTATAATTAAATACCATAAAGTTCCATTCCCCAGCAAATGTGGGATAATACCTCATGCTTGGGAATACATTTTGCTTGAAATTTTCACATGCAGGGAGGATATACTCTCTTCTTTAGCACCTTGCCTGGGAATTTTAATGGAAATCGCCTTACCCACACCACACAAGGAAAAAAAATAGGCTTTATACCTTCCAATTTTGCATCTGCTAAAAACTATTCATGTTGCCTCTTCTCCATTTCGCAAGGGAGGATTTTATTACATCTGCCTGTGCATTTTTCCTGAGACTTTCAACAAATGCCCCTCCTTCATCTTCTACGCTACTACTCCAATTCATTTAACACATAGGGAGGAGACCACACCATGCGTAGGAGGAGGGAGGCCCATCTTACTGATTGCATAAAATTTTTGAAAGGGTCTCTGGCTCTTGTCCATGCCACACTCTAGGAAACCACAACCACGCTACCTGCAGTTCTCATCCACCACACAGAGGGAGATTGGTGCATTGTTTAATGTGGCCAATTGCTATTATGCTTGAAAGTTTCTGCAGCCTTCCTCACTAGCCACGCAAAGGTGAATTTTCTTGGAGTTTGAAGCCTCTACCAAAGCCACGCAGAGAGGGAGGAATTTGATGCTTTAAACCTATCAATTGCCATTCAATTTAACCCTCTCCACTCTCCATGTAGGGGCATCACTTCTTTGAGAATTAAAATGGCATTCAGCCATGCCACCTTGCATAGGGAAATTGGTATTTGGTGTAAAGTTTGATGCCTTTCCTCATCCACCACACACAGGGAGATCCTAGGAAGTTTTTGAGGTCTTTTCACCATCCATATTGCCTGCTACACCTTGCATTTTACACTATGTTGCATGTAGGGGATGGCATTACACCTGCGAAAAGATTTTTTTAAAGTTTCTGTAGCCTCTTCAACAGCACAGGGAGGATTGGCACTTGCTATTGATTCAAATGTCTCTCGCTCAAAGCCTCCATCTCCAAACACTACAAAGGGAAAATTCTAGCAAATGAAATAGAGATTTAGCTTTACGCCTGCCATCATCACATTTGGTTGGGGTTTCTAATGCCCATGTGACCTGCCAATTGCATTTACATTGAAAATTTGGTGCATTTCCTAAACTCCACTCAGAAGGTTAGACATTGGCCACTGGTCTATGGAGAATTTTGTAGTTTGTGGTGACCCTATTATAACTCCATCAGAAACATTATCAGGATGCTCCTTTAAAATAAGGAAATTTCCTTTTAGTTTACACTTCCCTTCAACACTAGTTGATTTACATTCACCCATGTCCCCATGTAATTCAGGCTCAACTATTGATTACAAAATTTTGACCTCATTATTCATCTCTTTCATTCCTTCAGTCAACTTCTCCCATCCTATTAACGAATTGTAGTCAAGCTGACATTGATATATATTGCCATGAAAAAAGAACATTTCGCCATAAAATCATTGCACAGGCATGAGCCAGGTCGGGCCCAAAAGTGGGTCTGACTAAATTTTTTTTGTTTTTATGAAACTGACCTTCAAAATGTCTCAGGAACCTTAAACATACCTCTCGAATTGATCGACACCATTTTTGGATCACCAAACTAAGTTTTGCGACTTTCAGGCACTTGCGCCGCATTTTCGCATTTAATCACCAAGACGTAATTTTCAAATTGGTCAAAACACCTTTCCGGACCTTGTAAACTAACAGGCGTATACTCTAATATACAAAAATGAACTTTGCCAAGCGGTTTCTCAAGATGAATCCTGAGTGAAGAAATATTAATGGTCAAAGATGACCAACTGGCTTTGTCGGCACTGCGGACCTGATGAACTCAATGCACAGGCAACTCATGATGTCTTTCTTAAAAATATCAAACGATCTTCATAGACCCTCAAATATGAGGCATAGGTACCTTGAAGTACACATCAAAACTTAGAAATCTCAGTTTGACCAAAAAGCTGACTGGGTGCAAATAACACGCTCATGAAAATAGCAACTTTAACTGATATAGCAATGAAAGTACGGGACATTGAAAAAGATGGCTCAAGAAACCCTTTTGAAAACCGATCAAACGGATTGGCAGGAGCTTGAAACTGGAAACATAGCTTTTCATTTATACCAAACATATCCTGGAGCAAACATTCTGACATGACACTCACTGAGGCAACTTTTACAAATGTGCAAAGCGAGGATCTGACTAGCTGTCAAAACAAGGACATCAAACAACACATTGCAAACGAATTGAGCTTGCTAAACTGAAAAAATGGATTCATAAAGACTTGAAATTTTGCACGAAGGCACAATTTTATGCATATAATTCATTCCACTTTAAAATTTAATAGGACGATCAACAGGGAAAAAGATATACGATCTCAAAGTAGGCTACTCAATAAAATCTGCATTTGCACCTAAAATGCACTTTCAGCTCACCCCTTGAAATGGGTACCTGATCAACTGATCCAAGCTGAAATCTAAAAGTTGTAACACACTGCATAGGCCAAATGAAAGGTGTAGGACACATTTCCCAAGCCTTACCCCTTGAAAATCAACTAGCTCCATTTTACCCTCTCTAACTAGGCCATTCAAACTAACTCATTTTATGATCATTTGGAAATGTAGAGAATTTTTTTGAAATGGACCCCTAAAATTCACTCAAATTTAATGAGTCCCAACACACACCAACACCACTTATCGAATTCATCAAAAGATCTTCAACAATTCTCTAGTGATAACCAAAAGGCTTACTAGAACATATGACAGCTTCTGGATCACCATATCACAAACCAACTGACTATGACAAGCATTTGAACCACTTGAATGACCGAACAAAACCAGTTCCACCAATCATAATATATCGGAGACAAATCTCATGGTCATCTTCAAAGTCCAACCACTCTAACAGAATCCGGTAGACAACAAAACAACTAGTGTTGACATCAATGACAAACATCAATGCAACACATAATCAATTCCTACAAATTGCCAACAATAAGATGACAACCTTTCTATATTCCAGAAATTTAGTTCATTATTTCCATGCAAGAGCATGCAACCCTTGGATAATATTTCCCTGCTCATTTTCTGGCCAATTTAGGTATGGATCAACAACTGACAACTGGTTATTGTGGGGAAGAACCATTCTTGTAAGGATAAATCATGATGGCATGTATTACTTGATCAGTTCCTAAAGGTGGTGCATTAAATTTTCCTTGCAAAAAGACAATAATATCAAGAATCATAGTTCATGCTCCCACCTTTACGTGTCCTTAACCATTTAATTTTACATTAATGATGGCACTTGCAAATCTCCTTTTGATACTCTAACATCGACCTTTAAGAGAGTATTAGGTCTATTGGCTTTTACCTGATAAATATTTTCTCTTACTCTGGGATCATGACATCAGATGGAAATGGAACTTGAGAACTCTAAAATATGGTTCTGAGATGCGAGGGTTTCCCTGATAGGACATGAGCGATAGAAAGAAAAGGAAAACCATCTTACTAATATGAACAAAAAAATTTGAAAAATGAGGGGTGGGGGTAACAAATGGCTCTAACTTGGGACAAAGAATAGAAGAATGCAACAAGGGACCTAGAGCTTCAAACAAGACCATTAATTTATCCATTAGGATGTAGAGTCAGAAAATACAGAATGAAAGGGTGTTGCTTCTACGGATGGGCGGAGGGGTGACTAGGCACAAACCAAAAAGAAACAAGGCAAAAAGGAAACAAAATGAACCACACATCAAAACCACCCTAATATATACATGGCCATAAGGCCCTACCTCAAGGTGGCTCAAGTTGCTTAAATGAATCCATCAACAAGCTGGGAAAAGTAGGCACTCATGCAGAACAATGGATTGTGGCTATATGACGTGACTAGAGATAGCTTCCACCTTGCGGCCGTTGCAATATCAAACCTCCAACTAATGAACTACAAAATCTTCTCAAGCATATATTCATTCCCAAATAGCCATTATTCATCAAATTTTTTTGAATCATAATCCACTGTATTCATGAGTTTATGTGTAACAACAATATAGAAGTTGGGCTCTACGTTGCTAGATCCAAAATTACTATCAATTAAAACAACCATTTGACAATCTAGAACTATCGATTCATCCATCTTACCATCAACACTTACATCCTTGCCGACTGGTAAATTCTCTTTTGTTGAAATGATGCGTACAGGAAAATCAAAAGCTAATACTATCAATGACAGATGATGATGGGTTCATGTATCTTACAAGTTTAGTCATTGTTATAGGAACTTGGTTGCTAGCATACATGATTAGAAGGAATGACATACCTTCATTGAAGACTACAAGAAACAAAAAACTGTTCTCAAAGTATTTTCACCTTGTTATAGAAACAAATATTAAGTTGTTGAAGCATCATGTCAAACCAAAGACAAAATAACTATGGATAGTTAGTAATGCTGATCATGAAGGAATTGTTGGCCTATTGTCATTGTTGTCATTGATGTCATAGATACAATTTTTGGTATGACATGTATGTATTTAATTATGTCTAGAAGTTTTCTTCAAGTATACAAGATTTATTTATTACGCAGTGTATGTATGAACAACTTCAAGGTCCAATAATTACTCTTACCGGAAGATGTTTTTGGGTTCGGTCCCATCTAGATGATTTGTGGCCAGATTCTTCAAGATGTTGTTAGATCCGGTCCTATTCAAATATGATAAAATAATGTTCTTAAAATTGTTTCATGATTCAAGGTGGAAGCCGACAGTACATGGAAATATTTCAATTGTTGTAGCATGTGGATAGTTCGGTCTCACCCCTTCTGGTTGAGCCGACTTGTTTGGATACTTGATGCAGATATATATTACCATCAGTGGTGTATGTTAGAGATATGGTTGTTGAAAAACAACTATTTATGTACTGTGTGTATACGAAAAGACTACGGATGTACATATTATGTGGATCGAGTAAAATGAATATGTGAGATAGCTTGTGTACTTCAAAGGAACTGTAACTTATGCATATGTCATATGCAACTCTAACAGTTCAAATTTTATATATTCTATCATTTGGTAGTAAGCCTTTTTGTATTCAGGCAATTAGCTAAACTGACAGTGAGCCAAAATGATAGTGGGACAAACTTGTAGTGAGCCAAGCTAGTTGTGAGCCACCTCATGTACTATGTAACCAATTACATATTGCATTATTCTTGAGAGAACTCTCTCTGTGGTTTTTCCCATATTGGGTTTTCCACATATAAGATCCAGTGTTATGTGTTTTGTGTTAATTTCATTTAGTGAATTTAAATTATGTTATGTGGTTGGTTAGATAGAATTTTTAATATGTTCAAGGGAATATTGATTCACCACTCCCCTCTCAATATTATGGATATTCAACAATTGGTATTAGAGCAAATTCTTTTGGAAGAGTTTGACCACTCAAAGAAGATCCAAAAAGTTGAACATATGGATTTAAATGAATCTATCTAAGAAATTCTATTGAGGATCTTGAAGTGGTAGAAACTGAAAACAAAGATTTGAAAGAGAATTTCCATCTAGTGAATGAATTCATCAAGAAGCTAAGAGAGAAGATTTAAAAGTTTAAGATAAGGCACAAAGAAGTTAGTGAGGAGCTCAAACAAGCTAACAACACTATTGCAGATCTAAGAGTAAAAAATGGGGATAATGAAAGACCAAGGAATACTTGAACAAAATTATTAAATGTAAATCAGAAGAATGTAAGAAGCTAAATAAAGATGTAACATCTCTAAAGGTAGATCTAGAAAAGGCAAGGAAACAAGAAAACAAGATTAAATTTGGTAAACATGACACAATGACGAATACAAAGTAATTTTTAGAAAACAAGAAGGAAGCAAAGGATGAATCCGATGAATGTTCACAACCAAGAGCTAATCACAAAGAAGATTCACCTTTGGTAAAAGTAGGAGCTACCAAGGAAGAAAAAGGTAAGTCTTTGGTCAAGCAGCAAGTAAGTATGAAAAACACCTTCTTTAATGGTTCTTGTTATAAATGCAATAGAGTAGGACATATGACAGTAAGTGTAAAAGTAGCATGAATACAACTTATAATCCATTCTCTAGTAGATGTCACACATTCAATAAATATGGTCATAAATCTAATCAATGTAGAAATCCGATTATGAATCAAAATATATATAATTACTTTAGAGGAATATGTTATACATGCAATATTTTTGGACATAAAGCTAACCAGTGTAGGTCAAGACAAAATCTGGCTAACATCAAGTGCAACAACTGCAACAAATCAAGGCATATGTAAAGACAATGTAGGATAAAAGAGATTCAAAATCGAATCAAACTGGAAAAGAAGATCAATGTAGAGGATGTAAAAGTTGAAATGAAGAAGGTCTAGAGAAAGAAGGAGATAATATATCCATCAACACCTACCTCCGGTGCAGGTACCTCATTCAAAAATTAGATGGTCTATGTATTTGGCCCAGGAGAAGTAATATGAAAGCATATCCTTATGCATTGCCAAAGTAGCATCAGGCCATAATATCGATAGAGAAGAGTATGAAGTAGTCTGGTCATCAAAGTTATAAATCATCATAGGATCCAATAGGTTAGTACAAAAATCAAGAAGTGGATGACATCTCATACGCATTTAATGTGAAGAAATATATGATGAAATATAAGGATGAAACTTTGATAAATTTCTCTCCACCTTGAATCAAGGAAGCAATTAAGAGAATTAAAGGCAATCAAGGTAATCAGGGTATCTAGGGTTTCTCCAACAAGTTTGATTAGGTTATGACAAAAAATGGGTCAAGTTATCTATGAGAAGGTTTCACGATGGATTTATCTAGTATGATAAAACTCCCCTTATAACCAAGAATGTAATGAAAGCCATTATGGGTTTGAGTGACTCTGGTGATATCTCTAGACCAAAATATGGCAAGAACAAGATTTTTATGGATTTAACCGATGTGAGATTTGATAAGCGCTCTTTGGAAATTGATAATGTCTAGAATCCAATGGTTAAATATCTATCAATGATGGTCGAAAATAAAATTTATTTCACAAATGAGGAAAACTCTATTTTAGCCATGACAGTTAATGTGACATATGAGATGGAAGAGATAAACAAGGATTTTAACCTCTATGAAATCCTACATCAATAGTTTCTAGAGAATTTGGTTCAATGTCACAAGAAGAACCACTCTTTCAAATATGGAACCCTAGCCCTGTGCATCTTATTCAATTTTGTGAAAGATTTACCCAATAGAGGTAGGGTTTTTTGGTCTTTAGATACTTCGGTAGCCCATCAAATTGCAAACAAGCTAATAGGGTTCATCAATGACAAGGAAAAAGATTAAGTATTTGTAGCCTTCTTCACAATTGTTTCCAGATGAATATGCAGATTAGGGACAAGATCCTGAAGGAGATTGTTGTTAAGTATAGGAATGTTATTACATTTGTGCTCACGACTAACAAATGCTATATGGAGGTAGTTGTGCCAAGAAAAGTTTGGATCCCTCCATTTAGTTCTGAAGCTAGTCCTAAAATGCTTGAAGGTGCAACCAAATTTCTTTTGGAGAGTCCAATTGATGAGTCTCAAGAATGTTTTGGGAGTGTAGATGAAAAGTATTTGTAGGTCTGCATGGAGAACTTGAAGAAGGATCATGAAATGGTGGTGAAGAAAGTGATTCAAAAATCCATGGATGAAGCTAAGCTGACTGAGGAGGAAATCATTGAAGTCAGATGTTCCACAAGGCTTGGTGCATCTGAAGCATCTAAGGTTAATTTGAAGGAGCTTCCCTCATCAAGTCACCTGAAGAAGAAAGTAGAAGTCAAGAGGAAGACCACAGTCTTTGAATTTGAAGAAGAGGAGGATGCAAAGAAGTACTAGATACATGTTTGGAAATCTGAAGGAAAGAAAGTCAAGAAGTTGCTTGATGTAGATATCCTATGCAATTCCCTCACACAAGGTTCAATCCCAAAAGAGGTAGGTGGTCTTTATTCTAAGGCTAGTATTGAGGATCAAAACAATGTTATTAAATCTTTTCTACTTTATTATAAGAAGTATACTCTTATTGAAGCATGCAAGACTGAATTCAGAACTAGGAAGACTCTAGGTAACCTTATGCTAGGAGAGGCCAATGCCAAAGAAAAATTAAAGAATGAGATCATGGAAACTGTAATGACTATTTCTAAAAGCCTTAGTCTATTCCCCTCTATTTATTTTGATACCTCTATCAGTATGCCTGAGAATGTGCTAGTCAATACTATTAATGATTTTGTTGATAATCTAGTTGATAACCTAGTTAATGATGTGTTTGCCATGGATAATGCTATGGATAATGTTATGGATGGTGGTGTGGATATTCTCGAAACCTTTGAGGTTGCTTTGGTTAATTTTGACTTTAGTATAGATAAAGAAATTTAAGATTCTATTGACACATATAAGAATGATCAAGTGTTTGATAAGTCCAAAGGGGATGAACATGAATCCAAAATTCCATTGAAAGTTAAAGAAGATAATCTGACAAAAGAATCTAGTGTGCAAGTATCTATAATCGGTACCAGTTTTGGTACTTCTGAAGATGTATGGAAGAAGGTATTTTTTGCTCCTTTAATTATTCCATGTATCACCTCATCTATGCAATCTGTTGATTTTTCTAATGTTGATCCGGTTTAAAAGCTTGAGATTGGAGAAGCATTTATTTCATTTGCAAGTTAGAAATTTCGCAAAAAAAGACAAGATTATTGAAGATTTGTTGGGAACACTCTAGCTACAATTCCTAAATGTCAAAATCTGGACACTTCCAATGTAGAGAAATGCAAAATGTTAATCAGTTCTTTGAGTAGTGACACAGAGAAAATAAAAAATATATATGAAAAGGATAAAGTTAATTACAAACAAAATTTGTTGCTAGAATTCAAAGCCAAGTGTGGATTTCCACATCATTGGCTTACACTACTTTTAGCCCAAGGTCAATCCTACTTGGAAAATGGTGACATACTCTTCTCTTTTAGTCTTCAATGGCCAGATGCCACAAAAAGCATCAAAGATGAAATAAAAATTATTGAAGATAAGATCTTCACAAGAACATACTAATTATAAATAGATCCAAGATTGAAGAACTCCATGAGAGGTATTATGAATTGTTGCAACAAAGGGATAACATCATTGCCCCCTTAAGAAAATTAAGATATTTTAGCAATGAAAGTGTTTCCTTCACATTAACGGAGACCTGTTTCGAGCCACTCAATTAACATACTTTCTTCCTAGCTCCATTCAAGAGGCAAAGCAATTGCATGCATCTTTATTGATATACATTGAGTTTTTGTCAGAAGATATCTCTCACCCGGATAAGCACAAGGACGTCTAGACCACTCATGCTTAGAATCTTAAGTAGTCCTTTGGATGGCAGTGATTGTCCATGTTAGGGGGAGTTTCACTTTTATTTATTTTTACATTTTTTCTAACCTTTTTGACCCTTTGTCATTATTGTCAAAGGAGGAGTAGTGTTAGGTTTTGTTAATTTTAAAGTTATTTAATGTAAACTCTCAGATAGTTGGTATTTTGGTTATTATTTCAGCTAACTTATAATGTATAACTTTATATTTCCATCAATGATAAAGGGGAAGATTGTTGGCCTATTGTCATTGTTGTCATTAATGTCATGGATATCTTTTTTGATTCAGCATGTATGTATGTAATTCTATCCAAAATTTTTCTTCAAGTATGTAATATTTCTTTATTATACAGTGTATGTATGAGCAACTTCAAGGTCCAATAATTACTCTTACCAAAAGATATTTTGGGTCTGGTCCCATTTAGATGATTTGTGGGTAGATTCTTAAAGATGTTGTTAGATCCAGTCCTATTTGAATATGCTAGAAGCATGTTCCTCAAATCTTTTAATGATTCAAGCTATAAGATGACACCGCGTGGAAATATTTCAGTTGTCGTAGCATGTGGACAGTCCAATCTCACCCCTTCTAGTTGAGCTGACTTGTTTGGATACTTGATGTGGATATATATTTCCATTAGTGGTGTATGTTAGAGATATTGTTGTTGAAAAACAACTATTTGTGTATTGTGTGTATGCGAAAAGACTATGGATGTAAATATTGTTATGTGGATTGAGTATAGTGAATATATGAGACAACTTGTGCACTTCAAAGGAACTATAACTTATGTATGTGTCAGATGCAACTCTAATATTTCAAATTTTATATATTTTATCATTTGGCAAAAAGATTTTATGTATTCAAGTAGTGAGCCAAACCAGCAGTGAGCCACGTCTTGTACCATATATCTGGTTACATATTGCATTATTCCTAAGAGAACTCTCTCTCCATGGTTTTCCCATATTGGATTTTCCACGTACAAAATCCGATGTTATGTTTTTTGTGTTAATTTCATTTATTGCATTTAAACTATGTTATGTGATTGATCAGTTAGAAGTTTTAATAAGTTCAATGGAATAATGATTCACCCCTCCCATCTCAATATTCTAGATATTCAACAAGAATACTAAATACTCTTAAGCAAAGAGATGACCCTTCAGGAACACTCAACTAGCATATCTAGCTCATACCAATTGACTGTAAGGAATGAAAGATATAATGTATTTTTAATACTAACATCCCTATGGTTCATTAATTTTTTTGGTTAATAAACTTATTCTTCTAATGTATTGGTAATGCAAGGATTACAAAAATGGTGGACATACACGATTCAACTACCAAACTAAAGAAGTGAATTCGTTACAATGACAATGCATCCAACATTGGAGTTTATGTTACTTTCATTATGAAATTACTTTTGTGTGAGTTGAAAAATGATGATGACAAACTATTGAAAAATGAAAAACATCCAACCACAAACAATCCTATTCCTACAATTAAACATTCACCATACATGAATGAAGATTCCTAAGCACATGCAAATTAACAAATTGAAGGAATAATACCATTCACATGCCAAGTAGGGTTTGATCTCCATTGTCTCCTATGTCCATTGATCTTGTTTGATATTTTTTCTCTCAAATTTTGTATTGTGCACAAGAGCTCAATAAAGAACAGATTATGGTTGTGAAGTCACTTGATTGCATGAAAGTGTTAGGTTGTTGATTAGATGCATTAGTTAGGGTTGACAAGGATGAAAGAATCCTCTTATATAGAAGACACTTTAGAAAATGGAGGGATAATATTAAGAGGTGAAAGAAATAAATGGTTAGCTAGGATTGAAGGGTACGTATAATAAAATAATAAAATAATGAAGGGGGTAGGTAGAGGAAAATTAAGAGATAAATAACACGTGCCATGAAGAGAATAAGTTAATGAATTAATTAATTAAATAAATATTTATTTAATTAATAGAAGAAGGACCAATTAAATAAATAAAATATTTATTTATTTAGGGAAAAGATAATTTAAACAAATAAAAATATTTATTTAATTAACCTAGGACAATTTTAGGTGTTTACATTTTTCCCCTCATTGAGACAATGCACCTTGTAGCGTTGTTTCAAAGAAGATAAGATAAATTGAGATAAAATTGCCCCAAGATGGCAATGATATGCCCCCTTGTGAGATTGGATGAAATTTCCTTGAAAAAGAGTGTAGACAATCTCTCAATAAGAAAGAAAATCTAGAAAGGATTGATAAGATAGGTTGGCAAGGTCATGCAAGAAAAAGACATTGACTTGGGAAGCGGGGATTAACACAACAAACTAAGATTGAGCAACCTATAAATAGAGGCCAAAATGAAAACATCATCGTTTAAATACATTGAACTCAATAAATCAAAGAAAAGTAGAGCACTTGGAGCTTAGGGAGAATTCAATAGTGTAGGAGAGATGGTAGATATAATCCATCGATTCGATTGCGTTCGACAATTCTAGTGACTAGACGACATGGGTGAGCCAGTAAGTACCCCGACCTTGCTTTGTATGTTTTTGCATTTATTGATCATTTAATTATTTTTATAAGTCGATTAGCAAAAATGCAAAAGCTATTTTTTAGGTTTAGGGGCTTCTAGGGTAGGTTTAAACGCATCTGTGACAAACAGTCGCATATAGGTAGGATATGCATGCATCCATGTTTATAATCGAGTCTATGTGTCTATGCAAGTACATCTATGTCAAATGAGCACGTATGTGTCTGAAGGGTGCATCTACGTCTTAAAGTTGTGTTTAGGAAAAACAACGACACGTCTATGCTGATAAAGCACATTTGTGTTACAAAGCCGCACATAGGTTAAGTGAAACCATGTTTGAGTTACAAAAATGTGTCTATGTCTGAAAAAGGATAGAATTGATAATTTTTTGATAAACATACATTGTCAATTGGATAATATATCGAGAGGACTCACTCCACAGGTGCCCTAGGAAAGACAAGATTGAAAACAAGGTTAAAATCAGTAACCATGTGATAAACATGTGTCACCAATTGGATAAGTTGTTGAGAGGACTCACTCAAAAGGTACCCTAAAAAAAGGTACGTTTGCTAAGCTAAGTATAGGATAAGTCATCAAATTGATATAATCCAATTAGTTCTCTAGCAAGATAGAATGCAACACCATGTGACAAACATAAGCACTAGGAGAAAATAAGATAAGACAAGCAACACTCTATGATAAACATGAGTACCACTAGGATTGACATGATTGACCTGATTGGATGCAGGAGTACTTTCCCCAGCTAGAGTCATGAGAGAGATTCCCTATGACGATTGTTAGGATTCCCAAAGATACTGAGAGGGGGCGGGGGGTTAATCAGTATCTAACCGGTTATAATATTTTCTTAACTTAAAACATGTAAAGCATATCAATACTGTATACTAGTAAACAATAAATAATACAATAAACAGAGGTAACAACAACCACATGAAAAATACACCATAACACAGTAGTTTAATGAGGAAACCCGGTGTGGGAAAAACCTCAATGGGATTTGTGACCCACAATATTCACTTACTGGCTAATAAGAGAATATTACTGCTACAAGAGGGGCCTGCACATGCAGGAAGGCCAAGTGCCTAGAGCTCACTGCTCAATTACAAAATGGGAAGTCTCACTGAATTACAAAATGGATTTTATAAATCCAATGTCTTGTACTGCTTCAAAATTGCATCTACTATGCCAGATCTAGTACCAGTTTATAGCTCTGCTTCATACATAAATAATTAACCTATAATTCGCATAATAGGTCTGCCTTATTTCGCCTATCTACTTCCTTCCATCCATCACTAAAATGTTCTACAATGATCTCTTATATATATGAGTCATTTTACAACTTACCAAGTCTTCTTACAATGATTTTACAATAATTTACAAAATATATTATAAACAAAATTCTTGTCGGCTTCTGTGCTGGTATACTTCCTTTCACTATCGGTGGTTTGTGTGCTGGTGTAGAGTCTAACCTTGCTGGTGCTGGTAAATTGTCTTGCCATTGTAATAGGATTGTAAGGTTGCCATCAATGATAAAACCTTCAATCACCTACAATATCTCATTGGAGTGTGCATTTTCCAACAATCTCCCCCTTTGGCATTGATGGCAACACTCATGAGAAAAATCCAAAAATTGTCATCCAAAAAGAATCTACCAGAATTGTTTTACCAAAAATTGTGTACCAAAAGAATATGTGCTCCCCCTGAGCTGATGAGTCATTTGCTAGTTATTTTTCTCATTTCACTACTCTACCTTTGGCATCAATGACAAAGGTTGTCAAAGTGTCAATTGAGTGTGGTTTCCTATTTCATCCTTGTAACCGGTTGGATACAATCTGAAAAAGATCTACTAGTACCAGATTCAGGCTCTCAATGAACCGTTTTCTATCTTTTAATGCGGCCTCTGTCCTCTGAATTGTACTGGTGAGGTGTTGCATTTGCTCTGTCTGTGAATTCTGTCCTTGAATTAAAGCATCAGATATTTCTTTTCTTAAGCAGGCGAGGTAGTCCAATTTTGGACTTAGTCTCCATTTTAGATCTTTAGCCTTTCCTTTTATTCTCTCCTTTTCTCTTTCCAACTTTAGAAGTTCCTCCTCAAAACTTGTTATTTTTTGCTCAAAAACTGATAATGGTTCAGATGAATTAATGAAATTATCAGCTAGTTAATTTATTTCTTCCTGTATCTTGTTGATCTTTTGGTCTATATCTACTATCAAAAAGTTATTTTTACATGTATCTCTGTACAAGGTTTTAAATTCCTTCAATGTACTACATAGTTCCAGTAAGAGAGTGTCAAATTGTCTTGTACACTTGTTTATTTCTTCCTCAAAGAATTTGTGTTTTTCTTTCTCTAGTCTCTCCTTGAATGCTTCCTCTTTTATTTGTTCAACTGTCATAGTGTTGTCAATGGCTCATTTACCATATTTGTTTTCCCTATTGAATCCTTATCTACCACAATATTGACTTTCTGAGTGTCAATGTTCATTGTATATAACACCTTAGAATCTGGATTCATGTCCTCATGTGGTACATCCATACTCTCACTAGCCGGTTGATTGTCAATAGTAACTACTGGTGGAGTATCTAGAGGTGGCGGGGATAAGTTATCTGTTATTTTTATGCTGGGTGGACCACCAACCTTACCTTCTCCCTTATCCTTATCTTTTTGGTATACTTTGATGGGTTTAGGGTTATGATATTCTTCCTATTTTTCCTTCTCTACAAGGAAAATGTCCCATGCATTAATTGTTTCCTCTGCAACCTCATTCACTCTACCAACCATAAGTGCTACATGCCATTGTGCAGTTGAAAATACTGACCGGTTAGCCTCAGAGATCAGATCATCATCTCTTTTGGTGAGTTGACTGGATATACAACAAGTAGTTTTTCAATTTTTATTTTCTTATCAAGCTCTACAATAGCTTACCTTCTAGCTTCAAGTCTTTTGAACAGTTCTATCAGTAATTCATCCACAATTTGCATCAAAAATTTCTTGTAAATATCCAAGTGTATGATTACACTGTTTTCAACTTTTTCCTTGTCATCAGTTGATAATGAGTCATATAATTTGTTGATGTTTTTTAGCTTTCCATCCTTTGTTATTTCATTGAGAAGAAGTTTGTCAATTGGAGCAATGGTTTGTTGAGTCTTCTTCTTGGGGGTTAACTTCTTCTTTGGAGTTAATTTCCTAGTTGTGGGCCTTACTGCCTATTGTTTCTGTCTGGTTCTTGTGGAGAAGGTGTAGATACCGATGAAGGTTTTCTTTTTCTTACAACTCTTTTGAATGTAGTTGGTATATCACTTTCTGAAGAATTTCCAATTGGTGAAAGGTGAGTTTCCGGTTGAAGTGCTTCTAACTCATCTTCAGTAATACCACTTTGTTTGAGTACATCATCCTTAATAGCTTTTGCTTGCCTGGATCCTCTTCTAACTATTGCTTCCACCTTCTTAACCCTTTTCTTTGATTGAATTTGGTTTTCAATAGTCTCAGCACTGCTAAATACCTCTTCTTTAGGTTCCTTGGGTGCTTCCAGGAGGGCTTTTGCATATATTTCCATTATGTGGTCATTAGTTTCATACCCCATTTCAATAACCCAAATGGTTCTTGGGATGACTGCCTCCATACAAATTTCATCCTTCTTTATAACAAAATAAATTTCATCCTTATACTTGTTTACAATTTCTTGTGAATATCTGACTCTTCTCTTCATCTGGGCCTTTAATGCCTGAAAATACTCATTTATGTTCTTTTCTCTATTTTCTCCCATGTTGTTTAGTAAATCTAACAACTATTTGCCTACCGGTATATCAAAACCAAGTTTTCTATTACCGATACCAAGTACTTGTTTGGTTATGTGTAGCATTAGACAAACAAGTAGGTTTCCAAATCTGAATGTCCCCTTTTTGTCTTTCTTAATCTTTCCCAAATTGTCAATTAGATCATCTTTAAGCCATTCACACACATCTATTTTTACATTATCATTAATCATGTCATAGGCACTCTTTATGCACAGGCCAGAGACTGAGTTTAACCTATTTGCATGTGTGGTTTTATAGCCTAAGATCATACTAATGAATCTGACATTGATATCTCTTACATCATTTACACTTAAGGATCTTTTATCAGATGTTGCGCTAGTTAGGTTAATCACTAGGTCATTTGAGACCTTTGTTTTATCAGGTCTGTTACCGATGGAGGGTAACCCTATCACAGCCTTTACTGCTTCTTTAGTGATTTTGTGAACTAAGTCCAACTAGAAGAATGCACCATGTACCCTACTTAGTACTATCCTTATAACATCCTTAGGAAAATCTGGAATACTGAGAATTTCAATGAAACCTAGGGTTTCTACTATCTTGTGTTCAGGTTTAACATTATCAGATTCATCACAAATTATAGACTTATACATATTCTTGATTTCCTCATCACCTAATTCCTCTATGTGACAATGAATGTACATTCTAGGGTCTTCAACAAAAACTACTCCTTTAGAGATTTGAGAAAAAGCACCAATATTATCATCTTTCTTGGCAATTTTGGGAACTAACTGAAATATGGGTCTAGAGCATTTAATCACTTCGACTACAGTAGGGTTTTCTATGAATTCAGGAACAAATGAAGAAGCCATGATTATAAATACCTTTATCTGCCTTAGGAATGATTCCTTGATGAGTTATTTCACTTCCTTGCTTGGAATGCCTTTGCTCAGGAATTTTCGTGCTCTCAAAGGTTTGAATGCTCGGTGAAATAAAAATGGAGCCAAACACTATTTTATAATGTTAATTTTGCCAACCACTACATTTAATGCTTGTTGGTTTAACTTATCTACCAGTATAGAAGTAATTTCAACTTCTCACTATCAACCGAGGGAATAATAGCATGTTTCACATTTGATTGCCAAACCCTCAAAGGAATTTTATTTAGTTAGATGAAGAGTCTCCTACCGGTGGAGTGTTACTCTGTTCTGTTGGTGGAGGATTATTCCTATCACCATTTAGTTCTGATTTCCTGATCCATTGTTTTGAGAATTCCTGCTTTACCTCTTCAACTTTTTCTTTACCTTTCAAACTAGGACCTTTGTTATTTACCATTGAGGACTTGGTTCTACAAAATTTAGAAATATGTCCAATCTTGTTACAGGCATAACAAGTCACATTATTTTTCTGAATAGCTTTTCCATATCCTATGCCAGTTTGTGTTCTGCATTGATTAGATAAGTGTCCAAATCTTCCACAAACATAACATCTTACATTCATTCTGCAATTTTCTGAATTTTGACCAACTTTGTTGCATTTTGAACATTGACCAATGGGTGTATTGGTATTCTGATAATTTCTAGATCTACATTGATTTGCTTTATGACCATACTTGTTACAGTTAAAGCATTTGCCATTAAATTTATAAGCAGTAGGTTGTCTTACTAGTTTGCCTTGATCCTGTGTGTTTGTAGTACCGGAGCTTTCACCAGCTTTAAAGCCAAGGCCACAAGTGTCACCATTAGGTTTTTGATTCTTCAACAAGTCACCAAGTTCTTCTGAGCTTTTCTTGAATTTTTCTTTGTGCTGATTGGCAGTATCTAGTTCTCTTTCCAAGATTCCATTCTGTCTCATAAGTTCATTTGAGTCATTCTGTATATGCATCAAATTTGTCTTCAACATATCATTTTCATAGCTAAGTCTTGTGTTCTCATTTGCAACATCACTTAGTCTTCTAGTTAGATATTCTTCATTCTTCTTCCTATCTTCAATTTCCTTACAAAATCTCATAGTCATATCCTGCATCTCATTCTTTGTTGTCATGTTTTCTTGTTTCAGCTTGTTTATCAGATCACCAAGAGTTTCCTTTTCATCATTCTCATTTTGCATCTTTTCACAAAGTTCTCTTCTCTTGTTTCTTGCAATGGTAAGATTTTCTTGAAGTGCTTGAATAATATCCTGTGCAGCCTTTAGATCATCTTCAAGTTTGATATTTTTCAACTTTTCTGCATCATAGTTTGAGAAAGCTGCTTCTAATTTCTTCATCAAGTTTTCCATCTCTACTAGTGTCAAGATCTTCCTCAAGCTGTTAGGCTTCTAAAAATAGAGGACCAAGCTCTGATACCAATTGTTAGGATTCCCAAAGATACTGAGAGGGGGGGGTGAATCAGTATCTAACCGGTTATAAGATTTTCTTAACTTAAAACATGTAAAGCATATCAATACTATATACCAATAAACAAGAAATAATGCAATGTCTTGTACTGCTTCAAAATAACATCTACTATGCCATATCCAGTACCAATTTATAGCTCTACTTCATACATAAACCCTTAACCTATAATTTGCATAATAGGTCTACCTTATTTTGCCTATCTACTTCCTTCCATCCATCACTAAAATGTTCTACAATGATTTCTTATATATATGAGTCATTTTACAACTTTCCAAGTCGGCTTACAATGAGTTTATAGTAATTTACAAAATATATTATAAACAAAATTCCAGTCAGCTTTTGTGCTGGTATACTTCCTTTCACTACCAGTGGTCTGTGTGCCAGTGTAGATTCTGACCTTGCTGGTGCTGATAAATTGTCTTGCCGGTGTCAATGGATTGTAAGGTTGCCATCAATGACAAAACCTTCAATCACCTACAATATCTCATTGGAGTGTGCATTTGCCAACAACGACAACTATGGACTCGTTTGATTGCAGATGATCATGTCATGATTCGTGTCATGGGATTGAGACACATTATGTATATGCCCATGATTCAAATGAACACCAGACTATTGAATTCTCTTACTGAGAGATGGTACTCTGAGACCTGCACCTTTCATTTACCAACTAGAGAGATGCTAGTCACTTTAGAGGATGTATACCAAATATTAAGGATACTAATTAATGGAGATATGGTGATGTATGATTGAGAGCGAGATGCTTATGTGCTTCGAGGAGTCTTTGGAGACCTAGAGCTAGATCTGAGAATAGGACACTTAAGTTGGGATGTTATGTATTCCAACGGACATACCTTGGCAGCAGTGGTAGGGGGGATTATCAATAGATTCCTATGTCTAGATAGGATGACATGGGGGTTGGCTATAGGATGGGGGAGATCATTCAAGATCCTACTCACAAAGAGAAGAATATTTGCATGGGGGGCAAGCGTACTAGCGTATTTATACCATTAGCTTCACTAGTTTGTATACCTTAGTGGTTGCAGGATAGGGTGTGGGGTGACACTACTATAGGTATGGGCCTATGAGCATATAGTAGTGATGAGGCCGATCCACTTTAGGTTTAAAGGAAATGAAGAAACATATGTACATCTATAGAGCATGATTACTTCTCAGCCACCAATTGGGAAGTTGCAGTACTGGCGACAGGTTATTGATGATATCGAAAGTGTGACATGGTGGTCTTACTTAGACTATGAGGCTTGGGAGGAGGATGGTAGGGAGATACCCTTTTGTTTCCGTAGTAGGTATCTCATTGGATGAACTCCCTACATTTTGGATTGGCACTTGATAGATAGGGTTACTAGATAGTTTGGTAGGGTGCAACACATGCCACGGGGATCGAGAGAGTTCTCTTGCACTATCAGGGAGTAGGCTCACTAGGGGTCAATTTTGTCATATGATGCAACAATGAATCACTTTTAAGAGCTGGTACCCATGCCTTGGGAAGTTTTGCCAGATGTGATTGATCTGGGTATGACAAATGAGTATGCCACATATTTTTTAGCGCATCTATTTCCAAGGCTTATAGATTCAGGAGAGCCTAAACCACCACTAGATGATGACAATGATGATGAGGATGGTGGAGGATGATGGAGGAGGCATAAGAGAGGAGGATTGAGGAGGATCTTCTGGGGAAAGGGAGGATAGAAAGATGGAGGGAGAGGAGAGGGACCGGAGGGAGGTAAGGAGGGAGGATGACCACCAAGGCTACATAGAGGGAGAGGGGGACAACCTTTATAGGTACATGCCCAGATATAGGCATAGGTGAAGAGATAGGGACAATGATAAGGATAAGGGGACAAAGCATGGGTCTAAGATGATCCAGGATAGGACAAAGAGGAGGGAGGAGACAAAAAGGAGGATGATCTTCTCATGCTTAGATAGCTCACACAGGGTCAGACTAATGAGATTGACGATGTTGAGAGAGAGGTGACTCGATTGAGGTGACACCTGAGACATGTAGGATAAGCAGGATCAAACCATCCAAAGATATACATTGGTTGAGGAGGCATTGAGGGAAGTACCAACCACAACATTGGGGGAATCAGGGGTAGGGTTTACATACTACATCAGAGTAGGAGAGGAGATAGTGTATTGGAGGAACTTGTACCATGTAGTAGTTCCTCCACATCTCAAAGTAGGAAACTTCAGGAGATCCTCTTGCTCCACCATGATAGGGTGGGAGAGATGGAGATCATCTAGTTGGGGTGTTATGGGTCCACCTACACCACCAGTAGTAGTAGGGTCTCCAAGAGGAGGGAGATAGGATGATCCTAGGACTGGGACTTTAAGGGCTCAGACTTCTTCAAGGCCTACCGACTCCGAGGGAGGTTCCTCATCATAGCTCTCTTCAATCCCATTTTGTATCACTTTTATTATATGATGATGTAGACACCTTCAATTGATTTTGTAGCTATATATGATATTTTAATATCTTTGTATCATGACACTGATATTTTTGATATATATGAGATGAATTATCCTTGTAGCAGTTATGTACATATATTCCTATGTGATGCTTACCATATGATGATACAATATATGTATGCTTTCTATATGATTCATCCCAGGATGTATCTATGATGAATGATGCTTATACATTTATTTGATAATCTATTTTATAGATGTATTTACGCTTTTATGATGCTTATACACACAATGATGCAATCAATATGATAATGTAGTCTATGTATGATGCTTATGGTATGGATACATGTTTATGATGATCTATGATTTCTTATGTGATACGATGAAATATATACATGATGTGATGCAATTATTGTTGTTTTTATACTTATGTTATATGATATTCAAATGCTTATATGAGGTACAAATAAGTGATGTGTACAAGATGTGAGATTATTATGATTTCTAAATGAATGTGATGAAATGTACAAACTTGTGATGATGTAGATGAACACTATAGGAGATGCAGACATTTTTGGTGTGTCATTATTTCTTAGTCATGTGATAGCAAGCTACATGGACTTAGGAAGGGAGAAATATAGGACAAAAAAGGAAGGGGGGTAGAAGGTAGAATATATGGAGGTGGAAGAGATTCTTGTGCTATTATCATCATTGAGATTTATTATGCAAAATAGGTTATGACCATCCAGGTATAAGTTTGACCTAGAAAGTCATTATACCCACTTGCATGGAGATCAGATAGTCACAAACAAGGAATCCCCTAGTTCACACTAGACTCACAATGTCCTCATTGTTAGGATAACCGATGAACAACTGAGAGGGGGGGGGGGTGAATCAGTTCTTAATAGATTATAACTTTTAATACACAATACAACCTTAAACAAATAAAATATTGGTAAAGCACATACATATGTTAGTAGGATCAGATATTGGTAAACAATACAACTTAACAATTAACCAGATAATCAATATAAAGAAACCATACCACATAACACCATGATTTGTATGTGGAAAACCCAGAAAGGGGAAAAACATGGTGGGAAGCCTACCCACAGTTAGATGATACTTCTACAGAAAGTATGTAATACAATGAGGGGCATGCACTTGTAGGAAGGCACACTACCTAGAGAGTACTACTAATTACAAAATAGTCTCACTAACTACAAAGAGGCTACAACCATCTCAAGATAAATGGAAAAAAATCCAATAGAGTGAACTACCAGAAATAGAATCTACCATGTCTGATTACAGTTCCAGTTAAGCTCAGTGCCGGAGGACTAAATCCTCTTCTGAATCTAATTCAATTACCAATGATCAACCAACTCCTCTACCTGAATGATATTACAATATTTTTTCATTACTTTCCTTGACCATGACCTTTTTCATAACCATGATACTCTACAAAGAGTTTCTACCTCTTATTTATACAAACCCTAAGGCCTAAACCAATTAGGTCGGCCAGCTAAAAGATATTACAATAAGATCATTACATAATTCCATATTACAATGATATGCCATGTCGTCTTAAGACTAAAACAATAATAAAAAATCCATAAATCATCTTGAAACATCCTAGTAAAGTGTAGAGTACACGTTAGCATGATACCAATCCATAAGCTAGATAGAGACTAGACCTATTCTGGGTCCACCACACCAAAGCACTGTCTTCAAAAAGTTTAAGCATGATCATAGAACATCTTCAGCATCGTGAAATCCATGAAGAAGCTACACCAACACCAATTATGCATCATGTCATGAGTCATCAATGAAAGATCTCCCAGTAAAGCCTTAAACCAATACTAGTAAGGGTTTACTAGAGTGTATGATAGAATCCGATTACCAAGCCAATATCACCTGACCAAAAAGTGCTTATAGAGAATATAACATATGAAATCAAACATACTTCACTAATCCAAACATGTCAGATGTGTCCAACAGATAGTCTCTTCTGCCGGTAAACCTAAATCTTCTAACCGTAACTAAAACCCATCTATCGGTAATCAACCATAACAACTAGTGTTGACATCAATGACAAAACATCAATGCAACACATAATCAATTCATCCATAATGCCCACAATCTCCCCCCTTGGTATTTATGGCAACACTAGATGTGGAAAATATCTAAGTACCAAGAAGTGCCAACACAAGTCTCCCCCTGTGAATGATATCTTTGTAAGGTTCTGAATGATTTTTCACATTACTATCACTCCCCCTTTGACATCAATGCCAGAAATCTGACAAAAATATCAAAGCAATAATGTAAACCTTTGAATCTCAAAGATGACTACTCCCGTTGAGTAGTAGCACCACTCATTAGTGCCAGAATGAATAATGTCTTTGATAATGCATGTCAGAATGATGACAAACTTCATTAGTCAAGTCTCTGCCTTAGGGGTAGAAACCCCTAACCCGTCTCTCAAATACTCAAATGATTCCTTAGATAGTGGTTTAGTGAATATGTTTGCAATCTGTTCTTTAGTGTTCACATAAACCAATTTCACTTCCTTTTCTTCTACCTTGTCCTTCAGAAAGTTATACTTTATTGAAATATGATTAGTCTTAGAGTAAAATACCAGATTTTTAGACATGTTAATAGCTACAGAGTTATCACAATATATAAATACTGATTCACCACAATTTACCTTGATATCCTTCAACATTTACTTCATCCACAAGACTTGAGTGCAATTAGTTGCTTCTGCAACACACTTAGATTTTGCAGTAGATATAGAAATGCATGACTACTTTTTGCTGATCCATGAAACCATTTTCTTTCCAAGAAAGAAAGCTCCACCATAAGTGATCTTCCTGTCATCAGTATCACCTGCCCAATCTGAGTCAGTATATGCACATAAAGTGAAATCATCATTTTTGGAATACCATAAACCATATTATGTTGTTCCTTGCAAATACAGGAATATCCTCTTTACTACACATTCATGTTTTTATTTAGGATTACTTTTTTATCTTGAAATAATACTTACTACATTTATAATATCAGGTCTAGTCTGAGTTAGATATAATAGACCACCAATCATAGACTTATACCTTGTCAGATTTATCAGTGTAGAAGTATCCTTGATAGATAATTTATCACTTGTTGCCATACGAGTACTTACCGGTTTGGAATTATTCATACCAAACTTTTTCAACAATTCCCTCAGATACTTAGTTTGAAGGATAAAAATTCCTTTGTCAGTTTGAGTAATCTACAAACTAAGAAAAATCTCATCTCACCAATCATGGACATTTCAAATTCATTTATGTTGTTAGCAAATTCCATGCATAATTTATCTTCTCCTCCATAATTGATATCATCAACAAATACATCAATAATCAGAATATCATTATCTATGATCTTATAATATAAATTACTATCAACACTTCTTTTAGTAAAACCAAGTTTCAGAAGATATTTATCCAACCTTGCATACTAGGCTCTAGGAGCCTGTTTCAAACCATATAAATCTTTCTTCAATCTGTAAACCATATCTTTATCATCTGTCAGTGAAAATCCATCAAGCTACTTAATGTATACTTCTTCCTAAAGCTCACCATTTAAAAATGCACATTTAACATCCATTTGATAAACCTTATAGTTCTTATAAGCTGCATAGGCAAGAAATAGTCTAACAACTTCTATTCTAGCTATAGGTGCAAATGTCTCACCATAATCAATTCCTTCCATTTGAGAATATCCTTTACAAACCAATCTAGCCTTGTTTCTTACAACTTGACCATCCTCATTTATGTTATTCCTAAAAACTCATTTAGTTCCAATAACATTCTTATTTTTAGGTCATGAAACTAAAGACCAAGTCTCATTTTTTTCTATATGATCTTGTATGCGGGAAAAGCGGGTCGATAGAACTTAATATGTGAAAAATGGAGCTCTATAGAGCTTTGCTCGCATACCCACAGGACTTCTTGGTGCAAGCTATGGAGTTATGAAGCATAACTCAGCTTCCCAAGGATGGTTCCATGGTTCTCTATCTTGCACGGTCCCTCAAACCAATGTTTTTTCTCTCAGATCACTGAGCAAAATGGTTTAGGGATGGCAAATGCAAGAACGAGGGATGCTTTTGTTGATTTTAATATGAGATGCATCCTAAGCTATGCATGATTCTAGAAATGCAATAAACTAACTATAAGATGACAAGGTTAGTATAAATATTATCCTAACATGATATATTAGTCTATGATTTAAGCTAATGATAAAGAAAGTACTCTAAACATGCATATTTAGACTATTTCCTATTGAAAAGAGAGGCTAAATGATGAGCATATATGAAATGTGAAAGCTTGAATGTATTTGAGCATAAGTATGATACTACAAACTTAGATCCTTAAAATGGAGGGATGAAAGCTCTATTTATAGCAAAAATAGGGCAATGGATGGTCAGGATTGAAAGAGTTGATCAAGGGTTGAGTTTGAAAGTTGGGAATCCATTTTTGCAATTTGCACCAATGAAATGATGACAAATGTCAACATAGGGTTGGGTTGAGAGAAGGGGTTGGAAGCATTAAATGCCTGAGAAGACCTTATGGTTATCTAGAGGTAAGGGTTAGGCTTAAGTTAGGCTTACCCATTGGATTAAGAGTTAATCCAAGGATAAACCCTTGTGTAAATGATTAAGAAATAATCATGGTCAAAGAAATGAATGCTTGATGAGACCCTTGGGTTGGATGAAGGTTAAGTTAGGCAAAAAGTCTCTAACCATGTAAGAGGGTTGAATTAACCATTAATGGTTTGGGAGACTTTGGAAAATTAAGTGGTTGAAGACTTGAAGCCTTTAATGGTTATCAAAGACTTTAAGGGTTTGAGAAGTGACTTCCCTTTGCTTAGGGATGTGACAAAGTTTAGAAGATGGGTTAGGCTAATTAGAAGCGATTAGAAGAGTCTAGAAGGGATTAGGAATAGGTTTTAGGATGCAAGTGGGAGATGTAGGAAAATGCAAGTGGATGGAGGAATAATAGGATTTAATTGAAATAAAATTTAATTTAATTCAATTTGGTTGTAATTTGGGGAAATTAAATAAATTAGATTTATTCAATTTAGGATAACTATTTAATTAAAAGTGGATAGGGGGGATTTAATTGAATAAAATGATTTATTCATTAAATGGGTATAGTGAATTTAATTGAGTAATTTACTTAATTAAATAGAGGAATATGGGTAATTTAATTAAATAGAGAAATGATAATAAAATATTCATTTAGGAATATGGTCATTTTTATACGTCCACAAATCTAATTCATTTTCCATAGCCTTTAACCAATATTTATCCTTACAAGATTCAATAACAGTTGTCGGTTCAACTTGAGAAATAAGACACACTTCTTAATTTCCCTGTTTTCTTCTTTTTATAACTCCCTTGTTCCTATTTCTAATAATTTGATCTTTAGAATGATTTAATCTTACATACTTTGGTGTCTTTTGAACTTCAGGTTCACTGCTCTGATCATCAGTCACAGTTAAATTTTTTGATTGTGTCAGTGTAACTATTTTAGCTTCTTGTACTAGTTGAGGCATTGTCGGTTCGTCATTTCCATTGGTAGTTCGCTGATGAATACTAAGAGGAGGGGTGAATTAGTATACCAAAAAATACTGAACTCAAACACTTTAACAATCTAGCAATAAACCAGTATAACAGTTTAACTAACAAACCGATTAATACAAATGCAAACCAAACAACAAGTAAGACATTCACTTACAGAAGCACAATCACCATAAAAAAAGAGATTTTGATGTGGAAACCCAAATGGGAAAAACCACAGTGAGATGAAACTCACAAGTAACTATCTACAGAATAGTAACCAGATTGGTTAAGGTCATACAATGTTCTTTACGAGAACAGATCCTGTTAGGAATCTCAATCTCTGTTAGGAGATAAGTCTGATTAAAAACTACCTTGTGAGAGGATTTTAGATCCATAGATGTGAATCACCTTGATAGAGGATTTCCAAAGGCTTTTCTAGGCCTACCCGGTTAAGGGTTTCTGACTTGTCAAAGATGTGAGTAATCAACATGTGAATGATCTAGCAAATGGCACACTCTGCTTGGTTAGATCCATGGTAGCTCATTGCTAATGAATTTTAGAATGACTTTAGTTTTGAGTAAATCCACACTCTGTTACAACACACAGACTTGATCTTCTCTCTTAAGATTGGATATACAAGAACTCATCAACCACCAAAACCCTCTAACAACTACACACGCTAAAACCCTAGACATGATGTCCTTAAAAGGAATCTGATTTTATGTTGGTCCAATAGGATTACATTGCAAGTTCCTAGGTTCATTGCATCCAGAGACATTTTATAACACGACACAAAATCACTGTCAAAGTGTCGGTGGATGGTAACTCATCACAAAAATATACTGGTTGGTAACTCATCATAGAGTATTACCAGTTTATACAACTTTACCGATTACCGATTGGTAACTCAGAGTAATATCAGTTTAATTATTAAACAAATTATCGGTTTGACAAAAATGAAGATTGGGAAAAATATATCTGTCTCTTTTAGTTCCTTTGCTCCGTTCCACTTGAGATCCTCGAACCGCTTGAGGTTTTCATGCCGCTTGAGATCTTCATGCCACTTGAGATCGATAGACACTTTTTGCAAAATACCGATAGTTTAAAGACTACAGCATAATACCGGTTTGGAACAGATACTGGTTGAGCATAATTCATACATTCAAAAAGTGATCTCATAGAAAGTGTATGTCCATCAATGAAAATCACAACATAATCATCAAAAATGCCAACAATCTCCCCCTTTAGCATTGATGGAAACACTTAGGAAAACATTTTGACATCTAAGTGTTTTACAAAAAAAATGCCATAATAAAAAATAGTCCCCCTAAGCATATACACTATCCCTTTGCAGAAAATACAGTGTATACTACTTCCTTACAGAGATAAACAAGAGAGTATATATAGCATGCATAAAAAAATTAAATACCAGAATACTTCTCCCCCTTTGCCAACAATGACAAAACACAGCTAAGTAACCCTTGTTTTGATTAGCTGAATAAATGTTTATGACAATAAAGAGTGAAACTTGTCAAAAACAGATTTAAAGTCCTACATAAATTGCTTCATGGATAAGGACCATGACTCAAGTAGTGAGGTAGCAACCTCACTCTCTATTTTTATCTGGTATACTTGTTCCTCCATGGCATCCAAGGTACTCATCTCTTGAGTAACCGTCAAGGCATCCAGATTGAGATAGCATTTATGAAGTATTTGCAGTCTTGGTAGTAGAACCAGATGTAGTTCCTACAAATCCCTGGTCCAGTTGCTGATTTCCAAATCAATTCTTGCAACCTAAAGTTGAAATTGGTGAATGGTTTGCCCATAAGCGGTAAAGGAATCATATGGAATCTTGAAGGTACTTATGAATTTTTGCAAATCAGTTTGCAGTTTGTCTTTCTGAGCAAGCACATCATCACATAATAGATGGGGTTTACATATCTTACTAAGTAGTAATTTCCCCTCATCCATTGCATCTTTGATGTCCTTATGTGCCTTCTGCAGATCAGACTGAAGCTCATGTAACTTTTTCATCAAGGCAGTGTTCAAAGCCTTTTGATGCTCCTTCTTGGCATTCACTTCAGCAACCTCTTCCAGGCTTTGTACCTAGTCCTCCACAACTATGCATAAGAGTTTCAGTTGGGCCAAAGAGGAATCGGTACTAGGGAGGTTGGTACTAGGTATCAAACCGATAAGAGTGTCCATCGTAGCTTGGATTGCATCTTGCTCCTTCTTCCTCCTTGTCACCTCTAGGTATTCTTGAGCAAGCTTAATGCTTTGCAACAACTCCGATTCATTTGCAGATTGGAGGTCAATGGGACTGGTAATGTCATCCAGTTTGGCTTGACTATCGGTTGCCTTTGGGGTCTCCACTTGAGTGCTTTGTTCCACTCCCTCCTTCTCTTTATTCCTTAGCTTATCCTCTTCTGCCTTCTTTTTCTTGGCTTCCTCTATCTTCCTTTTCCCTTCTTCCTTCTTCTCCTCTTCTTTCCACTTCTCTTTGTCTTCAACCTTTTTCTTCTTCTCCTCTTCCTTTTTCTTCTCCTCTTCTTGTTTCTGCTTCTCCTCTTCCTTTCTTTTCTCGTCATCCTTTTTCTTCTCCTTTTCCTATTTCTTTTCTTCTTCCTTCCATTTCTCTTCTTCTTTCTTTTCTGCTTCCTTCTTCTTCTTCTCTTCCTCTTGTCTATTATTCTCCTCTTCTTTTCTCTTATCCTCTTCCTGTTTCCTCTTTTCTTCTTCCTATTGCTTCTTCTCTTCCTTTGCTTGTTTTTCTTATCTTGCCACTTTTGTTGATGTACCTAGAGTAATATCTTCACCATTCAAGGCGTCAACATCGATGGGTTCCATTTGATTGATTTCACTGTCATACGCTTCATCCAGTTGATTGATTTATGGTTCTTGCTTAGCTTTCCTATTGGCTTCTGCCACTTGGTGAAACTTTAGAGCAGATTGAGCAAGGGAGTGGGTATATTTTACCACTTCCAGGACTTTTCCTTCTAGCAATAGAAGTCTCCTTCTTCTCATGATGAAGAGGCCCTTATATCTTTCCACCACTTCATAAAGTTCATTTAGGCACATTAGGAAAGTATTGTGCAAATACTTCCTCTCTTATTTCCTATTCCTTCTCTATGGAAATACGACATTTGTTATCTAAAGAATTATATAAAGAATCAGGTATCTCAGATTTAATTTTTGATGGCCACCAGTCATTAATACCTAAATAATTAATGACTTCTTGTCCAACTTCTTCCTTTTCATCATCATTAAAATCATAAAAGCACTCTTTCAAATCACCAAGCACTTTTCTTCTAATATTCTTAATAGTTCTTTTACAATGTGTCAAAGGTTTGTAGGAGGAAATATCAATATTTATCGTCGGTTCATTCTTTGTCTTTTTCCTTGTTTTCCTAGTCTTCTTAGGTTGTTCTTCAGACACAGTGTCCTCTAAGTCTGGTGTGTTGTCTTTTGTCTTTTGCTTTCTCTCAAAGAATTTGGTGGGTGTAGCTTCTAGTTTCTTCTTTGTTGGTGACTGCTTGGTCACTTTGGGACTTACTGCAGTAACCAGTGTCGATACTGAAGGCACTGCCTTTCCCTTCTTTACTGACGGTTCTTCAACTGGTGTAACCCTTTCCAAATAGATGTTGGCTCTCTTTACCTTTGGATCAAGGGGCATGGTGAGTAGGGTAGAGGCATACCCATCTAGCATGTCATACATTACCTCATATCCCATGGGTTCCACTTCTTTCTATCTAGGCTCAACCACCTCCATTATGCACTCATCAACTTTGATGGTGAAGCGTATGTTATCTTCATATTTCTTGACAATATCACCTAATATTCTCACTCTTTAGCTCATTTTGCATCTGAACTAATCAAAGTATTTGTTTAGAACTTCTAGATAACTAGTTCCAACTGCTTGAAGGCTTTCCTTGATTTTCTTTGTAACTGGTTGGTCGGTAGACCACTAAATATCTCCAACTCCTAGGAAGTAACCTTGGAAGTAGAAGAACAACCCAACCAATAGTTGTTGAGACTTAAATCTCAAGGTATTGTCCTATTTAATAGACTTCAGGTTCACTAGAAGTTGCCTTTGCATACAGGTACATAAATCAAATGATGCATCTTCCATGATCATCCTATAGGAAGCATTTACCACTGTAGCAGAGACAGAGTTGATCCTGCTAGCATAAAATATCCGGTAACCTATTACCATGTAGGCATATTTGTCCAAATCGTACTTGATGGGATTGATGGTCATTCCCCATTGGTTGCTCACAGAACTAGTGAGCTTGGTCATTTCCATCTTGCTGATCTTTCTTAGGGATGGCACTTCATCGACATTATAGAAATTGGTGATGACATGAATTTATTCCGATGTGATGTCATGCGTCCACTCTAAGTACATTTTATCACTGTGCACTCTGCTCAGAATGATGCGGATGTGATCATCTAAAAAACTCTTCAAGGAAATAGACTGCATTGTGAAGCTTCTTCTTTTCCAATACATTGAATTCTGGTTTGATCTTCTTGTCCTTTCTGCAGAATAAGATTAACTAAGAATGGATCATCAGAGATCCTAGGTCTGAAATTTTATAATCAATATAGTCTAAAATACCTTCCTCCACTATAACACTAATGGGTATTTGAGATAGGGCATTATATTTTGCCTTCTGTTGGATGAAGTCTACTAAATCAATGGGTGCACTAGAACTAGAGTGTGATGCGGAAGCCACGATAAATAGAGAAATTTGAAAAATACCTTCATAAATCAAAATTTAGGTCTTGCAAATTACACTTCGCCATACACTCCTTTGGTTGCTGAAATATCGCTTTGTGTTCTACACTTGACTGATTGATATTAGCTTTTGATTCTTCTTCAAGGTTTTGAAAAATTTTCGAATCGCAATCTAAATCGCTTTTCGTTGCTCAGCACTTAAAAACTTCTTCGCTCAAGAACTAATAAGTGAAAAATGACTTGAAAAATCCTTTTAAACAAGTTCTTCACCTACCATAATACATGCTCCACTATTAGGGTGTAAACCCTAATTTGCCTTTTACCATTTTCGGTCTTCTGCCAGTTTACAGGTATCACATACCGGTTAAGGTCTTTTACCGGTGTAAACCGGGGATTCTAAACATTTCACCATTTTCTCCCCCTAAGCTTTTCTGATGCTTAGTTTGCTGGTTCAGTGACTTCCACACTAGGTGCAGAAACCGATCCTTCTTGAATCACTTCTTCTGATTTCTTCTTCCAGGTTTTCTTCATATCCACTTGAACAATTTCAATATCAATCTCCTTCCGGAGTGACTGGTACTGATATATTCTTTTTCATTCTACAAAATCTTGTTGTATTACTTGGTTTGTTGCAATGATAGCAAATCATTCCACATGATCTCCAAGGTCCATTATTCATGTTTCCATTCTTCCTTTTGCATGTTGCAGTAGTGTGACCACTACAATGATAGATCAAACAGGTTGCACTCCATCCGGTTGCTGCTTGATAGCCACTCCTTCCTGACTAATGATTATAGGTATTAAACTGGTTTGGGTTCCGGTTCCTAGAGGATTCAGAAAAAAAACTCCTTGACTCCTTTGAGGATACCTTTCGGTGTTGTGCATGACAGATCTGCATTCAAATTCTATATGCCCAAACTTGTTGCATGCATAACAATTACCATTGAATCTATTGGGTCTAGGCTTATCGTTTAGAAAATAAGGAAAATTATTGTAAGGCTTACTTCTACATACATTAGCACTGTGTCCTTCTGGTGTTCTCAAACTTTGATTCCCTTCTTATCCCTTATAAAGAAATATAATAACTCTGTCTGCAAATAAAGAGATCGAAGAAAAAGAACCTCAGAGAAACATATGACAAGGTTTCAAGAACCTTCTACATTTTGAACTTATCCAAAGTTCAGGCGGGTATACCTGTAGACCTCTAAAAATGGTCAATGCTTATGGAGTCATACTTTAACATTGGCGCATTGCCTTATTTTAGGGTTCTTGCGTCGCATTAACATTTCTTTTATGTTGTGCACTTGGTCTTTATCATTTGCGAGCATCGAGTCCTTCTTCTGCATTCCTCATTTTTCTTGCTTTTGAATTAGGTCTTGTCGATAGAAATCTTCAGTCATGATTTTGGTTGATCTTATCCTGTCGCATCATGGTGCGTGCTCATTTATCATCATTTTGGACATCGTCAATCCTAATCGATGATAGAATTAGGGTTTTGTCCTCTTGTCAATCTTTCAATCAACTTTAGCTTGTTAGTAATCATTTGCGATTATCAACTTGTCAATCTTATCATTTTGTGATCGATTCGTCATCGATCTTTGTCCTTGTCAATCTTGTCATTTTGCGATCGATTCATCATCGATCCTTGTCCTTTTCAATCATGTCAATTTGAATCGATTAGTCATTGTTCCTCATCAATTGGTGCCTATCAATTTGATCTCCTTGTCAATCTTGGTCAATTTGTCATTGATTTTTGTCAACCAATCTCAATCATTTATCAACATTGGTCCTTTGTCAATTAGAATCATGATCGAAGCTACATTAATTTCTTATTGTCTTGACCTAATTCCTTGTCCTCTTATCACTAGGGTTTTATGATTTGTTCATTTAGTCCTTTTCTTCTTCTTTGTGGGTTAAATAAATCTATTTATTTAGTCCTAGGTCTCTTTCATGAATTAATTAATGGATGAAAACCTATTAATTAATTCACCTAATTTCTATTTCTCCTATTTTCTTTAATTTTTCTAATATTTCCCCTAATTTCATTCCCTCATTTTCTCCTATGTTTATGCTTCCATTTGTTGCAATCATGGAGGCTATTTTCTCTCTTCCCTTTTGTCACGGGAATAGCAACTTGTCATAATCTGCCATAATTTGTCATACACCTTGCACAGAAATTGTCATACATTTGTCATAATTTTGCCATTCTTGATTTGAATTTCCTTTCAAATCTCTTCATGCTAATCTTGTCCTCTCTCCAATTTGTCTATAAATTGGATGATTTTCTTCAATGAAAGGAGATCAATCACATTTTCGAGTAACCTTTTACTGCGAATTTCATCTCTCAACATCATGCTTTCCACTTGCATTTTGCACTTGTAGGTGAGATCCACATCAAATTTGAAGGTGAAAGTAGAACAATGGAGCCACATGAAGGAGATATCTGCGTCGGTTTGTTTCAATTTCATTTGATTTGAATATCTTGTCTTTATGTCTTCATTGATTGGATTGGGATTGCTTTCATAGTAGCTTTAGGTTTTGTGGTTGTCCTAATTGCTATTGTTTTGATGATTTTCAATTTCCTAATCTACATTTCTTGTGAACCCAACGTGAACTAACCCCTTAACCATGTTTTGAGTGCTTTTGAGCTATTTGCAGGTGAAAAACTCAAGAAACAGGGTGACTCGGAGCTTTCTAGACACTTTTAGGCCTGTGTTGACGTTTTTTGCGCTTGTGTTTGAGTTTTCTACACCTGTGTTTGACTTTTCTGCACCTATGTTGAAGTTTTATGCGCCTGTGTTGATTGGTTCTGTGCTTGTGTTGAGGCATTTTGCACCTGTGCAAGGCCAGAAATAGATGTGAAATCAGTTGTTTTTACTTGCAAATTTGTTTGTTTTCATTCTATTTCTTGCATTCTAATTTTTCTTTGGCGCTAATTCTTTGTGCAACATCTTGGCGTTACGTGTGACGAAGACTAAAAATGTAACTACTAACGAATCTTATGTAGGATGTGGTCAAAGGCTCTCATTAAAACATCTTGCTTGCGATTTTTAAAGTAGTTGCACATTTCATTTCTTAAAGGTTAATGAAAACCATGCATGCTTTGTCTGTTTTTAATTTGATTGCATGTTTTAACCCTTAGAACTGGGCCTGCCTCCCGATTTGCCTAGCACTTCACACAGGCATTGGTGAGAGGGAACAACCCAAAGTGGTGATGGGCTAAAGCCAAGCTCTTCCAAACCACTCTAAATAACTGTGGATGCAATGAAAGTTGTAAACAATGGGTGCTAGAATGGTATTGCGATGATTTATTCACCGGATCAATACCCACCCAAATGGATGCCCTTACTAGAATCTCTTGTTTTTAGATGCCAAAATCCTTCTATCTGTTGGCTCAGGCGTTGTGATACGCACATGCCAAATACACCTCTCATGTACTCCTCAGTTAGAGATAGCAAGTTCTTGGGAAGTGATGCCCCTTGAACTCGAAGCTTGGTATGCCCAAGAAGTGAGTGCAATATAAGGGGGAGCCAGTGCTACCAAGTGTCTAGCTATCCGGTTGAGTGTTGTATTTTATGGTTAGAGGATTCAACAGATATTTCCCTTGCCAACCATAGGATTTGTTGTGAATGTTCTTGATTGTCTTGAGTCAAAGTCAAACAAACATTTTGTCTTCCATGATTGTCAAAAGTTAAATCAAAAACAAACTTTCAAAAGTGCTCATAATCAACTTGGGTTTTCAAAATCAACAAACTTCAATTCAAAACAAAATCCAAACAAAAGTCCAAATTTGTCCAAGTATTCATCCAACATTTGAACATGGCTTGTCAGAACATTGAATATCTTTGTTTCAAAATTCATGTCACTTTAGGCTAGGTTTTGCATAGTCCAACTTAGGTCCTAGGGCATATTGTCATCTCCCTTCATTTTAGTCCTTTTCATTCCAAGTGTCCTCATTTTGCACTTAGGTTCAAAATCATTTCCTTAAGTTTGCATTTCATTGTCATATCCAAGCTAGATTTCCATTTAGGTGACATTCGTGCATTATCCTTGTCATGCTAAAATTAGGTCTTGCCTAGGCTGCATTTTGCATATTCCAAGTCATTGGTCTTCGCATATCCTTATCATTGTATTGTCATCTGTCTTGGCTTCATCTTGTCATATCATATCCTTAGATCATTTTCATGTCATATCCTAAGTCATTGTCATAATCATTTCCTTCTTGCATTTAGTCTCAAAAATTTGGTTTGTCAAACTTGAAAAATCAAAACTTTGGATGATACCCTAAGTTGTTGTTAAGGAGTCTTGACCTTGTCTAAAATTTGTCCTTTCATTAATATCATTTTTGTCAAACCTATCTTAGTATCCAAGCATATAGGTGAGACATTGTCAATTTGTCCTATTGTCATTTGGTCCTTTGTCCTTTAAGGTCTTGGCTTCATTTCAGCTTCCCAAGGTTGAGTCTTTAGGTTTGCATTCCAAAAAGTTTGTCCAAATCTTGAAAAACAACAAAAGCATAGGTTGCATTCTTGCCATAGATTGCATTTTCATCTATTTAGGTTGCATTTATTTGCATATCATACATCATCCTTTTAAAATTAAAAAAATCCCAAAAATATTGCATTTGCATAGTGACATGCCTGTTGAAACAAGGTCAAAATCTAAGAAGATGGGCAAACCAACATATCAACCCATTGACAACGTATCAAACTCATAGTTTCAACCTAGTCAAACATTACAAATTGAAGGTTCATCAAACACATCATTACCACAATATGGAATGGTTCAACTTGGACCACCTCCATTATATGAGCCAGTGTTTGTAGGCATGAAACTGGGATATGGGAGTGTTCCACCAACGCCAAGGGAAAATGCACCTTTTGACTGGAATCAAGTGAACTGCAACATGAAATTCAAACTCAAACATTACATGAGGAACAAATTCTTTCACAAGGATTTGGTTCAGATCAAGGCATTCAACAAGAAATAAATCCAAATGTTTTACCAGATTCTTCATCAGATTTTGATGCTTCCGGTGATGTTGATATGCTCCTTAAAGATCCGAAGTTGACAAAAAAGATGGATAAATTCTTGAACAAGGTCTTTAAGATGTTTCCACAAAAATATCTTGATATGATGAGTAATGTGACCTCCTCAAATGAGCAAACTAATATGGAAAAACAACAAGGCGGTGATATGTTAAGTTTCTCTCCACATCCAAATGAAGAAAATGTGCAACAAGAACCTCAACACACATTGTTGAGTAAGCGTGCTTCACAAACTTTGACAGTGACTATTCCACAAAAGTCAACATTCAAAACAATAAACAATCCATTGTTTAATGCAACACCTTTAACACAAGATCAAATGATGGCCACAAAAATGTTGACAGATGTCCCTCAATAAGAAGTGATTCCTCGAATACTTAAAAGTGGATCCAAATCTAAGATGCAAGAAAACTTTACGACTGGAATGCCTGATCTTACAAATGTTCAAAACAATTCTACAATGCAACAAAGTTCATATGTCCCATCAAGTTCAATACGTATGGCAAATACTCAAGTACTCGTTATGCAAAATATTGTGATATATCCTTTGATAGTGGCAACACAAAGAGACACAAATAGTGGTGTGGACCAACAACAAGTGTTGCAACAATTGAGGAATGCACAAAAGGCACAATCGAATGCACAAACAAGCAATGCACAACAACAACAATATCGCATTCAACAACAAGTTGTAGTGTCTTCTGCACCATTACAAGTCAATTCAAACTTGCAACCACCACAATGGATTGGACAAACAACACAACAAGTCAATGCAAGTGCCATACCCCATCTAAAGGAGAAACAATAGAAACCTTCCAAACAAAGTTTTTTGCAAATGATGGGATTTACATCAGGACAACAACAATTGGCACAAAGTCAGCAAATTCTGATTCGTTAGCATCAACAACATGTGCCTCAATATGTGCCATGAAAAACAAGTTATCATACACCACAACCACAACTGATGTCCATGCAATATCAACAACAACCTCAATTGCAATATCAACCAAGGCTACAAATGATGATCCCATCACAAGAAGTACAACAAAAGGGTCAATGTCAAGGCATGGCACAACCATAGCAACAAGAGCTGTATCAAGAACTTTATATGCTAGAGACACCAAAGACAACAATTTTAGAGCATCAACAGCCAATGGAGAGCACAATGTATCGACAAAGAGTACACCCAAGAATGAATGATTAACTTCCAAAATCTTCGCTATCTGACACAATTGCACAATAGCTTGAGAAGTTGCAACGACAAATCGATGCATTGCAAACCAAAGGGACAAAGAAATTATACACAGATCAAGATTTATGTCCTAATCCATTTGATAAGAGCTTGTACATGCCTCCCTTTCCTAAGCATTTTGAGGCACCTAATTTTGAGAAATATAAAGGGAACGGCAATCCAAAAGACCATATTCGAGCATTTTTTGCAGCATGTACTGAAGTGAGCTATGAGGAAACATATTTGATGCACTTATTCGCACAAACTCTCACAGGACAAGCCATGGATTGGTATTCGCATTTGCAGGGAACATAAAGACATGGCCGAAATTGGCTCAAAAGTTTATATCCCACTTTGCATTCAACATTGACAATGAAGTGACCATGTCAGATTTATGCAACACAAAGAAAAAGAAAGGTGAACCATTAGTGACTTTCTTACAAAGATGGCGAAGGTTGTACAATCATTCTTCCCTTGATATACCTGAAGAAAAACAAGTGAACTTATTTATTCAAAATTTGGTCCCAGAAATGATGTATGAGCTCAAACTAAAAAGTCCTAGTACCATTGAGAAGCTCATTAAGAAAGGGATGAACATTGAAAATTCTCTTGTAGCTAAGGGACTCATTAAGCTCAACAAAGATAGTGACAACACAAACAATTTAGGGGACAAAAATAGATTTTGGTACAAAAACAAGAATGTCACTAATGATGGAGTTGTCGACGCAAGAGCAATGAATGCAAATCAACCCAAGTTCACGATAAAGAAATTGAGTGCTCCTAATATGTCGGCTATGCAACAAAATCAGACACAAGCAAGCAATGTTATTCAACAACCACAATACCAACAGTATAATCAACAACAAGGTCAGCAACAAAACCAACAACAAAAACCTTTCAGATCAAGGGATGGGCCTCCTCGACAGTTTATGCCATTGGGAGAGCCTATTGAATCAGTAATGAAACAATTGATACAAGCAAATTTTATCAAGTTACCAGATGTCAAGGAAGAACCATTGGTAAAGCCACATTGGTGGAATGATAATGCATATTGTGAATACCATCGGTCAAAAGCACATAAAACCGGATCGTGTTTTCAATTGAAACATAAGATTCAAGACTTGTTAGATCAAGGAGTAATTGTGGTAGACCCACCCAAGGCAACCTCTAACACTGATCATGCAATTTTCAAAACTCCTTTACCTGATCATGACAAGGGCAAAGCATCTTCTTCAAACTCTACCCAAACAGCGAATCTTAATTATGCAAATACTGGTTATAAAAATGTCATCAATTATTTTCGAGCATCAAATGAGTATGTTTCCACCATAAGAATAAAGGGACAAGGTCCTTCTTATGCAGTCACCACTCATCGATCCAAAATAGTCCTAAAAGGAGCTCCTGCAATTCCTCCCAAATCAACTCCTATGAGTCAATATAATCTCCTAGATCATTTGGGAAAGACACCTGCACAAATATCAATTCTTGAGTTTTTGAAAATGTCCCCTATGCATCGCACAGTCCTAGATAAAGCTTTAACTGAGTCCACCATCCCAACAGACATTGATGTTGACCAGTTTCAAGCCTGAATCGGACATCTCGCTATTTCCCAACACATTGCCTTTTTTGATAACGATATTTCCCCTGATAAGCTCCCTCATAATGATCCTTTACATCTTGAAGTCTTTGTCCAAAATTGCAAGATTCGACGAGTCTTGATAGATGGCAGAGCATGTCTTAACATCTGTACCTTGAGAGTAGTCATTGGTCTTGGTTATACAGAAAATGACATTGATTCTTCCAGAAGAATAACAATCAAAGCATATGATGATGCTGAGCGCCCATCTAAAGGGGTAATTTCATTGCCTATCAGACTAGGTCCAGTGACAGAAAACACTTTCCTGCAGGTCCTAGACCTCGCTCTCCCTTACAATATGATTCTTGGCCGTCCATGGATCCATGCAATGAAAGCAGTTCCATCAACTTATCATCAGTATTTAAAATATCCTTACAATGGGACTGAGATAACAATTCCAGGAGATCATAATCCATTTCAATTTTGTGCTAATCTAAAAGATTCCCTATAGCAACAAGTCCCAGTCAATAGAGAGGCCCACTCACATAATTATGTGGATCCTAATAAGTTGTTAGATGTTGTCAAAGGAAAACTGAAGATACAAGACCAAGGATGCGGAGAGTATTCAATGGCTCAAACATCCCTCATTGGGAATTTACCAATATCTCCAAAATCACATGGCAAACCACATTTGTTGCAAAAGGAACCTACGATAGTCATTCAATATCAGCCCCCCACTACATTTACAAAATGGGGTGAACTTAACAAGGAAACTTTGGATGATGATGTAACAGATTGGCTTTATAAGGATCAAACTGATACACCACCTGTCAAATTGCCAGTGGAGTGGTATGGAAAAGGGTTTACTATAATGCAGAAAAAGGGATATGATGGCTGCAGTGGTTTGGGCCCTGACAAGAAAGGAAGACTAGAACCTATTATACCTAAGATGCGACATCCAATTTTAGGGTTAGGTTTTGTACCATTGCGAATTGGAACCTCGTCTACCAAAGTGACCACATGTGGAAAGGGGTGTGACTCTGATGATGAAACAACACCTGAGGATACCCAACCTGAAACTGATTCCAATGAATGGGAGTGGAGTTCCTTTTCTTCTAGCTCCTATGCCCTTGAAAATGTTTTCCTTGACCCTGATGATTTGCCCATGGAAGACAAACATGAAATAACTCCCCCTCCCAAAACGTGTCCTAATGCTTGGATAGAGTCATTCTGGGACCCAAGCTCTGAATCAGATACGAGTAGTTTAGACAGTGATACCATGGACATTTTTATCCTTACCATCTCAGCCCTAACTCTCCTTGAAACCAATGATGACATTCCCCTTGTCTATCCACTACTTATCCAACATGACCAACAAGAACCACTCAAATTGGATTGTTTTCAAAATGACAAAGCCATTGCAGAATTCCTTGGACTACAGGAAGGCATACCACAAGGCGATCATAAGGCAGGGTTTGTTATTGATTTATATTCCACAACATATTTTGGGGAGTCAACTCCATCTTCTAGTCATAAAAATGACAAAGAAAAAGAAAAAGTAAAAAATCAAAAGAATGGGTCTTTGAGTGAAAACCATAAGGCACTCTTTGACCGTGAAAAAGTAAAAATAAAAGACGTACCTGCGAGTGAAAACCTCTCTGAGGCACCCAAAGGTGGAAGATTGGACATACCCTCATCAAGTTAGGATAAATCAGCATTGCTTGTGGAAATGACCGAAGAGATAAATTTGGGTACACCTGACAATCCTAAGGTCATTCATTTCGCTGCTTCTCTATCAAAACAAGAAAAGATAGATTTTGTCAATTTCTTTCTCGAGAAGAAGATCAGTTTTGCATGGTCTTATGTAGATATGCCCGGCCTTGATCCAGAATTAGTCCTTCATCACTTGCCATTAAAACCAAATGCCAAGCCCGTCAAACAAAAACTCAGAAAGATGCATTCCCAGGTGGCTCTCTTAGTCAAAGTAGAACTCAAAAACTTATTAGATGTGGGCTTTATCAGACCAATTGATTATGTAGATTGGATTTCAAATTTGGTACTAGTTAGCAAAGTAACTGGGGGCATCAGAATCTGTACGGATTTTAGGGATCTCAATAAAGCATGCCCTAAAGATGACTTTCCACTGCCGAATATAGACATCATAGTTGACATGACTACTGGATATGAGATGCTATCATTGATGGATGGTTTTTCCAGATATAATCAAATTCGCATTGCTCCTGAAGATCAACATAAGACTGCATTCAAATGTGCTTGGGGTACCTACTACTGGAATGTGATGCCCTTTGGCCTTAAAAATGCTGGAGTAACATATAAAAGAGCTATGACAACAATTTTCCATGATTTTATGCATACTTTGATGGAAGACTATGTTGATGACCTATTATGCAAATCCGTCACAAGAGATAGTCATCTAGCCATCCTTGGCCCAATCTTTGATCGAATGGAAACCTACAAGCTCAGACTCAACCTAAAGAAATGTGTCTTTGGTGTCACAACCGACAAATTATTAGGGTACATTGTTTCTCACAGAGGCATAGAAGTAGACCCAGAAAAAGTTAAAGCAATAATGGATATGCCTCCTCCTTCCAATCTCCGTCAACTAAGAAGTCTGCAAGGGAAGTTACAATCAATCCGTTGGTTTATAGCTCACTTGGCAGACAAATGTCATCCCTTCCAACATTTAGTGCATAAAGGTGTCACTTTTAAATGGACTGAGCAATGTCAATCAGTATTTCAAACTCTCAAGGATTATTTGATGTCGCCACCTATTCTAATGCCTCCTATAGCAGGGAAGCCATTCATATTGTATATCTCTACAACTGAAACGACACTGGGAGCTCTCTTAGCCCAACAAGATGAGAAAGGCAAAGAACGGGCTATTTATTATATCAGTCGGACACTAGTGGGCTAAGAACTGAATTATTCAACTATTGAACGGGCATGATTAGCAGTGGTATTTGCAACACAGAAGCTTTGACACTATATGTTAAATCATCAGACATTGCTAGTTACAAAAATTGATCCCTTGAAATACTTGCTTAGTAGGGCAGCTTTGACAGGTCGCCTGGAAAAGTGGGTTATGATCCTAAGTGAGTTTGATATTGAGTACATTGAGAGAAAGGAAATAAAAGGACAAATCATAGCAGATCAACTTGCAGAGGCACCTATTCATGATGATCATCCAATGTTGACAGATTTCCCTAATGAATTAGTATTTGCTCTTACTTCTTCTAAGGAATGGCAATTATACTTTGATGGATCTCACACAAAGTATGGCTCAGGAGAAGGTATATTGTTTGTCACCCCTCAAGGAGATGTTATCCCAAAGTCATATAGGATCACTTTCCATTGCACCAATAATATTGCAGAATACGAAGCTTTGGTCACAGGACTCAGAATAGCAATCCAATGGAACATTACACATTTGCAAGTCTATGGAGATTCCCAGTTAGTCATCCATCAAGTGAATGATGACTATGAAACAAAAGATGAAAAAATTCTTCCCTACAAGCATATGGTGGATTTCTTCAAGACAAAATTTACTGATATCCATTTCAGTCAAGTTCCAAGAATTCAAAACAAGTCAGCAAATGCTATGGCAACTATTGCTTCCATGTTAAATATGCCCCACTATATGGACAGATGTGAATTTTTGGTCGAATAGTTGCTGGTGCCTTCTTTTGAAATTTCGACAACAAATGTGATGTGTGTTCTTGTTGGTCCTAATTCCCCGTGGTACAATGACATCTATCGGTATTTGAAATCCCAAACCTTACCACCTAACCTTTCCTCTAACCAATGTCGAGCCTTCATACACCAAACTGCCAAATATGTCATCATCACAAACACCCTTTACCGTCGTTCCTTTGACCACACCCTCCTCAAGTGTTTGGATTTTGATGAGGCACAAATGGCTTTACATGAGATTCATGATGGTATATGTGGGGGCCATTTCAATGGTCTGAGTCTAGCTAAAAAGTTGGTTCATGCTGGATATTATTGGCCCACCATGGAAAAGGATGCTCATGATTTTGTCAAGAAATGCTACAAATGTCAAATACACGGAAATTACATTCATGCGCCAGCTCAAAAAATTCACTCTGTCATATCTTTGTGGCCCTTTTCTCAATGGGGATTGGATCTTATTGGCAAGATTCACCTGACATCTGTAAATGGACATAAATTCATCATCACAGCCACAGAATACTTTACAAAATGGATCGAGGCTATCCCTATGACCTATATCACTGGTGTTCAAATTTCAAAGTTTCTATTGAATTATATCATATGCAGATATGGGGTTCCCCTTGCAATAGTCACAGATAATGGCCATCCATTCAAAAATAAAGATGTCAAGGAACTCTATGAAAGGTTTCACATCCAACACCGTTTCTCCAGTCCTTACTATCCACAAAGTAATAGTCAAGCTGAAGCATCAAATAAAACCATCATTAAGATCTTGAAAAAGGTTGTCAATGACACTAGTTGAGATTGGCATGTACAGTTGAATCCAGCACTATGGGCTTATCGCACTTCCATCCGCACACCTACTAGCACAACACCTTATTCCTTGGTGTATGGTGTGGAAGCCATTTTACCCTTGAAAGTGTAAATTCCCTCTTTGCGTGTTTCCCTGCAACATTTGGTTGATGATGAGATGCACAGAGTCTCTAGGCTGCATTAGCTTGAGATGTTAGATGAGAAACGTCAGACAACCCTGACACATTTGCAAGCATATCAAAACCGTCTCTGTCACTCTTATAATAAGAAGGTCAAAGGGTGACACTTCGAAGTGGGAGATTTGGTCCTAAAGGCAAACTCGAAGAATACACAATCTACTAACATCATCAAAGGAAAATTTGAGCCTAATTGGGTTGGGCCTTTCATAGTTACTGCAGCCTATGGTTCAGGGGCATATCAGCTTGCAACCTCAGATGGTGAACCTCTGTCAGATCTTGTAAATAGCATGCACCTTCGAAAGTACTGGGCATAGTTTTTCTGTTAGTAGTTCTTCAATATGATCCTGAAAAAAAAATAAAAAATCAAAAGCTCAAAAATACAAAAAAAAAAAAAAAAGTGAAAAATTGAAAAGAAAAAAAAAAGTAAGTAAAGAAAAATAATTTGCCTTCTAGTGAAAACCTAGCAAACAGGCGCTTTGGGCAAGTACCATGGTGAAAACTTGGCAAATAGGCGCCATGTGTAAAAGACTATTGCTCCATTATCTATCATGACTCCTAGTTGTACTTTCCACCCCGCAGGTTTATCACGATTATCCTTGCCCTGACCCAATGTTCTATTCTAGGCTTGTGATTGGTCAACATCATTGCCTTGCATACTCAGGTTTCCAGTCCTTGTGCATATCTTTTGGTCCTGGTCACTGTATATGTCTTTCAAATTTTCATTGGGTGCACACCCCTTGTCATGATCAATTACTAGAGTTATTGCTGTGTGCGGACTGGAGCTTTCTTATCATATAATGTCTTAAAAAAATCCCTAAAAATCAAATAATGTCCTGAAAAAATCCCTAAAAAGTCAAATAAAGTCCTGAAAAACGAACAAAAAAAATTGTAAAAAACTTGAAATTCCTACAAAGTGAAAAACATCAAAATCCAAAAACAATTTCTATGGCATTTTGCATTTTGTCAATAAATGGTCCCCTTTGTGCATAGACAGATCACTGAGCATACATCCAACGACAATCAATCAAACATTGTGCTTTAATGAAATCACGCATTAACAGATAAACTGCTTGACCAAGCAAGCATTCAACCTGATCACAGTTGTCACATCAATCAAAATAGCATCAACATTACCATTGGTCATTGTCAACATTATAATGAGTCTTATATAGGGTGTGATATACTCGAAACCAGACTGTGTCCTGTCTTCGATGGGGTACCGCATTCCCTGAAACCAGATAGCATGATCATTCTTGTTTTCCACTTTTGACAATGACGATCAGACTGTTTGTTTGACTTGGTTGAATTTGTGTGTCTTATCTTTTTACTGATTTATCTTTGGCTTTGATCATGTTCCTATGTTGCTTGATGATGTCACTGAGTGATTTAGAGTGACCGGGATGGTTCATGGTCCCTTTCATTTTTTTGTTGTGTTTGTTGTTTGTAGAATGTTTGTCACAAATGAGGGCAACTATATCATTGGGTGTTTGTGATAAGTACATTTGCTTTGTGAACGCCGCACATACCTCGACCCTTGATATATGCACCCTAGGATGCTTCACTCATTCCTTGTGTGCGATGTGTCTATCTTTTGCAAAAGGGGTTGCGTTCTAGCTCTGGCCTTCAATGCCATGATGCTCTGCATCCACTTTGCTACAACAAATAAAGGTTCTCACCTACTTATGTGCATTTGTGAAAGCAAGTTTTCCTTCATCTCTAACTGTCCTCTATCTAATTTCTTCTTACTAACATTTCTTCTGTTAGTCTTGGCAGTTCGTTCAGTCTAGTTTGGTCATAAGTGCACAATTGTGCTTGTGCACACTATCTTGCACTTATGTAGCATCAAGCTATACTTGTGTACCTTACACAGGTGCAGAATGCACCCACACAGGCGCAGATCTGCATTTTTCCCTCCCCTATGGGCATTTTTCCCTCCCCTATGGGCCCCGCAATGTCCCGCAATCAAGCAAAATTCATGAAATTGAACATATGGGTTTTTGAGCTACATACCACTGCTCCCACGTTGTCTAGTTGTTTGTAGGTGCGTACACATTCCCCAAGGTGATCTGCCATTGGAATGTTTGCCATCTCTCTGCAAGGGTCCTTTTTCCTGAGCAACAACTCCTCCACTTTGGCTAGTATAAATGAACTCTTTTCCTTCTCCTTGTCTCCTATATAGATCTTTGTCAGTACCTAGATGGACATGCATGCTCTCCATCTTATGATGGTCATGGTATTTTGTGCCTTCCACTGCTTGTCCTTTGTGCATCCAACCTTCGATTTTTGATCCGTTCGAACCTATCATCTTCTGTCATTCTTATCGATCACTTGGCCTCTTTTCTGGATTTTTCTAGCCAATTCCTCGAGGGGGCATGCATATGTCATTGTTATTGTTTGGGGCATTTTCATTATTATTCTTTGAAACAACGCTTAGAATCGCATTGTCTCAAAGAGGGGCAAAATGTAGACGTCTAAAAATGGTCAACGCTTGTGGAGTCATAATTTAACATTGGTGCATTGCCTTATTTTAGGGTTCTTGCGTCGCATTAACATTTCTTCTATGTTGCGCACTTGGTCTTTATCATTTGCGAGCATCGATTCCTTCTTCTGCATTCCTCATTTTTCTCGCTTTTGAATTAGGTCTTGTCGATAGCAATCTTCAGTCATGATTTTGGTTGATCTTATGCTGTCGCATCATGGTGCATGCTCATTTATCATCATTTTGGACATTGTCAATCCTAATCGATGATAGAATTAGGGTTTTGTCCTCTTGTCAATCTTTCAATCATCTTTAGCTTGTTAGTAATCATTTGCAATTATCAACTTGTCAATCTCGTCATTTTGCGATCAATTCATCATCGATCTTTTTCCTTGTCAATCTTGTCATTTTGTGATCGATTCGTCATTGATCCTTGTCCTTTTCAATCATGTCAATTTGGATCGATTAGTCATTTTTCCTCATCAATTGGCACCTATCAATTTGATCTCCTTGTCAATCTTGGTCAATTTGTCATTGATTTTTGTCAACCAATCTCAATCACTTATCAACATTGGTCCTTTGTCAATCAGAATCATGATCAAACCTACATTAATTTCTTATTGTCTTGACCTAATTCCTTGTCCTCTTATCACTAGGTTTTTATGATTTGTTCATTTAATCCTTTACTTCTTCTTTGTGGGTTAAATAAATCTATTTATTTAGTCCTAGGTCTCTTTCATGAATTAATTAATGGATGAAAACCTATTAATTAATTCACCTAATTTCTATTTCTCCTATTTTCTTTAATTTTTCTAATATTTCCCCTAATTTCATTCCCTCATTTTCTCCTATGTTTATGCTTCCGTTTGTTGCAATCATGGAGGCTATTTTCTCTCTTCCCTTTTGTCACGGGAATAGCAACTTGTCAAAATTTGCCATAATTTGTCATACACCTTGCATAGAAATTGTCATACATTTGTCATAATTTTGCCATTCTTGATTTGAATTTCCTTTCAAATCTCTTCATGCCAATCTTGTCCTCTCTCCAATTTGTCTATAAATTGGATGATTTTCTTCAATGAAAGGAGATCAATCACATTTTTGAGTAGCCTTATACTACGAATTTCATCTCTCAACAACTTGCTTTCCACGTACATTTTGCACTTGTAGGTGAGATCCACATCAAATTTGAAGGTGAAAGAAGAACAATGGAGCCACATGAAGGAGATATCTGCATCGGTTTGTTTTGTTTTCATTTGATTTGAATATCTTGTCTTTATGTCTTCATTGATTGGATTGGGATTGCTTTCATAGAAACTTTAGGTTTTGTGGTTGTCCTAATTGCTATTGTTTTGATGATTTTCAATTTCCTGATCTACAATACCTTCTGTGAATAACTTCATACTTTTAAAATAGATCCACAGTAAACCAGTCCGAAACCAGTGAATCTTGTCGCCTCAAACACAAACTGAAACAATAAAAGAAAGCTTATACTCATGTTTAGTATTGATCTACAAGTAATGTAGAAAGAGAGATACAACTGATACCAATGCCTAATATAGGCCACAGAGTCATCTAAATTAAACAAGGATTTCACAATAAAACATCTCCATACATATCATCACTTTAGCTTCTATTAACCCCATACATGCCTGACATATATAAGAGTCTTTCCTTATTAGACTAGACAGTGTTCATCAGATTCAAAATCTCCAACAAATAACCTACTGACATAGATATTTCCTGCATATTTAATTTCCCTCCTAAAGAGAAAAGCTAAGAAACACATCCATTAAAAACAAAATTACAATCCATGTTTCAATTGAATAACCCTAGATTACCCAAATGAAACCAGTAAATATTTGAAAGAACACCAGAAGACAACACAAAGTCTAGGCTCGAAAGTTTATGGTCTGTATATTGATATTCATTTTGAAAAAAATCTTACAAAACTCAGAATATTCTCTGTAAACTTTAGAAAAGCCAAGATAAATTTCTGCAGAGTTTCTTGACAAATTCTTACGATCCTTTCTCATTAGTCCTGGTATCCATTTATAATAGTATGGATGCATACAAGCTTCAAACCTTTTCAAAAAAGTTTGTTACAAACCAAAATACTCTCCAAGAAATGGTTACAAGTTCTTTTCAACATCTACGACCTCTTGCGCCTTTTTTTCTGTTGCAACCTCTTGTAACTGCTCTGGAGCATTTTCTTTCTGTCCCACATAACTATCCTTTAATTCCTGAAAAACATTATCACTTGGCCAAGAAAATCTAACAACCTTCTGTTTCATCTCTTCTAGCCTTTTCCAAGTGACTCTTAAATGCCCAATTTCTATTTCTATGAAACTGTAATGAGATTTAACCTTTTCAATTTCTTCAATTGTTTGGACAAATAAGGATGTGTCATCAGTTGTAATAATTTGATTGATCCTTAGGGACAAATTGTGGTCCACCTCTTCTAACCAGATCTTCTCTTCTTTTAACTGAATTGGATCGATAAAACCTCCTGGAAACAATTCAAATTTATGATCTGAATATTCTTTTCTATAAACTTGGGCTTTTCTTGTCATACCTGCCCTTTCCTTTGAGAGAATATTCATCTCTTTTACAAACTCACCGATGGACTTTAGAATGTTATTCTCCTCTGCATCTGGATGAGATGAACACATGAACTCCAACTCCTTACCTCTAGGCATCCACTTATTAAGGATTGGTTCCAAAGTGGCTTCATCTTCTCTAAATCTGATCATAACCTCCAAAATCCTTTTTCATATTTAAGTATATAATGGAGGTTTTGACTGAGTCAGCAAACTTCAAGATTGTGGCTTTCTCCTTCTCCTCATATTTGTTTACAAACAAGGCTTGATCTTGTTTCAACCTTTCCAACTCATGTTGGACATTTTCAGGTGATTGGGAACCAGAAGGCATAGGAGAAGGGGGGTATTCTATAATAGGAGTAGTAGGAGGGGGTCTTTCTAGAGAGGAGGCTATCATGAGTGTAGAGGATTCACCTGGATGGTGTTGGCCTGCCAACTAATTCTAGAGTCTAGTAATGATGCTCTCCATGTTGGATATTCCTTCTTTAGCCTCATTGTAAGCCTTTAAGATAGTCTCCAACTTCAATTGGAGATTAACTCTTCCTTTTGCCTCTTTCTGTGCTACTACCACATTAAACTTTATAGTTTCCAAAACTATGTTTGCAGCTTCCATTACCCCCGTATCTTGGACTCTCTTAACAATCATGCCTCCTAAGAGGCTAGAATCTGATGCATTTTTCCTCCTATTGTTCTCATGCTTTTTTAATGACCACATGACAAGAGCAACATTATCCTTGCTGAAGGTCAGTCCTTCCATTGGCTTTGATTCCTTCCTTACTGCATCAAGAACTAAAGCATCAGCTATATCCCATTCAGGGAGAATTAACACACCAGCCTTTGCTACCATTTCTATTCCTTTCTCAGGGGTGATTGTCTTAAACTCTTCCATCATTTCTTGCTTTATTTCCTCTTCCACCTGAGTTGCATCTCTGAGAGGTTGTTCACTCTTCCTCTGCTCACATATAACCTTGAATTGTTCCATGTTCTACTTCCATACAAATTGCATGAAAGCCCCTGTTGTAACAAAATTACTGTCAGCCAAGAATTCTTCATTGGCTTGTTTAACAGTAAGGTCCAATTCTTGGCCCTTTAGCTCACCATCAGTCAAATCCATTTCAGCACTGGGTGGCTCTTAAGGCATCCCCTCTTGGGTCTCCTCATAGGTATAGGCAATCTCACTGAGACTCCCTAACTGTAATAATTGTTCATCCACTGCTTGCTCATCTCTAATGTGGATAGGGGACTGAGACTAAGAATATTGAGGTTCATTAGTTTCAACTTCCTTTCCCACTCTTTGAATTTTAGGGGATGCCTGAATGTCAATGACATCTTCAATTTTCCTTTTCCCTTTGAAGTGGAAGGCTCACCTGTCACTGGCATCATCACAGTGTACTTTGACTTCTTATGCATTACATAGTCACCAAGTGGGATAGCCTAAGCTAAGGCAAGCTTAGCCAAGACCAACTTAACCCTATCAGGATCATTTTGCATTATCGCCTCCCTTTTTTCTTTTAAGGTCTGCATGAGGTTTTCAAAATAGAGAATCAATAATTTGATTTTCTCCTCAAAAGGGTTGAAGCTAGAAAGAGGGTCATAGCTACTATCAAATTGATGGATAAAATCAAGTGCCTTCTTACATGCAACCCACTTCTCCTTCCTTGGTTTCTGCTCATCTAAGCTGAATTCATTCCTAATGAAATCTTCGGGGAACTGAAATTGGTGACGCCTACCTCTATGCACTGCTCTCTTTCTAAAGATGCCATTGAAAAAGTCCTCAGGGTCTACATATCTTGTAACTACAGTTGACAACCTATATGTCTTTAATAATTCTTCAAAATATTTCCATCCACCTTTAGTGATTACAAAATGGTGGGACATGGTGATAGTCGGGAAAATGGTCCCCTTACCCCTATTGCTTAGCTCTGCTTCTTGCACTCCTCCAATTTGTCTCAATACTTCTGCAATCCCTATCTTTAATGGGACCTGATAGGGTAGTAAATAGGGGGTACCTCTAAAACCATACACTCTAAAAATAGTAGAAATAGGGTACAAATACATGTCTCCTCAATTGTGAACAATCTTAATATCCTCTGCAAACTCCTTAGGTCTGAGGAATTCCAAAAGAGACTTAGGAATTCTAGGGTTTTCTCTGCATAAAAGAATTCTAATCTTAGATGCAAAGCATATATTAAACTTCAGAAAACTAGCATCGTCTCTATCCCAGGATAAGAGAGTGTTCCAAAGTTGAACAGGCATCTCTTGCTTATCCTTTACCTTGATCAAGTCCATTTCCTTTGCAAAGTAATCAACACCTTTGAACAAGAACATGTGCATTAACATGGAGTACCATCCAAACAGCCTATCCACCTTACCATTTTTTATCCCTACTATCCCTTTATGAATTGCATTAGTAAGGTATGTGGCATAATCAAATGTTATTGCCAGGGAGGGGTTTAGAATTTATGCAATCATTAACATGTAATGGGTTGGCATGTTCTTTTCAGCATGCTCTCCAAAGATCTCACATAGTGCCCAATACATACCCTTAGCTCTTAGAGTAAATAAATTGAGGGAAAATGGTTCCATTGTGCTAGGGCCTACAACTGTTAACCCCCCTATCTTAACAAAGAACTCTTTCAATGGGCCACTCCTAAGATTATCCCTCTGTGTATTGTAAATCTGGGCTAATGACTGAAAGTAAATTGGCTCTGACAAATTGGAGGCCTCACTGAGTTTAATCACATTCCTGAATTCATCATCTTTTATGTCAATCAGGACTGATCCCTTTACATTCCTGATGCATTTTGCTAGAAGGTCATAATTATGTGCAATTAGGGTCAACAAATCAATGTCCATGAATACAACAGAGACCACAAGTTTTCCTACATCCAATTCCCATATGCTATTCAAAGGAGGTGGGGAATGTCTTTGCCCAAAACTGACATTGAATAGTCCTAAACCTAATATCCCTATCTTAGGGTCCCTTAACCAATTGCCTTTATCATACAGACCATCCCCAATTTTTAGACGAGGGTTCTTTGGTACTAGCTCTTTTGCCTTAGCCTTGACATTGGTAAACATGGCTAATTGTTCTGAAACATCGTCATAGATGTTCCTGTCAGATAATTCACTTTTCCTATTAGCTCTCTTCTTGGTGCCATTTTGAATAAGCAACTATACCACTTGAAACTAGCACAGACCTCTAATGAAATAATTCACACAACAATGACTGGAAACAGACCAGAATTATCAAGAAAAGCACAAAAAACCTGATTATTCACCTGAAAAGAATCCTCCGCACCAATTTCTCTGCAATAGACTTCGATGAAATGATACTAACAATCAAGTTGATGCAGACTCTAAAGGACAAGTTGGCATTGAATTTTTAGAAATTAACTCTACATGCTTCGACTATCTTTTCAGAATTGAATTCACCAAATCGAGTTCAAAACTGGCTCCAACGGGTCATAACTTCTCTGAGTCTTTCCTCTGTTTCGGTCTTTCGCTATTTCACAGTGCATAAAACCTTTTCACTTTTCTTTCGTGAAACAACATTGGCCGTTGGATTACAAGAACTTACACTACCTTTACCTCCATCTCATCTCTCTTTGTTAATGTCAGGCCCCACCTTCTTTTCGCTATTTTGTGGGTTTTAACACTCATGTACTTTTCCTTCATGAAGCCATGCCAACCATTACATCAAGCTCTAATCACCCAGTCTTTAACTCTGACCAGGACTGTCAATCTCACTAACTAACCGTGCCTCATCTTGACGGCTAACTGTTTTTGCCACTTCATAGAGACTAAGTTGCAGGCATCTTCGGGCCATGAAACAACGAGAACCATTGGTTCAAGCACAAGGTGAATACCTTTTAACAAATGTTAAACCTTTCAAGTGGACCCTTTATTTTTGGAGATCACTTACTTTACCTAGTCACTGGTTATCAAATGCCATCTGGCAATCATCCATTAGCTCAGGAAGTTCCTCTAGGTTCCATTCTGAATTCACCACGTGTTTTGCTTCACTATTCTCCACATAACTATCGATTACACCTAGGCGGGCCCTCAACTACCCTTCAAAGTCATGTGGCATTCGACACATCACTATCAAATTCTACAAAATGCACCAATTGTCATGCCACGTCATGCTTTCATGTGATTTGCACCTTTTTTCAGTACTTCGCAAACATTGCTCTTTGTTTAGCTTGCGGCCACAAAACCATGAGGATCGTTGGATCAAAACAGACTTTATCGGCTTTTAACTTCATGTCCTACTTGTCCTTTAGGCCCACAGCCCTTTTCGCCATTTGGCGATGACTATCTTGCTAGCATCTTATCTTTGCGAATCCACGCGGGCCATCAGATCTCAGGAACTTGCCTGTTGTTTATCTTTTCTGTGACCACTACGGACCGCCAATTGGGTGCCCCATCACTTCTCTGTCATCGCCAGCTGGACCTACCACTTTTACTACCATCTTTAGTGGGACCCGCTACCTTTTCACTGCTTCATGGAAGGTAGAACGCATGCATCTCCTGTCTGCGAATCAACATGAGCCGTTGATCCTTTTCCAACCCGATCACCCTTTAACCAAGGAAGACCGCTTGTCTCTGGGACCTGCCACGTGTTTTTGCTATTTTGGAGAACATATACCATGTGCATCTCGGGCTAGCAAATCAATGTGAGCCATTCGATCACAATCAAGATGCAATTCTTTTATCCGACGGTCAATCCATCTGGTCGGGCTTGCCTATGCCTTTCGCTATTTCACGATGATTAAATTACTAGGAACTTCTCTTAATGAAGCAATGACAATTGTATGATCAACCAAGAGTTGCACAACACTTACGGGGACCGACAAACATTAGAACACGATAAATTAAAGGCGCATAAAATTTGAAATATTAAGAGATCACCTTAGGGAAATACCTAATGGGGGGACACTTCTTACAACAGGCCAACCCTTATTTAAGTGAATAAAGTAACACAGAAATAGAATCATAAGGGTTACTCTCAAAAAATAAAAAGGGTTAGAACTCAAACCCTAAACCCTCTTCTGATCTAAAACAAAACAGAGGCAACAAGGCAATGCCAGACTCAAAATTTTAGACTTTCACCCAATCATGGGACAAGAATACCCATTTTTAAAACAGTGATAACAACGGCTCTGACTGGGGATAATTGATCGCAAGATCAACATAAGAATCTAGAATCTATGCTTAAGAAGACCACCCAATAATGGATCTTATCTCTTCTCAAAAACAAGGATTCCTTATTCTACCCAAACAGCAGGGCACTTTATTGAAAACCACACAACTGAAGCAAAGCAACTATACAAAATATACAACTTATAAATGGCCTTGGGCCATCAAAACTGAAATCAATTCTTACCTCTGTCAAACACATGATTTTCATTTCTACAAATTGGAGGTAAACTAGAAGTTTCATTATTATATGCCTGATCAATCACACTTCCATTTCTAATTAGCTGATCACATAAAACATAATTAGCAGCATGCTTATAATCAATTGATCTTTGAAAACCAAACAAATGCTGAAAGGGCTGATCACTAGGTGACATAAGAATTCCATACTCTTCACCATTACTTCCCAGCTGAAAAGAAAAGTAATCCAACTCATTCTGAAAGGTGAGAACATCAGGCACATCTCTATTGCTAGTTTTCTCAACTGATAAATACTCTTCCACAATGGTGGCTTGCAAACTAGAGAGGAAAACTTCCTCATAACATGACTACACTTCCACTTGCTGATCACAATTTTGATCAGCACTTTGCACACATGAAAATACATGATTGTCACTTGTCAATGGTTCATTTCCCACTTGCAAATCAGGGAAAAAAATTTCAGACTTGTCATGCCTTTTAATAGCAAGATCCACATAATGCATACCAAAATCTGTGTTCATATCAGCATATGAATCTACATTATCACACCTATCAAGCATATATGCATCTTCATCTTGTCCATCACTCAAATCAAAAATAGGGAAATAATCAATAACATATATATCATACTTCACACCCTCAAAAATATCATCAATATATAAACAGGTATTGGTTGGGGGTGAGAGATTGGGCACATTTTTGGATGCATACCTTTGAAAATCAGCAGCTAGGAGCTCTGAAATTTGTTCACTACTTAGTGAACCTTTTCCATTTCCATTTTCCTTGGCTTTATCCTCTGAGCTGTAAACATTGTCCCAATCTGATAAAGGTATTAAATTAGTAGTACTCATGTCTCTATGCATATTTATTTCATAATTACAACAACTCGCATCTACATCATAGCCTTTATCATGCTGCTTATAAAGTGCTGCTATATGTTGCAACATAGCTTCATAACTTTGATTGCAAATATTTTGTGGATTGAACTTAACAACAAGGTGATCCATATCATTAAAATCTGAAACCTGAACGAGCTCATGATTAGTTGAACAATTACTTATGTTCTCACATATTTTTTCTTGCTCTTAATACACATCTAAACTATCATGCTGAGAATAGGAGTCACCTTTAGCATCATAGGAGGCATATCCACTCACGGATTCATCTCCCTCACTATCCTCAATCTTGTGTACATTTTCAGATTTAAATCTTTCAATCTCATATATCCATTCCTTAATGCATGCAACACTTTCTTCTCTCATGGTTGTAGACAAATTAATCAAGTCAGGCTCATCAAGCTCTAAAAATAACTCAATCAAAACAGACTCATTGGGTCTAGCATTAGCTGAAAACTTATTTAATACAACTATAAATCTTTCACAGAAAACATATGATGACTCTTCTTTTCTTTTCCCTACTTTCCTTCTTAAAAACTAGACAACTTTATGTTGGATCTCTTGAAGACATATTGCAATCTCTTTGTCAATTTCTTTCAGATTTGACAAAGGATTTGGAGATCTAGGAACTACATCTAGATCCATCAATTTTAAAACATCTACTAAACCATTATCATAACCATGCATCTTACTGTTTCATAAATTCTTTTCAAAACACATATAGTCATAAATTTTCAGAATCACATACTTCTCCCATCACTTAACTGAAATTTTCAAAACATGAAGTATGTAAAGTGCAGATTTCTTTTCCTTTCTATGGTGACTGTTTCACCTTATAAGGAACATATAATTTCATGAATACCTTGAGGAATACCTAGAGAAAAAATGTTGCTGCTATTCACTTCACTTCTGACTGGAAATTTGATGAACTCCTCCAAATCTCAGGTTTGTTCTTACAGAGTCGCCACCTCCCTAAAGAGGAATAAATTTTAAACTACTGATCTTCACTTTGAAACACTTTTAGATTTCTAGGTCTCACCACACACAGCAGAGTCACATAATACTTCCAAATTTCAAAGCAACAAGACTTTCTAGGATACACTTCCAAATCTGAAAATGACTTTCAGATTTCTAAACTTCTAAGACTCTTCCCCAAATGACTTTTGGCCAGACTCATGGGTTTCACTTGAGAAAATTTTACATCTCTCCATTCCCCAACAGAGTCACCACTTTTGTTGTTCTCAAATTCTGATTCCCTTCTTATCCCTTATAAAGAAATATAATAACTCTGTCTGCAAATAAAGAGATTGAAGAAAAAGAACCTCAGAGCAACATATGACAAGGTTTCAAGAACCTTCTACACTTTGAACTTATCCAAAGTTTAGGCGGGTATACCTTCTATGAATAACTTCACAGTTTTAAAATAGATCCACAGTAAACTAGTTCGAAACTAGTGAATCTTATCGCCTGAAACACAAATTGAAACAATAAAAGAAATCTTATACTCATGTTTAGTATTGATCTACAAGAAATGTAGAAATAGAGCTACAACTGATACCAATGCCTAATCCAGGCCACACAGTCATCTAAATTAAACAAGGATTTCACAATTAAACATCTCCATACATATCATCACTTTGTCTTCTATCAACCCCATACATGCCTGAGATATATAATAGTCTTTCCTAATTAGACTAGACAGTGCTCATCAGATTCAAAATCTCCAACAAATAACCTACTGACAGAGATATTTCCTTCATATTTAATTTCCCTCCTAAAGAGAAAAGCTAAGAAACATATCCATTAAAAACTGCATTATAATCCATGTTTCAATTGAGTAACCCTAGATTACCCAAATGAAACCAATAAATATTTGAAAGCACACTAGAAGACAACACAAATTATAGGCTTGAAATTTTATGGTCTGTATATTGATATTCATTTTGAAAAAAATCTTACAAAACTCAGAATATTCTATGTAAACTTTAGAAAAGCCCAGATAAATTTCTGTAGAGTTTCTTTACAAATTCTTGCAATGCTTTCTCATTAGTCTTGGTATCCATTTATAATAGTATGGATGCATATAAGCTGCGGACCTTTTCAAAAAAGTTTGTTACAAACCAAAATACTCTCCAAGAAACGGTTACAAGTTCTTTTCAACATCTACGGCGTCTTGCGCCTTTTGTTCTGTTGCAACCTCTTGTAACTGCTCCTGAGCATCTTCTTTCTGTCCCACATAACTATCCTTCCATTCCCAAAAAAAATCATCACTTGGCCAAGAAAAGTTAACAACCTTCTGTTTCATCTCTTCTAGCCTTTTCCAAGTGACTCTTAAATGCCCAATTTTTGTTTCTATGAAACCATAATGAGATTTCACCTTTTCAATTTCTTCAATTGTTTGGACAAATAAGGATGTGTCATCAATTTTAATAATTTGATTGATCCTTAGGGACAAATTGGGTCTACCTCTTCTAACCAAGTCTTCTCTTCTTTTAACTAAATTGGACCGATAACACCTCCTAGAAACAATTCAAATTTATGATCTGAATATTCTTTTCTATAAAGTTGGGCTTTTCTTTTCACACCTACTCTTTCCTCTGAGAGAATATTCATCTATTTTATAAACTCACTGGTGGACCTTAGAATGCCATTCTCCTCTGCATCTGGATGAGATGAACACATGAGCTCCAACTCCTTACCTCTAGGCATCCACTTATTAAGGACTGGTTCCAAAGTGGCTTCATCTTCTCTTAATTTGATATAACCTCCAGAGTCCTTTTCATATTTAAGTATACATTGGAGGTTTTTGTAAGGAAGTTAAGTAGCGGAAACAACTTCCTACACTAACCTTGAGAGGAGGGTAATGCAAAACTTTTTCAGATCATTACAACAGTTACAGAAAATAGAAATAGATATAATAGCATTCATACCACAACACAATGATTTACATGGGGAAAACCCTTTCGGGAGAAAAACCCCACCCTCCAAAAGCAGCTCAATATTTTATTCAGTAATCAAAAACAGATTACAAAATACTTGCAGAGCAAGCTCTTCACAGGAGTACCACTAATCAGAGATTCAGAGGCAACTCAATAGCCATAGGACTCTTACACACAACCTCTATCTCACACACCTCATAAATAGGAGATACAATACAAGAAACCGTCAAACGGTATTACAAAACCATGGGCTAAAACCACCCAATAAGGTGTAGCCGACCTTATCTCCCTTCTATGACATGTTAAAGCACACATCAACACGTGTCGCTCCCTTTTACAGCTCATTTATGTATTCGATACAAATTATTTTTCCTATTTCAGGAGTACAAACTTCCGGAGGCCATAACTTGAGAACCGGGTGTCCGATTGACGAACCGTTTGAAGCGCTGGAAAGCTCGTGAAGTGCTCTATCACCTCGTAACCAGCTTCGCCAGTTATGGCAACTTTTCAGGGCGTTTCGGAGCCTCTAAAGTCCCCAAAATTAAGTTTAAACATTTTATTGCACCCCTCCAAGACGAAAACTTTAATATCTTCAAAACTAGCTGTGACCTTGCGATGCAATTTTACCGGAATGCTTATCTAGCCAACCAGAAGCTTCAGGGAGAGTTTCGCACCGTTTCGTGCTCAAATAAAAACTTACTATAAATAGTAACCTCGCATAAATGCAAGGTTGAGACACCATTTTTCCCAACAAATCTCCCACTTGTCGAACACCTTGCATGAGCGGAAGGGAATGTCAACACAATGAATCAATTGCTAGGGGCCATAAGGCCCATAGACTCTGAACACCATCTGAACTTCTTTGTGCTCACAGCCTTAGTTAAAGCATCTGCAACATTCATCAAAGTGTCCACCTTAACCAGCTTCACCCTACCATCTTCGACCATATCTCTAACAAAATGATACTGAACATCAATATGTTTGGTCCGGGCATGAAATGTCGGGTTCTTAGCTAGGCTAATTGCACTCTGACTGTCACAGTAAACTGTCACTGTACCTTGTTTTATTCCAATATCCGAACACAGTCTCTTAATCCAAATGGCCTCTTTACAAGCATGAGTAGCTGCCATATACTCTGCTTCAGTAGTGGATAAAGCAACCATAGCCTGTCGCTTACTCATCCAACTAATTGCACCACCAAACAAAGTAAACACATAAGCACTGGTGGATCTTCTTCTATCAATATCACCTGCCCAATCTGAATCTACATAACCATGGATATCAAGGGAAGTCATGTCTCCAACTGAATTACCATGATAACACAAAGAATACTCTGAAGTACCCTTCAAATATCTAAAGACTCTTTTGACTGCATCCCAATGAACTCTACCAGGATTAGACATATATCTAGAAAGTACTCCCACTGCTTGGGCAATGTCTGGTCTAGTACAGACCATAGCATACATTAAGCTTCCAACTGCACTCTGGTAAGGCACTCTGCTCATGTCTTCCATCTCCAATGGGGATGTAGGACAATCTGAGACAGATAGTTTCATTCCAACTGTAAAAGGAACACTCAATGGTCTACAATTCTGCATGTTGAACCTCTGTAACACTGAATTCACATACTTACTTTGGCCTAGCCATAGCTTTCTGTTCACCCTATCTCTTCTAATTTCCATCCCAAGAATGTGCTTTGCTGCACCAAGATCTTTCATTTCAAATTTAGCAGCGAGCTGAGACTTCAGTTCTGAAATCATACCTTTCCCTTTACCAATGAATAACATATCATCAACATACAATGCAATGAATAAGAAATGATCACCATAAGATTTATAATAAACACAGTGATCTGATTTAGAACGTTCAAATCCCAAACTCAACACATATGTATCAAATTTCTGGTACCACATCCTAGGACTTTGTTTGAGGCCATACAAAGATTTCTTCAATTTACAGACCAAATTACTTTTGCCTTTCACCACATAGTGCTCCGGCTGTGTCATATAAATATCTTCCTCCAAATCACCATGAAGGAAAGCAGTTTTCACATCCATTTGCTCAACCTCTAAATCATAAGCAGTAGCAATAGAAAGCAAAAATCTAATGGATGTCATTTTTGCAACAGGAGAAAATATCTCACCGTAATCAACACCCTCAACCTGAGAGTAGCCTTTTGCAACCAACCTTGCTTTATACTTCTCAATGCTTCCATCTGAACCAATCTTTTTCTTGAACACCCATTTACAACCAACAGGTTTTCGTCCTTCAGGCAATGGTACAAGATCCCATGTATCATTCTTTTTCAAAGCTGCCATTTCTTCCTCCATAGCAATCTTCCAAGATTCTGCATCATTCATACCTAATGCCTCTTCTATAGATTTCGGTTCATCCACACTAGTATTCAAAGCAAAAATACATCTCCAATCATCAGGTGAATACCTTTCAGGTGGTTGTCTATGTCTTGTAGACCTTCGAACAAGCTGAGTTGGAGGTTCTTCCTCCTCTTCTGAAGATTCAGAGCTAGATGAGCTCTCCTCAAATTCTTGCCTATCTAGGGGTCTCGATTCAACTCTTTCAGGTGTAGAAGGAAGTTGAATCACATCTTCTTTTTTAGTCTGTTCTGGCTGCAATGTAACAGAAGGAGACTTAATTTCTCTAAAAATAACACTTCTACTGTGAATTACCTTTTGTGCAACAGGGTCCCAAAGCTTGTATCCTTTCACACCATAACTATACCCGATGAAGATACATTTCACAGCCTTGTTCTCCAACTTTGTTCGCTTCTCCTTTGGCACATGTGCATTTGCCTCGCAACCAAAAACTCTAAGATGTCTCAATGAAGGCTTGTGACTTGACCATGCTTCCATAGGCGTTTTATCAACAAGAGCTGATGTAGGAGACCTGTTAATCAGGTAGCAAGCAGTGGCAACAGCTTCAGCCCAAAACTTTTGTTCAAGACCAGCACCACTCAACATACTCCTAGCCTTTTCCATCAGTGTCCTGTTCATTCTTTCTGCAACTCCATTCTGCTGTGGAGAATATGGAGTTGTCTTCTGCCTGTTAATTCCACAGTCTTTACAGAATCTATCAAAATCATTAGAGCAAAACTCACCGCCATTATCAGTTCTCAAACATTTTATTTTCTTTTCAGTCTGCAACTCAACCATTGCTTTAAATTCTTTAAAACGACTAAAAACTTCAGATTTACTCTTTAGAAAATATACCCATGTCCTTCTACTAAAATCATCAATAAATGAAACATAATATGTGGATTTTCCAATCGAAGAGACATCTACTGGACCAAACACATCAGAATGGATAAGATCCAAAACACCACAAGTTTTATGAGAACTCGAGTAAAACTGAACACGGTTTTGTTTTCCATAAATGCAATGCTCACAGAAATCAAAGTCAAGGTTACAGTCATTCAAACCTTCAACAAGGTTTTTATTTTTCAAGGTCCTTAGACCCTTTTCTCCAATGTGGCCAAGCCTCTGGTGCCATAACATAGTCTTTTCTGCAGGTAACTTTGCTTCAGACGAAAGAGCACCCTTAGGTACCCAAAAACCATTTCCATCTGCTGAAGGTGAAACCTTCAAATCTTCCAGTGAAGTATCCGCAGATTTACTCTTTACAGAAGTGCTATTACACTCAACAGTGTATGCTTCAAGCTTATACAAAGTGCCAAACCTGACACCTCTAGCAACTACCATAGCACCCTTAATCATCTTACATCCTGCTTCAGAAAAGACTACCTGCACACCTGCATCTATCAGTTTGCTCACAGATAACAGGTTTCGTTTTAATCCAGGGATATGCAGCACACCATTAATCCTTTTTATTCTACCATCAGAAAACCTGATTTTAACCTTACCTCGACCAACAATGTCTAGATGTGAATCATCACCCAAGTACACCTTACCTCCATTAAATCCTTCATATTCAGAAAACCAATCTCTATTGGAAGTCATATGAAAAGACGCACCTGAGTCAATTAGCCAGGCATCATTACCTGCATGAGTCGCCAAAGCCGCAATAAATGCATCGCCATCTTCCTTGTCGGACTCAGAATCAGAATCGAACTTTTTCTTTTTCTTCTTCTTTTCTTCTTTGCAGTCCTTACGGATGTGACCCGGTTTACCGCAATTCCAGCAAATGACTTTGGACTTTCCAGGAGATTTCGATCTCCCTTTGGATTTGGACTTGCCGCGCTTCTCATTCTTCTTGCCTTTCTCCTTAGGTCTTCCACGAACGGTTAGGGCTTCCTTTGAACTGATGGATACCTTCCTTCGCATCTCTTCACCGAGTAGGGCACCCACCACGTCTTCAGATTTCAAAACAACAGAAGTACTACCGATAGCCATAACAAGAGAATCCCACGAATCAGGCAAAGAACAAAGCAAGATCTGACATTTCTCCTCCTCATCCATCTTAACACTGACGGATACTAATTGAGCCACAATCATATTGAATGCTTCTAGGTGGTCTGCAATTCGTCCACCCTCTTCCATCTTCAAGGAATACAATTTCTTTCTTAAGAAAATTTGATTTAATAAAGATTTCACTTGATACATCTCACCAAGCTTAGTCCATAGCTTCTTTGCAGAGTTCTCTTCATGGACATTGATTAGAACAGAGTCTGCCAGGCACAGTCTGATTAGACCCTTGGCTTTTCGGTCCATAACATCATACTGAGCTGCCGCAGTAGGATCTGAGGGCCTTTGGACATTCGCATCAACAGCATCCCAAAGATCTCGATCTATTAGCAGATCTTCCATCTTCAGCTTCCACATCTCAAAATTACTTCCATTAAATTTCTCCACCTCTATTCTCCCTGACGAACTTGCCATCTGAATATTCCTGCAATAGGACCAAAAAGTGTCTTCTGCACAAGCTCCCACTCAAATCTGGATTAGTTCAAAAAACCCAACTGCCCACAATTGAAACCAAAGGTGATCAGGCTCTGATACCACTTGTAAGGAAGTTAAGTAGTGGAAACAACTTCCTACACTAACCTTGAGAGGAGGGTAATGCAAAACTTTTTCAGATCATTACAACAGTTACAGAAAATAGAAATAGATATAATAGCATTCATACCACAACACAATGATTTACGTGGGGAAAACCCTTTCGGGAGAAAAACCCCACCCTCCAAAAGCAGCTCAATATTTTATTCAGTAATCAAAAACAGATTACAAAATACTTGCAGAGCAAGCTCTTCACAGGAGTACCACTAATCAGAGATTCAGAGGCAACTCAATAGCCATAGGACTCTTACACACAACCTCTATCTCACACACCTCATAAATAGGAGATACAATACAAGAAACCGTCAAACGGTATTACAAAACCATGGGCTAAAACCACCCAATAAGGTGTAGCCGACCTTATCTCCCTTCTATGACATGTTAAAGCACACATCAACACGTGTCGCTCCCTTTTACAGCTCATTTATGTATTCGATACAAATTATTTTTCCTATTTCAGGAGTACAAACTTCCGGAGGCCATAACTTAAGAACCGGGTGTCCGATTGACGAACCGTTTGAAGCGCCGGAAAGCTCGTGAAGTGCTCTATCACCTCATAACCAGCTTCGCCAGTTACGGCAACTTTTCAGGGCGTTTCGGAGCCTCTAAAGTCCCCAAAATTAAGTTTAAACATTTTATTGCACCCCTCCAAGACGAAAACTTTAATATCTTCAAAACTAGCTGTGACCTTGCGACGCAATTTTACCGGAATGCTTATCTAGCCAACCAGAAGCTTCAGGGAGAGTTTCGCACCGTTTCGTGCTCAAATAAAAACTTACTATAAATAGTAACCTCGCATAAATGCAAGGTTGAGACACCATTTTTCCCAACAGTTTTGACTAAGTCAGCAAACTTCAAGATTTTGGCTTTCACCTTCTCCTCATATTTGTTTGCAAACAAGGCTTGAGCTTGTTTCAACCTTTCCAACTCATGTTGGACATTTTTAGGGGATTGGGAATCAGAAGGCATAGGAGAAGGGGGGTATTCTATAATGGGACTAGTAGGAGGGGGTCTTTCTAGAGAGGAGGCTATCATGAGTGTAGAGGATTTACCTAGATGGTGCTAGCTTGCCAACTGACTCTAGAGTCTAGTAATGATGTTATCGTTGTTGGCTATTCCTTCTTTAGCCTCATTGTAAGCCTTTAAGATAGTCTCCAACTTGAATTGGAGATTAGCTCTTTCTTGTGCCTCTTTCTCTGCCACTGCCACATTAAACTTTGCAGTTTCGAAAACTGTATTTGCAACTTCCACTACCCCTGTATCTTGGACTCTCTTAACAATCATGCCTCCTAAGAGGCTAGAATCTGATGCATTTTTCCTCCTTTTGCTCTCATCCTTTTTTACTGACCACATGACAAGAGCAGCATTATCCATGCTGAAGGTCACTCCTTCCATTAGCTTTGTTTCCTTCCTTATTGCATCAAGATATAAAGCATCAGCTATACCCCATTCAGGGAGAATTAACACACCAACCTTTGCTACCATTTCTCTTCCTTTCTCAGGTGTGATTGTCTTAAACTCTTCCATCATTTCTTGCTTTATTTCCTCTTCCACTTGAGTTGATAGTTTTGATACTTAAAATAAGTATAGATCCAATAGCCAACAAGATGAGAGGGGGGGGGGGTTGGTGAATCATACAAACTTAATCATCCATAAAAACATCAGATTCAACCTCGGTAACATATATATCAGTCATATAACCAAAAATTGTCAAACATGCAAACTCAAAAGCATGTGAACAATATAAACCTCATAACACCAGATTTAATGTAGAAACCCAAATAAGGGAAAACCACTATGGGATTTCAGACCCACTAAGAAATATACTCTTCTAGAGTATGCTCGGTTAAAAGCAAATCCTATTAAAGATTACAAACACATTGCTAGATGTGACCCGGTTAATGGATTTCCCTCAGATCTGTTAGGATCTTCACTTTGTTAGAAGTGACCTTGTCAAAGGATTTCAAACACTCAATCAGAATGTCACCTTGTTAGAGGATTTACATATAAGACTATTAAGTCCACACGGTTAAGAGATTTCCTGTCACTTTCACAAAATAACAGTAATACAATTTGTGTGCAAGTTCACATCTAAAATGCTAAAGAAGATTCCTATTTGTTCAATACAATCTAGACATAGAACCAATCTTTTCTATCTGCTGGGCATCAATACTCTGTTATTCTAACAGGTCTTCAAGCTTCTGTGCTCGGTTATCACTATGTAGCATCCCTATGCATACACTTGCCCGCATACATTGTTTATCAACAGTTTCCTATTTATAAACAATCTTCTAACTGCTTAATCTCATTGATCACATTTCCCATGATCAATCATAGCCAGCATATCTTTTAATCTTGTCCAGGTTCATTGTATCTTTCGATCTGAAAATGTTTTACCCCACCTTAGAACTTGCACATTCACCTTGGAACTTGTGTTAGGGTAATGTGGTTCAATCTGAGCTGTAGATCTTCTTGCCGACTTTCCATTGCCTTAGATTCGCTTAACAAACTTCTTCCATGGCTTACCAATCATTGATCTGCTCCAGCTCATCAGCTTCTTTCATTAAATATCATATGTAAACATTTAATGCATTCTGTTATAGCTCGGTTACAACTCGATGAATACTAAACTTCACTCGGTTGATATTCTGTCTTCATTAACCGACTGCGATAACCTTAGGGTTTACCGACTAGGTTATTTGCTTGATAACATAGTATAATATTAACCTTTACATTTTACAACATATGTATGATGTTAAAACAATCTAAAACATCAAGATCTCATCATTGTCTAACTCGGTAGTAGTTGCCCATTGAATATCTTATCCCCTTATTCATCATATTCTTTCTTGTGTCTTTACTGACTTCTTTATAATCTTCATATCATACTTCTCAAGATATGGCAACATCATACTGAATTAGAAAATGAATTTCTTGACATCAATGAAAAAATAATAATATCAAGATAGTAAAACATCTTTAATCAGTTATGTCCATAATCATCAACAACCTTCTCAATATCCTTATAATGTAATATTGCCAACAATCTCCCCCTTTGGCATTAATGGCAAAACCAATTGATTTGACCTTTAAAAGATTCGGATTGCTATGATTCTGAAATTCTTGAAATGCTCTCCCCCATTCATTAGACTTCTCTTCTGTTTCAGTCTTTATTTCAATCTGTAGTCTTCTCCCATATATTCTCAGTCTTCTCCTCCTTAGGTAGGTCTTGTCCCCCTTAGGTCTTCTTTCCCTTAGGTAGGTCTTCTCCCCCTTTGACAACAATGCCAAAAAGAAAAAAAACTAAAACCTAATTTCTTTTTGTAAGAAGTTATTGTCTGCTATTGTGTATCAACTGAGTCTTGGTCAGAGCATTTGTTTACAATTCCTGTTCCCTGTATCATTCTCTGTATTATTCCAATATTAATTCTAGTGCACTTTCATAAAAACATTCTAAAGTGTATCATTCCAGCATCAAGTCCCCAAAAGATATTCAATAGAGTCATCGAAGTGATTCTTTCACCGAACTCGATTAGTGAGTAAAAGATAGGGGTAGGACCCCTAGCTTACTTCTAAGATATTCAAAAGTGTCCTTTGGTAGTGGCTTGGTGAAGATATCAGCTATTTGCTCCTTTGTGTTAAAATATTCCAACACCACTTTCTTCTCTTGAGCTTCTTCTCTAAGATAATGATATTTGATAGATATGTGCTTTGTCTTAGAGTGCATAACATGGTTCTTTGAAATATTAATGGCACTAGTATTGTCACAGAATATAGTTACTGGCTCAGTAACTTTCTCATTTATGCCTTCCAATAGTTGTTTGATCCATGCAATGTTGTTACAATTCAGTGCTGCTGCAACATATTCAGCTTCGGTTGTTGACTGAGAAACACATCCTTGTTTCTTGCTAAGCCAACTCACTAGTGTTTTTCCTAAGAAGAAAGCTCCTCCACTTGTGCTTTTTCTATGATCAATGTTGCCTGCCCAATCAGCATTAGTATAAACTTTTAAATCAAAATCATTTCCTTTCTAATATACTAAACCATAATCTTCAGTCCCTTTTAAGTATCTGAAAATTCTTTTGATTGCCGTCATGTGTATTTCCTTAGGATCTGTAGAGAATCTTGCAACAATACCTACTGCATGTGATATATCTAGCCTGCTGTGAAAAACATATTGTAGTTTTCCAATCATGGATCGGTAGAGTGTCTCATCAACAGATGCAGATTCATCATTCTTTGATAGTTTACAGTTGGTAGTCATAAGAGTACTTACTGGTTTTGAATCCTCCATTCCAAATTTCTTCAAGATCTCCTTTATGTACTTGGATTGAGTAATGAAAATCTCATTTTTCATTTGCAGTATCTGTAAGCCTATAAAATACTTTATCTCACTGATTAATGACATCTCAAATTCTTTGCTCATTTCATTTCCAAAGTTCTTGCATAAAGAGTCATTTCCAAAAAATATAATATCATCAACAATTATGGCTGAGATTAGTATTCCATTTTCATCATTCTTCATGTACATGTTGCTATTCTCACTTGTCCTTATAAAACCAATCTTAATCAAATAAGAGTGCAATCTCTCATACCATGCTCTAGGTGCTTGTTTCAGACCATATAAAGCTTTGTTCAATTTACATACCTGATCTTTATTATTGTCTTCAACAAATCCTTCAGGTTGTTCAATGAAAACTTCTTCTTCTAATATTCCATTCAAAAATACAGATTTGACATCCATTTGATATACCTTGAAGTTCTTGAAAGTAGCATATGCCAACAATGTTCTTACTCCTTCAAGTCTAGCAACAGGTGCAAAAGTCTCACCATAATCAATTCCTTCTTCTTGGGCATAACCTTTGCAAACTAATCTTGCTTTGTTCTGAATGACCTCACCTTTTTCATTTAGCTTGTTTTTGAAGATCCACTTTGTACCAATTACATTTTTGTCCTTCGGTTTTGGGACCAGTGTCCATGTGTCATTCTTCTTGATTTGATCAATCTCTTCTATCATAGCATTTATCCAAACAAGATAGACATACTAATCATTAGCTCAATCACGAAAGCTTAAAGGTAATGATCTATCCTAATTACATTCAATAGAGACATGAAATAAAAACATTCAAAAGTAAATACTATGCAAACCATGGGTATGATTTGAATGCTCCTTCATGCGGCTCCATTGTTCTTCTTTCTTCTCAAAATAGTTTTGTTGTGGATCTCACCTACTAGTGCATGATCATGATATGAAAGCAAGTAGACAAGATATTGCTCAAGAATACTCGAAGTGCGATTAACTAGAAATTTGATAATCTGATTAGCGATCAAGAATCAAGCGGTTTGATTGAAGAAATTCATCCAATTTATAGACAAATTGGAGAAATGACAAGATTAGCATGAAAGATTCAAATGGCAATTGCAAATCAATATGACAAATTATGCACTTTCTATGCAAAATTGATTGATTGATGATTTATGACAAGATTATGACAAATTGCTGTGCAAGGATTTATGACAAGATTTTGAAATAGAAATAGACATTTAGGAGAAATTAGAAAATTAAGTTGGAAATAATGACTTGGAAATTAGGAAATTGATGAAAAATAGGTAAATTAATTAATAATTTCTCATTCATTAATTAATTTACAAAAATAGGAGGAATTAATTAGCCAATTAAATAAACATTTAATTGTGACAAGAAGACCTAGGATAAATAAATAAATTATTTAACCTAGAGGGAAAATGCCAAACAAGATTAAATGAATGAATCATAAAACCTTAGAAGATGAATTAGAAATGCAAGGATGATAATTAGGTCTTGATGTAAGACTGATTTGATATTGATTTGATCATGATATTGAATTGATAAATGACTAGTGTTGATAAATGATTTGTTTGATAAATGCGCTGAGGAACAATGAAAAATTGATCCAAATTGACATGATTGAAAAGGACAAGGATCGATGACGAATCGATCGCAATATGACAAGATTGACAAGGACAAAGATCGACCAAAATCATGATTGAAGATTGTTGTCGACAAGACCAAATTTGAAGGCGAGATGAATGAAGAATGTAGAAGAATGACTCAATGCTCACAAATGATAAAAACCAAGTGCGTGATATAGGAGAAATGTTAATGCGACGCAAAAACCTAAAATGAGGCAATGCGCAAATGTTAAAGTATGACTCCGCAAGCGTTGACCATTTTTAGGTGTCTACATTTTGCCCCTCTTTGAGACAATGTGATTTTAAGCATTGTTTCAAAGAACAATAATGAAAATTCCCTAGACAATAATAATGACATGTGCATGCCCCCTCAAGGAATTGGCCAGAAACAGCCAGAAAAGAGGCCAATTGATCGATAAAAATGATAGGATCGAACGGACTGATAATCGGAGATCGGATGTATGAAGGACAAGAAATGGATGGTGCAAAAGACCATGACCAGCATAAGATGGAGAGGGTGCACATCCATCTATGCACTAACAAAGATCTATAAATGAGACCAAGAGGATGAAATTTGCTCATTTGCACTAGCCCAAGAAGAGGATTTGTTGCGCTAGACAAGGACACTTGCAGAGAGATGGCGAACATTCCAATGGCGGATCACCTCGGAGAATGTGTATGCACATATAGATGATTGGATGATGCAGGAGCAGCGGTATGGATCTCAAAAACCCATGTTTTCAATTTCATGAATTTTGATTGCTTGCGGGACATTGCGGGGCCCACAGGGAATGCAGAAAAGGACTTCTGCGCTTGTGTAGTGTCTTCTGTGCTTGTGCAGGGTCTTCTATGCTTGTGTAGGGTCTTCTACGCTTGTGTAGGGTACACAGGCACAGGTTACATGACACAGGCACAGGAGTCATCACACAGGCGCAAGAGTCATGACACAGGCACAGTTGTGCATTGGGAACTCTAGATTGGTCAAAAATGGCATGCAAATGATCCGAAAAGGGGGGATAAGGGTAGGATAGGTCAGAATAGATTAAAAACACCCTGATGTGGACATGAAAATGAGAAAATGCAACTCGTAGGAGCAAACCCTAATACTGACAAAATATGCCCCTATTGTGATGCAGAGTTGATAGTATCTATTGATCACACGGGAGAACCGACCTGACTGCTTCATGTTATGACATAGACTCAGAAGCACGGACATAGATACATTAGAAGGACTTGGGATAGGAGGGACATCATCCTTGAGAAATGGCAGGGATGAGGAGGATAGAGGGAGCACCCAGTGATAGAGGCACATGCTCCTTATGACAGACAAATGGACATTATGTAGTTTGACATTTTGTAGTCAACCTGCGGGCCATACTTAGGATAGACAGTCCAATTTTGTACTCTGATATTATTTTGACATATGATATGATATGCATCGATATGATGGGATGCAATGTGTTATGACTTATGTGATTTTCCATGTATGGATGACTTATCCACTGTTTATGTACCATTGTGGAACATGTATGGATGCATTTTTATGTGTTTTTGATACATTTATAATATGGAATGGATAAAATGCTTGATATGATGCTTGATGTAATGCAAATGTACTAACTAATGAATGCAGGATGCAACAGACGTGTTTGGGGAAATCGGAGCACTAGACCGAACTGACTATCTGAACTGACGGAAGAAATGTTAGTAAGAAGAAAATGAGATGGAGGATAGTTAGAGACGAAGAAAAACTTGCTTTCAGTAATGCACTTTGTAGGTGAGAACCTTTATTTTTATGTAGCAAAACAGATGCGTAGCATCATGACATTGAAGGCCAGAGCTGAAATGCAACCCTTTTTGCAAAAGATAGACACATCACAGACAAACAACAATCACAACAAAAAGGAAAAGAATCATGATCCATCCCGGTCACTCTAAATCACTTAGTGACATCATCAAGCAACATAGGAACATGATCAAAGCCAAAGATAAATCAATAAAAAGATAAGATGCACAAATTCCAACAAATCAAACAAATATCATGCTGATAGAATGATCATGCTGTCTGGTTTCAGGGAATGCAGTACCCCGTCTAAGACAGGACACAGTCTGGTTTCGAGTATACCACATCCTGTATAAGACTCATGATAGTGTGCCAAGGATGAATGATTTTGAGGTTGATTGATATGACAATTCGGATCAGTTTGAATGTCTGGTTTGATTCAAAAGTTCATCTATTGAAGTGTGATTTCATTAAAGCACAATGTTGGATTGCGTGTCGTTGGAGGGATGCTTAGTGATTTGTCTTATGCACAAAAAGGGATCCTTTATTGCAAAATGCTTGTTTTTGGATTTTAATGTTTTGAAATGTTTTGTTCATTTTTTCAAGACTTTATTTGACTTTTTAGGGATTTTTTTTCAGGACATTTTTCAATTTTTTAGAATTATTTCAGGACATTTTTCAATTTTTATGATTTTTTCAGGACATTTGTCAATTTTTATTATCTTTTTTCAGGACATTTTGCAATTTTTATGATCTTTTTTTCAGGACATTTTTCAATTTTTATTATCTTTTTTCAGGACATTTTGCAATTTTTATGATCTTTTTTTAAGGACATCTTTCAATTTTTTTAATTTTTGCCCCCACTGGCTAGCAAGGCAAGGAATATGATAGGTGAATAAATAGGCTTGCTAAAATGTTGGTGGATAGAGGGAAGACAAAGGCCTTTTTATTATGGAGACAATACGGATGCAATTTTCAAGGGCTATTGCGTGATGGGACAAGAGACTGGATATGACAATGTAAAGCAGGAACATGGCATGAGGGACATGTCAAGAGGTTTTTGAAACCATGTTTAAATTTTGCATCCTTATGTCAGATCAAGATCAAGGAATGAAAAAGAGTGTATGGATAGTGATAAGATATGGATAGGATAAGCAAGACCAAGAATGGATAAGGGACATGGACTGAAGGTCGGGATAGGATACGGGATAGTGGCAGAAAGTTGCAATAAGCCAGGGAATATGGATGAAAAGTTATAATAAGCAAATGGATAAAGACCAAAAGCTATGATAGACTGAAAGCTGCAAACAAGATGCATGATGCTCATGATGATCCTCGGCCTTGTCAAGATCAAAAGGTGGAAAGGGAAACTGGACATGAGGGACAATAGGATAATGGAGGAGTAATAGGACATGAAGGAGTATGACATGGTATGATAGGATAATGAAGGGCAATAGGAAATGAAGGAGTATGACATGGTATGATAGGATAATGAAGGGCAATAGGATATGAAGGAGTATGACATGGTATGATAGGATAATGAAGGGCAATAGGATATGAAGGAGTATGACATGGTATGATAGGATAATGAAGGGCAATAGGATATGAAGGAGTATGACATGGTATGATAGGATAATGGAACAATGAAGGACAAAAGGATATGATAGGATAAAACCTGCCCCCAAGTGTGGTGTGCAAGAAGTTCATAAATTACACATGACGCCTATTTGCCAGGTTTTCATCATGGTACTTGCCCAAGGCGCCTGTTTGCTAGGTTTTCACTAGTGGACGAATTATTTTTCTTTATTATTTTTTTTTAATCTTTTGTCTTTATTTTTTCACTTTTTTTTTTTCGACTTTTTCAATAGAATATGGACACATGATAGGGGATGGAAGAAGGACTCAAGTGTCTTTATTGTTTGGATAGTAACCTTGAAATAAATAGACCATGACCTTTGAAAGTATGCTCAAAGACGTTGGTAGGATGAGGAAATGGAAAATGAGATGAAACTAAGGCAAGGATTTATGTAAAGGATTGGATGAAAGGGATCGAAGGATGGAAAATATGCATTGGATAATGGATAGGGTATTGGAAGAATTGGGCTTCAGTGGATGGAAATGAAGGCAAGATCGACATTGGCACACACCTTGAGGGGTGGTGGATTGATGGAGGAAAAATGGATCTCAGATTGTGAGATTTGGATGGAGGAATAGCTTGGGATTTTGGGACATAAGGGCCCAAAATGGATGAAGAAGGTGGTGGAGAAATAGACTTGGAAGGTTTGGATGGAGGAACAACAATTTTAGATGCCAATCTGGGTTGTTCTTTTTGTGCTTCAAGGAGCTTCTTGGGGATCCACATGGTTTTTGATTTTTCATGCTTTTGTGGTTCCTTGGAGTGCATTGCTTGCACAAGGGATTTAGGAATCCATATATATTTTGACTTTGCTTGATTTTTCTCAGTGGGCCTTTGTGGCCTTTTGGATATTTATTTTTCTTTATAGATCAATTTTTTCTTTGCTTTGACATGTCGATTATATTGGACATGTTGATCCTTGAATACATGTGGATTGCTAGACTTATGACTTTTATGCTTGGCATCCAAATTGCTTGGAGGAGGAAAGGAATGAATGGATGGATATGAATGAAATGGAGTTCTTTTGGATTGATTAAATTTACTCAAGGACGTGTGCCTTTGCTGACCTTGCATAGAGGATGAAGGGATATAAGGACCTAAGATGGATGGAAGGGATGATGGGGAAGGTGGACATTTGGATTTTGACTTTGAAGGGATACCAATGCCTTGAGTGTGAGCTCTGTAGCCATGACCATTAGTATATTCTTTGATATGGAGGGGTTCTTTCTCATGAATGTCTACCCCTTTGCCTTTATGAATATCTTGACTTGTAGGATGCTCTTTTCTTTGGGAAGAAGACGCGAGTCCATTATGAGGTAGATATGATATGAGAGAAATAATGAGATCTTGAAGTGGATTGGATTGCACCAAAGTAGAAGAACCCATTGTGCATGTCGAGGGTTCATGAACATCTTGCACTAACATGTTAGAACCATGAGGGGGTTTAGGATCATGAGGGGGACTAGGATTGTGTAGTGGACATGGTTCAATGACAGGCTCTTCAAGAGATGGAATGGGAGAAATAATGGGATCATCAAAAGAAATGCGATCTTGGAGTGGATATGCGGGATTAGGACGTGGAGATGGAGGAACAAATGGATCTTGTGGAGGATCTGAAGGAATAATTTGATCTTGACAAGGAGGAAGATCATTGGAATCCTCTTTAAAGGTGCTTTTCTCTTGACTTTCAATGGGATCATCGGAAAGGATGGAAATGATATCTTGATCTTTCTCAGGAAGTGGAATGTCAATGGGATTTGAAAGGGCATTTTTTTCATGAAATGGAAGGGGATCATTTGGGATTGGATGGACTAGGATATCTTGATCTTGCTTAGGGAATGGAATGTCAATAGGACTTTGGATAGGGTGGACAAGAATAGGGGAATCATCGTGAGTGTCTGGGAACATGAGGTCCTAGTCAACAATTGGATGGGATGATAAGGTTTCAGGATCTTGATCTTGATTTATTTCAAGACACGTTTCTTCGTGCTCTAAATTATCCTCTTGACATGGGGTTGGACTTTGGATATGCACAGAGGATTTTGACAAGGAATCAATGTTTTGGGATGAAGGAAATGCACTTTGAACATTTGTGATGGATTCTGGCAAGGAATCAATGCTTAAACATGAGGAAGAAGGACTTCGAATGGGGTCCTCTAAAATAGGTAATGGCAATAAAGTGCATGGTGGCATTGGGTCTTGTATTTCTGAAACATGACAAGATGTGCATCATGAATTGGATTATCATTGCAATCAATTATGGATAGCTCTTGGATAATTGCATCCTTGGGCATATTTTTTGATGTGGACAATATAGAAGGTTCTTGTGAAACTTCTAAAGGTGTAGGGATAGATTCCACTGGAGAGTCCATTTGCTTGTGAGGGGATGAGGCATTGCTAGACATAAGTGTATTATTTTGATCTTCCTCAAAGAACTCACTTGGTAGTTTCCTTAAGAGCATTGCAATAAAGCCACCTTTCTTTCGAGGTTTTGACATAGTTGTATCTGGAATTTGAACTTGTTTTTGGTTTGATGTCATGTTTTGATTTTGAACTAGATGTTTCTCAAATTGGCTTGGTGCATGTTGCAAGTTTTGTTTTTGAATTTGTGATTGTGGTTGTTGACATTGATATGTTGATTGAACTTGTTGATATTCCACCATTGGTTGAACCATTTGTTGGCATTGTATAGTTGGTTGGACATATTGTTGAAATTGAATGATTGATTGTGTTGGTTGTATATGTTGGACAATTGGTTGAACCATTGGTTGTATTGGTTGAAAATCTGATTGATAGTAAACACCTTCTTGTTCTTGATGTGGAGGCACATAATGTTGAAATTGATGTTGTCTCTTTTCTTGAAATTGTTTCATCATCTCTATTTGGGAGAGGAGAGCTGGTATGTCTGATCGTTCAAGAAGAGATCTTACATCAATTGGCTCAATCTTTAGATTTCAACCTAGAAATTTTTGAAACATTTTGGACATTTGTGATCTATTCTTCTCAATGTTTTTCACTCTTTGTTCCAATATCTCCTCTTCTTGAGCTAGCTTCTCCTCTAGTTTTTGTATTTGGAGACTTGTTTCATCATAAAAAGTTTGATCAATGTTGCTTTGTTGTTGGGTTGAATAGAATTGTGATTGCATTGTCGGTTGATATGTCAAACTTTGTTGCATCATTGGTGCTTGGAACCTTGTTTCAATAGACATGTCACTATGCAAATGCAATATTTTGGAATTTTTCAAGGATAATGTATGATATGCAACTAAATGCAAACTAAATAGATGAAAATGCAATCTATGGCAAGAATGCAATCTATGTTTTTGTTCTTTTTTCAAGATTTTGACAAACTTTTTGGAATGCAAATCTAAAAGAGACCCTTAGGAAATTGAAATGATGTCTAGACCTCAAAGGACAAAAGGACCAAGTGACAAAAGGACAAATGACAATGTCTCCCCTATATGCTTGGATACTAAGCAAGGTTTGACCAAATGACATTGATGACAAAAAGACAAAAGTTTGATAAGGTCTAGACTTCTTAACAACGACTTAGGGTTTTATCAAAGATTTGGATTACTCAAGTATGACAAGACCTAGTTTTGACACTATATGCAAAGGGACAATTACTATGCAAATGACCTTAATATGATATGATAATAACCTAAACTTAATGAAGAGACTTAGGGTATGCAAAGTATGACAATGGTATTACTCTAATGCAAGAGGACACATGCAAATGGATGACCCTTATTGATATGAAAAGGAGTATGACTTAGGTGAAACCTAACCTTGGTAGTTGACAATGACTTTGCAAAATGGACACTTAGGATGAACCTAGATCTAAGTGACATGAATGTTGAAGTTTGTTGGATGAAGTGCTCTTATGTTTAACCTTGTTTTGAATCAATTTGTCTTGCTTTTGAAATGAGATGCAATTCAACTTTTGACAAGTAAAGAAGACAAGATATTTTAACATAGACTCAAGACAATCATGCTCATTCACACATTTCTTATGGTAGGCAAAGACATTAGGTACTTGAGAGGTAGACTCATTATGGGATTCAAGGAGAATACATAGATGCTTGACCCCACGGGCTCCCCTCCACGACACTCAGTTCTCAGGGCAGCCAAGCATCAGTCCCCATGGAAATCTCGCCATGGTGAACTTAGTATCTCTTCCAAGTATCCGAACTTGTCCTTCTCAAGCAACTAGAAGGGTTTTTGGCCTCTAAAAATAAGGTGTTTAGTAAGGATTTCTGTTAAGCGTTACTCCTTGATTTCACGCAAGCGTGATTGAGACATTAAGCCCATCAAGATACCAAACAAATGTAGTCGCGCAAGCACGATTTAGACCAAGAGGCCTACTTAGATGTTGATATGAGAAAGAGTTCAAGGGTCATCACTTCCCAAGTAACTGCAATTCCCACGTAACACTTCCTTCAAAGCTTTCGCTCATCGGGTATTTTTTTATAGTGAGTTAGAATGCCAAGGTATTCTAGCCGTACTCACTTTGGGTTATTCCCTTCTCATGATTATCACTTGCTTGCAAAAGCAAAGTGGTCGGGAAGGCAGACCCTCTAAAGGAGACACACAATCAAAGACACGAGCATGGTATCGAAGATCTGGATTTCTGATCACCCTAAGAAGGATGAGAGCATACTCTCCTACTCCAATGTCACACTCAACAATCAAAGAAAAAACATGTTCATTCCAACCTATTTAAAAATCACTAGGTGCCTAGAACATTAATGACAAACACCAAGTTTAGTTGTTTCTCCAAGGCAACCTGCAAAACCCAAGATAGAAGTTTGAGGTGCTTATTCTTTGACTATCGATTCTGCATAACACATGTTAGTAGTTTGATTTGTTTTCTTTTCCATGCATATGCCAAGATTCTGCATAGAGAATTAGTACCAAAAACCAAAAAATAGAAAACAGAATGCAAAAACAAGACAATTTTCAAGTAAAACACTACATTTTTACCTCTGTTCTAGACTTTACACAGACGCAGAAGTCATGACACAAGTGCATAAGTCATGACACAGGCACATAATGTCTTCAACACAAGCGCAGAATGCTCAACACAGGCACAGGTTGCTTCACACAGGCGCAGAAGTCTCCAGAAAACCCTACACGACCCTATTTTTGGGTTTTTTGGCCTGCAAATCAACTCAAAAGCACTCAAAGACACAATAAAGGGATTAGATGGTTAGTGTTCACATCGGGTTCACCAATTAATGTACGTTAGGAAATAGGAAATCATCACAAACAAGATAGACATACTAATCATTAGCTCAATCATGAAAGCTTAAAGGTAATGATCTATCCTAATTACATTCAATAGAGACATGAAATAAAAACATTCAAAAGTAAATACTATGCAAACCATGGGTATGATTTGAATGCTCCTTCATGCGGCTCCATTGTTCTTCTTTCTTCTCCAAATAGTTTTGTTGTGGATCTCACCTACTAGTGCATGATCATGATATGAAAGCAAGTAGACAAGATATTGCTCAAGAATACTCAAAGCGCGATTAACTAGAAATTCGATAATCTGATTAGCAATCAAGAATCAAGGGGTTTGATTGAAGAAATTCATCCAATTTATAGACAAATTGGAGAAATGACAAGATTAGCATGAAAGATTCAAATGGCAATTGCAAATCAATATGACAAATTATGCACTTTCTATGCAAAATTGATTGATTGATGATTTATGACAAGAATATGACAAATTGCTATGCAAGGATTTATGACAAGATTTTGAAATAGAAATAGACATTTAGGAGAAATTAGAAAATTAAGTTGGAAATAATGACTTGGAAATTAGGAAATTGATGAAAAATAGGTAAATTAATTAATAATTTCTCATTCATTAATTAATTTACAAAAATAGGAGGAATTAATTAGCCAATTAAATAAACATTTAATTGTGACAAGAAGACCTAGGATAAATAAATAAATTATTTAACCTAGAGGGAAAATGCCAAACAAGATTAAATGAATGAATCATAAAACCTTAGAAGATGAATTAGAAATGCAAGGATGACAATTAGGTCTTGATGTAAGACTGATTTGATATCAATTTGATCATGATTTTGAATTGATAAATGACCAGTGCTGATAAATGATTTGATTGATAAATGCGTCGAGGAACAATGAAAAATTGATCCAAATTGACATGATTGAAAAGGACAAGGATCGATGACGAATCGATCGCAATATGACAAGATTGACAAGGACAAAGATCGACCAAAATCATGATTGAAGATTGTTGTCGACAAGACCAAATTCGAAGGCGAGATGAATGAAGAATGCAGAAGAATGACTCAATGCTCGCAAATGATAAAAACCAAGTGTGTGACATAGGAGAAATGTTAATGCGACGCAAAAACCTAAAATGAGGCAATGCGCAAATGTTAAAGTATGACTCCGCAAGCGTTGACCATTTTTAGGTGTCTACAGTAGCATATGCCAACAGTGTTCTTACTCCTTCAAGTCTAGCAACAGGTGCAAAAGTCTCACCATAATCAATTCCTTCTTCTTGGGCATAACCTTTGCAAACTAATCTTGCTTTGTTCTGAATGACCTCACCTTTTTCATTTAGCTTGTTTCTGAAGATCCACTTTGTATTAATTACATTTTTGTCCTTCGGTCTTGGGACCAGTGTCCATGTGTCATTCTTCTTGATTTGATCAATCTCTTCTATCATAGCATTTATCCAATCTTCACTGTTAAATGCCTCTTTCATTATTCTCAGTTCAAATTTTGATATCAAACATGTGTTCTGTCTCAGTTTGTTCCTTGTCATCACTGGATCATCCTTATCTCCTATAATCTGACTTGGTGCATGGTGCCTTCTGACATACTTGGCTAATACAGGCTCGGTAGGCTCTGTATGATCTTCTTCATCACTCGGTAACTGGATATTTTCTTTATTTTCTTCAACATTTATCTCGGTAGCACTTCTCAGTTGCACATAGACAAATTCATCATAGTCTTCCGGTTCTTTGGAATTTCCTTCATCATTTCTTTCTGCAAATTCATCAATTTTCACATTTGCACTTTCTACTATTTTGTTAGATGATTTGATCAGACATTTAAATGCTTTGCTTCTAGAAGAATATCCTAGAAATGTTCCTTCTTCACTTTTCTGATCAAACTTGCCATTTCTATCATCTTTATGAACATAGCATTTACTTCCAAAGACCTTAAAATAACTTACATTAGGTTTCTTGCCATACTAGATTTCATAAGGTGTCTTCAAAGTACCTTTTTTCAATTAAACTCGGTTCAAGGTGTAAACAGTTGTACTTATTGTTTCTCTCCAAAATGTTTGTGGAACCTTCTTCTCAATCATTAGTGTTCTAGCACAATCCAAAATAGATCTGTTTCTTCTTTCAGCTATTCCATTCTATTGTGGAGTTCTCGGTGCAGAGACTTGTCTTTTTATACCATGATCATTGAAAAATAGGTTGAACTCATCAGATGTAAACTCTCCTCCTCTATCTGATCTATTTCATTTCAGTTGTCTTCCTGTTTCATTTTCAACTCTTGCCTTGTACCATTTAAACATTTGAAAAGCTTCTGATTTTTCTTTTAAAAACATTACTGACATCATCCTTGAATAATCATCCACAAATAATATGAAATACTTATCACCATAATAAATTTGAACTTTCATAGGACCACAAAGATCAGTGTGCACAAGATCTAAAATTCCCTTAGAAGTGTAGGACTTACTTGTAAAGCTAGATCCTGTCATCTTACCCATCTAGCAGCCTCGGCACATAGCATTCTCAGGTTTTTCAAGACTCGGTAAACCTCTTACTTGGTGCTTCTTACTTATTTTGATTAGATTATCAAAATTAACATGAAAAAACCTTTTATGCCATAACCAGGTATTATCAATCTTTGCATGCAAACACTTATTGTGAGTTAAGTCAAGGTGAAATTTATTACCTTTTGTTTGTGTCCCGATAGCAGCTAACTTTCCATTCTTGTCATGAACTTTGACAATTCCTTTCTGAAATTCTATTCGGTAACCTGTGTTGTTTAGTTGTGCTACACTCAACAAATTATATTTCAAACCTTCAACCCAATAAACATCATTGCATCTTGCATTATCAAGAAGTGTTATGGATCCTTTACCTCTTATCGGACATGGTGCATCATTACCAGATCTAACATAGCCTCCATCATAATCTTCTAACATAACAAACTTGTGTTTATCTCCTATCATATGATGTGAGCATCCACTATCTATAATCCAAAAATCATTAGTGTTTATGTGAGATATTAGGGATTTTTCTTCATAGCTTTCTTCATCCGATGCATCCTTGATAGCCACATAAACAACTTCCTCTGTATTAGTCTCATTTGATTTATCATCTTCAGATTCCTCATCAGCAATTAAGCATGTCTTTCTATCTCTTCTTCTGAAGTCTTGGTGTCCTCTGTAATGATTATCTTTTTGTCTGTCATCTCGGTAATCTCTTTTTTCAGTGAAATATTTGTCAGGACAGTTAGAAGCCATATGTCCAATCTTATCACAATTGAAACATTTCAAAGGTAGTTTTCCTTTATACTTACCTTTGCCTCTCGGTAACCTTTTGGCCAATAGTGCTTCAAACTCTTCTTTCTTTCTAATTTCTTCATAAAGTTTGTGTACCTCCTCCATGTTCTTCCGAAATCTTTCACTTGCTCCACTGTGATCTCCTTCAGAGTACTTATACTTTCTTTCATTGTAATCATTAGATTCATTCAGATGAAAAGAACTAAATGTAGATTCAACTTTATTTACCAATGACCCACTGTTATCAAAATTACTTAACTCAAATGCATGTAGCTTACCAATAGTAGCATCCAAGGAAACTGGCATATTAGGTACAGACCTCAATTCATTGATTGCAGAGACTCGGATTGCATAGGCGGGTAGAAGGGTTCTTAATAACTTACTTGTCACATCCTTTTCTTCAATAGTTCCTCCTACACCTTTGATTTGATTTACAATCTCCTTTAGTCTTGTACTGTACTGGGTTACGTTCTCACCTTCATTCATCCTCATAGATTCAAGTTGTCCTCTTAAACTATCCACTTTTTCTCTTTGAACATGTTCATCTCCTCCATATATAGATATGAGCTTAGTCCACATTGCCTTTGCATCATTGCAGCCTTCTAGATTAGTAAACTCATAATCGGTCAATGTAGATGTTATTTCAATCATTGCTTGAATATATTCTTGCTTCGCCTTTATCTCTTCCATAGTCAATGGAAAGGTGCTCAGTGCAACAAAATCATTCTCGAGATAGTATATAGCATATTCTCCAACTCCTGGTAGATGTAGCTTCATCCTTTTCTGCCATGTAGAGAAACTTGACTTATTCAGCTTAGGTGCATCCCTCTTATACATCTTTGGATCTTTAACTCAAGTGCCTTTAAACTTTCCTTTCGGAGTCCAAAGCTCTGATACCAATTGATAGTTCTGATACTTAATATAAGTACAGGTCCAATAGCCAACAAGATGAGAGGGGGGGGGGGGGGGGGGTGAATCATACGAACTTAATCATCCATAAAAAACATCAAATTCAACCTTGGTAACATATATATTAGTCATATAACCAGAAACTGTCAAACATGCAAACTCAAAAGCATATGAATAATATAAACCTCATAACACTAGATTTAATGTAGAAACCCAAATAGGGAAAAACCACTATGGGATTTCAGACCCACTAAGAAATATAATCTTTTAGAGTATGCTCGGTTAAAAGTAAATCTTGTTAAAGATTACAAACACATTGTTAGATATGACCCGGTTAAGGTATTTCCCTAAGATCTGTTAGGATCTTCACTTTGTTAGAAGTGACCTTGTCAACGGATTTCAAACACTCAATCAGAATGTCACCTTGTTAGAGGATTTACATATAAGACTGTTAAGTCCACTCGGTTAAGAGATTTCCTGTCACTTTCACAAAATAACAGTAATACAATCTGTCTACAACTTCACATTTAAAATGTTGAAGAAGATTCCTATTTGTTCAATACAATCTAGACATAGAACTAATCTTGTCTATCTGCTGGGCATCAATACTTTGTTATTCTAACAGGTCTTCAAGCTTCTATGCTTGGTTATCACTATGTAGCATCCCTATACATACACTTGCCCAGATATATTGTTTATCAATAGTTTCCTATTTATAAACAATCTTTTAACTACTTAATCTCATTGATCACATTTCCCATGATCAATCATAGCCATCAGATCTTTTAATCTTGTGCAGGTTCATTGTATCTTTCAATCTGAAAATGTTTTACCCCACCTTGGAACTTGCACATTCACCTTGGAACTTGTGTTAGGGTAATGCTGTTCAATCTGAGCTGTAGATCTTCTTGTCGACTTTCCATTGCCTTAGATTCGCTTAACAAACTTCTTCCACAACTTACCAATCATTGATCTGCTCCAACTCATCAGCTTCTTTCATTAAATATCACATGTAAACATTTAATGCATTTTGTTATAGCTCGGTTACAACTCAGTGAATACTAAACTTCACTCGGTTGACATTCTATCTTGATTAACCGACTGCGATAACCTTAGGGTTTACTGACTAGGTTCTTTGCTTGATAACATAGTATAGTATTAACCTTTACATTTTACAACATATGTATGATGTTAAAACAATCTAAAACATCAAGATCTCATCATTGTCTAACTCGGTAGTAGTTGCCCATTGAATATCTTATCCCCTTATTCATCATATTCTTTCCTGTGTCCTTACCAACTTCTCTATAATCTTCATATCATACTTCTCAAGATATGGCAACATCATACTGAATTAGAAAATCAATTTCTTGACATCAATGACAAAATAATAATATCAAGATAGTAAACCATCTTTAATCAGTTATGTCCATAATCATCAACAACCTTCTCAATATCCTTATAATGTAATATTGAAAAAATGAGTTGCATCTTTGAGAGGCTGTTCACTCTTCCTCCGCTCACATCTAAACTTGAATTGTTCCATATTCTTCTTCCATACAAATTGCATGAAAGCCCCTATTGTAACTAAATTACTGTCAGCCAAGAATTCTTCACTAGCTTGTTTAATAGTAAGGTCCAATTCTTGGCACTTTAGCTCACCATCAGTCAAATCCATTTCAGCACTAGGTGGCTCTTAAGGCATCCCCTCTTGGGTCTCCTCATAGGTATAGGAAATCTCACCGAGACTCCCTAACTATAATAAATGTTCAGCCACCACTTGCTCATCTCCAATGTGGATAGGGGACTGAGATGGAGAATATTGAGCTTCATCAGTTTCAACTTCCTTTCCCACTCTTTGCCTTTTAGGGGAATCCTGAATGTCAATGACATCTTCAATTTTCCTTTTCCCTTTGAAGTGGAAGGCTCACCTATCACTGACATCATCATAGTGTACTTTGACTTCTTATGCATTACAGTCACTAGGTGGGATAGCCTAAGCAAAGGTAGCCTTAGCCAAGACCAACTTAACCCTATCAGGATCATTTTGCATTATAGCCTCCCTTTTTTCTTTTAAGTTCTGCTTGAGGTCTTCAAAATAGAGAATCAAGAATTTGATTTTCTCCTCCAAAGGGTTGAAGCTAGAAAGAGGGTCATAGCTACTATCAAATTGATGGATAAAATCAAGTGCCTTCTTACACGCAACCCACTTCTCCTTCCTTAGTTCTTGCTCATCTAAGCTGATTTCATTCCTAATTAAATCTTCAGGGAACTAAAATTGGTGAGGCCTACCTCTACACACTGCTCTCTTTCTGGACATGCCATTGAAAAAGTCCTCAGGGTCTGCACATCTAGAAACTATAGTTGATAGCCTATATGGCTTAAGGAATTCTTTAAAATATTTTCATCCACCTTTAGTGATTACAAAATGGTGGGCCATGGTGATAGTCGAGAAAATGGTCACTTTACCCCTATTGGTTATCTATGCTTCTTGCACTCATCCAATTTGTCTCAATACTTCTGCAATCCCTATCTTTAATGGGACCTGATAGGGCAGTAAATAGGGGGTACCTCTAAAACCATACACTCTGAAAATAGTAGAAACAGGGTACAAATACATATCTCCCCTATTGTGAACAATCTTAATATCCTTTGCAAACTCCTTAGGTCTAAGGAATTCCAAATGAGCCTTAGTAATTCTAGGGTTTTCTTTGCATAAAATAATTCTAATCTTAGATGCAAAGCATCGATGAAACTTCAAAAAACTAACATCTTCTCTATCCCAGGATAAGAGAGTGCTCCAAAGTTGAACAGGTATCTCTTCCCTATCCTTTACCTTGATCAAGTCCATTTCCTTTGCAAAGTAATCAGCACCTTTGAACAAGAACATGCACATTAACATGGAGTACCATCCAAATGGCCTATCCACCTTACCATTTTTGATCCCTACTAGCCCTTTATGAATCGCATTAGTAAGGTATGGGGCATAATCAAATGTTATTGCCAGGGAGGGGTTTAGAATTTGTGCAATCATTAACATGTAATGGGTTGGCATGTTCTTTTCAGCATCCTCTCCAAAGATCTCACATAGTGCCCAATACATACCCTTAGCTCTCAGAGTAAATAAATTGAGGGAAAATGGTTCCATTGTGTTGGGGCCTACAACTGTTAATCCCCCTATCTTAAAAAAGAACTCTTTAAATGGGCCACTACTAAGATGATCCCTTTGTGCATTGTAAATCTGGGCTAATGACTCAAAGTCAATAGGCTCTAACAAATTGGAGGCCTCATTGAGTTTAAACACATTCCTGGATTCATCTTCTTTTATTTCAATCAAGACTAATCCCTTTACATTCTTGATGCATTTTTCTACAGGGTCATAATTATGTGCTATTAGGGTCAATAGATCTACATCCATGAATACACTAGGGACCATAAGATTTCCTACATCCAATTCCCATATGCTATTCAAAGGAGCTGGGGAATGTCTCTGCCCAAAACTGACTTTGAATAATCCTAAACCTGATATCCCTATCTCAGGGTCCCTTAACCAATTGCCTTTATCATATAGGCCATCCCCAATTTTCAGACGAGGGTTCTTTGGTACTAGCTCTTTTGCCTTAGGCTTGACATTGGTAAACATGGTTAATTGTTCTAAAACATCATCACAAATGTTCCTATCTTGATAATTCACTTTTCCTGTCAGCTCTCTTCTTGGTGCCATTTTGAATAAGCAACTATACCACTTGAAACTAGCACATACCTCTAATGAAATAATTCACACAACAATGACTGGAAACAAACTAGAATTATCAAGAAAAGCACAAAAAACTTGATTATTCACCTGAAAAGAATCATCCGCACCAATTGCTCTGCAACAGACTTCGATGAAATGATACTAACAATCAAGTTGATGCAGACTCTAAAGGACAAGTTGGCATTGAATTTTTATAAATTAACTCCGTATGCTTCGGCTATATTTTCAGAATTGAATTCACCAAATCGAATTCAAAACTGACTCCAACGGGTCATAACTTCTCTGAGTCTTTCCTCTGTTTCGGTCTTTCGCTATTTTATAGTGCATAAAAACTTTGTACTTTTCTTTCGTGAAACAACACTAGCCGTTGGATTACAAGAGCTTACACTGCCTTTACCTCCATCTGATCTCTCTTTGTTAATGTTAGGCCCCACCTTCTTTTCGCTATTTTGTGGGCTTTAACACTCATGTACTTTTCCTTCACGAAGCCATGCCAACCATTAGATCAAGCTCTAATCACCCAGTCTTTAACTCTGACCAGGACCGTCAATCTCACTTATTAATCATGCCTCATCTTGACGGCTTACAATTTTTGCCATTTCGTAGAGACTAAGTTGCAGGCATCTTCGAGCCATGAAACAATGAGAACCGTTGGATAAAGCACAAGGTGAATACCTTTTAACAAACATTAAACCTTTCAAGTGGGCCCTTTATTTTTGGAGATCATTTACTTTACCTAGTCATCAATTAACAAATGCCACATGGCAATCATCCATTAGCTCAGGAAGTTCCTCTGGGTTCCATTCTAAATTCACCACATGTTTCGCTTCACCATTCTCCACATAACTGCTTGTTACACCTAGACAAGCCCTCAACTACCCTTCAGAGTCACATGGCATTTGACATATCACTATCAAATTCTATGAAATGCACCAACTATCATGCCACATCATGCTTTCATGTGATATCCACCTTTTTTTGCTTCTTCGCGAACACTAATCTTTGTTTAGCTTGTGGCCATGAAACCATGAGAATCGTTGGATCAAAATAGACTTGATCGGCTTTTAACTTCGTGCCTTGCCTATCCTTTGGGCCCACCAGCCCTTTTCACCATTTCACGATGACTATCTTACTAGCATCTTAACTTCACAAATCTATGCGGGCCATCAGATATCAGGAACTTGCTGGTTGTTTATCTTTGTTGTGACCACCCTGCCCGGGCCCATTGCGGACCGCCAACTGGGCGCCCTGTCACTGCTCTGTCATCACTAGCTGGACCTACCACTTTTACTGCCATCTTTAGTGGGACCTGCCACCTTTTCACCACTTTGTGAAAGGTAGAACATGTGCATCTCCTGACCGTGAATCAATGCAAGCCATTAATCCTTTTCCAACCCAATCACCCTTTAACCAAGGAAGATCGCTTGTCTTTGGGACCCGCCATGTGTTTTCATTGTTTCATAGAACATATACAATGTGCATCTTGGGCTAGCGAATCAATGCGAGCCATTGGATCACAATCAAGATGCAATTCTTTTATCCGATGGTCAGTCCATCTGGTCGGGCCTGCCTATGCCTTTTGCTATTTCGTGATGACTAAATTACTAGCAACTTCTATTAATGAAGTAATGACAATCACACGATCAACCAAGAGTTGCACAACACTTACGGGGGCCGACAAACTTTAGAACAAGATAAAGGAAAGGCACATAAAATTTGAAATATTAAGAGATTGCCTTAGGGAGATACCTAATGGGGGGACACTTCTTATGACAGACCGACCCTTGTTTAAGTGAATAAAGTAACACAGAAATAGAATCATAAAGGTTACTCTCAAAAAATAAAAAGGGTTAGAACTCAAACCCTAAACCCTCTTTTGACCTAAAACAAAATAGAGGCAACAAGGCAATGCCAGACTCAAAATTTTATACTTTCAGCCAATCATGGGACAAGAATACCCATTTTTAAAATAGTGATAACACCTTCCTTTAGAAAATTAAAGCAAACATGTTTAAACTTTTGCTTACCTTTATCCTTTGGTGCCAGTTGCTTCTTTGATGCTCCATATTTTGTTCCAAAGGTCTCACCTTCCTCATAGTCAGAGAAACCAAGTCCATTGGTATTCTTTACCAGTTTAGTTGTTTCAAGCTTTTGCTCTAGCTAGACAGTGCTCTTATTGAATTTGGCAAGTATTTTCTTTGACTCGGTAAGTTCTTTGGCAATAGTAGCATTGGATTCCTTTAGGGTTGCATTCTCAGAAACAACCATGTGTAGTTCACCTTGCATTTCTTCCTTTTCCATTTTATTTTCATGAAGATGAGTGGTAAGTGCATTGATCTCTTGCTTCATCTTGGAGATATCATGATCTTTGTCTTTTACCGGATCTTCAGCTTTCCTCCGATTCTCAAGTTCTTGACACATTCTGATAGATAGTCCTTCAAGTTCCCTTGTTAGGTTGGAATTGGACTCATTCATTTTTTCAACTTCTTGAACTAGGGCTTCCATGTCCGCTTCATCAGAAGAACTATTTTCAGTTAGCTCCATCATTTTTTCAGCATGTTCTCTTCTTTTTGCCTGAGAGGCCTTATATTTGACTTTAAGTTCATCATAGGCTTGCTCAGTCTGAGTGAGACAATGAGTAAGTTCCTTCACAGTGTATTCCTCCATATCTCTTTCCAAGTGGTTAGACTTATAGAAAGGTTGGCTCTGATACCAATTGATGAATACTAAGAGGGGGGTGAATTAGTATACCAAAAAATACTGAACTCAAACATTTTAATAGTGTAGCAGTAAACCGGTATAACAGTTTAACTAACAAACTGGTTAACACAAACACAAACCAAACAACAAGGCATTCACCCATAGAAGCACAATCACCATAACACAAGAGATTTTGATGTGGAAACCCAAATGGGAAAAGCCATGATGAGATGTTACTCACAAGTAACTATCTGCAGAATAGTAACCAGACCGGTTAAGGTCATACAATGTTCTTTACTAGAAGAGATCCTGTTAGGAATCTCAATCTCTATTAGGAGATAAGTCTGATTAAAGACTACCTTGTGAGAGGATTTCAGATCCATAGATGTGAATCACCTTGTTAGAGGATTTACAAAGGCTTTTATGGGCCTACCTGGTTAAGGGTTTTTGAATTGTCAAAGATGTGAGTAATCAACAAGTGATTGATCTAGCAAATGGCACAGTCTTCTTGGTTAGATCCATGGTAGCTCATTGCTAATGCATTTTAGCATTACTTCAGTCTTCAGTAAATCCATACTTTGTTATAGCACACAGACTTGATCTTCTCTCTTAAGATCTCACATACAAGAACTCATGAACCACCAAAATACCCTAACAACTACACATGCTAAAACCCTAGACATGATGTCCTTAAAAGGAATCTGATTTCATGTCAGTCCAATAGGATTACATTGCATGTTCCTAGGTTCATTGCATCTAGACACATTTGATAAAATGACACAAAATCACCGTCAAAGTGTCGGTGGATGGTAACTCATCACAAAAATATACTGGTTGGTAACTCATCATAGAGTATTACCGGTTTATACAACTTTACCAATTAACAGTTGGTAACTCAGAGTAATACCGGTTTAATTATTAAACAGATTACCGGTTTGACAAAAATGAAGACTGGGAAAAAGATAACTACCACTTGAGATCCTCGAACCGCTTGAGGTCTTCATGCCGCTTGAGATCTTCATGCCACTTGAGATCGATAGACACCTTTTGCGAAATACCGATAGTCTAGAGACTACAACATAATACTGGTTGAGCATAACTCATACATTCAAAAAGTGATCACATAGCAAGTGTGTGTCCATCAATGACAATCACAACATAATCATCAAAAATACCAACATTCCCTATCATATGATATAGAATGATTTATGTACTGTTCATCCACTTTCACATTAGCACTCTCCACAATTTTCTACAATCTTTTGTTATAACATCTATATGCTTTTCTCTGAATTGAATAACCAAGAAACATCCCTTCATCACATCTAGGATCAAACTTTCCAATTGAATCATCTCTTTTGATATAGCATTTACTTCCAATAATTATGAAATACATAACAATAGGTTTATGTCCAACCCATAGTTCATAAGGGGTTTTACTCGTTTCACCTTTTATGTGAACTCTATTGAATGTGTAGACTTCTATACTCACTACTTCTCTCCAGTAGATATGAGGTAATCTAGATTCCATCATCATAGATCTTGTTACATCCAAAATGGTTCTATTCTTTCTTTCCACTACATTTTGTTGAGGGATCCTAGGTGTAGATAATTCTCTCTTGATTCCATTTGTCTCACAATAACTACTAAATTCATGAGAAGTGAACACGCCACCATGATCTTATCTTAGACATTTTATTTTCAATCTAGTTTCTGTTTCAACCTTTGGTTTAAAGATCTTGAATTTCTCAAAAGCTTCATACTTCTCCCTTACAAAAGTCACCCACATCATTCTAGAATAGTCATCAATAATCAACATGAAATACCTATCACCTTGAAAGCCTCTAGTCCTTGCTGGACCACATAAGTTAGTGTGAATCAAATCAAGTACATCATTAGATTTATCATGTATGCTCTTAAAACAACTTCTAACTTGCTTACCCAATTGACATTCCTTACATACCATATTATGAGGCTTCATAATCTTAGGTATATCTCTAACTACCTTAGTTGAACTAATCTTAACAATACAATCAAAATTAACATGACACAACCTCTTATGTCATAGCCAACTCTCATCATTATGAGAAAACAAGCATGTCTTATTACTAGTGTTCAATTGAAAGATATTACTTCATGTCTGAATACCGGTTGTAATCTCCAAACTAGTCTTGTTAATGATTTTGCATTTTCTCTCTTTAAACTGAAGTTGAAAACCCTTATCAACCAATTGACCAACAATCAAAAGATTATGCTTTAAACCTTCTACATGATAGACATTATCAATATTATGCTTGCCATCCAAAGAAATAATACCTCTACCTTTGATCATACATGCCTTGTCATCTCCAAATCTGACTTGACCGCCATTGTATTCTTGTAGGGACATAAATTTACTTTTATCTCCAGTCATATGATGTGAGCATCCACTATCAATTACCCATTCATCCTTATCTTCAAATTTTACTGTTAGAGCCTTTTCTTTATTTTTGATAGTCAGTTCCAGTTCATCTTCCTTCAAAGAATATAACACCCATTCCTTTCCATTACCGGATCCACTAGCAGAGTCTTATGTTAGTTCATTTCTAGAGTCATCAGTTACTCCTTCCTCATTTTCTATGTAGCACTGTTTTCTTTTCTTGAATCTATATATGTTCTGGTTAGGCTTAAAAGATTTCTTAACTCTTTCCTCAAACCTTGCATTCCTTTCAAGACATCTAGATGCAAAATGATAAATCTTATTACATGCAAAACATTTAAAAGGTGTTTTTCCTTCATACTTACTTCCAGTTGGTCCTTTAGGTACTCTTCTAGCAAATAAGGCTTCAAGTTTCTCAAGTTTTTCATCTTATTTTCTTATGTCTTCCAATTCTTTTGCATATAGGGCTTTCCAATCACTTTTGTTAGTAGATGATGATGGTGATGCATGAAAAGCAGGTTCATACTTTACAACTCCAGAAGATCCAAATTCTTCAAGTTGAAAAGCAGATAATTTCCCAATCAGAATGTCTCTGTTAACTGAAGTGTTTTCCATTGTTCTTAACTCATTCATTGTAGTTTCCTTCATCTTGTTATCTGGTGGAAGGGATCTCAAGACTTTGGAAACTATTTCATTTTCACTTAGAAATCCTCCACAATATTGAATTCCCATAACAATCTCATTTACTCTTTCCATAAACACAGCGATTCTTTCATTATCTTCCATTTTCAAGTTTTCATATCTTACCTGGTAACCATCAAGTTTAGCAATTTTGACAGTAGGATCACCTTCATTCAAAGTTTGCAATTTGTCTCACATAACCTTAGCTGATGATTTATAAGTCAATCCCATGATCTATTGATCAGTAAGTGCACATAAGAGGGCTTCTCTAGCTCTGCAATATGTTCAATATTCTTTTCCAATTTTGCAGGAGTAGGATTGCCAGATGCTGGATCATAAGGTGTGTATCCTTTCTTAGTGATCTCCCAAATATCCTTGCCAGGACATCTAAGATGAGTCTCCATTTGAATTTTCCATATCCTATAATTTGTTCCATCAAGCTTAGGGATTTATCTTTTGAAAATAGTTGTCGGTGGATTAGAAGTGTTAGTTGCCATAGGATCTACCTCAAGCATTTAAGCTTCTACAAAAGAGGACCAAAGATTTGATACCAATTGTTAGGATAACTAGTGAACAACTGAGATGAGGGGGTGAATCAGTTGTTAACAACTTATAACTTTTAATCCACAATACAACCTTAAACAAATCAAGTACCGGTAAAGCACATACAAATGTTGGTAGGATTAGATACCGGTAAATAGTACAACTTAATAATTAACCAGATAATCAAAGCAAAGAAACCATACCACAAAACACCATTATTTGTATGTGGAAAATCTGAAAAGGGAAAAACCATGGTGGGAAGCATACCCATAGTTAGATGATACTAGTCAGAAAGTATGTGATACAATGAGGGGCCTACACTTGTAGGAAGGCACATTGCCTAGAGCATACTGCTCATTACAAAAGAGTCTCATTGACTACAGAGAGGCTACAACCATCTCAAGATAAATGGACAACAATCCAATAGGGTGAATTGTTATAAATAGCATCTACCATGCCTGATTACAGTCCCGAGTAAGCTCAATGTTGGAGGACTAAATCCTCTTTTGAATCCAATTCGATCACCAATGATTGACCAACTCCTTTGCCTGAATGCTTTTAGAATACTCGCTATTACATTCCTTGACCATGACCTTTTTCATAACCATGATACTCTACAAAGAGTTTCTACCTCTTATTTATACAAACCCTAAGGCCTAAGCCAATTAGGTCGGCCACCTAAAAGCTATTATAATAAGATCATTACATAATTCCATTTTTCAATGATATGCCATGTCGGCTTAAGAACAAAACAGTAATAAAAAATCCATAAATCATCTTGAAACATCTTGGTAACATGTAGAGTACACATTAGCATGATACTAGTCCATAACCTAGATAGGTACCAGACCTATTCTAGGTCCACCATGCCAAAGAAATGTCTTCAAATAGTTGAAGCATGATCATAGAACATCTTCAGCATCCTGAAATCCATGAAGAAGTTGCACCAACACTAATTATGCATCTTGTTATGATTCCTCAATGAAAGCTTTGTCAGTAAAGCCTTAAACCAATGCTGGTAAGGGTTTACCAGAGTGTATGATAACCAAAAGATTCTCATGGAGCATATAACACATGAAATCAAATGTACTTCACGGATCCAAACATTCCAAAAGTGTCCAACAGATAGTCTCTTGTGTCGGTAACACTAGATCTTCTACCGGTAACCAAAACCCGTCTGTTGGTAATTAACCATAACAACTAGTATTGACATCAATGACAAAACATCAATGCAACATATAATCAATTCATCCATAATGCCAACACTTATATCCTTGGAAAAGCCATAGTATTAGTAAGAGACAATCCACAACCTTCTGAAATAGGTGAACACACCCCATCCTTGCCTTTCTAGTCAAAGACATCCTGGAGATAGCATCTCTAGTCAGAGCCATCCTGGAAAAGCTAAAAGAAATGTAACCAAAAGATAAAATCAAAAGAAAACTAATACTTGACACTAACATAAGCTATAATCCTCAAGTTATTTGTGTTTCTTTCCATATATGTTAACATGTTTGATCTGGTCACAATGTTGTTTTTTTGATAAAGGAAAGATAATGTTGAAAAAGCATGTTGTTGCCAAAGTCTTTAGAGAGATTTGATTTGTTGAAATCCCATTGTTGATTGTGTCTCATTCAAAACTGACTGAATCATGAAACCGATACGCTTATTATGGAGAAGAACAAAAATTTATTGTAGATCGACAAAAAAAGTGACCTTTTATTGTAGATTGTATGTGAAAAGGAGTAATGAAAAGATGATGTTCCTTGGAACATGTGATGCTTAGGGTTCCACTTCAATCACTAGGTTTAGGATTTCGCCTTAGTTACAAATTGGACTTGATTTATTATGGAAGGGTGCAAAGAGGTTTATTATGAATGGTGAGCCAATCTTAGGTAGAAAAATAACAAGCCATGATGGGAATAGGTAAATTTATTATGGGATGGTAGGTTGTGAGTGTGTGCAAAATGAAAGGATGAGATTGAATCCTGAAGGAGGGAGGAGAAAAGTCTCTACACATGGCATGAGTAACCCAATTTTTACCATGGCACTTGTCCAAAGCACCACCGAAGTGGTTTTCACCATTGGATGAATTTATTTCTCGTTACATTTTTCAATTTTATCCATTTTTTTGTGTCACAAGGTGCCTATTTGTCAGATTTTCACCATAGTGATAAAAAAATTTATAATTTTTTTGTATTTTGGAAGGTGCATGCTATTGATAGGATCCTCCAAAGAAATGTTGAAACTACAAAACAAAAATAAAAATAGAAAGAAAATGTTTTTGGTTGATACAAGATTGCCAAGAATTAGGGATTCTCCTACATCAAACATCTGGGGTTGATTAAAAAAAAGTGAGTCCCTCACTTTGCAGGGGTCAGAGGAAAACCAAGATAGTATGCCTTTGTCTGAGAAATCCATGATGAGTCTTCAATTGTTCTACCCTTCCACTTCACAAGGTATGCTCTATATTGCTTGCCTCGAGTGTTGCATCTAATTCTATTATCAAAAACATCTTCAATCTGGTTTGGTACCCTCTGGGGCATCTACTTCTCCAAGTGTTTTGCATTGTATTCACTAAATTCAGCCTCATGATACTGATGAAGGTCTGCAATGTTGAATATAGGTGAAATACCCAAAGTATCTTGTAACCACTTCATATGTATTTATGAAACTAAAACTCACAGGATGTATCAATTTTTTCATTTTATTTTACATTGTGGAACAATTCCTCTCAAAATTTGCATGGTGTGGGATAGCGCAGTGTGTCAAACTTATTTTGTTTTTGTTACCTTGCAAGGTTAACTTACTCTCGACTAACACACCGTGGGATAGTGAGGAACCAAATTGCTTCATGGTTATGTTAACTCCACAAGGTCATCTTATTGTTGACTAACCTACCATGGGATAGCAGGGAATCTCATTTGTTTTTCTTAAATGTTATCCCATAGGGTCTTTTTACTAATGACTAACATGTTGTGAGATAGCTGAGAAACTAATTCGTCACTATGGAATCTACCCCCAAAGACTTCTATCACAAGTCTTTCTTGTTGCGGGATGGTGGGGTGACATAACTAGCGTGTTAATGACTTTCCTTGTCACAGTTTGTAGTTTTATAGATAGTGATAATTTGTGTGTTATGCACTCCTCTTGTCCTATCACAATAGCCTTTGATCAATGCAGAGAGTATACCATGAGGTAGCACTAGTGATAACATGGTGTGTTGTGCACATATCGATGTAACAAAGTGCAACTAGCATGACATGTTAGTCAAACTGCAATCATACTTTTTTTTAATTTAGATCAGCTCGCCCAATGCATTCACCACACTATGACCTATTTCATCCTTATGCAATTGCATGTCACAATGACACACTTCAATATTTCCTTATGTCTATAACTTGTGCGACTAACATGATGTGTTATACATTTCTACAAATGCACTTGCTCTTTATGTTTCTCTCTGTGGCACTTATCATCTCTGCATCTTTGTCCTCCAAATGTTGACATCAATGACAATCTAATGCCAACAATCCCCCCCTTTGGCATTGATGTGAATTGTTGTCACTAAATTTTGCACCTTGTGATGATCAACCCTGATTATCGAACTTGTGAAACACAGAAACAACCTCCCAAGTCTGGGACTTGTAGATTGTGAGGTTGAGTTTCTGGAGAATAGGCCAACTTCCTATTAAATCTTAGTGCAGGAGTTGGACAAGACCAACACTGGTAAAACTAATATATGCTTTGATAGGGAAAAGGGAGAGAGAGAGAGAAGGGTTGCATGATAGAAGGGGAAAAAGGTTTGCACCTAGACTGAAAGTTGATCTACCCCCACTTGTAACTAAACAAGACATCAATAAAATTTCCCAAAAGATACACTAATTCCTATCTAATTCTAGCTTTCTAAGACTGGATCAAGATTGGAATTCTTAACAATGGTAGATGAATGAACAATGTTCTTAGATGACACTCTAAGAGGAGTCAACACTATCACAAATGTTGAGAAAATAAGAAAAAAATGCATTCACACAAGCAGGTAAGAGAATTACACAAATTTGCACAAACTGAAACAAGGTAAGGCAAGCAAATTCTATGGGGGCCAATGAAAGAACAAGTTGTGGCCTTCGGATGGGATTTTAAGTTGATATTGACGACCAAGATGCATTTGAGGGAGGATAGGCCTATGGGGTGCACAAAATCATTCACCATCACTAATGTGGCTACTGAGTCAAAGAGCCCATCATCTAGCCTTCAACCATCTTATCCTGCACTACCCGCTTGGACCTCCACTTTCCTCTACGGGATAATGGGGGAAGTCATTCCCACCATATTTTCTTATCTTTCACTAGCCATCCCTTGTGACTTTCTTTGGTGTGGGATAAGTGTTAGGATTCCTAAAGATACTAAGAGGGGGGGTGAATCAGTATCTAGCTGGTTGACAGATTTTCTGATCTTATTAAAAAAATTGCATATTAAAATAGTGTACCGGTAAACAAGAATTAATGGAGTAAATAAGAACAATAAGCACAACATAGAAAGCACACCATAACACAATATTTTTAATGAGGAAACCCAGTGTGGGAAAAACCTCGGTGGGATTTGTGACCTACAATATTCAGTCACTGGCCAATGAATGGATATTACTTACAATAGGGGCCTGCACATGCAGGAAGGTCAACTGCCTAAAGCTCACTGCTTAATTACAAAAAGGAAGTCTCACTGAATTACAAAATGGATTATGCAAATCCAATATAATGTACTGCTTCAGTTCAACATTTGCTATGCTAGGTTCAGTATCGGTTTAAGCTCATACAATAACCATAAACTTTACTCCAAAATCTACCTTAATATTTGCATGTTACTTTTGCAGTAATCTTCCTATGTTTGCATCTATCTCCTACTTAAATGATCTACAAGATCTCATACTTATATATGAGTCTTATTACAACTTGCCTTGTCATCTTAAAAAGATATTACAAATAAATACAAAATTCAATAAACAAAATCATGTCGGCCAGGGTGCCGGTAATCATCTTTGCCGCTGCCGGTAAACTATATGTCGGTGTAGAGTCTATCGGTGCCAATGTCTGCCGGTGTCATAAGATTGCAAGGTTTCCATCAATGACAATACCTTCAATCACATACAATTTATCACTGGAGTGTGTAATGCCAACAATCTCCCCCTTTGGCATTGATGGCAACACCCATGAGAAAAATCCAAAAATGTATCCAAAATTGAAGTCCAAACTTTTTGCCAAAACTATGTGCTCCCCCTAAGTAGATGATCTCTTCTATCCATTATTTTTCTCATTCCTACTACTCCCCCTTTGGAATCAATGACAAAGGTTTTCAAAAATGTCAACTGAGTGTAGTTATCAGTTGGAGCCCTGTAACCAGTTGGTGACAATCTGAAATAGTTCTGTAAGTACAAAATTTAGGCTCTCAGTGAACCTTTCACTATCCTTTAGTGTTGCTTCTGTCCTTTGTATTGTACCAGTGAGGGTGTGAATTTTCTCTTCAGGTGTCTTCAGTCCTGGAACAAGTACCTCTGAAATCTCTTTTCTCAAAGAGATGAGGATGTCAAGTTTTGGACCAAGTTTGCATTTCAGTTCCTTAGCCTTGAACTTTATTCTTTCCTTTTTCCTCTCCAATTTCTCAAGTTTTTCTTCAAATTCTGCTATTTCCTGCTCTATAATTGATATTGGTTCAAGTGAACCGATGAGATTATCAAAAATATTATTTATTTCTTTATGTGCTTCACTGATTTTCTTGTCTATATCCATTGTCAACATATAAGTCTTGCATGTATCCATGTACAACTCTTTAAATTCCATTATTGTTTTGCTAAGTGCCGATAAAAGGGTATCAATGTGTCCCATGCACTTCTTTATTGTCTCATCAAATAATTTCTCCTTTTCCTTATTCATTTTCTCATTGAATGTCTCCTCATTAATCTGATCAACTGTCAATAGGTTGTCAGTGATATAGTTAGACAATGTGTCTAGTTGACTCAAAAGAATCTTTATTTTCCACATTGCACTTGGGTGTAATCAATTTCAATAAAGGAATTGTGTCATCAATAGCCTTGTATGCAAGTGCATTGCAATCTGTGATTTTCTTGATCGAATCTAATATTACCTTTGTTACATTTGTCGGTTTGAATTCTATCATGGAAGAACCAGATGATTGTCCAACTACCTTAATGATCTGCATTCCGCCGGTGTGAGTAACCTCTTTTCTTTTGTTGACCTCTAGTAGGTCGGTTTGAGTCTGCATCTCAACTAGCAAAGGTTTGGGTTTCTCAGCTATTATCAGTGGCACTATCTCTATCTCAACCTTTTTCTCTTCATGTTTCTCATAATGTACTTCAATATGTTTCTCTGTGCTTTCTTCTATTGGTTTCTCTGATGAAGTTTCAGTATTTACTGCTAGTTTCTCAGTATGCACCTCTAAATTGTCCATTTCTAGTTTTTCTAACTCTGTTGATTTTTCAGTGTGTGCATCAATTACCATTCCAGTACCAAGGGGATCATCTGATTGTTTAGTATGTATTTCAACCCCAATCTCAATATTTCCAACTGTATGCTCAACTTGTGTTTCCATTTCAGTATTCTCAGCTGGTGGCTCAGTTGCCACATCTTTCTTCTGAGTAGTTTCTTTATCAACCACAATGTTTACCTCTTGTGTATCAATGTTCATTGTATATAACACTTCAGAATCAGGATTGATGTCCTCACGTGTTGATTCCAAATCAACATTATCAGTAGCTGGTGGTGTATCAATAGTCTGTGCCGGTGGAGTATCAGAATAAGGTGGGGGCAAGTTGTCTATCACTTTTATGCTTGGAGGTCCACCTACGTTTCCTTTACCTTTGTCCTTATCCTTTTGGTAAACTTTGAAAGCTTTGGGTCGTTTAAGTTCTTCTATCATTTCTTTCTCCACAAAGAAGATATCCCATTTATCCATCATCTCTTCAGAGATTTCATTAATTCTACTAGCCATTAAAGCTACATGCTGGTGACCAGTGGAAAATACAGTCCTGTTAGCCTCACTTATCAGTTCATCAATTTCTTCTGTTGATTTCACTGGGTGAACTGCAAGCAGTTTTTCTATCTTTATCTTCTTATCCAAATCCACAATGGCTAATCTCTTTGCATCTAGTCTTCTTTATAGGTCACTTGGTAGAACATCTACAACTTCTATCAAAAATTTCTTGTATATGTCTAAGTGTAGAATGACACTATTTTCTATGCTTTCCTTTTCTTCATTTGTAAAAGTATTATACAATTTGCTGACATTTGACAAGTTACCATCATCTGTTATTTCATTCAAAAGATTGTTTGAAGGAGGAATAAATTTTTTTTCCTTCTTCTTCCTTGGTGTTATTTTCTTTTCCGGGGGCCTTACTGGCTGTTTTTTCCTTCTTGTTCTCTTTGGGGTAGGAGCGGGTACCAGTGAAGGTTTTCTTTTCCTTTCTACTCTCTTAAACTCAGCTGGGATTTTACTGTCAGATGAAGTTCCAACTGGTGAAAGATGAGATTCTGGTTGTATCCCTTCCAGGTCACTTTCCTTAATACTAGTGATATTCAATATGTTTTCTTTGATTTTTTTCACCTCTTTTGATCTTTTCTGATATTTTGTTCTCTTTTCTTCCTTCATTTAAGGGTCTACACATTGCTCTCAATGGTTTCAACATTTCCAAATATTTCCTCTTCAAGTTCTCTAGGGGCTTCAAGTAGGGCTTTAGCATATATTTCAATTATGTTTTCATCTGCCTCATAACCCATTTATGTCACCCAAATAGTTCTAGGAACCACTGCTTCCATTCGGATTTCATCTTTCTTGATAACAAAACATATCTCTTTCTAATATTTGTCAACTATGCTTTGAGATAGTCTTTCCCTAGTCTTCATTCTAGCCTTAAATGCCTGAAAGTATTCAATTATGTTCTTTTCCCTGTCATCTCCCATGTTGGTAAAGATATCCAAAAGTTGTTTTCCTACCGGTATGTCAAAACCAAATTCTTTTCTACCTATACCTGGAAATTCCTTAGTGATGTATAGCATCAGGCATACAAGTAAGTTACCAAATCTGAAAGTACGTTTCTTGTCACCTTTAATTTTCTTCAGGTTGTCAATCAATTCATCTTTAAGCCATTCACATATGTCAATCTTAGTGTTGTTGTTCACCATGTGATGAGCACTCTTGATACATAAACTAGAAACATAGTTTAATGTGTTAGCATGTGTAGTCTTGTATCCTAGTATCATGCTAATGAATCTGACATTTATATTTTTGACATCATTTACTCTCAAGGATCTGCTATCATGGGTTGCACCGGTTAGGGTCATCACAATGTTGTTTGGAACCTTTTTAGTTTTATCAGGCCTACTACCAATGGAAGGTAAGCTAGTCAGTGCCCTAATGACTTCTCTTGTAATCTTATGGATGGAGTCAAGCCAAAAGAATTCCCCATGAACTCTGCTAAGTACAATTCTTAGAAATTCCTTGGGAAAATCAGGAATGCTAAGTATCTCTGCAAGACCTAGGGTTTCAATTATCTTGTGTTCTGATTTCACATTACCATTTACATCACAAATTATAGTCCTATACATGTTTGTTATTTCATTAGCACTAAGTTCATCAATATGACAATGTATGTATATCCTAGGGTCTTCAGCATAAGCATCTCCTTTGGGTATTTTAGAGAATGCTCCTAGGGTATCATCCTACTTCGCTATTTTGGGTATGATTTTAAATACGGGCCTAGGGCGTTTAATCACTTCAATTATAGTAGGGTTTGCAATGAATTCAGGTGCAGAGGAGGAAGCCATTTGATAAATACCTTAATCTGCCTTTAGGTTTGAATGCTTGATATATTATGCTTCACTTCTCACTGTGGATGCCTTGGCTCGGGTTTTTCACGGTCTTAAGAAATTTGAATGCTCGATGAGTGAAAAAGAGTGAAAATCACTTGCTTTATAATGTCATTTCCTTCAACTACCATAATAAATACTCATCGGATAAGTGAAAACTTAACTCATCTGCTAGTAAAGAAGCATTTCATCTTCTTACCATCAACCGAGGGTAAACTAGCATGATTTTCAATTAGTTGTCATACCCCCAAGAGATTTCTTTTCCTTTAGATGAAGAATCTCATGTCGATGGAGTGATACTCTGTTCTACCGATGAAGGAATAGCCTCATCAACATTCTAGTCTATCTTTCTAATCCATTGTTTTGAAAATTCTTGCCTTACCTCATCAACCTTTTCTTTACCTTTCAAAGTAGGTCCTTTGTTATTTGTCGGTGATGCCTTACTTCTACAAAATTTTGCAATATGTCCAATCTTGTTACAAGCATAACAAGTCACATTATTTTTCTGAATAGCTTTTCCATATCCTATGCCAGTATGTTCTCTGCATTGATTAGATAAGTGTCCAAATCTTCCACAAACAAAACATCTTACATTCATTTTGCAATTTTCTGAATTATGACAAATTTTGTTGCATTTAGAACATTGACTGGTGGGTGCATTAGTGTTCTGATAATTTCTAGATCTACATTGATTTTCTCTATGACCATGCTTGTTACAGTTAAATAATTTCCCAATAAATTTGTAGGCATTAGGTTGTCTTACAAGTTTACTATGGTCATGATTGTTTGTAGTACCAGAGCTTTCACCAACTTCAAAGCCAAGTCCATTAGTATCTCCATTAGGTTTCTAATTTTTCAGCATGTCATCAAGTTCTTCTGAACTTTTCATGAATTTCTATTTATGGTGATTTGTAGTAGCCAACTTATTTTCCAAGAAATCTTTCTGTCTCATGAGTTTAGTTTTATCATGTTCCAGGTGAATCAGATCTGTCTTCAACGTATCATTTTCATGACTGAGTCTTAGATTTTCATTTCCAACATCATTTATTCTCCTAGCCAAGTCATCTTCATTCTTTTTTTTGTCTTCAATGTCTTTACAAAATATCATAGTCATATCTTGCATCTCATTCCTCAAGGTCATGTTTTCTTGCTTCATCTTGCTTACAAGATCATTAAGAGTTTCTTTTTCATCATTGTCATTTTTTATCCTCTCATGAAGTTCTCTTCTTTTGATTCTAGAAATAGTAAGATTCTCCTGAAGTCCTTGAATGATTTCTTGTGTAGTCTTCAGATCATCTTCAAGTTTGATATTCTTCAACTTTTCTGCATCATAATCTGCAAGAGTTGTTTCCAATTGCTTTCTCAAATTATCCATTTGTACTGGTGTCAGGATCTCCCTCAAGTTGTTAGGATTTTGAAAAAAGAGGACCAGTCTCTAATACCAATTGTTAGGATTTCCAAAGATACTTAGAGGGGGGGTGAATCAATATCTAACCGGTTGACATATTTTATGATCTTATTAAACAAATTGTATTCCAAAATAGTGTACCGGTAAATAAGAATTAATGCAGTAAATAAGAACAATAAGCATAACATAGAAAGAACACCATAACACAAGATTTTTAATGAGGAAACCCGGTGTGGGAAAAACCTCAGTGGGATTTGTGACCCACAACATTCACTCACTGGCCAATGAATGGATATTACTTACAATAGGGGCCTGCACATGCAGGAAGGCCAACTGCCTAAAGCTCACTGCTTAATTACAAAAAGGAAGTCTCACTGACTTACAAAACAAATTATGCACATCCAATATAGTGTACTACTTCGGTTCAACATCTGCTATGCTAGGTTCCATACCAGTTTAAGCTCATACAATAACCATAAACCTTACTCCAAAATCTGCCTTAATATTCACATGTTACTTCTGCAATAATCTTCCTATGTTCGCATATATCTCGTACTTAAATGATCTGCAAGATCTCATACTTATATATGAGTCTCATAACAATTTTCCTTGTCGGCTTAAAAAGATATTACAAATAAATACAAAATTCAATAAACAAAATCCTATCGGCTAGGGTGTCGGCAATCATCTTTGTCATTGCCGGTAAACGATTTGTTGGTGTAGAGTCTGCCGGTGTCGGTGCTTGTCGGTGCCATAGGATTGCAAGGTTGTCGTCAATGGCAATACCTTCAATCACCTACAATTTCTCATTGGAGTGTGTAATACCAACAATAAGGAGGAAAGTCATATGCCCTTTGACCCTCTTATCCCACATAGCCTTTAGCCTTTTATTCTTTTTAGCTCAGAATAAGGGGAACAACATACTTGTCTTGGATAAATTATACCCCGCATGAGCCTTTGTTTGTCTTACTACGCCTTTCAGGATATGAAAATTGCCTTACCGTTATTATCTCACATGATGTTTCTTAGAACCTTTATCTTGGTGTAGGGTAAAGAGGAGCATTATCTTTTCTTTGTTCACTTATCCCGAATGACCCTTTTGATCTCTTCCTTCACATTGCGGGATAAAAAAAGAGCCTTATCACCATCTAGATAACATGTTATGGCAAACACAAGGTAGTTAATAACATGAATTGTTGATACAATATGGTGAACAACACAACATATTCTTCGCATGAGATGCTGGTGTTACTGTAGACGTATAAAAATGACCACTTTCTTTAGTGAATATTTAATATTCATTTTAACCTCATTCCTCTATTTAATTAAATTTTGTTTAATTAAATTGTTTATATTCATCTATTTGATTAAATAAGTTATTGAAATTATTTAATTAAATTCACCTAAGTATCTCATAGCCTTTAATTAAATAAATCACTTTATTTAATTAATTCCCCTTTCTTCCCATTTTAATTAAATTTACATTTAATTAGATTGTTCATTGCAAATAAATAAATCTAATTTATTTATTTAAATTCCCCACTTGTATTTATGCAAGTTGCATCTATTTTTAGTTGAAATAAAGTAATTTATTTTAATTAAAATTTCCCTCCATCCACTTGCATTCTCCTACATCTCCCACTTGCCTCTCTAAAACCCCCTTCTAGATTCTTCTAATCCCTTCCAATTTAGCCTAACCCATCCCCTAAATATTGTCACATCCCTAAGAAAAGGGAAGTCACTTCTCAAACTTTCAAAGTCTTTGAAAACCATCAAAGGCTTTATGTCTTCAACAAGTTAACATTGAAAGTCTTCTAAACCATTAATGGTTAACTCAACCCTCTTTCATGATTAGAGACTTTCCCTCTAACTCAAACCTCATGTAACCCAAGGGTCTCATCAAGCATTCATTGCTTTGACCATGGTTATTTCTTTAACCCTTGCACAAGAGTTTATGCTTTGGGTAAAAGCTTTATCCAATGGATAGCCCTAACCTAACCTTAACTCCTACCCCCTAGGGTAACCATGAGGTCTTCTCAAGCATTTAATGCTTCTTACATTTCCTCTCAAGCAGTCTTATGTTGACAATTGTCACCATTTCATTGGTGAGAATCGTAAACATGGATTGATATCTTTCAATCCTGGCCCTTGATAAGATCATTCAATCCTGACCATTCATTGCCCTGTTTTTCCTATAAATAGAGCTCTCATTCCTCCATTTTCATATCAAATTCTTTAGTATCAAACTTATAGACATTTTACTAAGAAGATAATCTAAATCATTTTTAATCAATCATTTAGCCTCTCTTTGATAGAAATAATCATCATAGCATCTTAAATAGGCATTTGCATTATCACATAATAATCATGGTAGACTAGTATAGCATGCTAGGATAGTTTTGTTACTAATCCTTTCATTTTGTTATCATATCCATGCTCTTTTAAATCATGTTAAACTTAATATCATGCATAACTAGGAATGCATCCATGCTAGATTGATCAATATCCCTCGTTTTCATGATTTTCATCCCTAAGTCACTTTGCTCAATGATCTGAGAGCAAAGGAAATGGCTTAAGGGGTCTTGTGAGATAGAGAACAATGTAACAACCCTTGGGAAGTTGAGTTATTAAATATAACTCCATAACTTGCACCAAGAGTCCCATTGGTGTGTGGACTAGTTTGAAATCACATTTTTTGTTTCATCCCCCTACTTTTCCTGCACACATTTCTGGTACCCACAGTGGGGTTTACCCCATTTATAACATCATTTTTAATGTAGGACTAACATTGCAGGCATGCAGAAAACCTAAATTAGTGCATTGGTACCATTCTTTAGTGCATTTGGGTTGTTTGTGAACACCTCCTGAGTATTGTTTAGTGCGTCGGACCCAAAAATTAATACATCTTGCAGTCTTATTAGCGCATCACTATTCCATTGGTAACTAATAAATAACAGTGCTTTGAAGTATCAGTTTAGTGCATCCAAGTAACAACTCAATTCATTCGGTCCATTCGTCAGGGCATCCATTCCTTTCTATAGCTCACTGAGTCCGAACTTTAGCGCAAAGGTTTGATAGAACAAAACAAAAATTTTATAACAGAGAAATACCATTTTCGGCTTGTACAAGCCCACCTTAGATTTCAAATTTTTACTAACATCTTTTTGTTGCAGGTTTTAATCATTTCTTGTAAGTTGAAGGAGTTACAATTAGAAAAAAAAATGTTTTTTTAAGCTTCTTAAAAGTTGGATAAAAAGAACACATCTTTCTTTTTGGCTTAAAATTAATTAAATCTTTCTTTTGGGCTTAAAATTAATCAAATCTTTCTTTTGTAGTTAAAATTTATCAAATCTTTGCAAGGTAAAAAGAACAACAAAAGACCATTATCTTGTTTTCTTAGGGAGAAAACATTTTGTTTTGGGAAGCTCTAAAAAAGAACAAGGCAACTTTTATTTACAAAGTTTAAAATGAACCTCACCATCCTTTGGTGTTTTAAAGGATCCATTTTTCTTTGTGCAAGTAAAAGAACCTCACTTTCAAAAGTTTAAGCAAAAAGAGGGAAATCATTCCCCTTTCGAATTTACATTTTGTTGACCCAATATTGCGAATTTGCTTTGTTGACCAGGATTTCTTTACTTGGATAAAAAAATCATTGATTTGGAGGTTAAAAGGAACACCATGCTTTTTTGGAGAAACATCTCCAAATATACTTTAGCAAATCAGTGAATTGAAAGGATAAAAAGAACAACTTGATTGCCTTGTCTCGAAAGTGGAAGGTATATGCTCTCCCCTTAATTGGGTGACCCAAAAGCCAAACCATTGTTATTCTTTATTCATTTCAAAGTAATTACAAGCTTTAGCAGTCCTACACTCCCAAGTTGATCTTAGAGCGCCATTTAAATGGTCAGTGAGAGGGGAATGACTTAAGTGGGAAATGACTTTATCGCCAAGTGTTCCAACCCACTATAATCAAAAGTGGAGGATGATGAAAGCCCCTTCAATGATATTTCTCAAAGATTAGCCTTCCCCTAGTATCTTTACGATACATAAAGCCTTTGTTCTAAAGGTTGGGAAGCCTCCTGAGGGAGTTTATCACTGAAAACCGAATAGGAATCTTGATTATGAACTTTAGTAATAGAAACCTTGAGTCAAGTCAGTATCCAAACATCCTCAATATTATAACTTGCAAGGGTGGGGAAGAATCCGCCCCCAAGATTAGTCACCATATATCTCCCAAGATAACTACCCAATTGTGAAGCAATTCACTTTGGGTTAATTTTTGGCAAAAGGCAAAAAAAAGGGTGCCCCCTAGGGGTGACACGACTGTTTGAGCTGATGGAGTATCGAGACTAGTGGGCTATGATATTGTTGATGACCTTTGAATAAAGCGTCTGTCTGATTTGTATTCTTTATATCCAAACCTGTGAAAACATTGGGGATTTGAACACATCCTTGCAGAACATACACTATCTATTTAATATAGGAAAAATTGGTTGTCTTTTTCATGTTGTGTTTTCAGTTTATATTTTCAAAAAATCATCCATAAAAAATCAAACAAGTGTTAAAAATTACCAAAAGACCAAAAACAGAGCAATCAGGATAGTTTAGCGCATAACAACTTCTTAGCGCATTGGAAGAATTGTCTAGAGTGCACCAACCCAAATTTAGCACTTTTATCCATCAAGTTAGCGCATAATACTTCTTTTCCTGAAATTTTTTTTACTAGTGCTTCGGGAGATCTTATTAGCACTTTCAAGCATCAGTCTAGCACATTGGGGGCAAACCTTAGCGCTTTGAGTCAGAACTTTAGCACATAGTCAAGACATAATAGTGCTTGATCATCCCTGTCAAAATAAATTTCAAAACTCTGAGTTAACATATGCAATAGGCATCTTAGTGCATAGGTGGCTTTGAATAGCGCATTTAGATCACACAATTGCACATCAGGTCTTTGTCTTAGTGCATAGGTAAAACCTAGAAAAATAGAGAGTTAACTGGGTAGTTTTGAAATTTGTTATCATCAATCTAGGATACCCTTTTGGATCCTTAGTCGAACTCACCAATTGAACATTTGAACTAGAGCATCAGAGAAGATATTTGAACAATCCAGCAAGCATCCTTGTAACAAAATTATAGAATCCAAAACTAGCTAGTGATAAAACTTTCTCCAATCAAAATCAGGTACCATCACCACATTGATCAAAAGGTCCGCCAACTAAACGGATTCCATCAGCCAAACATACCTAGTTTAAAATTAAGTCATCAAATTGAGTCTCCATATCGAGAAACTCTTATCCATATCATTTGACTCACTTTATCGTGGAGGCAAATCTAAACCTCTACTTGATAAAGTAGGCTTAATTTTTCAAATGAAGTATCTCGATCCAAACAAATCAAAGGAAACCATTGATCACTCATGTATGACCATTCCTCATATTTTTAGAAGAAAAAGTCTTCATCACAACACTAAGTTGAAGAAATGACAACCTAGTTCTAAAACATTTACCAAATGAAACAAATTTCTCTACATAAATCGTCAACTCTTCAAATCACATCACACCTTTCTCCGTCATATGTGGTTGTATCTTCAAGACAAGCAAAATGAATTTGACAAAGAACCGTTGAAAAGTAGAGCCTTTTGCCAAAAATCAGCATTGAGTCAATGCTTGAATCGTGGAGGAAAGATCAACCCCACTTTCTTCCTAGAAGTTTGCATCACTTATAACATAGCTCGATTTGAACTGCTAGCCCATGAACAAGAAGAAGAAGAGGAGTTTGTCCCCTTTGTCATGGAAAGTTTCTACTAGATGCTTGTTGTCACTTGCTCTTAATGAAACCTTTGACACTGAAATATTTAGGACAAGGTCTCAAAATTACGCTTATCAAGAACAATAGAGAGAAGAGGAAACACGTGACCTTGAAAACATACCTGAACAACATAACATACCAGAACACACCCATACCCGAACTAGGGATAACGAAAGAGAAGAACCTTTTCCTTGGCAAACAAACGTGCCCATGGTTGCTCTTACCCAACAAATGCAAATGCTACAAAGAAAAATGTAGGACATGCAATAGGAGACCACAGTACGATATTATTTAGATAAAATTTGTCCTTACCCCTTTGACAAGAGATTAAACATGATACCTTTTCCCCCTAATTCATATATACCCAATTATGATAAGTATGATGGTAAGAGTGATCCCCACGATCATGTTCGAGATTTTTGTACCATGAGCCTTGAATTTTCTCACGATGACACTTATTTGATGAGGCTATTCCCAAGAAGTTTAGGAGGGAAAACAATGTAGTGATTGTCTAAACTTACACCTCCCATTAGATCCTTTGATGAGTTGGTCAATAAATTTATCACACAATACTCCTACATTATTCAACACGCAATCACCATGTTGGATGTATGTAATACCAAATAGAAAAACAATGAAATATTCATGGTGTTTCTTTAACGTTGGAGATGCATGGTTTCAAGATATCCTCAAGATGTGTCGGAAAAAGAAAAACTGGAAATCTTTATCGATAATCTAAATAGTGAGATGAGTTATATACTCAAGCTCCAATGCATACCATCTTTTTCCAAGTTAATTAAAAATGGAATCCAAGTAGAGGAAGCATGCATCAAGAAAGGGACATTAAAGTTATTCAAAGAAGGAACTAATTCATCCAACTCTCACTTTAACAATCAAAACAACAACAACACTTTAGACAAATCTAGATTTTGGACCAGAAATAAAAACGTTGCTAATGAGGGAGGAACTGATGCTAATGATATAAAGTCCAAAAAACCAGTATTGGCTTTATCAAGTAATCCTCTGGATACCAAGAATCAAAAGGGTGTTAACCAAGGTACTAACACTTATCCGCCGAATACCAATCAGGGACCATCAAATGCAAACACCAACAACAATACCCAAGGCAACAACATAAATCGAGGAACTAATCTAAATCCCTTGGGTAACGCCAACAATTTCTCAAATAGACACATTTACACACCCTTGGGGCAATCCTTAGAATCAACATTTCATGAACTCCTGGCAAACAAGATTATCACATTGCTAGCCATAAATAATTTTTAACCCCAAATCAAACAACCTTGGTGAAATGGCTCGCATTTCTGTAATTTTCATCGAAACAAAGGGCATCACATGAATGATTGCATGAGGCTTAAAAACATTGTTCAAGATATGATTGATAGAGGTGATTTAATAGTTGATGGTCTCAAAATGAATGGTGATCATGATGCCTTTAAAAATCCTCTTCCAAATTAGAACAAAAAAGGAGCTTCATCATCAAACGATACACAGGGAGCTCACATAAATCATCTGTACAACACCACCAATCACATATTAATAGAGGATAATTAGATAAACATCATAAGGATCAAAGACAAATAAGACCATACATCAATCAATGTGACAACTCAAGCTCAAAAATATGTCTTGAAGTGGCAATAGGAGAATTCAAAATTCAAATTCTCTGCAAGGCGAGAACTCTGGTTCCAATGGTGGGAGCGACCAGATTGTAGCTGGTCCCATAGGAGAGAAGGATAAGCCTTCGGACTTTTTGGAAGCTGATGTCATTTAGCAGACTGGTGGTACTCTGCTAGAGGAGACAGTGGGTTCCTCTGGGCTCTTGGGATAAGGGTTCAGTGGGGGAACCATCCCACGTGATGACTCCAGGAGAGCGGAAAAGAACCCAAAAAATGGTCTTCCCTCTTTGGAACTAGACCAACCAATAAATCCTCATTTCCTCCTATTAAGAATATTTCTGATCCCTCTGGTGGTAAGTTTTCTATCTCTATCCCTAATCTGGTTTTGGATCACAATATAAATAGTATGTCAAACTCCTTGGTAGGCAAATTTATGGGACCGTGTCCTAATATTGAAGTTGTTAGGGCCTATGTCAAACGAAAATGGGCCCTTAAGGGAAATGTAGAAATTTGAGCCTTACCTAAAGGCCTTCTATCTTTTAATTTTCCATGCGAAGAAGATAAACTTATGATTCTCTGTGGGAGTCCCTAGTTGGTAGGAAAGATAGCCCTGGTTCTTTGTAAATGGCAACCGAACCTGAATATGAATGACTCTCTCTTGACACAAGTTTTAGTTTGGGTAAAGCTACTACGTTTGCCTCTTGAATATTGGGCAGAAAGAATCTTCTCTGGAATCACAAACTCCTTTGTTGAACTGCTTTCTATAGACCCAGTAACAGCTTCAAAAAGGAGACTCACTCATGCTAGGTTCTGCATAGGGATAGCCCATGATGCAGATATGGTGGAACAGATAGATTTAGTATCAATGATGGGAACATGGAAGCAACATATTGAATATGAATCTATTCCCTTTGCCTGCATCCACTGTAAAAAAGAAGGTCACTGGGCTAAGTCACATTCTATCAAACCAAAGGCAGAATCCAGGCAGCCTAAGTCCCATACTAAGAATTAAAGGGCGCTAGAAAAAATGGTATGGAAAGCTAAAATCTCAGAGACTAAAGAATAAAAATCAAATCATTTTAATTACTTGGGGGAGAAGAAGGAAATGTTGTTAGCCCCTATCTCTAGTCCCCTAACCCAGGAAGCTCTGAGAAATGATTCAACCAAAGTCAACTTTCTGGTTAGTTCTCAAACAGGGGAGTTTAAAGATTAGACTGAATGCCAAAATGATATAGCTAAAGTGGTAGCTGATACTTTTGAGGGAAAGGAACTGCAAGAGAAAAAAGATCAACCGAAGGAAGGAGAGATCCCAGACTCCCAAGAAGAAAAGACTAGTTCCTCTTTGCTCATGCCTAATCTTGAAATACAAGAAGCCCAAAAATGTGTAATTTTGGGTCTAAACCTCTCAGACTCAGACTGGGATTCAAAAATAGCTAATAGTGATTCAAATGCTTCCAGAACCCCAAATTGGGGAAACGAAGAAGAAATTTCCAAAATCCTTAGCAACCCGGAAGCGGTTCCTGAGATAGATGTTGAGTGGAAAATACCAAAGCATAGGAACAAGAAAGGAACTACTCCCTTGACTTCTCTTCTAAGGAAATATAGCAGAATAGCTCAAGTTGATGTTGGGTATACCTCCTCTTCCCTAGGTCGACCGTCTAATCATATAGTCAGAAACAAGGAGGCCAACAAGAACATTGCAGATGTGAAAGGAAATAAAAGAGCAAGGAAAGGAAAATTAATCCAAGAAAGTTTATGATGAAGTAATTGTTACCAAGAAAAAAGCAAAAACCTTGGAGCATCACCCAAATGTGAAGAAGGAGGCACAAGAACTTTTGAAAGGGGAAAAGCAAAGAAAAACCCCTTGTGATATTATGAATGAGGCAATACCTAAAATGAGAGAGAGAGAGAGCAAGAAGCTCTTTACAATATTGTCATTAAGAAGAAATGAGAGAGGAGACATCTCTTAAATAGAGATGAGGAGAGGAGTTACAAAGTAACTCCCAAATCTATGAATGCCACCATTCATAAAGTGTGTGTGCCATGTGTCCACATCCTCTTATGGAGGAAATCTAATATTCCTTAATAAAGGAAAATAAAAGAAATGACTTGTCCTCACACATGTACTAGAGGACAAATTACATGTAGGAATTCCAAAGGAATATCCTAAACTAAATACAAATAAACGTAAGCTAAGTAAAGATTAAATATTCTAACACCCCCCCTTAAGCTTTACTTGGGGAGCTTACAACAAACCCTTCAATGGGTTGTAATCCAAGATTTTTACAATGAAATTGGAACTTTTCTTTACAAAGTGGCTTGGTCAAAATATCTGCAACTTGGTCTTCCCCCTTGCAATAGAGGAGTGAAACTTGCTTGTCTTCAATTTGTTCTCTAATAAAGTGGTGTTGGAGAGCAATGTGTTTTGTCCTTGCATGGAAAACTGGATTTTTAGCCAAGGCAATGGCACTTTGGTTGTCACAATACAATGGAGTTGGTTCATGCTGAGGTAGACCCAAATCTTCAAGTAGTCTTCTAAGCCACAAGACTTCTTTGGAAGCATTAGTGCATCCTTTGTACTCAGCTTCAGTGGATCCAAGAGAGGTAGATTGTTGCTTTTTACTATTCCAAGAAATTGCTCCTGAACCAACAAAAAAACAATAACCACAAGTAGATTTCCCATCATTGGGATCTCCACCTAGATCGGAATCAGTAAAACCTTTTAAAGTAAAATCAGAATTTGCATCATAAAACAAACCTACATTCATTGTTCCTTTAATATATCTTAAAATTCTTTTAGCAACTTTAAAGTGTGTTTGTTGAGGTTTAGACATGAATCTTGAAACCAAACCAACACTATAAGCAATATCTGGCCTAGTAAGAGTTAAATAATTTAAACTTCCAACTAATTGTCTATACAAAGTAGCATCAACAAGAGGAGTTTGCATATCAAGCATTAACTTAGTGCCTAATTCAATAGGAATTGAAACATGATGAGCATCATTCATTTTAAACTTATCTATGAGATCTTGAGCATATTTACTTTGAGATAAGAAAATTCCTTTAGAGGTTTGCCAAATTTGCATTCCTAAGAAATAATGTAAAGGACCTAAATCAGTCATTTGAAATTTTTGATTAAGTTGAAACTTAATATCAGAAATCAAAGTATTGGAACTTGAAGTAAGAATCAAATCATCTACATACAAGATAATAATTATAATATCATCTTCACTATGTTTAATATACAAGTTAGGATCATTTTTACTTCTAATAAAGCCTTGAGAAAGAAAGAATTCATTAATCTTTGAATACCACTCCCTAGGAGATTGCTTTAATCCATAAATTGATTTCTTTAATTTACAAACTAAGTGTGCATTACCTTCTTTAATAAAACCAGGAGGTTGAGACATATAAATTTCCTCATGTAAATCACCATTAAGAAAAGCACTTTTAACATCCATTTGGTGAATAGTCCAATTCATTCTAGAAGCTAAAGCAAGCACAAGTTTAATTGTAGGCATTTTAGCAACAGGAGCAAAAGTTTCTGTATAATCTAAGCCTTCAATTTGAGAAAAACCTCTAGCAACTAATCTAGCTTTAAATTTACTAACTTGATTATTAGCATTCAATTTAGTTTTATAAAGCCACTTGCAAGAAACAAGATTTTTACCATGAGGCAAGGGAACTAAATCCCAAGTTTGGTTAGAAGTTAAAGTATCATATTCTTCCTTCATTGCTTTTTGCCAATGCGGTTGATTTTTAGCTTGATCAAATGTTTTAGGATCATTAGAATTCATAATAGTAGTCATTAAAGCATAATTACAATAATTAACTCTCCTAGCTTGAAGTTTATCCATTCTAGCTAAGTATTCATCACTATCTTGAATTAAAGATTTAAACCATTTAGGTCTTCTTTTAGAAGTAATGGATTCATCACTAGAAGAAGAGTCATGAGGAGTAGAGTTATTATTATCATCATCACTATCACTAGAAGGAATAGAAAGAGATGCATTAGGAGTAGGGTTAAGAGAAGGAGGTTGGTCCTCCACAAGCACAACTTTGGTTTGACCAAGTTCATCATCCTTCACTTTAGAACAATCATGAATGCCCTTTTCTGCAATACAAACATCTCTTGCAACTTTTACCTTGTTAGTATTAGGATTGTAAACTCTATAACCTTTAGTATTTTCATCATAACCAACAAAAATAAAAGGAGAAGATTTAGCATCTAATTTTTTCCTTTTCTCCTTAGGTTTGTGAACATAAGCTATGGAACCAAAAAATTTTAAATGCTGCAAATTAGGCTTTCTACCAGACCAAGCTTCTTCAGGAGTTTTATCCTTTAAGGCTTTGGTAGGTGTTCTATTAATTAAATATGTTGCACAAGCCATAGCTTCAGCCCAAAACTTGTAATCCATATTTTTAGCATGCAATAAACATCTAGCCATTTCAACAATTGTCCTATGCTTCCGTTCTGCCACACCATTTTGTTGTGGTGTATAAGGAATGGTAAGCTCATGTTTAATTCTAAATGATTTCAAATAAGCATTAAATGCATTATTGACATATTCTCTTCCATTGTCAGTACGAAGAATCTTAATTTTAGAACCAGATTGTCTTTCTACAAACATATGAAATTCAGTAAACACATCAAGCACTTGATCCTTACTATGAAGGAAATATATCCATGTTCTCCTTGAAAAATCATCAACAAAGGTAAGTGCATACCTTGAACCTTGGATGGAGGGATTCTCCATGGGACCCAAGAGATCACTATGAACTAGATGCAATTTAGTATATGCCCTCCAAGATTGACCATGAGGAAAGGGTTCCCTATGCATCTTACCACTCATGCAACCATTGCAAACAATTTGAGAAGGAACAATACTAGGCAATCCATCAACCATATTTTCTTTTTGCATCAATGAAATATAATCAGAATTGAGATGGCCAAGTCTTTCATGCCATATAGTAAAATCAACAGTAGTAAGCAAAGAATACTTTGGAGGAGCAAATTCATAGAACTTGAATAAGTTATCACTATCCATTTTAGCAGTAGCAATAACATGATTAGTGTTTGGATCAATGATATAACATATGCCCCTATAAAAGTTAATCTTATAATCTTGACAAAGTTTAGGAACTGAAATCAAATTTGATTTTAATTCAGGAACATAAAGAACATCATGTAATTTCCCATTAGGAACATTCACATCACCAATAGCTTCAACTTTACAACTATGATTATTAGCTAATTAAACAGGAATATTAGAAGTATCAGGATGCAAAGATTCAAAACATTCTTTATGAGAAGTAACATGTTGAGATGCACCAGAATCAATAATCCACTCAAGTGGTTGAGAAACATTATAAGTACATGTAAATGCATGACGAGATGAATTACCATTATTATTACCCTTCTTATAATGAGGTTTATGTTGATTATTTTGATTATTTTGATTCATGGGCTTTTTACCATTTTGTTTCTTAAAACAATTATTAGTAATATGTCCATCTTTCCCACAATATGTGCAATGGGGTCTTGTTTGAGAATTATTCCTTTGATTATTGTACGTATTATTATGATTATTATTATGAGAATTGTTATGATAGGATTTAGAATGAGATTGATAATTAGAAGATTTGTGATTATTATTATGATTATTATTATGATTATGATTATGTTTATTATTATTGGATCTAAAGTTATTATTATGATTTTGATTTTTAGACATAAAAGCATGTTCACTACTTTTAAGAGTACCAAATTGAATTAATTTAGCTTCCTCTTGATGCAATAAATTACGAAAAATATCATATGTTAATTGAGTAGCTAAGCTAGGAATAGCAAGTTGAGCATGAATATTCGTAATAAATTGTTGAAATTGACGAGGAAGACATTTTTTAAGAATAAGATGAATTAAACGTAAATCAGCTAGAGTAACTCCTAAACCAGTTAATTGACTATTAACAGAATCAAACTTTAATAAGAATTCATCCATAGTTTTAAAATCCGTATACCTTAGATCTTCAAGTTGATCTTGAAGTTGAATTTTTCGGGATTCATTTGAGCTATCATAAGTTGTTTTTATAATTTCCCAAGCTTCATGCGCTTTTGTACAATTTCCAATTAAAACATACAAATCAGGAACCATTGAAATACCAATTAAACCAAGTGCTTCCTCATTTTGAGCCTTCCATCTATCTAGGTCGGCTTGAGGAGCAGATGTAGCGGGTTCAAAGGTTTTATCAGTCGCAACATCCAAAAGGTGTTTGAAACGAAAAATAAACGAGATATGTGTTTTCCAAGAATGATAATTGGAACTATTTAATTTAATTTCGGGAATTAATGTAGACATGATAGCAAAATAATGAACAAATTATGCTTAATATTGAAAAAAAATGCCCTCTTGGATACAAAATTTTTAACCTCCTTGATTAAAGATTGAACTAAAATGCAATAATAACTTTTTTTTTTTTTTTTTAAAGAAATAACAAAAGTTTAATAAAATTTAATATTAAACTAAACTTTATTTTAAATTTTATTGAAAATAAACTAAAATACAAAAGAATTTAAAGAAAGGATAAACTTTATTTAAATAAAATAAGTTTTTTTTAAAAAAAACTTTTAAATTTGTCATATATATTAAAACTTTAATACTATTTAAACGTTATAATATAGACAAATCTTGATAAAAAAAAACGTTTTAAGATTCCTATGAATGATAATGAAAAGAAATGAAACGGTTATGCACTGTGTTCTACAGTCTAATTCTGAATTCGGTAGAAGAGAACAGAGACGTTACTTTGCAGAGAATATGGAACAAAGAGAACAGAGACGTTTAAACAAATGATTTCTTGTAGGGAATTTACAGTGCCCTGAGAAATCCTACCCCAACTAACTTACAGTGCAGAGAATATAGAGAGACGTGGAGCAGTGAATACTGTAGAGAATAGCCTACAAAGGATTATAAATATTTGTAGGTCAATTATTAAAAATCACACAGTTGTCTGATGTGCAACAGACAACAACTCGTTCTTTTGAAGGATAAAAGAAATTGTATTAGTTTACAAGCAGACCCAGGTTCCAATAAAACTAGAATTTATAAGAAAAGGCAAAGCGTGCCTTTTTGAAAGCAAAACCTAAACCAACGAACTACAGGCTTAGCAACAAGTAAATACCTCTTTTTTTATACTGAGCTCTTGTTCAAGTACACCGCGAAGGAGGATTCAGTCTTGCAGGTGACGCAGTGATTATACAGTATACATCAGTGTGAGTATATATAGTAGCCTAATGCAATGGAAATTATGCAGAAGAAGCAAAGAGCGGCTTATGGTTACTATTCATCCTCGCCAGCAAGTTCGAAAGCAAACAGTACTTTGGATGTAGCTTGCCCGTAAATGTGGTTTGTTAAAAACAATCTGAAATGCAGGGATCAAATTCACAGGAATACGGCCGCTAGAGTTGCAGGCTTGGCCAGTAAAATCCATAGTAATTCAGGCTGGGGTTGCAGACGTGGCTTCAGGTTTTTTTGAGCTTCATTCTTTCATGTGAAGATATCGTGACAGTTGCAAGCTCTGTGAAAATGGAGGTGATTTCTCGCAGCAAAGAGTTAGTGAGCTGAGATAACCCTATACAAATAATTTAGGGAAATTAGTTATAGATTAAAATAATAATTTTATGGGATGATATAAGTATACTTTCAAGTTTTGGCGAATGAATTTGTATTTTATATTGTTGTTATTTGAATAATTAATTTTAGAATCAAGAGCTAAGATTATTTGATAGAATTTAAGAATTTAGAAATGAAGAATGAGGTTTTTTTTGAGTTTTTAAAACTTGAGCTAAAGTCTTCGTGTCCAGCTCAGAGAAAATGTAAGATTTATTATGTAAAGTAAACCAGGCTGAAATAAGCACAAACAAAGATTGAAATAGATCAATAGATATTAAACAAAAGAGTTAGTATTCTGTGAATGAGGTTAGAAAATGAGAAAATTTGATAACAAAATCCTGCAAGGAAGCTTAAATTTTTATTTTTTTTAAATCAAAAAGCTTGCAAGTAAACAAAATGTGAGAACCTGCAATATGAATCAGAGAAACAACTTTATGATGAAACTGTTTTGGCGGCAAGCCTTCCAAAACAAATGAATATGAAATCTAAAGTATGCAGGAAAAAGAAGTTAGCATCGGAGTTTTGGCGGCAAGCCTTCCAAAACAAATGAATATGAAATCTAAAGTATGCAGGAAAAGAATTTAGCACCGGAGTTTTGGCGGCAAGCCTTCCAAAACTTTAAAAATAATTAAATTTAAACTAGAATATAAGATTAAACCTACAGGCAAACTTGTTAACAAGTTTGAAAAAAAAATTAAAATCTGAAACCAAAACCTGCACAATAGAAAATATTAGAAAAAGAACTTCTTCTCCTCTCAAGAATGCCTCCAACAAGGTGAACTCCACAGAATGGTAACCTTCATCAATGTCAACTTAAAACAAGGATTAGAAACCTACTCTGATACCATGAAAGGAAATAAAAGAGCAAGGAAAGGAAAATTAATCCAAGAAAGTTTATGATGAAGTAATTGTTACCAAGAAAAAAGCAAAAACCTTGGAGCATCACCCAAATGTGAAGAAGGAGGCACAAGAACTTTTGAAAGGGGAAAAGCAAAGAAAAACCCCTTGTGATATTATGAATGAGGCAATGCCTAAAATGAGAGAGAGAGAGAGAAAGAAGCTCTTTACAATATTGTCATTAAGAAGAAATGAGAGAGGAGACATCTCTTAAATAGAGATGAGGAGAGGAGTTACAAAGTAACTCCCAAATCTATGAATGCCACCATTCATAAAGTGTGTGTGCCATGTGTCCACATCCTCTTATGGAGGAAATCTAATATTCCTTAATAAAGGAAAATAAAAGAAATGACGTGTCCTCACACATGTACTAGAGGACAAATTACATGTAGGAATTCCAAAGGAATATCCTAAACTAAATACAAATAAATGTAAGCTAAGTAAAGATTAAATATTCTAACAAGATGGAACCCAGAAGACTCTCAAGGAGTTAGGAATTGGTAAGTAACTATGAAGATTATTTCTTGGAATATTAGGGGATTCAATAATCCCCATAAGCATGATATCATTAAGAAAATGATAAGGGACAGTAAACCTGATATCTTTCTAATTCAAGAAACCAAAATTTGTAAAGAAAAAGTTGAATCTTTGAAGTTTTTCAAAAATAGAAATGTTAGTGGCGGCAGTTCTGAAGGTGCTTCAGGAGGCATAGCTACCATTTGGAATCTTAATTCTATCAAAGAGCATGTTATCATTCAGGAATACAATTTCTCTTGTATCAAATTTGAGCATTTAAAAGATGGTACTTCATGGGTTCTCACCAGCATTTATGCTCCCAACACTTTGAAGGCTAGAAATTCCTTCTGGAAAAAACTCATTCAAGCTAGGGACTGTTTCAAAAATCTTAGTTGGCTGGTTATGGGAGACTTCAATACTCCTTTGAGAGAGGAGGAAAAATATGGAGGAAGCCCCCCTCAGCTGTAGGTTGGCACTTATGGATTTCATTAGTTCTCAGGCTCTCAATGACTTGGATATTCAGGGATGCAATTGCACTTGGACTAATAGGAGAACTGGTAATGATCTTATCCAAGTTCATCTTGATAGGACTCTTATTTCTGATGACTGGTATAGTCATTATTTCTGTTCTCTGTCAGTCCACATTCGAGTTGGATCGGATCACTTTTCAATCACTTTCATTGCTGACTCCATCAATAGAAGGAGAAACTTTCCCTTTAGATTTGAAAAAATGTGGACCCTTCACCCAGACATCAAAAGTAATATCCAGAAATGGTGGAGCATTCAAGTAGAGGGAACTGCTATGTATATATTTTTTAAGAAGCTTAAAAGTGTAAAGGATAACATAAGACTCTGGAATAAATCCAACTTTGGTAACATTTTTGAGGCCAAAGGAAAAGTCCAGGAAGACCTTAAAGAAATACAAGCTCAAATCCAGAAAGATGGTTTTAGTACTATGTCTATTGCTGATGAAAATGAGACTCTCAAAAAATACCCTGATATCATTGCCAAAGAGGAAACCTTCTGGAAGCAGAGATCTAGATGCATTTGGCTTAAGGAAGGAGATAGGAACACAAGATTCTTCCATATGTCGATGATCAAGCATAAAGTAGTTAATAGGGTCACCAAACTTGTGGTGGATAATGGGAAGATCACCAAGGAGGATGAAATTAGGAACGAAGCTAAAAGGTTTTTCTCAGAACTACTAAAAAGGGATCACAGGTTGGATGTTGAAGCTCAATCTTCTTTTCTTCATAACATTCCTTGTCTCATTGATGAACGAAAGAATTCCACCCTTTCTTCCATTCCTTCGATTCTGGAAATTAAAAATGTTGTCTTTTCCTTTGATGGAAATAAAACTCCAGGCTTGGATGGTTTTCACATGTTCTTTTTTCAATATTTTTGGGACATTGTCAGGAAAGATGTTTCCAATGGGGTCAAGGAATTTTTTGGGGCTAGTATTTTTGTAAAAGAAATCAATGGCACTTTTATTACTCTCATTCCCAAAACTCAAGGTGCTGACTCTATGGACAAATTTAGACCTATCAGTCTTTTGCAATTCCTTTTATAAGATTATCTCTAAGGTTCTGATTTCCACATTACTGTCTATCCTCCTTGATCTTATTAATCACCAACAAAATGGTTTTGTCCCTAGATGTCAAATTCTTGACTTGATTATTACTATCCATGAGAGCATCCACTCTCTTGTTAAAGCAAAGAAGCAGGGTCTCATCCTAAAGCTTGATCTCTCCAAAGCCTATGATAGGGTTCACTAGTCTTTTCTCATGAAGGTTCTCAAGTCTTTTGGTTTCTCCTCCAGCATTTTGGATCTCATCACCCATCTTATCACCTCTACCTCTTTTTTTGTCCTTGTCAATGGTTCCCCTTCTCCCTTCTTCCAAGCTTCTAGAGGTCTAAGGCAAGGGGATCCTATTTCCCCCATCCTCTTCATTATTATGGTAGAATGTTTTGGAAGGACTATGGAAAATATGGTTTTGCAAGGCTCCTTTAAGGGTCTCCACCCTTCCTCAACTAATCTTGTTTTTTCTCATCAACAATTTGTTGATGATACTATTATCATGGGGGAATCTAGTACCTCTGAAGCTAAAATCTTGAAGAATACTCTTTGTAAGTTTGCCTTTGCTTCTGGTCAGCTAATCAACTAGACAAAAAGTGAAGTTTTTTTCATCAATTCCCCTGAGAGAAGACAAAAAAGAATCAGTAGAATCCTAGAGTGTAGGATTGTTGATCTTCCTGCTACCTACCTTGGTCTCCCCATGGGCAATGCTCCTCCTGAATCCTTCTGGAGTTCTTTAGTGGACAGATTCCATAAAAAGTTAGCTGGCTGGAAAGCTCCAACTTCTTAAAGCTTCTCTTCAAAGTATTTTGATTTATGCTCTTAGCCTCTTCAGAATTCCAGTTAAGTATGTTGATGCAATCGAGAAAATCCAAAGATGATTCCTTTGGTCTGGGGTAGAGGACAAGAAAAGAATGTCTATGGTGGCTTGGGACCAGGTCTATAAACCGAAGAGCCAAGGAGGTCTGGGCCTGAGGAGAATTTGAACCCTACATGAATCTCTCCTGTCCAAACAATTCTGGAGAATGTTTCATTTAGATACTGAATGGTGTAAAATTTGGTGAAGTAAGTACTCTCTTCAGTCCTCCTCTCTTTCTTCTTTTATCAAATTGGATCTTAGCATCAATGGACCCCACATATGAAATCATGCCTCTAAATGCAAAGAAAGTTTAGCCAAAGGTGTGATCTGGAAAGTTGGAAATAGTAGGAAAGTTAAATTCTGGGAGGATCCTTGGCTTTTTGATAAACCTTTAATAAAAATTAATGAATTGGCCCCCCATGCTCCCTCTTGTATTAGAACTTTTGGCTCCTTAGTTGCTGAGTATTAGGCTGGCAACAAATGGCAGAATATTGAAAGCATCCATCCAAGCCTTTCTAATCTCAAGATCTATCTGTCTGGGGTTTGGTTGAACAAAGAGGTGGATTCCCTAATTTGGAAACATGATCCCAAAGGTTCCTTAACTATTTCCTCTATGTATTGTGTCCTATCCCCCATTCCTTCAGGTAAACCTTATTGGTCTAAAGCCTGGATTAAAGGCATTACCCCCAAAATCAATTTCTTCTTCTAGACCATCCTCCATAATAAAATCTTGACCCTAGACAACCTAAAAAGCAAAGGCTTTGCCTTCCTTAATAGATGTTCTCTGTGCCTTCAGGAAGAAGAGTCTATGGACCACCTTGCCATCCACTACTCCTTCTCGGCCTCAATCTAGGAAATATTTCTTAAAATTTTTAGTATTGCCTGGGTGTTTCCTAATACTATCAGTGATCTGTTTTCCTCTTGGAATATAAAATGGACTAACTCCTTTTTGAGATCTTTGTGGTAGCTTTCTCTTCCTCACATCCTGTGGGGACTATGGAAATAAATAAATAATCAAATCTTCAGGGATGCTTCCCTCAATCAGGATATTATGTTCCAGAAAATTCAATGGGAGATTCAGGAAAACATAGGGATCATTGAGGGTCCTTTTTTCTCGAACAACTCTTTGGATTCAAACATCTTAAGTGTGTGGAATATGAAGATTACTGATAGTCCTAACCCCATCCATAATAAAAGGCTTAAAGCTAGATGGAAAACCCCCCCTCATGGTTCGTTCAAAGTCAACTTTGATGGTGCTGCCAAAGGTAACCCGGGTCCTTCAGGTTGTGGAGTTGTTCTAAGAGATGACAAAGGAATTTGCAAGGAAATAGTTGTTGTCCCTATTGGAACCCAAACTAACCATAAAGTTGAAGCAATGACAACCCTCCAAGGTATCCTCCTAGCTAAAAAATGGAATTGTCCCTACCTTTGGATTGAAGGGGACTCAAACAATATTATAAATTGTGTTAAGGGGATCTCAAAACCATCATGGTCGATCTACAATATAATCACCTCTGCTATAGACCTTATTAACAGTTTTCAAAAAAGCTACATTTCCCACGTTTACTAGGAGGCCAATGGCTCTGCTAACTGGGCAACCAATGCGGTGGTTAACAAAGAGGAAATGATTATGTGGACGGGAGAACAAGGACTCCCCAAAAATGTTAGGAAAATCATTTTTAATGATCGATATAGAAGCACTTCAAAGATTCTTGATGGGCAGGATAATTATTAAAAGGACTAACTAGAGTACTTTGAGTCATTATAATAATGAGAGACTCATTCATTATAATACCAATGCTATTAGTTCCTGCACTTTATGGGTAACTTTGATAGTTTTTAAAAGCTCTCCGACTAATTTGCTCTGCAAGTTTCAAAATTTGGCTTTGAACAGTGACAACATGGGTGGTAACAAGAGGCGATATGAACCAAGTAGCTACAAAGAATGGAAACAAAAGGAGGAGGTTTGGGGTATTCTACAGAAGGGTGGTTTCTTGAAATTCATGGAGAGACTCCACGGACGAGATGGTATGGTAACCAGTTTTTTCTGCAAAAACTGGAGAAAGGGCATGCTGAAAATGGGAGACCAAACGATGGAAATTGATGAAGATTTAATTGTTGAAGCCACGGGCCTCACAAGAGAAGGGTGCAACTTCTATAGAGATAGGAAAGTCAGCAAGGAAGCTATTGAAAGATACCCAGATACCAAGAAGGAGAAAAAATGACTGGAAAAGTTGAGCAAAACTTACTACCCGCCTAGGGCTTTTGCCAAACCCTAGTAGGAGGTCCTCTTTGTTTTAATGCATTATATCACTTTAGATGGTAGGTCCACGAAATTTTATGGTTATCACTTTGTTCTATTGAATCACTTTAGGCATAATGAAAAGGTTAACTTCCCATATTTTTTGCTTTGCTCGATGAATGCTACCATTAAGGCATACAAAGAAAACCCAATGAGTGATACTACCATGCATCAAGGCCTTATGGTCCTCATTTATGACCATCTCAAGGCCAACCAAATTGCTCGGATGTAGCCCTTTATGGATTCTAAGGATGAGGGGTATGACCTTGCCTTCTTAGAGGAAGAGGAATCTGATAGTGACCCTTCGACTGATAGTGAGGACAACATGGATTTCTTGGATTATGAAAGTGGGAAGAAGAGGAGATACATCAAAACTAGACGTTCATCCTCTGAGGGAAAAAAGCCTAAAGGTAGATCCCAGATCAACATTTCTTCAGAAGAGGAGGTCTCAGATGAATTTGAGGAGGAGATCCCTTAAGGGTTGTTGAAGAAGAAGACAAAAGCTCACACCCAAGCCAAGAAAGAGCACAAGAAGAAAGAGGAGATTGTTAAGGAACTAGAAGTCCATCGACAGATAAGGGCCCTGGAAGCTGATCAGAATCTGGAAAAGGAGACCATGGAAGAGGCTCTTAGGGTTGTAGACACAACCACTACCTGACACACTCCTAAAGAGTTGCAGGCAACCCCTGGAAAAGCTGACCGCCCCGCCAACCCTCCCCCCGAGGGTATGCAAGGTTTCATGGAAACTATGGAGTGGCTTATTAATGGTTACAAGAAAGCTGTGGATGAAAACAAAAAACTCTGCAACAAAGTCTTGATCTTGGAAACCATCAATACTGGGAAGGGAAGACCATGGCCAACTACATAGAGGACCTCAAAAGCACCATTGCTAAAGCCAAAAACATAAGAGATGCCTTCAACCCCAGGTTTGAAAAAATAAAGAAGGATTTGCTGGAAAGGAAAAATCTTGCTGACGATAATGACCAAACTCTCTTGGATAATGTTAGCAAAGTTGGCAAAATTGAGGAGTGTCTGAAGAACATTGCTGAGTAGAGCCTAAGCATCTTGAAGATTTCAGCTAACAACACCAACACCCTCATTAGCAAACTAGATGAAGAAAAGGAAATCTTGGACATTGACCCAGAAACTGAAGGAACAGGGGAAGTTCAAGGTCCCAGAACCCGTACCAGAGGTAAAAAGAAGGAAAAGAAATCTAACAAGGATCTGGAAGACCTAAAAGCTATCGGGGCCACTTATGATGAGCTAGTGATAAAGGTAGAGAACCTGCTAAAGAAAATTACTGTGTATCACCTTCTTTGTTTCTTTTTTGTTGTTTGTTTTGCCATCCTTTTGGTTTGCTGGCTTTTTTGCCAGTCTTTATGTATGTGGTTCTTAAGCACTGGACTTTTTGGTGTCTATTTTAATCTCCTACGTTAAAGGTTTTGGGTCTTGAAAACCTATTTTTTTAATTAATCAGAACATCAACCACTATCGCCAAGACTCAATATGATTTGGTAAGTCAACTGCATAGAACTTGTGCTTAGATATCCATACTTGAGTTGCTCAAACTCTCACCAAAACATAAGGACATATTGGAACAAGTGCTAGTTAAAACAAATGTACCTCAAGAACTGGATGTTGACAAATTTCAAGCCATGGTGGCTCACATGACAAGACCTCATAATCTCACCTTTTCTGAACATGATAATATATCTTTAAGTCATCCACATAATACTCCCCTTCAAATTGAATTCCTAGTCTAGAAACATTGAGTTAAAAGAGTATTAATAGATGGAGGAGTCGGTCTCAATATATGTACCTTAAAACTTATCTGTGCATTAGGCTTCTCTAAGTAGTCTATTGATCCACACAAAAAGATCACCATCAAGGCATATGATGATGGAGAGAGATCATCCAAGGGAATAGTGATACTACCTATTCAGGTAGGACTGATGCAAAGGGACACTATGTAGCAAGTCTTAGACATAGACTTAACATACAATATTTTTTTGGGTCGTCCTTCGATACATGAAATGCAAGCAGTACCATCAACTTACCATCAATGTTACAAATTCTCATATAATGGACAAGAGATTTCCATCTCTGTTGATAATAACCCCTTTCAACATTGCAATGCTATGGGGGTAGCCCAATACAACTTGGTTCCACATAACAAGGAAGATCAAACTTCCTCAACATTAGATCATCATCAAGAAAAGCTCAAATCTTTATCCATGGATTTCAAACAAAAGATGAAAATATAAGAGCAAGGCATGGAAGAATACTCTTTCGAACCCATGTGTCTAACCAAATTACCAGCATCACCAAAATCTCATGGACAACCTTTTGCATCAAAACATATAGCAACAAAGCCCATCACTAAATTTGATGGCAAGTTCATTCAATTGGGTACACTAACATGTGAATCAGAAGAGAAAGACATCCTTAGTTGGCTATACAAGGATGAGGAAGAAGTCAGAGCTGCTACTATGGAGGTATCCATACCAGCACAATAGTATGGAAAAGGATTCTTGATCATGCAAAAGATGGGATACAATGGCAAAGGACCTATAGGAAAGTGTCAAGAAGGCATTACAAAACCATTGGACCCTCCTTCATAGTTTTCTCAAGATAAAACAAGATTGGGATATGGACACAGTCTACCCCCAAGGCAAAAGAAAAATAGACAGAAGAAAAATAAATATCAAAAACCTCAGTGGAAAGTAAAGAAGAAATACAATGAGGACTCGTGCCAAGAGGCACTACACCAAGCAGGAGAAATAATAATGAAAGAGTGAGAACGCTAAGAAAAAGAGAAACAACAAGAGGAGTTAGCCATTCAAAGAGAAGAAGCATCTTATGCGGAAGTACACCACATTCAGAAACCTATTCAAAACAAGGCAGAATCACCTCCTGAAGAAATCACTACTCCCCAAGGAGAAACAATATATGAATAGATGCATAGAGTACAAGCAGGTTCGGATTCAGAATCAAATAAAACTACCATATTGGTATCAATTATCAGGGATCTTTTTTCACCTTACAACATACCTGTAAGGAGCACTGAAAGACTCTGGGACAATACTTCTGAAACTGACTCTAATGACTATGAATGGAGCACCTATTCAAATGTTACTAAAGATATCCTTGAAGGTGCTATTCGTACACCCTTTTCCTAGGAAGGACAAGGCACAGTGTCTAGATTACTTGAATTTGGTCCACAACATATCTACAAAACTAAGGAAAATGAGCAGCGACACTACGAGCAAGTCTACACGGAAGATGATACCATCGCAAACCTTGAAAATATCATTAACTTACCCAATATCCCAGACAACCTTAATGATACCTCTATCATGACACTTACCACGGCTGACCTAGACCCACCAAATGACTCTTTACCACTCCTATTTCCTGATCTCATAGACTAGGATGAAACTGAACACCATGACATACCTATTTTCCCAGACGATGATTCCATTATCCATTACCTATATACTATCAACCCAGAAAAAGACTCTACCAGCAAACAAAATAACAATATCTACAACTAGGAGGGTGCCAAGTCTCCCAATTGCAAAAATGAAATAAATATAAGATCTAATGCTGAAAACCAAACAATGGCAGCATTAGATCATAAAAAAGTAGAAATAAAAGATGCATCTAAGGGTGAAAACCTTTTTAAGGCACCTAAGGCTAGGAGACTTGACACTCTTCCTGAACGCTATCAGGAGTGATCACCTATATTGATTGATCCCACTCAATCAATCAATATTGGTACAAAAGAAGTAGTTAAAAACATACACCTAGTAGAATCTCTGACAGAAGCAAAAAAAAACCAGAGTTTATCAGATTCTTCAAAGAAAAGAAAATCAATTTTGCTTGGTCCTATGCAGATATGCCTGGAATAGATCCAAACTTAATCATGCATCATATATCTATTACTCTAGGAGCTAAGGCATTCAAGAAAAAACTAAGAAAGATGAATCTACATGTAGCATTAATGGTCAAAGTTGAACTAAAGAAGTTATTAGATGTCGGATTTATTCGACCTATAGACTATGCTTAATGGACTTCAAACATTGTGCTAGTTTCAAAAATAGATGGAAGCATCAAGATATGCATAGATTTTAGAGATGTTAATAAATCCCGTCTAAAGGATGATTTTCCTTTACCCAGCATAGACATAATTATGGACCTCACAACAGGCCATGCAGTACTATCATTAATGGATGGTTTCTCTGGCTATAATCAAATCAAGATAGCTCTAGAGAATCAAGATAAAACAATGTTCACCTATCCTTGGGGAATGTATTGTTAGAATGTCATGCCTTTTGGCTTGAAGAATACTGGGGCAACTTATCAAAGAGCAATGACGATAATCTTTCATGATATGATGCATACCTTCATGGTTGACTATGTGGATGATTTACTAGCTAAGTCATTTATCCAGGCAGAACATCTAGGCATATTAGATAAAATCTTTCAAAGATTGGAGAAATTTCAAGTTAGGCTAAACCCTAAGAAGTGTGTCTTTGGGGTGACATCAGGCAAATTATTAGGCTACATTATGTTAGCAAAGGGCATTGAAGTAGATCCAGCGAAGGTACAGGCTATCATGGAGATGCCACCTCCCAAGAACATTAGCCAACTCAGATTTCTACAAGGATGGCTACAATCTATCAGGAGATTCATAGCCCAGTTAGCAGATAAAAGTCTATCATTCAATCATTTGCTACATAATAACATACCATTCAGATGGGAAGAGAAGTGTATAGAATCATTCTATCAAATCAAGCAGTATCTAATGAACCCACCAGTTCGGGTACCACCAATAGAAGGGAAGCCACTTATTCTCTACATATCAACAATGGACATATCTTTGGGTGCATTGTTAGCACAAGAAGATCAAGAATGCGAGGAACGAGCTATCTATTACATCAACAAAACATTAAATAGATATGAGCTGAATTACACTTTCATTGAGAAGGTTTGTTTAGCTATGGTATTCACCTCCCAAAAGTTCCGACATTACATGCTAGCTCACACAATCAATATAGTAGCAAAAATTGATCCTCTCAAGTATTTACTCAGTAAAGTAGCTCTTATAGACCGACTGGTTAAATGGGTCATCATTCTCAGTGAGCTTGATACCTAATACACAGAGCGTCGCGCTATCAAGGGACAAGTAATTGCATATCAATTATCTGAAGAACCACTACCAAATAAGCAACCAGTGAAGGTCAAATTTCCAAATAGGGATGTCCTTACTATTACACCTAAGTAATGGACCTTGTATTTTGACAGTTCCTACACTCAACATGGCTCTGGTGTCGGTATCTTATTCATCACCCTTGAAGGACACACCATACCACGATTATATAGACTCATGTTTCCATGCACAAATAACATGGCTGAGTATGAAGCACTAGTTACAGGAATCAAAATGGTCATAGAATGGAGAATCATGGAATTGAAGGTCTATGGAGATTCCCAACTAGTTATAAATTAGATCAACAATGAATATCAAACAAAGGATGACAAGCTACTGCCATACAAAAGGATGGTAGATGAATTCAAACAGTATTTTGTACACATCACATTCGAGAAAATATCAAGGTTGGACAACACAGTAGCTGATGTAATGGCTACTATTGCTTCACTACTACAAATTTTAGAGCAACAGAGTCATTATGAGTTTCTGGTAGAGCAACTATTTTCCCCAGCCTATGACAATTCTGCATCCCATTTTATCTATGCCTTAACCGGTTTAGACTCTCCTTTGTATGGGACAATCTAGGAATATATTAAAACCAATACCCTACCCATTGACCTATCTCAAAATAAAAAATGCAACTTTATCCGGCAAGCTGCCCGTTATTTCTTAACTACTGATACCCTTTACCATTGAGGTCTAGATGATAATCTTCTTTGTTGCCTTGATCATAATGAATCTGAATCTACTTTACACAAGCTTCACAAGGGTATCTATGGTACACATTCAAGTGGTCCTACTCTAGCTAAAAAACTCTTGAGAATGGGATATTGTTGGCTGACAATAGAGAAATATTCTTATCAATTTGCAAAAAAATGTCCTAAGTGCCAAATCCATAGCAATCTTATCCATGCACCAACATAGGAATTGCAGCCATTTATAACATCTTAGCCTTTCTGCCAACAAGGACTTGATTTAGTAGGAAAAATCCATCCTTCCTCTTCAGATGGACACAAGTTCATTATTACTACAATAGATTATTTCACAAAATGGATTGAAGCAGTCCCAATGACCACATTAATTGGAAAGAAAATTGCCTCTTTTATTCTTAATTATCTAATTTGCAGATATGGCATCCCCAGTTCTATTATCACAGACAATGGGCGTCCCTTCAAAAATTAGGATGTACGAAAATTATGTGAACGATTCAAAATCTAACATCATTTTTCTACAACTTACTACCCACATGGGAATGGTCAAGCAGAGGCATCGAATAAAACAATATTAAAAATCCTAAAGAAGACAGTAAATGATGAAGGAAAGGATTGGCATGTGCAGCTCAATTCGGCACTCTGGGCATACAGGACTAGAATTCAAACACCTATAGGAGCTACGCCATATTCATTGGTGTATGGATCAAAAGAAATTTTGCCTCCTGATGTAGAAATTCCATCACTCAGAGTATCTTTAAAAGGCCTCTTTCCAGATGAGGAGTATCAGGTCAACAAATTCCAAGAACTAAAGCTTCTAAATGAAAAATGAAAACATGCCTATAATCACCTCAAAGAATACTAGCAGCGCATGTGCAGAAGACAACCACAAAGTTATCCCTAGGATTTTCAAAGTTAGTTATCTCATACTCAAAGAAAATCCCATAAATCAACAAGATTGAGAAAAGAAGGGGAAGTTTGAACCTAATTGGTTGGGTCCCTATGTCATTATATTAGCCTATGGATCAAGTGCCTATGAACTTACAACTTCAGAAGGTGATGTGCTTGATGAACCAACCAATTACATCCATCTGAATAAATTCTATACTTGAGTGGTCTAATGCACGAAAAAAGTGAAAAATACAAAAAAAAAACAAATCAGAAAAAATGCAAAACAAAAAAATTAAAAAAATTAGAAAAATAAAAAAGGTACAATAAAAAAAAGTGGTGAGGTAATAGCTCCTTTATCTAGTGTTACTCATATATCTGGCATCTGAAGTCAAAGCTAATGGACATCGCCCAACACTTAATATGCAACATTATCCCAGACATACTTAGTGTAGTCACTGTCCTTGCTTATCTGAAGATCACTTAATTATATCCCACCATGTCTTGGTCATCACTATAAATATCCACATCGATCAGTATCTATAGCTACGGGCAACATTCCTCTGACTTCAAGCATTGTGGTGCAAGAGCACATATGAAGACTTATGGAGACAAGGTGCACTAGGGTCACTAATAGGCCCTCATGGATAATCAAGTGAAAATGAAGTCAAAAAATACCTTTAAGGTCTTCAATAAATGTAATCATGTCCATTAGAGCCAATAAATGATATTAAATGTAATGAAAAGATCAAAAAGTGTAGAATTGTCAAAATTGGCAATTAGGCCTAGAAAATGCTAAAATTGGGTTTTGAAGGGTAGAATAGGTTTGTGAGGAATAAAAGATGTTTTAAATGTTTTTAAGGTCATATTAAGACCATTTTTGTGTGTTGGTAGAGTTACGGGACCAGGTTGTTCATGTTGACAACTTTGTTTGTCAAATGACAACTTTTGAGAGCAACTTTTATTGTCAAAAATGCAAAAATGAAAAGAATAGGTGGTTAGAGGTAGTTGGGTAGTTATATTTTGGTCTTGAAGGCCAAAAATTCTATAAACATTTCAAAATAGAGACATTGAGGGATATTGAGAGTGTATGGTCAAAAACAATCATTTGGAGCAATAAAATGCATATTTTTTTGTTCATTTTCTGAGTTTCAACATGAACAGTCTAATCCTTATTAATTTTGATTCATTTGATGTTCATATATTGCAAGTGTATTGTTTAGTGATGATCAAGGAATTATTTAACCTCTCTTTGGAAGTGGTGGAACTTATTTTCATTGTGGTTAAGCAAAGTTATTTGCATTTTAGTAAAAACTGCCAGAATTGTGGCTTAGGATATCGAGTGGCTGCATAAATGTAATATCTTTTGTTTTAATGCTTAACCAATCATAATTTTGGGTAGGAATGAGGAAAAGGATGTATACTACCTATCCATGGTGTTTTTAGGGTTTCATGAAAAGGTTTGGCATGTGCTTCAAGAAGTTTTCATGACTGTTGTAGTCACAGAGGGGCAGTTTGACTGTCACAGTCAAGAGAAGATGCTTTGTTTGATATGAAAAAGTATGCTATGGATAGGAGGGATTAGAGGTAGTTTGGTTGGTATGCATACTACCTTTCCCAAGTTTTTTGTGTAAGTGGAGTACCCAAAGGAGGGGTTAAACCAATGGGTTAGTAGAGATAGCAGCAAACTGTCATAGTTAGGACAATATGAGATAAGAAGGGTTAATTGCCAAGTCAAGTTGATTTTAAGGATGCCTTGGATTGTGAATAGACCTTAGATGGTTTTTAAGGTTCCTTGAGTGTTTGGGAGTGAGGGTAAGAATTTTTTGAGTGTTCATCTTGAGGGGTATTGGTTGACTATCAAGTAATCGGTGTTAGGACAGTGATAAGTCTTTTGTCTTGTGAACCTAGTTTGGGTTTTAGTTGGGTTGTAATAACTTCAAATGCAATGTGGGAAGAGTATACCTTGGTGTTAGGGTATGGAGGAGACTAGGAGCTAAGTATTGATCCTAGAGAAGATTCCAAAGGAGTGAGTAGGTTATCAAAACCTTAGAAGTACAATCTTAGTCAGATTGATGAGATAATCAATCATGATCAATAGGAGTTGGAATGGGGAGTTGGTTTCACCTAGCATGTAGAAGGATCCTCTAGAGTGTCACTTTGAGTGATTGAACCCTTGATAATTCTAGAGCAGGAGATCCCTCTACATCACATTCCAATAAAAAGCAAACAAGAATCGCAACACGCCAAGAAAATCCTATCAACCACAGCTCAACAACCGAGAAAACAAAACACTGATCCTATTAACAACTTCAACACACATGATGGATGATTTTTTAAAATATAATTTGTTTACATCTTGCATGAAGTTTTGACTATTTTGCACTTGAACTTTTTGAATGATTGGATCTCCTAAATTTTCTCAATGATGCATCAAGCTAGAGGAAGTGGTTAGAGAGTCTAAAATTTTTTTGGTTTTGTTTGTGAGGCGATCACTTGTACTATGCAAATTTTGTCTCGAGACATGATTCAAAACATATCACTAAAGACATTGTTCCACTTCGCGCATACAAATGGTTTAATCTTGTCTGCTTATATGCAAGCAACACTCAGGTCATCTTGGTTCAATTATACCTCGACGCTTGTGCCATCTTGCAATATCAAAATCCATGTAAGTTTTTCTTGGGTCATTATGGTTCAATTATACTATTATGCTTGTATAAACTTTTAACATATGAAAAGCTCAATGATGATAAACAATAACAAAGAAAAAACATGTTACTATACAGGAATGACAACAAGAAAAAGAGGGTGATCAATTAGTTGCATATCATTTTAAATCTTGCATAAGTTGCATATCATTTCAAAATATTGCATTATCATACATCTTATTTTCAAGATACATCTCACATCATATCATTATCATACATCTCACATCCTATCATATCATCCATCTCATTTTCAAGATACATATCACATCATATCATTACCATACATCTCATTTTCAAGATACTTCTCACATCATATCATTATCATACATCTCATTTTCAAGATACATCTCACATCATATAATTATCATACATCTCATTTCCACAATACATCTCACAAATCAAATTCATCATAGCAACCTATCATTATATCATTACATCAATCATATCAATCAATATCAATTCAAAAGAATTTATCTAAGCATCACATCATCACCATGGAAACATCATATTAATGCATAAATCATCATCCATAAACACATCACATGTGGATTGGAAAATCGATGTCATATATATATATATATATATATATATATATATATATATCTCAAAAATGGTCAAAATATACAAGGGATGTAATGGCTGATGGTCTCATAGCAGATGTCCTAGCTCTTGGATCTTCAGGTGGATCACATTGAGAAGGCACTGTAACACCTCTTCTCTCTATCCCCAACAGACTCTAAGCTGATTGACTAGCAGTAAAACTAGGAGTCCTCTTCTCTTTAGGGACTAGATCCTCATATAAGCGCCTGTAGTACTCAACTGGCATGGTCGTGTACCATATCTCCCTTAGTGTGTCTCTCATAGGGGCACTAGCTATCACTCTTTTAGTCTCTCTATAAGCTCCTATGCTTGACCTAGGTGCTCTATCATTGTATCCCACTCTACGGTAATATGTGTAATCTGACGTTGCTAAGCTAGCACATGTGCCTGCAAATCCTAACCTTTAACATGCCCTGCTCAAATATGCAAATCCTATCGATGCGATGGTACCCTAATATGAACTGATACCTGGGTGGTAATGCTACCTATCGTCATCGTAGGCCCCAATGGAGGTAACACATCTGATCTCCTCTATTGGGTCGGTCGCCTAAACTCCTCTAAGCCACCCACAGCTGCTAGTACCTCGCCTGCTCTGTCAACCCCACCAACTCCAAGAACCCAACCTCCCCTACCTCGATCACCACCCGGTCATTTTAATAATCTAATCCTCCCTCTATCTCCTCCATCTCCTCTCCCATCTCTCCATCCATCTCCTCTCCTCCCTCCATCCCCTCCTCCTCTCCTCCCTCCCTCCCCTCCTCTATCTCCCTATCTCCCTCTACCACCTCTCCTCTCATATCCCCCATCATCTCCTCCATCATCCCCATATCCCTCCTCCATCTCCTCTCCCTCCTCTCTCGATCTCACTAACCTCTCTAGTTGCCCATCCTCATCATCATCAAAGGTAGGAATCATCTCTGCCAGATTTGATATCCATGCCACGGCACATGCCACAAAGTATGTTGCAAACTCCTTTGTCATCCCAACATCAACCACTCCAAACCCATAATCCCAAATCTATCCGGCCAAATGCATATACTCCTCCAGAGCCACTACACTATCAACAGTCGAACCCCACTCTAGCACATCCTATCTCTGATGAGCATATAAACATGCTCCCTGCGGTATACCCTGTTGTTGACCATATTGCCATTGAAAATGGTTGTACAAGAACCTCTCAATGATAAAAGGTGTCCGCCTAATCAGGTACCTCAACATATAAACATAGGGCATCTCTAGCCCATCCTCAACCCATACCTCGCAGTCCATATATGGTCTCCAGATGTCCATATCAATATCATTGAATACCCTCCTCCAATGCTCTAGCTTGCTCAGCTTACGCTGGACAACTATACCTATATTCATAGGCTCAACCAATCAGCCTATCCATATCTGCAAGTGGCCTCGCTGTAGGAACATGCTCCCAAGCCCACACCTGTAATAAGGTAACCCTGACTGATAAACTCATGTATCCCAGATACACTACCTGGTGCAACTCCCTGTATAAATGTGATAATATACAAGATCCCCAAGAGAACCTATGTCCCTATGTCATAATGTCCTCCAACACCAATCCCTAGCCCACTGCCAGTCCCTTCGACCTATGGTCGGGACACAAGAATCCACTTACAAAACCTACTAGTACAAAGGGTAGTGGATCATAATCAAAATCTATAAACTCCTACCAAGGGACCTCATATCCACAAATATGATCATCATGGAATATCCAACGAATAGCCTCTGTCCCATCCTCCTTCATTCGTTCATATGGAAATAATGCCCCAATCACGGGAATCCATAGAATCTGATAACGGTCCTCTAGAGTGACTATTACCTCGCCAGTAGCCAAATGAAAGGTGTTTGTGTCACTGTGCCACCTCTCTGCCAAAGCTGTCAGCAAACCCCAGTTAATGATATACCGAGGCATGTCCAACAAAGAGGATAAACCACACCTCTCAATAACATCTCTATCTTCCTGTGTCAAGCATAGAATCAAGGACCATGGTCTTGGAAATCGCTCTCGTGAATGGAGTACGCCAAGCTATCCTTGCAAAACAACAAATGTCCAACATCAGTTCCCATATCTATCCAATATATCCAATCAAAACAAAATCAACTTGAAACAATGAAGCATTAAATCAAGCACCATATTGAGAAATCAAATCAATGACCCATAACACAAGCACCATATCGAGAAATCAAATCAATGACCCATAATGCAAGCACCATATCAAGAAATCAAATCAATGACCCATAACACAAGAACCATATCAAGAAATCAAATCAATGACCCATAGCACAAGAACCATATCAAGAAATCAAATCAAAGACCCATAACGCAAGCAACTCAAAAAAAAATCATATCAGGAACCATATCGGAAATCACGAATCAGAGCTCATATCAGACATCAAATTCAATTGCAAAGCAAAAATAAAAGATCCATATCGAAAGAAAATCATGATCCTCATAAAAAACAAACACTCAATCTGGCAATCCATATGAAATGCAAAATTCAAAGTGGCAAAATTTGACATTAAGATAGTAGGCATGATCTTGAAGCAGCTCAGCATGCACTTATTCACCCCTAAACCATCTCCCTCATCTATTTTTCCCCCGCAATGCAATCTTCTCAATCCTCTCTAGCTATTTTTCCTACTCATGCACCAAAGTACCCTTCCCATGCGCTAAGCTACCATCCATGCACTAGCTAAACTTGACTACACATTAAGACCTTTACCCTATGCGCTAAACTATCCCTATGCGCTACCCAAATCTTCCACCATGCTAACATAAGAACCCTATGCGCTAGGTTAACCCTACCCGCTACCCTAAGCACTGTGTGCGCCAACATGTTAACCCTATACACTAGAACTACCTATGTGCTACCCTAAACTTATGACACATTGCAAGATGACTCCCAGATGCTACCCTAGCTAAGCAACCCTATATGCTAAAGTTTGTATCATATGCGCTAGGAAAGAAACTCTATGTGCTAAACCATGAAAATTGGAAGAAAAAAAAAAAAATGTGACTAAAATCGACAAAACAAAAAGTAAACAGGGCAAAATTAAGATGACTTATAGGTGGACCATACATGGCAGGCCTCCGGTATTGGTGAACACACTCGAAATGGTGAGAAACATAAGGAATCGACATTTTGTCACTCTCCACGTGTCACTCTCACAAGAAGTCAAAAGGTGCAAATAATCCAAATGAAATCACTTTTTACCTTTTATAGAGTAAAAGTCAACTAGGCTTAGTAGGTGGGGCATGTATTTTGCTCATTTTCTCACTTTTAACCTATCAAACATCATTTTCAGGAGATGAATCAAACAACTCTGCATTCAACTTAGTCAAAATTAAAAAATACAATCAATTCAAAAACGATTATCAAATCAACAAATTTTTCAAAATACTTGATTCATCTCATAGGTTAAAAGTGAGAAAATGAGCAAAACACATGCCCCACCTACTAAGCCTAGTTGACTTTTACTCTATAAAAAGTAAAAAGTGATTTCAAACGTCACTTTCAGGAGATGAATCAAACAACTCTACATTCAACTTAGTCAAAATTAAAAAATGCAATCAATTCAAAAACGATTATCAAATCAACAAATTTTTCAAAATACTTGATTCATCTCCCGAGGGGGCATCACCAATATCGCTCCTCAAAACTGGTGCATGACATCATCATATCAACATCTCGATACAAAAATCACATTCGACAAAATTTTCTTTGAATCAACATGTGCACACACGTCACTTCAAAGAGGGGCAAAATGTAGACATATAAAAATGATCACTTTCTTAAGTGAATATTTAATATTCATTTTAACCTCATTCCTCTATTTAATTAAATTTTGTTTAATTAAATTGTTCATAATCATCTATTTGATTAAATAAGTTATTCAATTTATTTAATTAAATTTACCTAAGTCTCCCATAGCCTTTAATTAAATAAATAACTTTATTTAATTAATTCCCAATTCTTCCCTTTTTAATTAAATTTACATTTAATTAGATTGTTCATTGCGAATAAATAAATCTAATTTATTTATTTAAATCCCCCACTTGTATTTATGCAAGTTGCATATATTTTTAGTTGAAATAAAGTAATTTATTTTAATTAAAATTCCCCTCCATCCACTTGCATTCTCCTACATCTCCCACTTGCCTCTCTAAAACCCCCTTCTAGATTCTTCTAATCCCTTCCAATTTATCCTAACCCATCCCCTAAATATTGTCACATCCCTAAGCAAAGGGAAGTTACTTCTCAAACCCTCAAAGTCTTTAAAAACCATTAAAGGCTTTATTTCTTCAACAAGTTAACCTTGAAAGTATTCTAAACCATTAATGGTTAACTCAACCCTCTTGTATGATTACATAATTTCTCTCTAACTCAACCCTCATCTAACCCAAGGGTCTCATCAAGCATTCATTTCTTTGACCATGTTTATTTTCTTAACCCTTTCACAAGAGTTTATCCTTTGGGTAAAAGATTTATCCAATGGATAACCTTAACCCTTACCCCTAGGGTAACCATGAGTTCTTCTCAAGCATTTAATGCTTCTTACATCTCCTCTCAAGTAGTCTTATGTTGACAATTGTCACCATTTCATTGGTGAGAATTATAAACATGGATTGATAACTTTCAATCTTGACCATTCATTGCTCTGTTTTTCCTATAAATAGAGCTCTCATTCCTCCATTTTCATATCAAAGTCTTTAGAATCAAACTTATAGACATTTTACTAAGCAGCTAATCTAAATCATTTTTAATCAAGCATTTAGCCTCTCTTTGATAGAAAAATCCTCATAGTGTCTTAAATAGGCATTTTCATTATCACATAATAATCATGGTAGACTAGTATAGCATGCTAGGATATTTTTGTTACTAATCCTTTCATTTTATTATCATATTCACGCTAGTTTAAATCATGTTAGACTTAATATCATGCATAACTAGGAATGCATCCATACTAGATTGATCAATATCCCTCGTTTTCATGATTGTCATCCCTAAGTCACTTTGCTCAGTGATTTGAGAGCAAAGACATTGGCTTAAGGGGTCTTGTGAGATAGAGAACGATGGAACATCCCTTAGGAAGTTGATTTATTCAATATAACTCCATAACTTGCACCAAGAGCTCCATTGGTGTGTGGACTATTTTAAAATCACATTTTCAGTTTCATCCCCTCACTTTTCCCGCACATAGTTACTACAAGGCATGGGTCGATAACATATCATGTTATTGACACCCAGATAACCTTCATGTCATTTTATTTGAAAAATATAAGGAAGCAACTAACTCTGTTGATTGGAATAATACGACATGTTTGTCGCACCGACGAAGATGACATATTATTGACATTGAATTTTCTGAACTGATACCTTCAAATGGGTTGGCACAAAAAGTTTTCAACATTTCTGGAGACTCAGAGGGGGCCCTAATCCTACTTAGGGAAAGAATAAAATTCTTAAAATATCCATTGGGCGTAGAGTCAAGGCTTGAAACAAAATATAATCTCCACTCCCTACAACTTGGATTACATCAAATTTTTTTGCCATACTTAAAAAAGCAGACTGTGCTCATGCACTTATGGAAAGAAAAATTGAAAATAAAATACAATGTGCCGAAGCACTTGGAGGAAAAGAAATCCTACACTACCCTATTCTAACCAATCAACTTGAGGCTGTTAAACAAATCCATTCATAGACTGGTCAAAGTAGCTTCCCTCCCTAAATATGGAAGGTTGATTTACATGGATCTGAAATAAATACAGAGCTGGAAAAGTGAAGGCAGAACCATAAAAAGTTATAGGAAACCTTGCAAGCAAGAAACAAAAAATGCATACCACAATTTGTTGATCAGACATATTGTTGATTCAAGATACACCTATGGTCTGGGTATGTGGCTTTGAAACTTCCTACTTGGCCCCAATCAAAGAGAAATATGATTGGGCAGCCCTTTGATCTGACAAATTTTGAGCTCTCTTTGCTCGTGTACTCTTGCTCAACCACCGCCACCATCAAAATTTGATCATGCTGACCAGATTGCCCCACCTTACCAAGGGGATGAAGTCAACTGCATTGAGGTTGGCACAAAAAGTTTCAATTATATTTGATAACATGCAGAGATCAAGGTCAAGATCAAAATTGACATCTACCACATGTTCTACCCCAGCCTCATCATCAAAATTAGAGGAAAGAAAATTTCCTCTCTCAATAAGATTTGATTTATGTTCTTGTTGACCTTGGACAACCACCTCATGCAAGTCATCATCTTGACTTTCCAAAAGCTGAAAGTGCTCATTTGATTTCTCCTTGACCTACATAGGACAAGGCAACAAAGTTTCCAAACTTGAACAAAAGCCTTCCAAGTCATCCCAAAAAGAGTCCTCTTTCAACTCCTCCTTGTTGGCAACAACAATGAAGGAAAATTGAGATGGGGGGGGGGGGAGTGAATCAGTATTCATCGGATCAAACAGATTAAGCACAATATCAAATCTAATCAACTATAGAAAGAATAAAGATAAATACAATAACAACAACACACATAACACCAAGATTTTTGATGTTGAAAACCCGGTTAAGGGAAAAACTACGGTGGGAACATACCCACAATGAGATAATACTCTATAGTAGTATGTGTAAATATTACAATCGAGAATGCACATGCATTCAGGTACACTGCCTAGAGATCATTGCTCAAAATATGATGACCTAGAAATCTCCAACCCTCAAGGATGGTTCACTACCTTACAATTATATTCTGACTACAATCTAGTTAAGATGAAGTAAAAAGAATAGCATGTCCTAATGCTTGATGACAGTTCCAGTTAAGCACATTTGTCTACCCTACAACAATCTTTGCTCAATACACCATATCAAAGGATAAATTATCTTATGTGCACACATACCACTCTCTAATAATGCAGACACAACCACCATACATGAATTATATGAATTTAACACCTATTTATACAATTCATCAATCTTGACTGCAAGGTTGGCCAGAACCTCAACCCTTAATTACAAAAATACATGACATGATACACAAATGAACCACTGGACCAATACAATGCCATAGATAACATACCATGGACCTAAATCAAATCCTTGAACATGCAACACCTCTAGAAATATCACCAAGATTAACCACAACACACTACATCACCAAAAGTACTGCATAACATGAAGAATATAACTAGACCCATAAGTGTTGGCAATATGTTGTATTTGGTTAAGTGTTGTCATTCTTGTACACATTGTATCCCAGTTGAAGACTATCCTGGTTAGTTTTGGTGATCTTCTTGGTCTTGGTTATCATTCTGATCTGGTATGATCAGATCTCTAGAATCAGTTTTGGATGCTTATTCTAGATGGGTATATGCTTTCTATATTCTATTGGTTCATGTTTTGGTGCTTTGGTTGTTATAACTTTTGATATATACTGGTACCTACTTGGCTTCTAGCTTTACCGATTAGCTTCTGGCTCTACTGGCTAGCTTCTAGCTTTCTCAGTTAGCTTTATCGGTAAGCATTATTTGGTGATTTGGTCAGTGGATTTTGGGTCCAACTTATGGAATTAGTTTCTATCATGGTGAAGTTGTTTCTTGATTTAGTCTTGAGTAATTGGTGACTTTGTATTGGATAGCGTGTTGTTATGATGGTCCTATTTGGATTTGGTTAAACTTTTTGTTATTTCACTGAGGGTTTCTACCATATGGTGAAGCGTGTTGGGTTTTGGTCTTAGAAGAATTTCAAATGGATATAATTGTTTGGATACATGAATTAGGTTCATGCTATGTAATGTAAATCATAATATTGGTCTGGTGGTGTGTGTGTGAAAAGTGGACCTGTATCTGTATCTAGAATACACAACACTTCAATTAAGTCATTAGATGCATGGTTAGTAAATCAATAATCAATGAATAATAAAACATTACAAAGTGGCCCATTGCCTTCTAGTAGATGCGAGTTTAGATTTCTCTTAGATTGCTAAGCTATCCAGTGACTAGACAACACCTAAACGAAAGATTTTTAAATCTATATGAGCATGAATTTGAGCTAAATGGATGCAAGATTTAAGATAGATATGCAAGGTTAACCTAACATGATTTAAAAAATATATGAATAACTAATAATCAATATCTCAATGCAAATTCTCAATGAACCTAGAGCAAAAACAACATAATAAAAATATATTCCCCAGGATCTTCGAATGAGAGATGAGACCCTCAATTTATAGAAAATTTAGAAAGAAACCAAAGGCTAAGATCAAATGATGATGAGCGGTCAAGATTTTCCAAGAGGAAGCACAATCCAGGTGAATTGATGTGATTGGATGCTTTTCTCAGTTTTAAAAGAAATTGAACTAAAATTAAGATAAAATCAAGAAAAAACTGATTTATTCTCTATTTCATTCAATTTTGAGATTTAATTGTTTTAATTTCTTTCTTTGATATTATTTATCAATTTTTAATTTGTTTCTCAAGATTATCTCCAATTCATTTCTTTTGTCAATTTTTAATTCTTTTTTGGTCAATTAATTCCTTTTTTGAAGATTTGTGCTCATAATTTCCAATTCCTCTTTCTTGATGATATAGTGGCAAATTGATTTATTTTTCAAATTAATTCCTCTTTTTGATGATTTAATGGAAAATTGATTTATTTAATTAAATATGCTAGGATATTTAATAAAATAAATAAGATAATTGTTTAAAATGATTTACTTGAAATCATCAATTAATTAAAGAAATATTTAATTAATATTTAGTGATTAATTTTGGCATGTGACATTGAAGATTTTAGAAATTAATTGTGTTCTCAAGATATATTTAATTGCCTTTGGTTAGGACCTTGGTGACTTTGTCAAGATTAGGGGCCCATGGTTTAGATGACCATTTTTAGGGTATTACATTTGCCCCTCTTTGAATTAATGTGTGAGCAACACGTTGATTCAAAGAAAATTTGATGTCTAGGAGATACCAGTTCTAAATTTATTGATCACGAACTAGATGAAGAGTGAGGTATTCAGCTTGTTTTGAAGTGATGAAACTGAATAGAGTTGATTAAAGCAAAACCGATCCCAAACTTGATTGAACTAGGACCGATAGAGAGCAAAGATACTGAACTTGAACTTGATTGATCAAGAAGCAGATCTTACTAATCTAGAACTTGATTGAACTAGACAAAGTGAATGAAGAGAAAAATTGATCTTGAACTTGATTGATCAAGATACGATGAGTGAAGATAAACCGTCCAACTTGATTCAATGTGATGAAACTGAACACCTACTTAGATTGAGTGTGTGATCAAAAAGTACTCTTTAAACCCTTGATTGAGTTTAAACGAATAATCAACTTGATGAAAAGCAATGAAACCAGTTAACATTAAGAGATTGATTTAGATGAAGACAATATTAGCTTGATTTGAAGAGATGAAACTGATATGCCCCTAGCGATTGATTCGATTCATATGGTCAAGAAATATCAACTTGACATAAAGTGATGAAGTTGAGATGCCCCTAGCCATGAGGTCTTGTTTGATGTTGAGAAAAGATTAGTTGCTCGACTTGCAACAAAGATTTTTGAAAGAAATTCTCGACTTTGAGGTCATGAGTATTCCCCCTTGGGAGTGAAATCGAAAGATAGCGAGGGTTGCACAGTGATTGTAGGCAATTTTTTTTTTGTAGCGATGATAAGTTATTTGAGCACAAAGATTAATGTTGAAGATTAAAATTAGAGTTAATGTGAGAATTAAATTGAGATTTAGAGTTGATTAACAAGAAATTGAGTGCAAATTGAAGAAGAGAATAAGCAGTTGATGAAAGCGCTAAGTGGTCAACGTCGTGAAATTTTGATGAGAGAATTGATGTCATATTTTGATTTCGATCCTAAAAATGGATTCAGGACAGTCGATTTATGAGCTCTTGATTTGATTTCATCATACTTGTGTTTATTGATTATGAGATGTTGTTCTATATGTATGCATATCTTTTTAGTATAGATGAATGAATGCAAATGGAATATGGATGTTTATTTTTTTTCCTTTTTATGCAAATAAATGATGATGCAAATAAATGAGGAGAATGAGTAACTAGTAATGCAAATGTTTATTTTTATTCATGCAATAATATAAATGCAAATAAGTATAAAATGAAATGTATGTATCTATATAAGATGCTCATGTATGCAGCTAACATCTCAATACACAAGTACTCAATCAGAGCAATGATGATGAAAAAGAGACCACTTAGCTGAGAAATGACGAAGCTTCCAACTCTCATTCAGAAGATAAAGAGAGCATTGTTATTATACTGAAATCACTCTAAATTCACAAAATACAAAATGTAATGCAAAATAAGATGCACAATGAGATGCAACCTAAACCTAGTCACTGGATTTGAAATGCTTAAGTTTCATCACTGAGCTTTTTACAACCACAACAGGCATATTAGAGTTCCTTGCTTTTCATGTGCAATATTAATTATCTTATCCGCAATGACCCTTTTTTCATTCATATCCTTGGACAGATTTCATAGGCACCTAGATTGCATGATAAATAAATTCCTCAAAATAGACAAAGAAATGATGGGAACCTCTCTGTAGCATACAAATAAGCAGAGTTGAGGTATGTGTGGTAATTTCACCTTAATGTGAAGACACTTATCACAAACACCTAGCTAATTAGATGTTTCTAGATCATCAAAATCAGTCCTACAAGTAGAAAACAAAGAAAATATTATGCCCCCAATCCTTGCTCTTCTTAGTCAAGATAGAATTACTCAAGTTACTCAGAGGGATGATAATTGAAAACCAATATAAAAGACAACACACAAAGAAAATTCCATGCATATCTCAAATAGTTTAGTGATTGTTTTTAGTTTTGTTTTGCTTGTGTACTTAGTGATAAAACTCTTCAGTACTCAAGAGACAAGTGACTGACTCAGAGTGAATGACTGGGTATCACTAACATAAAGATGACTTGGTTGATACTACTTAGGACATGTAAATTGAGAAGTCGATTACCCTAAGACTAGGACATTGATCGATTTCGAGACATAAAGGTTCTAAAAGAACCAGGATGTCACAAAAGTGACTAGAAATTATGTACAAGAAAAAGTGTAGATGTAACACTTCAGTATAGGAGATAAGACTAACCTGGATGACATCCAACAGCCATACTGATCTATGTCATTGTTTTGATTTGATCATTGATAGGAAGGTCAGGTTTCAAAGAGTAAGTACCCCGTATAAGACTAATATGTCTAGTTTTGAGTGTACCCTTCCTTTTACAATACATATTGATGTTTGATAGAGTTTGATAGATTAATTAACAAGATATGCGATAAGTTTGATTTGTAGACCTTGAGAGTTTGTCTATGGTTGATTTGGTTTGAAGGATTGTCTATGATTTCTTGCTTCGATTTTGTCCATTTTTTTGATTTAGTGAGTTTTTTTTTTTTAAGGATTTTGTTCAGGACATTTTATAATTTTTAGGAGTTTGTTCAAGACATTTTATGATTTTTAGGATTTTTTTCAGGACTTTATATGATTTTTTAGGAGCTTGTTCAGAACATTTTATGATTTGTTTTAGAATTTTTAATGTTTGCCCCTAGTGTCTAGCAAGGAAAAAGGGATTTTGAGTACATGAATGGATAAATGAATGATGGTGGATGCTTTCAAGGACTATCTCACAATGTTAATCCAAGAACATGATCTAGTTATAGCAATGTAAACCAAGGATTTTAGTGATGTAAAGAAAGGATTTAGTGTAACGAAGCCATATGGTCCAAAGAAGTGGCCATGTCAAGAGGTTTGTGGAAAGCACATTTTTGTATTTTGTCCATAGTGTTGATCAAGATCAAGGAATAGATTTGGATAGAAGGCAGATATGATAAGCAAGATCAAAAGGGAGTAATGAAGGATGCAAGAAAGCAATGGATAGGAGCTAAAGGGTCTGGTTCAAGTGTAATAAATAAGACACACAAAACTTGTAAAGATCCTTAACCTTGTCAAGATCAAAGGTGGAAAAGGGATATGAATGTAGATAGGGGGAATGAGGGATAATGCATGATGAAGGATAATGGAGGAAGAAGGATAATAGATGGATGTACATGGATGGAACTTGCCCCCAGTGTAAACTGCAAAAGGATAATGGATTACGCATGATGCTCGTTTGCTAGGTTTTCATCATGGTACTTACCCAAGGAACCACAAGAAGTGGTTTTCACTCGTGGATGAAATTATTTCTCTTCTTTTTTTGTTTTGAATTTTTTTTTTTCATCATTTTTTTTTCTTTTGGAAGATAGTGGAGGCATGATAGGGGATGGAAGAAGAATCCCAACATCTCTCTTCTTTCGATGGTACCCTTAGAATATGAGTTGTAATAGACCATGGGTATGAAGGTGTGCTTAAAGATGTTGGCAGGATAATGAAATGAAACTAGGGCAAGGATTTATACAAAGGATTGGATAAGAGGGATGGAAGGGTGAAAAAGAGATGCTGGATAATGGATGGGATGTTGGAAGAATTGTGTATGGATAGATGGAAATGCTGGAAAGATCAACATTGGCACATGCCTTGAGGGATGATGGACATATGGAGGAGAAGTGAATCTCATATTTTGAGATTTGGATGGAGGAAAGGTTACAGATTTTGGGGCATAAGAACCCAAAATGGATGAAGGAGGTGATGGAGGAACAACCATTTTGGATGCCAATTTTGATTTTTCTTTAGACTATTGTGCTTCAAGAAGCTGCTTAGGGATCCACATGGTTTTTGATTTTTTTTCCTTTTGTAGTTCCTTAGAGAAAATTGCTTGTACAAGTGCCTTAGGAACTCATATAACTTTTTTTTCTTCTTTCTTTGTGGGCCTTTGTGGCATTTTGTATTTTTCTTTTTCTTTTTGGATCATATTTTTCTTTGTTTCAACATGTTGATTAGATGGGACATGTTGATCCTTGAATACATGTGGATTACTTGACTTATGACTTTTATGCTTGGCATCCAAATTGCTTGGAGGGAGATGCGTGGATAGATAGGAATGATATGGAGGTCTTTTAGATGGATGGAAGGTACTTGAAGATGTGTGCCTTTGTTGATCTTACATAAGGGATCGAGGGATATAGGGACCTAGAATGGATGGAAGCAATGATGGGGAAAGCGTATATTTAGATTTAACTAGAGAAATGTAGGATTTATGAGAGATACCAACATCTTGAGAAATGTCCCTAAGGCAATGACCTTTAACATTTTCTTTAATATGGAGGGTTTCTTTCTTGTGGAGATTTACCCCTTTTCCTTTATAAATATTTTGATTTGTAGGATACACTCTGCTTTGGAAAGAAGGCACGAGTCCATTATGAGATAGAGGTGGAATTTAGGGAATGATAGGATCATGAGAGGGATTTGTAGGCATGATGGATCCTTGAGGTGGATATAGAGGATTATGACAAGGAGATGAAGGGATACTTTAATCTTGACATGGAAGAGGACCATTGGATAGAGTAGGAAGGGTGTTTGACTCTTCATTTTGAATAGGACCATTTGAAAAGGTGGAAGAGGCATCATGATCTTGCTTAGGAAGTGGATTAGGAATACGATTTGGAAGGATGATTTTCTCTTGAGATAGAACTGAGTCATCTCGGAAGAAATGAAAAGGTATAACGATATCATCATGGGAATCTAGTCAAATGGGATCTTTTTCAATCATTAGATGGGATTGGAGAGTTTTGGTGTCTTGATCTTGATTTCTGGTAGGACTTGTTTGTTCATTCTTCAAATTATACTCCTGGCATGCAACCACTTCTAAGGAAGGGATAGGACTTGTTGTTCTCAAAATTTGATTCACTTTAAAATCCTTATAGTGATATGATAAACTCTATATGCAGAAGAGAGATTAAAGAGAAGGAAACATTCAGGACAACATATGACAATGTTTGATTAACCTTCTACACTTTGAAATTATCCAAAGTTTAGGCGGGTATACCTTTGTGAACTGAATTCACACTTTTAAAAGATAAATCCACAACAAACTAGTCCAAAAACCAGTGGATCTTATCACCTTAAAACCAACTGAAATAAAGAAATGAAACTTATACTCATGTTCAGTATTGATCTACAAGATATATAGAAGATAACCTTAACAGATACCAGTGCCTTATCCAAGGCCACATAGTCATCTAAGTTCAAACAATACTTCCACAATCAAATATCTCCACACATCCTATCAGTTTGGCTTCTGTCAATCCCCATATATGCCTGACATACATTAGATTTTTATTCGTATCAAACTAAACTGTGTTCATCAAAATTCAAAGTATCCCACAAAGAATTTACTGGTAAAAATGATTCCTGGATATTTAATTCCCCTCCTGAAGAGAAAAGCTAAGAAGCATATGTATTTAAAATTGCCTTACAACCCATATTCAAAAGGAATAACACTAGATTACTTAGAATGAAACAACAAACATTTGCAAACATACTTGAAGACAACACAAAGTTTAAACTCAAAACCAATGGTCTGTATATTGATATTACTTCTAAAAGTATTACAAAAACATTTGAATATTCTCCATTAAGACTTGAGAAAGCTCAAGTAAATTTCTATAGCGTTTTCTTACAATTCCTTGTGATCCCTTTTTTACTAGTCTTGGTATCCATTTATAACAATATGGATACACACACAGCTTCATAATTTCCTAGGAGAGTTTGTTACAATCATTACTTCTTAAGAAGAAGTTACAAAACCTTTTCCAAATGCAGTTACAAGTCTCTTTCAACATCCGTGGCTTCTTCCACTTGTTGTTATGTTGCAACATTTTCTAACTGCTCTACATCAAGCACTGTACATTTTCTTGTCCATTCCTAATACACATCATCAGCAGGCCATGAGAAGTTAATTACTTTTTCTTTTGTATTGGCTAATCTTTTCCAAGAATTCCTCATTTTATTGACCTCTGAATTCAGAAAACCATAATGAGATTTGATTTTCTCAATCTCCTCAATTGTTTTGATAAATATGGAGGCATCCTCTGATTTAACAATTCCTTTTATTCTTAGTGATAATTTGGCTTCTAATTCCTTAAGCCATATTTGTTTGTCCTTGAATTGGGTTGGGCTAACAAAATCTCCTGGGAGTAATTCGAAAACTTGATCAATGTACTCTTTCTTGTACAGGTTGATCTTTCTATATGCATTATCCACTCCTTCTGCCAACTTTACTAAATCCTTTGTCATATCATTGGTATATTTAATAATGGGGTCAGCCCCTACCTCATCATAGGATACACAAATAAGTTCTATATCCTGCTCTTTGGGTCTCCATTCATCAAAAATAGGTATTAAAATAGCCTTGTCCCCATTTAACTCATTCCACATTTCCAAAATCTTACTCATGTTGTTATACATTACTGAAGACCCTATAGTGTCAGCAAAACTTAAAATTGTAGCCCTTACTCTCTCTCCATATTTCTTTGCATATAGGGCCTGAGCCTATTTTAAATTCTCCAACTCATGGGGAGTGATCTCAATCAACTAAGAACTAGAAGGTGCTGGAGATGGTGGGAATTCAATAATGGGGCTGGTAGGTGGAGGTCTTGTAGGAGAAGAGGAGAACATCAATGTTGAGAACTCACCTTGATGGTATTGTCCTACCAATTGGCTTTGTAGCTTGGTGATGATGCTATCTTTACCCCTTACCTCTTCCTTAGCACTGTTGTAAGCTTTTAAAATTGTCTCCAACTTAACTTGGAGATCTGCTTTTTCTTTTGCCTCTCATTCTGCTACTGCAACACTAAACTTTGCAGTCTCTAGCATAGTGCTAGCAGCTTCCACTACCCCAGTGCTCTGAAATCTTTTCACTATCATTCCTCCAAGGTAACTTGACCCTGGGGTGTCCTTATTCCTTTTATTTTCATCTCTTTTAAGAGACCACATGACCAGTGCAGCATTATCCTTGCTGAAAGTGACTCCCTCCATAGGTTTGGTCTCCTTTCTTACTACCTCTAAAACTAAGGCATCTGCTATGTACCATTCAGGGAGAATGAGTACCCCAGCCTATGCTACCATGTCTCTTCCTTGCTCGGGAGTGATGGTCTTAAACTCATCAACCATTTCTTGCTTTATCTCTTCCTCCACCACAACTGGATCCTTTTGGGGCTACTCACCTTTCCTCTTTTCACACCTAACATTAAATATATCAATATTATGCTTCCATACAAATTGCATGAAAGCTCCTAATGTGACAAAGTTATTATCAGCCAAGAAATCCTCACTTGCTTGCTTGATATCATGATCCCACTCCTGGCCTTTGAACTCATTAGTAGTAATGTTCATTTGAGCAGTAATGGGCTCTTCTGGCATTCCCTCTTCCACTTCATCATATGTGTATGCTATCTCTCCAAGACTGCCTAATTGTAACAGTTGCTCATTTGTTGCCTGTTAATCTCCTATATGAATAGGGGATTGAGTTGGGGAATACAAGGGTTCATCAGATTGTACTTACTTTCCCACTCTTTGTTTCTTTGGGCTATCCTGAATGTCAATGACATCCTGTATCTTCCTCTTCCCTTTTGAGGTAGAAGGCTCCCCTATTGTTGACATCAACACACTGTAGTTGGACTTCTTATGTAACATGTAATCACCAGGAGGGTTTGCTCTAGAAGATGTAGTACTATTTAGAGCTAGTCTTGCTTTCTCAGGGTTGTTCTTAATTACAACCTCCCTCTTTTCTTTCAATGTCTGCAGCACATCCTCAAAACACAGAATTAAGAATTTTACCTTCTCTTCAAAGGGGTGAAAGCTAGACAAAGGGTCATAGCTAGTGTCAAATTGGTGCACAAAGTCTAAAGCCTTCTTGTAGGCCACCCACTTTTCTTTCCTCAGCTCTTGCTCATCTAAATCAAACTCATTTCTAATGAGGTCTTCAGGAAACTAGAATTGGTGTGGTCTACCTCTACATATTGCCCTCTTTCTGAACATGCCATTGAACAAATCTTCAGGGTCAGCACACTGGGATACTGCAATTGACAAATGGTACGGTTGAAGGAAATCTTCAAAATACTTCCAACCTCCTTTAATAATTACAAATTGATGTGCTATGGTAACTGTAGGGAAAATGGTCCCTTTACCTCTGCCTGTTAGCTCTTCCTCTTGCACACTACCAATCTTCCTGAGGATTTAGGCAATTCCCACTTTAAGAGGGACTAATAGGGCAACAAAAATGGAGTGCCTTTGAAACCATATACTCTGAAAACTTTGGAGACAGGGTATAAGTAGATATCACCCCAATTGGGGAAATTTTAATATTCTCAGCCAACTTTTTTGGCCTAATGAATTCCAAAAGAACCTTAGGGACTCTTGGATTCTCTGAACAGATAAGAGTCCTAATCTTAGATGAAAAACACTTATCACACTTTAAGTAGCTAGCATTTTCTCTGTCCCATGACAACACTCTACTCCATAACTGCACTGGCATCTTCTCTCCATCTTTCTCTTTCACAATATCCATTCCACTCGCAAAATAGTTACCACCCTTGAATAAAAATAAATGCATGAGGAGGGAGTGCCATCCAAAAGGCCTATCCACTTTTCCATTCTTTATTCCTATCAAGCCTTCATGGATGGCATCTGTGATATAGGAAGCATAATCAAAGGTCACTACCAAAGAAGGATTCAAAATTTGAGAAGTCATTAACATGTAATGAGGTTGCATATTTGCCTCAGCATCTTCTCCTAAAATTTGGCAGAGTGACTAGTATAATCCTTTGGCCCTAAGGGTGAATAGATTTAAAGAGAAAGGCTCCTCAGTGTTGGGTCCTACAACTGTTAATCTTCCTATCTTCACAAAGAATTCTTTAAGAGGCCCATTTCTAAGGTGGTTCCTCTGCACACTGTAAACCTGAGCTAGTGATTTGAAATTAATAGGTTCTAAAAAGTTGGTAAATTCACTAAGTCCAAAAGCATTTCTGAACTCCTCATTATTTATTTCAATGAGGGTTTTCCCACTTATATCCCTAACACACTTTGTGATTGGGTCATAGTTGTGTGCACTATGAGTTAGGAGATCCACATCCATGAATACTCTAGGGACCACCAATTTTCCTACGTCCAACTCCTAGATACTGTTCATTGGGGCTGAGGCATTTCTCATACCAAATCCAACCTTAAATTATCCCAACCTAGACAACCCAATTTGAGGGTCTCTTAGCCAATTTCCCTTGTCATACAATCCTTCTCCTATTTTTAGGCGAGGAGCTCTTGGCACTAATTCCTTTACATTTGCTACCTTATTAGTTGACATTATCAACTGTTCTAGGAAATCATCACAGATAGCCCTCTCCTGGTAATTAACCTTTCTTGAGAATTCTCTCTTAGGTGCCATCTTAAAAAACTATGCAAGCAATTTAATTACTAGCCCCAACTATTCTGTAACAAATCAAAACCCAAATTAAAACACACTGTCAAGTTATTGCCAAGCAAGAGTACAAGAGAACCTATTTTTGGCTTGAAGAAATCTACTCTGCAACTGAAAAAAAATTGCTCTACAACTGCTTCTCTGCAACAACTTTTCAAAATGATGCCTTCATTCAATTGATGCGAGATCATATACGGTAGTTGGGCTCTTAACTACGACATTGATACTACATGCTTCGACCGTCCTTTCAGAATTGAATTCATAGAAGAATTTGAAAATTTTGCTCCAAAGGGTCATAACATGCCTGTATATTTTCTTTTCACTCTTTTGCCATTTCACAGAGCATAACATACTAGCAGTTTTGCCTAATGAAATCGCGCTAGCCATCCGATCAAATGAGACTTGATCTGTCTTTACACTATTTTAACCTCTTTGCCTTTGCATCGGGCCCTACCTTTTTTTTGCCATTTCGCAAGCTTTATCCCCCAAGCATTTTCCTTTCGCAAAGCTACGCCAAGTGTTAGATGGAACTCTAACCACCCGACCTTTAACTCCTACCAGGACCATCAACCTTTTCACTAACCATGCCTCATCTTGACGGCTAATGGTTTTTCACTATTTTGCAGGGGTTAATCCACTTCCATCTTCGGACCACGAAACAACGAGAAACATTGGATCAATCTTGAGATGAACATCTTTTAAGTGAGATGTTTATCCAGACATTACTTACCCCACTTATTCATCGGTTAACAAATGCCATGTGGCACTTGTCTATTAGCCCTAAAAAACTCTTTGGGTTTAGTTCAGAGTCAACCACGTGTCTTGCTTCCTGCATAACTGCCGGTTGCACCTTGGTGGGCCCTTATTCACCTTTTGAAACTACATGTCAATTGACACATCACCATTAAGCTTTACAAGAAGTAGCAGCTATCATTCCATGTCATGTTGGAAAGAACCTCTCTTTCTCTTTTGCCATTTTGCAAGTTTTAAAACACTAGCATCTTACCTTCGCGAACTCACGCGAACCATTAGATCATATCAAACTTGCTTGATGCTTAACAACCTATTTGAATCAGGAAGATGTGGGTCTTCTGACTCAGCTTTATCCACCTGGTGTCTAGTCATTCCTAAACTGACATGTCAACTTTTTATTCGCTGAAAGAAAACATAAGGATCCACTTTATCCTTGCCACCTATATCTACCAGGTCACTTCTTATCCTACAGCATGACTCATCTTCTTGGCCCCAACTATGAGTCCTCAAATCCAATTCGCTGACCACTTTAATTTTCAGGCACATTTCATTGTCTTACTTGCCATCTCAACCAGCTGGACTACTTACTTGGAATGCCATGTCATTTCGCAGTTTCGTGAAAGCTATCTTTCAAGCATATTTCTCTTGCAAAACTGTGATAGCTGTTAGATCTCGAGGACCTGTGCATCTATTGTGCCTCTTATGAAGCTCTTTTGCCTGGGCCCAAAAACCTTTCGCTATTTTGTAGAGCATAACATGTGAGCATCTCTCAACCGCGAAACAACGTGGGTCATCAATTTGTTTTAAACTTGATAGCCTTTTAGCCGTGGAAAACTCTTCACCACCGGGTCCCACCAAACCTTTTCGCCATTTTGCGTAAGGTAATTTACTCGCTCATTTCGGCTGCGAATCAATGCTAGCCATTAGATTCAAAGCAAGATGGAATCTCGTTAAACTAGATCCAATGCATACAGTCGAACATGCTTTTTCCTTTCGCTATTTTGCAGAGCATAACACACCCGCAACTTCGCCTAACGAAACAGTGAAAGTTGTAGATTGATCTGAAAGTTGCACGACACTTACTGGACCCAACAACATTAGAAGGAAAAGGCATAAGGCGTAGATTTTTTACAATTATTTAATGATTTCCTAGGCAAATAACAAGGGGGGACATTTCACACAACCCCAAGACCCATTATTTAAGTGAATAAAGTAACGTAGGAATAGAAGCCAAAGGGTTTTGATAAGACATTTGAGTGATTAAAACTAAAAACCCTTAACCCTTAAAGACCTAAAATAGATTTGAAGCAATTAATAGCATACCTGACTCAAAATTTCAAAAACTTAGCCAATCATGGGAAAAGAAAACCCATTCCTTAAACAGTGATAACATTGGCTCTGACTGGGGATGGTTGATCACAAGGTCAACACAAGAAACACAAGAAACTCTGGAGAAACAGACCAAAACAGAGACCCAAACAAAAACAACAGGAAGCAAACAAAATATATACAAACAAAGGACCTACTGTGCATGGACTTCAAGAGAAATAATGTTTCAAGAATTGTCCATGCACTGGAAATTCCTTTACTTCATCATTCATATTTTTTATAAAATAAGAATCCTTTCCATTTAAATCATAGACCACAAAAGGGCCAATCCATAATGATTCAAATTTCTTATGTTTTCCTTTGTCTTGTCCTCTTGCATTCCACTGAAGAACAATATCATCAATTTGAAACTTCCTTAATGATGTCCTTTTATCAAAAAGGTACTTGGACTGCAGTTGGATCTTCATATTTCTCTTATGAGCTAGAGTTCTGATCTCTTCCACTTCCACTATCTGAATCATTCGGTTTTCCATAGGTTCAGATAACTCTATGTCTTCAACTTGGAAGAATTTATAAACTGGAAGAAGATTGTTTACTGGCAGTCTAGCTTGTGTACCATAAACCAGTTCAAAAAGTGACATTCCAATGGCCTTCTTGGCTGTTACTTTGTCAGCCCACAAGGCTAATTTCAAATTTTGATCCCAAGACCTCTTGTTCTCTTCTAAGATTTTCTTGATAATGTTCAAGAGGTTTTTATTACTAGATTCAGCTTGTCCATTTCTCTAAGGATGATAGGGTGAAGAGTAAGACATGATTATTCCATGACTAGTACAAAATCCAACAAACTCTTTTGACCTAAAACTCATGGCATTGTCCATTACTAATTTTGCAGGTATTCCAAATCTAGTTATAACATTATCCATCAAGAAGTCAATGACAACTTTACTCATAGCTCTTCTTGTGGGAATAGCTTCAATCCATTTAGTAAAATAATCAGTGGCTACTATGATCCATCTATGACCTCTTCCTGATCTCTCAACAATCTCTCCAATAAAATCAATGCCCCATTGGACAAAAGGGGCTTCTATTGTGACTGGATTTAGGGGTAAAGCTCCTTCATACTTCAATTTGGATGAAAATGTTTGACATGGGTCACATTTCCTGACATGTTCATGAGCATCCTTGAATAAGGTAGGCCAATAGTACCCAGCCTGGATTATCTTACTAGCAGTTGTCTTAGCAGAGTAATGGCCTCCACATACTCCATCATGCATTTCAATCAACACCTTTTTAGCCTGGAATTCATCCAAACACATTAGCAGTTCTCCATCTCCTTTTCTCCAAAATAGATCACCTTGAATGAGAACATATTTTTGTGACTTGAGTTTCAGAGTTCTTCTCTGATTATGTGTCATTCCTTCTGAAAATGTAGCATCTCTTAAAAATCAAACTATCTTTGAATACCAAGTTTGTCTCTCAATACTAGTGACTGAAGTACTTTTGATTTCAACATTATTTATCTCAACATTTAGAAGATTAGATTCAGTCATGAGCTTGGCCAGACCTAAGCCTCTCACCAATTTGGTGATCTTTATTTCCAAGTCAAAATCTTGGATTCTATTGATCCATCTACACCTTTTTCCTATAACCTCAGATTGGGACAAAATATCCTTAACTGCAGCATGTGGGGCATAAGCAGTGATTTTTGCATTCACAAGGTATGGCCTGAAAGCCTTGACAGCTTTAACTAAAGCATAAGCCTATTTCTCCATGGTTTCATACTTTAATTATGCTACTTGCAAAGACTTGCTATAGAAAGATATGGGATGTTCATATCCCTCATTATCTTATTGTAACAACACTGCAGCTACTGTATGGTATGAAGCAAAAGAGAACAGAGAAAAGGGCTTACTATAATCAGGAGATTTCAGCACTGGTGCTTCCTGAATGGCCCTTTTAATCTCATCAAATGCTTTTGATGCTTCTTGGTCCCAACAAAATGTTGTATCCCTTTTAAGTAATTTTAGAATATGCTTCACTATCTCTGCAAAATTTGCAATGAATCTTCTAACAAAGTTGACCTTGCCCAAAAAAGATTGAATACCTTTGACATTTTTTGGTGCAGGCACATTATTTATTGCTTCAATTCTTTCAGGGTCAATTCTTACCCCTTCCTTGGAAACAATATGCCCCAATAATTTTCCTTCAGTGACCCTAAAATGACACTTCTTGGGATTTAATGACACACCAAATTCCAAAGCCTTATTGAACACCTTTTCCAATTGTCCACAGTGGTCATTGGCCCTTTAAGAGAAGCAAGTTATATCATCTTGATAAACCACCATGATGATATTGATGAATTCTTTGAAGGCTACATCCATAGCTCTCTGAAATGTAGCTCCATCATTTTTTTATCCAAACGACATTCTTACATAGATATATGTTCCCCATGGAGTAGTGAAAGTAGTTTTGAATTTTTTAGATTCTCTCACTAACACTTGATTGTATCCTGAAAAACCATCCATCATGGACAAAAGATCACAACCTGTTACTCTCTACAACATAGCTTCCATATTGGGGGAAGAGTAATTGTCTTTTAAAGAAGCAACATTCAAATTTCTAAAATCCACACACAATCTAATGTCCCCATTTTTCTTTCTTACTGGGACCAAATTGGAGACCCGAGACCCATGAAGAATGTCTTATAGGTTTAATAATCCCTCCTTCTCTTAACTTAGTCAATTTTTACTGCATCTTAGTTTCTAATAGGGGGTTAATAGGTCTTTGCTTCTATCTGAAAGGCTTAGCATCTGGAAGTAAAGGAACTTCATGCTAAAAAAGGTCTTGTCTATACACCTTTAGGTCTTCATAAGACCAAGCAAAAATATGTTTATATCTTTTCAATAAATTGATAAGATTAGTTCTGACATGAGGGGGTAATTTCTTCCCAATGTATACTAACTTAGGGGATGATTCAGTCCCCAGGTTTACCTCCTTCAATTCTTCTAACTTGGTGGTAGACTGCTGATGTAAGTGACTGTCATTGTAACTGAACATGCTCTCTAGCTCTACCAACCCTTTAGGTATCTCATTTGTTTCCAACTAGACCAAGACATTTCCAAACACTATTTCCTTATTATCAACCACCTCCACCAATGCATTGCAATCAATCTTCTGTCCATCATAATCATCAACACATTGAATGAACCTAAGAATATCTTCATCATCAACAAAAACTTGCCAATTATACACATTATTAGGGATGGTAGGCCTAGATTTTATTTCCACAGTGGAGATGCCAGTTAGTGTTGCATCATCATTTTTCAATGAAACATTAGCTACAAAGTCTGCCATAATATTCTTTGATCGCTCTATCCAATTAATAGAAAATGTACTAAAATGCTCAATGACATCCCAAACTGCATGTTTATATCTCTTTAATCTATCATTTTTGGATGCATATTTGGATCTTACCTAAGAGACAACCAATTCTGAATCCCCTAAAACTTTCAATAGCTATATTCCATTCCTTTTTGCAACCTCAAGCCCCAATAATAGGGCTTCATACTCTACAGTATTATTTGTGCACTGGAAAGACAATAAGAAAGAATACTTAAAAGTTATACCTAATGGGGATACAAAAAGAACCCCTGCTCCAGATCCTTCTTTGGAGCAAGCTCCATCAAAATACATCTGCCATAAAACATGTTGTTGTGGTTCTAATTCGACCACAATGGGGTCAGTATTCTTCAACTAAGGTAAAATTGGTTGTAGTCTGAAATTATCAAGATCCACATCAATCATACAATTGAGCATACTAGGATCTACATTTTCAATTACTCTAGGAGCACGTGGTTCTCTGTACAACTTGACCTAATTCTCATTGATTGGGATGGTAGCATAAGATAAATCCAATTGGACATTTCCTCCTACTACTGCTGCCCATTGCTTGGACAACAACATACCATAATGGGGTTTAGTGTCAGTAACAATAACGTCCATTTTGTAAGTTACCTCAAGGAATGCTGCTATTTTTACTTCAACATCTCTCATTGTACCTATCATAGGTTCTTCCTTGTTATCCATAGCATAGCATTTTCCATATATAGTAGTTACTAACAGTAATAGTTCTTTCATAACACCATAGGGAATTACATTAGCAGCAGCTCCTGAATCTATCATACAATTTTTTTTCAGCCAGTTATTTAGTAACAAAGTAACATAAAAAGGATCTACCTATGAAGGGTCTTGAGTAATAGTGGTTCCAACATAAACCTCTGGGGTTTGGAGTTCTTGATCCTTTCCATTTTTAACTGAACCGGCGGGTAGGACTGTGTCACTGTCAGACATATTAGAAAACAAAGACAAGGTTGCATCCCTATGTTCTTTTATTTTCAGTAATTCTATTAATGGGATAGTAACTTTCTTTTGTGTAAGATCTCGAGCCATGTAAAATATGGAATTACTACTCAATTCAGTATTAGCTCTAACCGTTTCTACCTTCAGCTAACTTGCCCTTTTTGCTATGGCAACTCCTTGTATATCATTGGTACTTTTATCATCTGTACTCTTGGGTACATCTTTAATCCGTTCTTTCTTTTCTTGACCAATTTTAGGGAAAGTAGTAGCACTACTTGTTGCCCCCTTTTGAGTAACCTCTTTGATAAACATGGAACCAGGTTCACCCTAATCAATGTCCTTCTTTGTGCTCCTCAAGTTGTAATTGTGTTTTGCTTTAGCAATAGCAGCTTTGGTGATATTTTTAACTTCTTCCTCACTAGGCCTTCTAAGATGAACTTCTTCATCTTCAATTGTTACCACATTCAAGGTAGGATGCCAGTCCAGTGTTAGTTGTCCTTGAACAAACCTTTCATTATCCAACACATCACTACATTCACTTTGTATAGATTCCTCATCACTCTCTATAATGGTCTCAAACATGTTAATGTCAGGCTCAGCTTCTTGTCTCATGGACTCTTCAAGGGCTTGAGCTACTACACACTGATGAGGAGAATGTGGCCCATCACAAGCAATACACCAAGGAGTATTTTCTATATTATGGACATTTTTCCCTTTTAAGGGATCTGGGATATCTTGACTCTGAGTAATTTTAGGCTTCTCATTTTGGGGTTTTCCATCTTTCCAATTGGTATTATAGGGCATGTCATGCACTCTAGGGGGTCTATCTTGCCAGTTATAATGAGGCTTATCATTTTTATTTACCTTGGCAGTCAGATCCTTCATAGCAATAACCAACTTTTCTATCTTGTCTTCCTCAGCAACTTTGTTAGGTTATTGTTTTGTTTCCTGCCATAACCTACCATCTGTTCTCCTTCCTAATTTTCCAGATGCTTTTCTATTTCTTTCCACATTAATGGCAATTCTAAATGCATCCCTCAGGTTATGTGGATTTTTATCCCTTAAGATATAGGCCATTTTAGAATCAAATGCATTATAATAGGTGTTCATAGACATGTTATCATCTAACCTCATCACCTGATACAATCTATGCATGGCCTTTTGAAATCTAGAATTGAAATCGGTGACCATTTCATTATCATATTTTCTAATGTTATTAAATTCATTGAGCATGAAGCTCACATTTGTTTTGTCACCGTATTGTTCTTGAAAACAATTCTTAAAGTCCTCCCAAGACCCAATGCTATTAACTGGAAGACCTCTGTACCAATCTCTTGCATCATCAACTAGGGACTGAACAAACAATTTCATTATAACATCTTCATCCACTATCTCATAATCATTTATTAAGTCACCAAAAGATTTTAAATGCTCCTCAGCACTGATTGTATTATTTCCAGCAAACTTATGGAGTCTGTCCCTTAACTCAGTAGGAACATGGTTGGGATATCCTAGGATCCCATCAAAAAACAATTGTCTATATTGCTCCAAATTGATAGGTCTCCTTTGAAAAGGGTTACAACATTATTGTTTCCCATGTTCATTCTAACTTTTGGAATTGGGGTCTGAGATATTTGGTTATGTTGATTGTTCATAGGGATTTGACTAACTGTTGTTGTATTAGCAGGCACAGTAGGCTGAATTTTAATCGGGGGGAGGGAAATTTGCTGAGGATCAAGCTTACTAAGATCTTCTGAAGGAAAAATGATAGGGGGAGCTTTTAGGTAACTAATTTTTCTTTTAACTTCTTGATTAGCTGCTTGCAACTTAGCTTTCTCTAGCTCCATTTGTAGATCCTCCTTTTCCTTCCTCATTCTTTCCATCTCTCTCTCATGTTCTGATAGCCTATGAGAAATCTCCTCTATATTTCTAGATCCAGTTCCATCATCCACCCATTTCTACTTCCCTTTATCAACATTATTCCTAGGAGGTTGTGAATCACTAGGCACTTCCCTATTTGGTTGGACTACTGACCTATACGCTGGCTTGGCCTTAGGGATTAGAATTTCTTTGATCACAGGGCCTTCCTCACCACTCTTTTCCTTTTCCTTGTTGGTATTTTGGTATGGTTTTGTCATTGATGTCAACAACTGCTAAATACACCTACTTTGGAGAACCAACAACATTCACCGGTAATCAGTAAACTATTCAAACAATCACCGGTATATGGTCAACTGGCAGAATATAATGTTCACCAATAGGATATAATGTTCACCGGTACTTGCAATGACATGGAAGACACTTGGTAATGTCAAAGACATCATGTGGACACTTTTCCTTAAAGTAATATCATTGGTATATTCTTATTTGCATATTTGCTTTTACCAGCAAATAGGTCCAGGTTATCTAGGGTTATACCGGCAAGTTTATCTTTTCCAGATCAGCATGGCACGCTATGGAGATGATTTATTATTGTTGTAAATGCATTAAGCCGGCATGTTCAATCGGTTATTGCATCGGATATTGTATTATTTGTAAAATGTTTTATTGTAAAGCTGACCTACTAAAATTGGTCTTAGGGTATGGTATAAATGTAAGATCTTATTTGTAAGATCATGTGTGGAATGCGAAAAAATTAAAGGAAGAGTATATGTGAGATCAAGCAGAGATAAACACAAAGACATCATTTGAAGGTGAAGTTAGGTTTTTGTAGAAGCATATCAGCATTACACCGGTATTGAATCCAGCATATGAAGATGCTATTTTGTGCAGTACATTCTCATTGGATTTAACCATCCAACTATAGCCAGTGTGACTCCCATTTGTGTTTGAGCAGTGAGCTCTAGGCTGTTGGCCTTTCTGCATGTGCAGACCCCTCTTTGTACACTTACTATCTGCAGTAGTATCATCTGATTGTGGGTAAGGTTTCCCACTATGGTTTTTCCCCTTACAGGGTTTCCACATACAAATATTTGTGTCATGTGTTGTGGATGACTTTATGTTTATGTTTCATGCATTAATTCTTACCGGTATAGAAATCTTCTGTCAACACTGTTTACTGACATACTTAACTGTCTTACTAGTATAAAGCAATAAGTTGGTTAATAAGATTTTGGTTTGAATTTATTTGACAACTGATTCACCCCCCCCCTCTTAGTTGTCCCCGGGACCTACAATTGGTATCAGAGCCTAGTCCTCTTATTGTGGAAGTTTAACAACTTGAGGAGATCCAATGTCTACTAATTATTTTAGAAAGGATAGTCCTAAACTTGATGGAACCAACTATGGAATATGGAAAATTAGAATGGAGACACTACTGCTATAGTTGGTCAGCTTGCTCCTGTTACTTTAGCTAAAGATGAAGAAAATGATTGCAAAGAAAGAGAAGCACTTTTGAGCGCATTATCAGATCAACAAATCATGCGATTATTAGATAGATCTACTGCAAAAGCTATTTGGGATCATTTGGAAACACTGAATGAAGGGGATTCCACAGTCAAAATTTCAAAACTTGAAAGCTTCCGAGTCAGGTATGAACATCTGAAAATGGAAGAAGATGAAAGAATTTCTTCTTTTATGGAAAGAGTAAATGAAATTGTTTTAGGTATCAAATGTTGTGGAGGAAACTTGAGTGAAGATGAGATTGTTTCAAAAATCTTAAGAGGTTTGCCACCAGCATATAAAATGAAGGTTACTGCTATTAATGAGTTGAGAACAATTACTAATACATTAGTAACTATGGATACATTGATTGGAAAACTTTCAGCTTTTGAAATTGAGGAATTTGGTCCTGTTGCTATAAAAACTAATTTGGCCTTCAAAGCATCAACATCATCTACTCCATCTTTTGACAAATCTGACTGGAGAGCTTTTTATGCAAGAGAACTTGAAGAAACCGGGAAGGAGAATGAAGAACTTGAAGAACTTGAAGCACTATTTGCAAGAAAAATGCCAAAAGGTCCAATTGGAAGTAAGTATGAAGGTAAAGCACCCTTTAAATGTTTCGACTACAATTTGATTGGTCATATGGCTTCAAGATGCCCTGATAGACATGCTAGACTAAGAGAAGAAGCTAGAAGGACATATAAACCTAATCCTGAATATCAGAGATACAGATTTAAGAAAAACAAAGATAAGTCTTGTTACATTGCTGATGAAGGTGTGACTGATGATTCTGATGAGGATCCAACAGACAATGGATGGGTCTTTGTTGCTATAACAGAAGATCAACCGGTACCTATTGCTCCACCGGTAGAACAAGCCCTAGCAGCTAAAGTTGAATCAAAGGATGAATGGATTATTGACTCAGGATGCTCACATCACATGACTGGAGACAAAGGCAAATTCTTGAACTTTCAAGAATACAATGGAGGTTTAGTATGATTCGGAGATGACAAACCCTATTCAATCAAAGGTAAGGGTTCAATATCTCTTGATGGTAAACATAACACTGAAAATGTTTACTATGTTGAAGGATTAAAACATAATCTTTTAAGTGTTGGTCAATTAGTTGAGAAAGGTTTTCAGTTATAATTTAAAAATGGAAAATGCAAAATCATGAATAGATCTGGTTTGGAAATTGCAACTGGTAATCAGACTAGAGGTAATATCTTTCATTTGAATAACAGTGAAAAGGCATGCTTAATTGCACATATAGATGAAAGTTGGCTATGGCATAAAATACTATGTCATGTAAATTTTGATTGCATGGTAAAAATCAGTACTTCTAAGGCAGTTAGAGATCTACCTAAAATTGTGAAACCTCAGAATACAATTTGCAAGGAATGTCAATTTGGAAAACAGGTTAGAGCTAGTTTCAAAAGTATTCCAGAAAAATCCAATAATGCTCTTGATTTAATTCACACTGATTTATGTGGTCCAGCTAGAACTAAAAGTTTGCAAGGTGATAGATATTTCATGCTAATTATTGATGATTATTCTAGAATGTGTTGGGTTACTTTTCTCAGAGAAAAATCAGAAGCACTTGGGAAGTTCAAACTACTCAAAGCAATGGTTGAAAATGAAATTGGTAAGAAAATTAAATGTTTAAGATCAGATCAAGGAGGAGAATTCACATCTAGAGATTTTAATACATTCTGTGAAGTTAATGGAATCAAAAGACAGTTATCAGCACCTCGAACACCTCAACAGAATGGAGTTATTGAAAGAAAGAATATAACTATTTTGGATGCAGCAAGAAATATGTTATCAGAAGCAAATCTACCACATGTGTACTGGAGAGAGGTAGTAAGCACTGCTGTCTATACATTCAACAAAGTTCACATTAAAGGTGAAACCGGTAAGACCCCTCATGAACTATGGTTTGGTAATACTCCTACTCTTAAGTATTTCAGAATTCTTGGAAGTACATGTTATATTAGAAGAGATGAGTATATTGGCAAGTTTGATCCTAGAAGTGATGAAGGAATATTTCTTGGTTATTCATCTAAGAGTAAAGCTTATAGATGCTTTAATAAAAGATTACAGAAAATTGTTGAGAGTACAAATGTAAAGATTGATGAAAAATTCAGAGGAACTACAAGGTATATAGACTCTAAACCGGTAACAGAAATTATGACAAATGAACCAACAGTAAATCCACTAGTACAGAATGATGATCTAGCTACTCCGGTATCATCAGAGGATACCATAGTAATTGAAGAACAACAACAGACTAAGACACCTCGGTATGCAAGACTGAATCATTCTGAAGACCAGATAATTGGAAGCAAATTTAAAGGAGTCATGACAAGAGGAAGATTGGCAAATGAAGAGGTATGTCTTATTTCTCAAATTGAACCATTATCTATCAATGAGGCATGTGAAGATAAATTTTGGATTAAAGCTATGGAAGAAGAATTAGGATAGATTGAGAAAAATAATACTTGGACATTAGTTCCCTGGCCTGAAAATAAAAATGTAATTCGAACCAAATGGGTATTTAGAAACAAACTCAATGAAGATGGTAAGGTTGTTAGGAATAAAGCAAGACAAGTGTGTAAGGGATATTCTCAGAAAGAAGGAATTGATTACAATGAAACCTTTGCACCGGTAGCTAGAATTGAGGCAGTTAGATTATTCTTGGCCTTTGCAGCTCACAAGGATTACAAAGTTTATCAAATGGATATTAAATGTTCATTTTTGAATGGAGATCTTGAAGAGGAATTCTATATTGAACAACCTGATGGATTTTCTTTGACAGATAACAATGATATGGTTTGCAAATTAAGAAAAGCTCTGTATGGACTAAAACAAGCTCCAAGAGCCTGGTATGCAAGATTGGATAAGTATCTTTTAAAAATTGGTTTTACTAAAGGAAATGCAGATAGCAATTTATATTACAAAGTAACTAATGATGACATTTTGATTATGGAAGTATTTGTTGATGATATAATCTTTGGAGGAGAAGATGGATTATGCAAAGAATTTTCTCTTAAAATGCAACATGAATTTGAAATGTCTATGATTGGAGAAATAAAATTCTTTTTAGGATTGCAAATTTTACAAATTGATAAAGGCATATTTTTGAGTCAATCTAAGTACTTGAAAGAACTACTCAAGAAATTTGGGATGGAGAACTCTAAACCGGTAAGCACATCTATGACTACAAATGACAAATTATCTCAAAGGGATGAATCTACACCTATTAATCCAACTAGATACAAATCTATGATAGGAGGTTTCTAGATTTTAGAGTAATCCCAAAGAAAATCATGAATCAGCAATAAAAAGGATTTTTCGGTACTTATGAGGCACAACAAATCTTGGATTATGGTACCCTAAAGATGAAAATTTTGATCTATATGCATACACAGATGCAAATTGGGCAGGAGATGTGGATGATAGAAAAAGCACCACTAGAGGAGAATTCTTTCTGGGAAAGAGATTAGTTTCTTGGTTAAGTAAGAAATAGAGTTGTACATCTTTATCAACAGCAGAATCAGAATATGTTGCAGTAGCAACAAACTGTACACAGCTACTTTGGCTTAAGCAAATGTTGAAAGACATAAAGGTAAAATGCAAGGAACCTATTACTATATATTGTGATAACACTGCAGCAATTGATATATCTAAGAATCTAGTATTACATTCTAAAACAAAACATGTTTCTATCAAACTGAATTTTCTAAGGGAAAAAGTTGAAGAAAAGGAAATAAAACTGGTTTATGTAAATACTAAAGAATAGCTTGCAGATATTTTTACAAAACTTTTTCCTAAGGAAACTTTTGAGTATCTCAGAGATCAGCTCAGAGTCTTACCTCCACCGGTAGAGACTTAGACAGTTGATGATTGTCATCAACCGACAGAATTAAATGGACAAATCTTTTGTTCCGGTATTTGATGAGGAGTCTACTTCTTAGGGGGAGTAGTTGGTATATTGAATTGGTTGGTATTTTGTATGAACTTGACCTTTTTGTGACTTTGGCATTTGATGTCAAAGGGGGAGAGATATATGGAAAAACATTAACGAGAAATATATTAAGGAAAATATATGGAAAATCTTTTTGAGGAGAGATTGGTATTGTAAATAAATCTTTGTATAAACACATATTACTCCCAGGGGGAGAATTGGTTTTTGTACTTGGCATTTCTATTTTGGCATTTTGATGGTTTTTCCATCTTGTGTTGCCATCAATGCCAAAGGGGGAGATTGTTGATATTTTGGTATGGTTTTGTCATTGATGTCAACAACTGCTAAATACACCTACTTTGGAGATCTAGCAACATTCACCGGTTATCAGTAAACTGTTCAAACAATCACCGGTATATGGTCAACCGACAGGATATAATGTTCACCGGTACCTGCAATGACATGGAAGACACTTGGTAATGTTGAAGACATCATGTGGACACTTTTCCTTAAAGTAATATCATTGGTATATTCTTATTTGCATATTTGCTTTTATCGGCAAATAGGTCCAGGTTATCTAGGGTTATACCGGTAGGTTTATCTTTTCCAGATCAGCATGGCATGCTATGGAGATGATTTATTATTGTTGTAAATGCATTAAGCCGACATGTTCAATCGGTTATTGCATCGGATATTGTATTATTTGTAAAATATTTTATTGTAAAGCCGACCTACTAAAATTGGTCTTAGGGTATGGTATAAATGTAAGATCTTATTTGTAAGATCATGTGTGGAATGTGAAAAAAATTTAAGGAAGGGTATATGCGAGATCAAGCAGAGATAAACATGAAGACATCATTTGAAAGTGAAGTTAGGTTTTTGTAGAAGCATATCAGCATTACACTGGTACTGAATCCAACATATGAAGATGCTATTTTGTGCAGTACATTCTCATTGGATTTAACCATCCAACTATAGTCAGTGTGACTCCCATTTGTGTTTGAGCAGTGAGCTCTAGGTTGTTGGCCTTTCTGCATGTGCAGAACCCTCTTTGTACACTTACTATCTGCAGTAGTATCATCTAATTGTGGGTAAGGTTTCCCATCGTGTTTTTTCCCCTTACAGGGTTTCCACGTATAAATATTTGTGTCATGTGTTGTGGATGACTTTATGTTTATGTTTCATGCATTAATTCTTATCGGTATAGCAATCTTCTGTCAACACTGTTTACCGGCATACTTAACTGTCTTACCGTTATTAAGCAATAAGTTGGTTAATAAGATTTTGGTTTGAATTTATTTGACAACTGATTCACCCCCTTCCCGTCTCAGTTGTCCCTGGGACCTACATTCCTTAGCAAACACTTCAAGATCAGCTATCTGTCTAAGAAGCCTATCTCTCTCCATTAGTTTTTCTTTGACTTCCTTTTCCTTATTTGCTTCCTTTTGGGCTCTTAAGGAGATTAAGTGGTGAACCCTCCTATTTAAATCTTCTATTTCTTGTGACACTTTATCTTCATCAGGGAAATTCTCCTCAGAGTCAGATATATTGACTTGATCTATATCAATCAAGCTGATATTTCCATCAATTGTTCTAGGTACAGAATGTCTAATTGCATTTGAACTAGTCCTATCTCTCGCAGACACACTAAAATGAGATATATCTTGATTTAAAGCATGAGCATTATCTATATTTCCAAACAATCTAGAATGAAAACCTAATATATCATGTTCAGATTCTCTGGAAGAAGAATTAGACTTTGCATAAATAGGTCGATCAGGTATCTTACCAGTATTGTTATTTTGTTGCACCCAAGCAGCATTTGATGGTTCATGAAGCACTGATAACTTCTGACCTCTCTGTGACTGTTCAGGCAAACCTTCTTGCAAAGTTTCACGAGGATGCTTTTTCATGAATGATTTGGTGTTTTTTCCTCCTTGCATTATGCTTGTCTTGCTTTTAAAATTTAATTTATTTCACAAGAACTGGTTCCAAGATAACAGAGTCGCCACCCACAAGACTATGGGAAATATGAAAACAAGCTTTGAATAAAACGTTGCAAATCTTCAGACCAAAATCATATATCAAAATAAAATAGAGGGAACTTCCAAATAGAGACTTCCAGACACCACTACTATATTCATTGAAGCTCCAATCTATTCCACAAACACGCAATGATTTTTCCTTATAAATCTAAGCACAAATCTGTGTCTGGATCCTTATTGTGACTCTCCCCAGCAGAGTTGCCACTTTTGTTGTTCTCAAAATCTGATTCACTTTAAAATCCTTATAGTAATATGATAAAATCTATATGCAGAAGAGAGATTAAAGAGAAGGAAACTTTCAGGACAGCATATGACAAGGTTTGATTAACCTTCTACACTTCAAACTTATCCAAAGTTCAGGCGGGTATACCTTTGTGAACTAAATTCACACTTTTAAAAGATAAATCCATAGCAAACCAGTCCGAAAACAAGTCGATCTTATCACCTTAAAACCAACTAAAATAAAGAAATGAAACTTATACTCATGTTCAATATTGATCTACAAGAAATATAGAAGATAACCTTAATAGATACCAGTGCCTTATCCAAGGCCACAGAGTCATCTAAGTTCAAACAATACTTCCACAATCAAATATCTCCACACATCCTATCAATTTGGCTTCTGTAAATCCCTATACATGCCTGACATACATAGGAATTTTATTCGTATCAAACTAAACTGTGTTCATCAAAATTCAAAGTATCCCACAAAGAATTTACTGGTAAAAATGATTCCTACGTATTTAATTCCCCTCCTGAAGAGAAAATCTAAGAAGCACATCTACTTGAAATTGCCTTACAAACCATATTCAAAAGGAATAACCCTAGATTACTCAGAATGAAACAGTAAACATTTGCAAACATACTTGAAGACAACACAAAGTTTAAACTTGAAACCAATGGTCTGTATATTGATATTACTTCTGAAAGTATTACAAAAACATTTGAATATTCTCCATTAAGACTTGAAAAAGCTCGGGTAAATTTCTACAGCGTTTTCTTACAATTCCTTGTGATCCCTTTTTTACTAGTCCTGGTATCAATTTATAACAATATGGATGCACACATAGCTTCGGACATTCCTAGGTGAGTTTGTTACAATCATTACTTCTTAAGAAGAAGTTACAAAACCTTTTCCAAATGCGGTTACAAGTCTCTTTCAACATCCACAGCTTCTTCCACTTGTTGTTCTGTTGCAACATTTTCTAACTGCTCCACATCAAGCACTGCATATTTTCTTATCCATTCCTGATACACCTTATCAGCAAGCAATGAGAAGTTAATTACTTTTTCTTTTGTCTTGGCTAATCTTTTCTATGAATTCCTCATTTTATTGACCTCTAAATTCAGAAAACCATAATGAGATTTGATTTTCTCAATCTCGTCAATTGTTTTGATAAATATGGAGGCATCCTCTGATTTAACAATTCCTTTTATTCTTAGTGACAATTTGCCTTCTAATTCCTTAAGCCATATTTGTTTGTCCTTTAATTGGGTTGGGCTAACAAAACCTCCTGGGAGTAATTCGAAAACTTGATCACTGTACTCTTTCTTGTATAAGTTGATCTTTCTATCTGCATTATCCACTCCTTCTACCAACTTTACTAAATCCTTTGTCATATCATTGGTAGATTTAATAATGGGGTCAGCCCCTGCCTAATCATAGGATACACAAATAAGTTCTATATCCTACTCTTTGGGTCTCTATTTATAAAAAATAGGCATTAAAACAACCTTCTCCCCATTTAACTCATTCCACATTTCCAAAATCTTACTCATGTTGTTATACATTAGTGAAGACCCTATAGTGTCAGCAAAACTTAAAATTGTAGCCCTTACTCTCTCTTCATATTTCTTTGCATATAGGGCTTGAGCCTGTTTTAAATTCTCCAACTCATGGGGAGTGATCTCAATCAACTGAGAACTAGAAGGTGCTGGAGATGGTGGGAATTCAATAATGGGGCTGGTAGGTGGAGGTCTTGCAGGAGAAGGGGAGATCATCAATGTTGAGGACTCACCTTGACGGTATTGTCCTGCCAACTGGCTTTGTAGCTTGGTGATGATGCTATCTTTACCCCTTACCTCTTCCTTGGCACTGTTGTAAGCTTTTAAAATTGTCTCCAACTTAACTTGGAGATCTTCTTTTTCTTTTGCCTCTCTTTCTGCTACTGTAACACTAAACTTTGCAGTCTCTAGCATAGTGCTAGCAGCTTCCACTACCCCGGTGCTCTACACTCTTTTTACTATCATTCCTCTAAGGTAACGTGACCCTGGGGTGTCCTTATTCCTTTTAATTTCATCTCTTTTAAGAGACCACATGACCAGTGCAACATTATCCTTGCTGAAAGTGACTCCCTCCATAGGTTTGGTCTCCTTTCTTACTGCCTCTAAAACCAAGGCATCTGCTATGTCCCATTCGGGGAGAATGAGTACCCCAGCCTATGCTACCATGTCTCTTCCTTACTCGGGAGTGATGGTCTTAAACTCATCAACCATTTCTTGCTTTATCTCTTCCTCCACCATAGCTAGATCCCTTTGGGGCTGCTCACCTTTCCTCTTTTCACACCTAGCATTAAATTTATCAATATTCTGCTTCCACACAAATTGCATGAAAGCTCCTGATGTGACAAAGTTATTATCAGCCAAGAAATCCTCACTTGCTTGCTTGATCTCAGGATCCCACTCCTGGCCTTTGAACTCATTAGTAGTAATGTTCATCTGAGCAGTAATGGGCTCTTTTGGCATTCCCTCTTCCACTTCATCATATGTTTATGCTATCTCTCCAAGACTGGCTAATTATAACAGTCTCTCAGCTGCTGCCTGTTCATCTCGTATATGAATAGGGGATTGAGATGGGGAATACAAGGGTTCATCAGATTATACTTCATTTCCCACTCTTTGTTTCTTTGGGCTATCCTAAATGTCAGTGACATCTTGTATCTTCCTCTTCCCTTTTGAGGTAGAAGGCTCCCCCATTGTTGGCATCAACACACTGTAGTTGGACTTCTTATGTAACATGTAATCACCAAGAGGTATTGCTCTGGTAGATGCAGTAATATTTAGAGCTAGTCTTTCTTTCTTAGGGTTGTTCTTAATTACAACCTCCCTCTTTTCTTTCAATGTTTTCATCACATCCTCAAAACATAGAATTAAGAATTTTATGTTCTCTTCAAAGGGGTGAAAGCTAGACAAAGGGTCATAGCTAGTGTCAAATTGGTGCACGAAGTCTAAAGCCTTCTTGTAGGCCACCCACTTTTCTTTCCTCGGCTCTTGCTCATCTAAATAAAACTCATTCCTAATGAGGTCTTTAGGAAACTGGAATTGGTGTGGTCTACCTCTACATATTGCCCTCTTTTTGAACATGCCATTGAAGAAATCTTCAGAGTCAACACACCGAGATACTGTAGTTGATAAATGGTATGGTTGAAGGAAATATTCAGAATACTTCCTACCTCCTTTAATTATTACAAATTGATGTGCTATGGTAACTGTAGGGAAAATGGTCCCTTTACCTCTGCCTGTTAGCTCTGCCTCTTGGACACTACCAATCTGCCTGAGGATTTCTACAATTCCCACTTTAAGAGGGACCTGATAGTGCAACAAAAATGCAGTGCCTTTGAAACCATATACTCTATAGACTATGGAGATAGGGTATAAGTAGATATCACCCCAATTGTGGACAATTTTAATATTCTCAGCAAACTCTTTTGGCCTAATGAATTCCAAAAGAACCTTAGGGACTCTTGGATTCTCTGAATAGATAAGAGTCCTAATCTTAGATGCAAAACACTTATCAAACTTTTAGTAGCTAGCATCTTCTCTGTCCCATGGTAGCACTGTACTCAATAACTGCATTGGCATCTTCTCTCCATCTTTCTCTT